>NC_136059.1:875969788-876621400 GCF_964261635.1 Lissotriton helveticus
TTAGTAGTAGGCTGGAACTGTAGATGGGCATGGATCTGCTTGGTCGAGGGTGAGTAAAGGGGGCAGGTTAAGATTGGAGGTGTACTAGAGGTTTGGATGAAGGATTGCTCAATTTTAGTGACTTTGTGAAGAAGCTGGCAATTTCTTCGCATTGATCATTGGTCGCTTTTATTACGTGAGGGGATGCACCATTCGTTTGCCTTTTGACAATGTTGAAGAGTTCTCTAGGTCTATTCTTGGCCTGGTCTAGTTGGCTGCGGACGAATAAGGCCTTTTCTCTAAAGATGTGCTTTTTATATTCCGACTATGCAGACCTAAGTAGCGCTAGGTACCTTGTTGATGGGTTTTGTCTCCAAGTCCTTTCCACAAGTCTGAGTTGTCGTCTTTTGGTATTGATATCCACATTGAACCATGATTTAGATTTGATAGATCTCAATTGTTTAAGTTTGAGTGGTGCTACTTGATCTAACAAATCCATCATTGTTGAGTGAAAGTGAGCTCTGAGGTCTTCGGCTGACTTAGTAGTAGGCTGGAACTGTAGATGGGCATGAATCTTGGATTCAAGTTCGGAGATAGGGACTTCATTGATATCCCTGATCCAGTGCTTGGGCTTGACAGATCGTATAGGTTGTGATTTGACAGGTGAGTCGATATTAAACAATATGAGGTGGTGGTCAGACCAGTCAATGGGAGAGATCGATCTCAGAGAGACCAGTTCATTTTTGGTGATGATCACATCCCCAGTTGCTCCTTTGATGTGTGTTGGTTCATTGCAGAGTTGTTTGAGGTTGGTTGTTTCAAGCAGGTTGGAGAGGTTCTGGGCAGTGGTGTCTTCTGAGTTGTTCCAGCGGATATTGAAGGCACATGTCTTTTGTGTCTGTTAGGGAGAAGGGTGTTATTAGGTTGGTAAGTTCTTCGGCGAAGAGGGCACACTCCCCAGGGAGATGGTAGATGGTGTGAAATGTCATGGGTGTGGTGCCTTTGATTGCAAGTTCGACACCAAGGTACTCCAGAGTCCGTTATTCCACAGATTTTAATGTGGTAATCTGTATACCTTCTTTGTGGATGATCGCTAGCCCGCCACCTGTTTTGAGCGGTCTGTTCTGTCTAATAATGTTGTAACCTGGCGGGGAGAGAAGGTCTAGAATGGGGTTAGAGTGGTCGTTTAGCCAGGATTCTGTGAGAAATGCTACATCTATTTCTTCCCCGAGTATAACTTCAGCAATATCTGTGGCGTGTTGTACTGCTGACCTACAGTTGAGGAGCGTGCAAGATAGAGGGCAGGACGTTTTAATGTCGGGGTGTGATGTAAAGATAGAAGTGTATTACGCCGGGGGTCTGGATGAGCGGACTGTTCTAGGGGTTCTATTTGTGCCAACTATGATGGGGATTGCAGTGGGAGAGGAATTCTGGCTTGTTGCAAGGTGGGAGTTGTTGATCTCCTCTGCTTCCATTACTGAAATGGGGCGGAGAGCTCGGTTTACTTTGTTTCTGGTGTTACATGAGGATTCTACGTATTCTATGGCAACCTGTATGTGAGCATGTCACAAAGTGTGGCAACCTGTATGTGAGCATGTCACAAAGGGTGGCAACCTGTATGTGAGCATGTCACACAGTTAATGCAAGCTTCGTATCTTCCAGCCATACACTACCAGATTTATCAACACTGACGCTATGAGAGAAGTGACTGCCACATCTTATTTGCAGATTATTCTGCCTTCACTGACCATGCAAATGCTTCATGGTCTCCAGCTTAGCCCTTGGCATCTTTGGTTTTCTTGGTGTGTTCCCAAGACAAATGATTACACTCTTGCCAATAACAAGTTAGTGACAGCAAAATATCAACATCTATTCATCAGTTGCATGTGCAACACTCCCACTGCAATGTCAGCAATGTTTAATTGATGTTACAGGCAACATATCTAAAATGGTACACAGACATAATATCGACTCCAAAATATCGTTTGGACATAATATCGACTCCAAAATATCGTTTGGAGAAAATATCGACAGGACAGAATATCACCAGCCAAAATATCGTTTTTAAGGTAAGTGAAGTAATATCGTTTTTAAGGTAAGTGAAGTAATATCGTTTTTATTTTTAGGGTTCAGGGTCAGTTTTGGGTTTTTGGGTAAAGGGGTATTTTTAGGGTTCAGGGTCAGTTTTGGGTTTTTGGGTAAAGGGGTATTTTTAGGGTTCAGGGTCAGTTTGGGGTTTTTGGGTAAAGGGGTATTTTTAGGGTTCAGGGTCAGTTTTCAGTTTTTGGGCAAAGGGGTATTTTTAGGGTTCAGGGTCAGTTTTCAGTTTTTGGGTAAAGGGGTATTTTTAGGGTTCAGGGTCAGTTTTCAGTTTTTGGGTAAAGGGGTATTTTTAGGGTTCAGGGTCAGTTTTCAGTTTTTGGGTAAAGGGGTATTTTAGGGTTCAGGGTCAGTTTTCAGTTTTTGGGTAAAGGGGTATTTTTAGGGTTCAGGGTCAGTTTTCAGTTTTTGGGTATTATTTTATTATATTTTATTACTATATATATATGTTTAATAAATATGAAATAAAAAATATTTATTTAACTTTCATTAATTATTTAATTATTATAAGTTAATTTAAGTAATTGTAAGTATATTTTAGTAATTAATTATTAATATTAATTTAATTTAACACTGTTTTTAGTAAATACGATATTTTTTACAACTATATTTTTGTAAACGATATTTTTAACTCGATCTTTTTGTACTTACCTGTTTGTAGATAGAAACTCGATATTTTGACGGTCGATATTTTCTCAACGATATTTTTGATGGTCGATATTCTGTCCGTCGATATTCTTTCAGTGATCCATCTAAAATATTTACATGTGCAATTGGTTTGTTCTTGTATGTTCTATATCTAGAGAGTGTTAAGCGTAGCACTTTCCCAACTGTTTTCCAAGAAGCGATGTGAACAACTGCCACTAATATTACTGCTGGATTTGGCCATTTCTGCAGGGTCATGCCAGACCATTTGCTTTCCCTCCTCCATTTTTTGCTGAATTCACTTTTGCTGTCTTTGGGATTCTGTGCACTTTATCACTGCTAATCAGCGCTAAAGTGCTTGAGCTCTCTCCTTAAATCATGGAAGCACTGGCTAATGCCCAATTGGCATATGTACCTAGCAAAGTTGTTTTATGTGCCCAGGTCCTGTACATTAAGTGCTACTAATCACCCCTAAGCTAGGCCTTGGACAGTCCTAAGTGCAGGGCGCATTGTATTCAAAACGTTGGACATGTACTTTTAAGTTTTACATATCCTGGTTAAAAAAAACAACTCTTAAGTTCATTTTTTCACTACTGGAAGGCCTAGCTGTCCCACACGATAACATTGGAGTTGCCTTATTACAGTTTATAAGTGTAATTTCCAGATGTTATGTTATGTTATGTTAACATTTTGATAAAGCGCAACAGCTGCCCCAGCAAAGAGGCGTCCCGGCGCTAAGGAACCACAAACACTGTACTGAGGAAGAAGGAGGAGGATGGACAGACTTCCTAAGGGAAGGGGAACAGATGGGTCTTGATGGCTTTCCGGAAAGCGGCCAGGTTTTCCAAAGAGCGAATGTGAAGAGATAACTAGAATATGATTGGTGTCTCTGGATTCACAATTTAAACTCCAAACTTATGATCACTGTTCCCTGTAAGGTGCACAGGCGCGCAACTCTGCCCCCACAAGCACCCAATGCTGTGGGTGAAGCACGCACACACAGCACATCCCGTGATAGCGTTCATACTGCCGGTTTTAAAACGCTCCTGCACTGCCTGCATTTGTTTTCTAAATAGAGCGTGGTTGCGGGGCTGATTGAATGCCTTCTGAAAGTATTTATGTTCAATGCAGCCCATGACAGGCACTGTGATTAACATAAATACTTTCTCAAAGGCCCACAATCCGTCCTGAAGCCACACTGTCTTTAGAAAAAAAATGCAGCAAGTCTACAAACACGAGATGTGCTTTCAGAATCATCTGGAAGCACACGTTTGTGCTTTTAAACCTGATGCATTTCTCTTCTAAATAGAGGTCGGCTGCCGGCTGATTGTTTGCCTTTCGAAAGTATTTATGTTAAATGCAGCCCATGTCAAGCGCTGTGATTAACATAAATACTTCCTCAAAGCCCCACAATCAGGCCCCAACCGTGCTGTAAGAAAAGATATGCATCACATTTAAAAGCACAACGTGTGCTTTCAGATGATCCTGAAAGCACACCCTGTGTTTGTAGACTTGCTACATTTCTTTTCTTAACGCAGCACGGCTGTGGGGCTGACTGTGGGCCATTTGAAAGAATTGATGTTAATCACACCGCCTGTCATGGGCTGCATTTAACATAAATACTTTCAAAAGGCAAACCATCAGCCCCACATTTAGAAAAGAAATGCAGCAAGTTTTATATAGTGCAAACTCAACCCAAAAGAATTTGGCGCGCTTTACATGATTTATTATTTATTGTAATATTTTGGGGGGTATGCATGGGGAGATTAATTGATTTGCCCAGAATCACAGAATGTTAAGCTGATCCGAGACTCAAAACCCATCTCCTAAGTCAGCAGCTCGAGCATTAAGCTAAAACCTCTACCACAAGTGTGGAAGCATTTTCAATATTGTATACAAATGTATTCAACAAACAACCATTGACAAAGTCAATAGTCCTTGCTTCTTGTAGGTGTAATGTTACTTGTATTATATATCTGGATGCCATAATAGAAGCAGCAAAATATCATTCGGTGGCATACTATGCGATGCACAGATTTGTAACTTAATTTCTTTTAAGCCAGGCCCTTAACTGCATCAGTCACGCCCATTTGAGGGACCACCTAGTTTTTTCATCCCACTAAAGCCCTGATCTACACGTGCGGTCGAGTTCTTGGCGGGCATAGCCTTGGCTGCAGCACACAGAGACCTTACTCTGCCACACACAGGGGGAAAACATTAGTGGTAACATTGCTTATGATGAAGTTGGAGTTTAAATTGCAAATCTGAAAATGCCACTTTTAGAAAGTTCTTCATGAAAGTGATGGATGCACTCCGTTTTTTAATTAGTCAATTCTTTTAGATTATGCTCTATTGGCAAAGTTGTCACGTGCAGACCAGTGCGTGCTTTACCCCAATAGCACTTTAGCAATATTTGAAATATGTGGAGCGAAAAGCAGCTCCACTCACATATCGCACAGGAAAGAAAGTACAGAGAATTTCTGTTTTACAAATATTTCATTTTTGAATTCTCTTGGTCCTTTGTTTATTCATGTTCTGTTCACATATTAATCACAATGTTTCCATTTTACAAATTGAGGCAACGTGAATCCCATAATTTTCAAATGCCAGTGGCATGCCACTCCAGGACTTATGCACCGGCAGGTGGGGCTCCACAGCCCCAGGTAGCCTCAGTCAAAGGTACCCAATGCATTTTAGGCTCACAAACAGCCCTTCTTGAGGGGTAGCTGCAAGGTTAAAAACAAACCATCAATGTATATCTTTTAGAAAGTTGACATTTTCTTGCCCTAGCCATTTGGTGCCTGCAGCCTGTCTCTGGTCACATGACTGAGTTTAGCTGACAGTTGGGCTTTGGGTATTCCTCCTAGACAGTCACATACAGTTCAGGTGTGACTGAATGGGCCATCACTGGAAGGATGGGAGGGAGGAGCTGGGCACATCCCCACTTACACTGGAATAGGCTGTGTCCTGTCTCTACACAAAGGGCTGCATGCCCCCCTGTCGTTAGTCTGGAGCCAGGGCAGGGAAGGCAATGCATCTGTGCACTTTGAAGGCATGTCTCTAGAAGCTATTCCCAACTTCAAAGGCACACCTGTGTATAGAAGAAGGACCCCAGACACCAGCTGTCCAGTACACTTCTGGACCTGTGGGTACTCTGCAAGGAAGAAGGACTACTGTGCTGCTACAAGGACTGCCAATCTACTGGTCTGTCACTCTAAAGGAACTGCTGCCCTGCTGTGCTGACCTGCTGCCTGCTGCCTTATTGCCTGGAGAAGAAGACCTGCAATGTCATCTTGAGCCCAGGAGCTCAGTGTGCCTCCTGATCTGATCCTCACAGACATAAAAGGCTCCCCAACAGCTCCCGAACCCGTCTTCAGCAAACTCCTGAACCCCAAGAGGTGCCTCTCAGGTCCTGGACCCTTGGTGTAGATCTTGAGCTCTTGAAATCAAGCTTTTGGGCTCCTCGAGACTTAGAAAGGGCATCTTCGCACCTGAACCGTGCCACTTGCACCGAAATTCAGCACTAGCCACAGCACCGAAGTCCAGCCCGCTGTCCTTGACGCCTAGCCTGATTCCCTACCACATCAACTGCCGCCTGTAATGTAATGTAAAAAATTCTTATAAAGCGCACTTACACCCAACGGTTTCATGGCGCTATTGGCAGTAGGGGGACCGAAAGAACCAGGCGGGAGCGGAGGAAGAGGAAACTAGTTATGTGCCCTACAGAACAGATGTGTTTTCAGAAGAGACCTGAAACGAGGGTAAGAAGTGGTGAGCCTGAGCTCTAGAGGGAGTGCATTCCAAAAGGAAGGGGCCAGAAACGAGAATTTGAGCCCTCCATGTTTCTTGCATTTGAAAATGGGAGTTTTGAGTAAAGCAAGATGGGAGGATCGGAGGTTCAGGGGGGGGCATAGTGATAAAGGAGGGAGGAGATGAAGGCTGGACCGAGGCCAGCTAGTTCTTTGAAAATGGTGCAGCCTAGTTTAAAGTTACACCGTTCGATCACGGGAAGCCAATGAAGGGTTTTTAACAGTGGACGGACATGCTGGTGCCTGGGCTGTTTGAAGATCAGTCGTGCCGCCTGGTTCTGGACCAACTGTGATCGATTCAGCTGGTAGGTGGGGATGCCAACATAAAGGGAGTTGGCATAATCTAGCCTGGAAATTACCAGGGCCAGTAGAGCCAGGGTGAGGGCCTCTGTGGTAAGGAATCGAGCTAGCTTACGCTGTCTTTGCTCGACATAACCCTTTGCAATGCGAACAAAACCCTTGGCACAAAATTTTAGGAGGTATCACTTCAGTGGTACTAATGTGGGACTGTATCCGACTTGCACACCATCGTGGTCGGCCTGAATGTTTGCCTTTGACTTTGACTTGGTCCCGGGTGTGACCAGCTAACTTCTTAACTCTGGTTCTACTGATTAGAAGCTTGTCGTTTTCGTCTTGTTTTATTTATATAATCAAGCTCTACAGGTGTGTGATCTTTTTGTGCAGTGTTTTCCAGTTTTACTATTTGAAATGGTGCATAAATACACACATTTACTCAAAATAAGGCTGACTAGGGGGCTGAGCACAAGTTAATTTGGGGTTGTTTGTGCCTTACCCTGACTAGAATCATAGTTGCTGCTTGACCAAGGTTCACACCCCAGTCAACCAGTAACTGAATTTCAAACAATTGCTCATTGGTCTTACGTTTAGTTTATTAATAAGATATCTCAGTGGTTTAATGCACTTACTGTTCATTCTCTGAGAGCCTAACAGGAGGACTCAGTTTGCAAGTTTTCAGTTACTTTATGGAAGAATGCTATATTTACTGCTTTGAAAGTGAGTGTGGCTCAGTGACATTGTTCCAATTGCTTGTTTTATATTTGCTTGTTTGTAAGGTCCTGGAAAATGGTTTTTACCACCACAAGCTGCAGACTGTTTTAGTCACATTGTAAGTCTCTGGAAAATTAAAATACTTTGGCAAAACATTTAAGAAACATTTAAGAAAAATTATAAATGTAAATGAATGCTTCTAAAAGCATAGTATTTTTATTAAAAAGATGGACTTATAAGCGGAGAACTCGATTTGTCATATGTCAGTAGACCATAAAGTCTGGAAGGAATGTATGATGTTACAACGCATACATTTACAATGCATGCCTTTACCACGCAGTTTTTATATCGCAACATCCTTTACTACGCATTCTTTTACATAGCATGCCGTTACAACGCATTTTCAGAAACCACCTTTAAAACGCATTCAATTACATCGCATTATACCTTTACAACACATACCATTACAATGCATACCATTACATTGCATTTAATGTAAATGTTGGATAGTATAGAGGTAATAAGTACTATTCTAACTCCAGTGAGTGCAACAGTAGGGTTAGTGTTGGATAGTGTAGGGGTAAAAATTACTATTCTAACTCCAGTGAGTGCAACAGTAGGGTAAGTGTTGGATAGTGTAGTGGTAAAAATTACTATTCTAACTCCAGTGAGTGCAACAGTAGGGTAAGTGTAGGATAGTGTAAGGGTACTATGCATTGTAATGGGAGGCATTTTAATGACTTGCTATGTAATGCCTGCGTTGTAGTTGCATGCATTGTAATGGCATGCGTTGTAGTGACATCCAATGTAATGACTGCATTGTAATGACATGCGATGTAAAGTATGTTGCGATGTAATGACTGCTATGTAAAGGAAGTGCGATGTAATGACTGCGTTGTAAAGGTTGTTTCCCTATGGAAGCGTCATAATCCAGAGAAACACCAAGAATGGTACATACGCCTGATTTGGTGACAGCTGAACCCACAATATTGTGTGTTGCAAAAATATGCTTTTACTTGAAAGAAATTTTTCACCGCTCCAAATAAAGGTTTAAGATACAAATATGAAAGTAAGTTAGTACTTAACATGAGACATCGACAAATATCTCAAGTTACCTTTGTCACAAGAGAGCATGTCATGTATTTTTCCGTACATGTAGTTCAGCTGGTTGCATTTTAAACATAGAACTAAATAGAGCTATACATTTTACAATTGCACCTTTTTGTTCCTCCAAAAATACGTCACTTAATGTGCCACACATTAGACATATAAACGTTACACATATGCATGCTTCAAACACAAACATGTTAAATATACATTTACATTCTGAAAACCTGCACGCTATGAGGCTAGCTATGAGGGTAAGTCTAAGCCTCGTTCTTAGCTTTGGTCTTGTTGTGCTCTTTGTCTTGACTGGTGGGCGCCTGTGTCTGCTAGGGGTCTCTTAACAGAGGTCTCACGAAATGGGAATGATGAGCAGAATACACAACAGTGAAAGCGGTGGATGCGAAGTGTGAAGAAAAAAGATGGTACCGGACAGGCCAAGTGCTGCAACTCACTACCTGCTCAGGGTTGTGGAGAGTGCTCAGAAAAGGCCATCTAGGAAGTGGAGAAATTATGCAGTTGCTGAAGCTGCTACTGCAGCATGGCGAAGGTGGGAGACCCAGCCTAAAAGCAGCAGGGAGCAGGGGAGTTACATAGCCATTGAGATGCTAGGGGTGAATTTCAAATGTCCCAACTAAAAACCAGTAAGCAGTAAGCTGCAGGGTGGAGATGAGAGATGGACTGTTTCAATGAGATACAAGGTCAGTATTGATTTGCATTAGTAGGCCTCTGTCTAGATTTACACATTGGGTGAAAAATGATGGGTTGGAATGGTACCTCAATTGATTTACATTGGTTAGACTACTTGCAAGCATTCATACAATCCCCTTGTGGATATTTGATTACTAGTAGTATGCCTGGTCATCGGACACTGGTGCAACTTTTTGAGCCTACTACTGTCAATGTTGTGAATTCCAAAAAGTAGTAAATTTGCACCCATTCCTGGAGTACTTATCAGGGTGCAGATGTGCTACTTTTCTTCTAAAACAGTCAGGATATATATTTGTTTCTGATCCAAAAAATTAATAGGTTGAGCTAAAAACTCTTAGTGAAATTAGAACAACGAGGGAAACTGACACAAACATAGCAGATCAGACCCAACTACCAAGACAAGAATGCATTTTGGTGGTGTCACACCCCACACACCCTCGCTGAAGCTACGCCACTTCCCGACCCATCTGGGCCTGGTAGTTCTCCCTGGGAACTCATGACTACAGTTATATGTAACATAATGGCCTTGAATCCCTGCCCTGGACTCACCAATGTTTTAATGTATTTGCACAGTATGCCTTCTTCTCTACATCAGGTACGGGAAGCCTTGTTAGTAGAGTTGTCATATCGGTGCATGTAGGTAGGACTCCATGTTTCTAGTCATGGCCTTTAACAAATCATTTTATCATGTGAATGACGGTCCCAGGTACTAAGCCTGAGTTGCAAATACAGGTGGGTGCACAAGCAAGTTATTAGGGCGAGCTAAGCCACAGCCGAGCCAAGGGTCTGGCTTGGCTCCAACAGTCCATGTACGAGTCAAGCCATGAAAACATTTGGCCAATATACCGTGCTACAAGCATCATGTATAAATGAGATACAGTCTCTTCAAAATTCAAAAATGTTTATTTCTTTAACAGGTAGAAGCATTTCACCTTAGTACATCAAACTATATTGGACAGACATTTAATAAAAGTCATAGTTTTAAGACATGAAAATAGAAACATTCATGGCTCGCCCCCCAACAACCTGCCATTAGTGAACTAAGAGGCAAGCATTAGTCATGTAAACCCTAAACATGGTCTAGATTCTTACAACAGATGGTGCAACATATTAGTCTACTGAATCAAACATAAAATGTGCATGTACAGTGCATATCCTGAACTCAGGCATTTAAAAAGAGGCTTTGTGAACTAAAACATTTGACGAGGATCACACAACTTGGACAAGCAGGGAAGCTGATATTGATTCCAGGCTATCTGGTTTTACATTTTGAAATGTCTCCCTCCTGTTATACATCAATGGTCACTATGTAGTCTTTTATTCTTAGAGCATAACAAAAACCCAGCACAGGCATAGCAGACCAACTCAGGGACCCAGACCCAACTAGCAGGCCAAGAATGCATTTATTAGGGGAATATCACACCCCAAACCCTCCCTGAAACTACACCCACGGCTGGGAGTCCTGACTACAGGGTTGCATGATGATGTCCTTGGTGTTGAATGCAGGTCAGAATCTGTAGAAGTGTTGGCAGGGAGGGTGCAAGAGTTGGAGCTGGGAATAGCTTCTGCATGTGGTGAGATGCTTTGGCTTGTGTTATGGGCTTAATAGTAGAGGAAGTGCGTGAGTGCAGTAAAGGGCTGATGGTACTGTGTGCTGTAACTGCACCTCAAATAACCGGTGCTATGCAGAATGGTGCAAACAGGAATCAAGTTATGGGGAGGCTTTGAAACATTTGAAAAATCAATAGAAATAGTTAAAAAAATAAACTAGAAAAGTTGAATGGGAAACCTCAGGCAGAAATGCCTGTAATGTTCACTGCAAGCAGTAGCGCTGCTAATAATTTACTAAACAAGCCTTGGAAAACTCATCAGTCTTGTCTTGCCAATTCTGTTTGCTCGCCGCTTTTGACTTTGACAATGGTTTTATAACTGCATCAGTATTGGCAAATCAAATAGTGGTGACCAGCCATTTTAAAAGTGTATATGACATAGTTTCAAAATGGCCATCATATTGCCTGACTAAACATGTGGCAGCAATCTAAAGGTAGACGTTATATATTTCAATATGGATACATGTTGCTCCACATCACTTTCTGTCACGCAGCCTGCCAGCCATCTTGAAAATATTAAAAATGATATCTACTATATTTTGAGATATCTATCACATTGTGTGGCGCCCATCTTAAGAGTATTTCAAGAACACGTTTAAGATTGGTGGTCACCTCTGTTAGTTTAGCCAATACGAATGAGATTTTAACGGCATCTGGCACTGTCAAAGCCAATATGTGAGGCCGACATTGAGTAAGGGAGGGGCATCAAGAGAGGTGCATCTTGAGAGGTAGACAAAGCTGGGGCTGGGATAGAAATCTGCAGACAGTAGAGTACGCCCGGGAGGGGAGGTAAGGGAGGTGAGGGAGTGTGATATCAAGCTGCCAGGTTCTCCTCCATTTTGCAGGTTGGGTGGAAGTAGAGAGACAGAATGTGGGAGGTTAGGGAGCAAGTAAAAAGTACAGTGAGCTCTAAACACAGAGGGAGCAGGAGCATAGACACTCCTATGGTGTGCTAAATGAAAAATAAAGTTAAAAAAACGTTTTTAACATGTCCATGAAGTCAGCAGTGGAAGGACTCCCCCCAGCCAATCAAATGCGAGGGTAAAGAAGAACACAAAAGAATAGGAATGAAAGACAAACAATCAAGCGCAAGAACAGAGGTAGACATGAATGACATTTAATAATTGCAGTATGTAAACAGTGTGGGCTGCGACTGATAGCTCACGCTGCCTATGGTGAGACCTCAACAAGCAGAGCGCCTTCAGGGACAGCAGAGACAAACTGCACGTGTCCTCCAGGTACTCTAGTGTTCTTAGCATTACTCAATCAATGCTTGGCATTACACATTAGCCGTCTTTCCACTGCTGAGTACGTATTGGGGACTGTAACTGAATGTGCGCTCCCCTGAAGACGGTGCCTAATTTACAACCACTCATTCTGATTCAGTAACCTTACGTCATGCTCAATAAACTCTGCACTGGCTGCCCTTGTAAAAACAAAAGTTCATTGGAAAATAAATACAAAAGATAGAAAGCGAGGTCTGTTCCTGTGCTGCCTTTTACTTAATTATTCATTTCCGTAAGAGTCAGCTGGCAGACATATCGCACGGGGTAAAATAAGGAATAAAGATCAAAGCAAGTTGACTCGCCTCCCTGAGTGTTTCACAATGCGCGAATATCTTTCAACTCGAAAGACTTCAAAGCTAGGGTAAAGACCAGGGATGGGATCACGTCCACTGCTCGTCATCCCAGCTTCCCTCAGTGCTTTGATATGCTGCTGGCACTGTACAGAACACAGACGCTCGACTGCAATCCAATGCGGACACTTAGACCCCAGGTCTGTGAGGACACTTCTCCTGGGCTGGAACTGGCAGGCCCACAGGGGGCTTTGCTATGGGGAGATGGCTCTTTCACCAAGGGTCTAACCTTGTGTCTCTTCACGGGATCTCGGTGATTTCCCAACATCCAACTGAGACAAGTTACAAGGCAGCTAGTGCCTGAGCAGATCAGTATGTGTTATTAGGGAATTTCCTTGTCAAGTATTTACCAAATTGCTGCATCAGAGTAATAGGTCCATGGATTATCCTAGTCTGGGAATTATGCTGATAAATTCAAAACTAATCAATGTCTTACTCTATGATTGCTGTTGGCTTTCCCTGCATTACCTTCAGAGCAAGCACCTGGAGGGAGGCTTAATCAGACCACATTCTGAACAACTTAACACTTGGTAGGTGCAATGTGCTGCAAGAGTCTAAAGGCCTGATTCACAAGGGGCATCTGCACTCGTGGCGAGGGCCCGGCAGTCGGGGGGAAGTCTCCACACTCTGTGCGGTATCTCCACAGTGAGAATTATCATTGTGGAAATTCCACCCCAAGTGCGGAGACTTCCCCACAGCTGTGGGGCCCTCACCACGAGTGTAGCTGCCCTTTGTGAATCAGGCCCCAAATGTCTAGGGAGGACAGGATCTACAATGGCTGTGATAGTGACACTGAATGTAATAAAAAGGATTGATCAGTTACCTCTATATATGTCGAGGTCTCCATGAGCTATAAGAGGCCATGATGGCCTGAACATCAGATTGGTGTCGAGGTGACTAAGAATGATTTTATTGCAGCTAATTAGCCTCTAAGTAGGAAAGAGAATGTGAATTTGAAAATTTTAATTTGAAAAAGAACTTAATTAAGCGCACTGCGGCCAAGCGGCTTCCTGGCGCTGGAAGTTTAAGCCAGACTCATGAGGGGGGCACGGAAGAACTAGCAAGGAAATGCTTGGGAAAACAGAAAAGTTTTAAGAGCTTTGCGGAAGTGAGTATAGATAGGAATAGAGCGAATGGACAGAGGGAGATTGTTCCAGATCTGGGGGGCCAGGACCGAAAATCGGGTGCCTCCCGTTTTGGATTTGCGGAAGCGGGGGACATGAAGAAGGGAAAGGGAGGAAGAACGTAGGGTACGGCTGGGGACATGAGGAGTGATGAGAGACCCAATAAAGAGTGGAGCAGAATGGGTATGCGCGCGGAAGGCCAAGCAGGCCAGTTTGAAAATAGAACTGGAGTGCACAGGAAGCCAATGAAGAGACTTGAGTGCAGGGGTGATGTGGGAGGATTTGGGAAGGCGGAGAATGAGACGGGCAGCCTGATTTTGAATGGCCTGGAGACGGCGGGTTTCGTAGGCAGGTATGCCCACGTATAGGCCGTTCCCATAGTCAAGGCGAGAGGCGATAAGGGCCATGACTATGGTTTTAAGGGCATCCGCCGAGAAATACCGGGAGATCTTCCGGATAAGGCGGAGGGACATGAAACAAGAGGACACTACGGAACTAACTTGGGCATGCATAGTCAGATCATGGCTGACCTTGATGCCCAAGGTCCGGACAGAAGAGAGCGGTGAGGGGGGGAAACCAAAGGAGGGGGGCCAGGGATTAGAGGGGCCACCCGTGAGGACAAGCTCCGTCTTGTCCGGATTGAGCTTCAAATGATTGGAGCTCATCCATTCAGATATAAAAACTAAGGTAGAACAAAACTTAGGAAGCGACACAGAGGGGGAAGAAAGATCGAAGACGAGATGGAGGTCATCCGCATAGTTGTATACAGAGACCCCCAGCTCGAGAAGGGAAATAATAAGAGGGTAGATATACAGGTTGAAAAGGAGGGGAGAAAGTGAGGAACCCTGGGGGACCCCACAGGTGATCAAGCGGGGAGGGGCCGAGAAGCCTGATAGATGGACCGCTTGGGTCCTGTCCTGAAGGAAGGACGCAAGCCAAGAGAAGGCGGCGCCCCGGATGCCCGCTGCGCTGACACGGCCAAGAAGGATAGAATGATCGACCGTGTCAAACGCAGCGGACAAATCGAGGAGGACCAAGGCCTGGGGGAGGTTGATGTCTGCTTTCCCTTTAAGTTCGTCCAGGACTGCGATGATCACTGACTCCGTGGAGTGGCCTGGGCGAAAGCCTGCCTGATGGGAGACCAGGAGGAGGTTCTCCTCGATATAGTTGGACAGGCAAGATGTAATGTGGCTTTCGAGGATTTTGCCCAAGAAGAGAAATAGGCCTGAAATTAGAAGGGAGAGTGGGGTCCAAACCAGTTTTTTTGAGGATAGGAAAAACTATAGCAGATTTAAAGGATGAAGGAACAGAGCCCAAAGCCAAGGAAGCATTAAGAAGAGCAAGAGGGGGAACGGGGCAACTGGTGAAAAGAATTTTAAGAATCCGTGCGGGAGCACAGTCTGCCGGAGAGCCAGACTTAACTTTTATAAGTAGTTTAAGAAAGCAGTCCAAGGAGATGGGAGGGAAGTGATCCAAAGAGGAGGGGGGCGAAGGGAGGGGACAGGGAGACCCAGCTTGGGGCACTGTGGGGATGTTGGCATTGATGTTAATAATCTTATCAATGAAATAATCATTGAGTGAAGAGCAAAGGGACTGAGAAGGAGCAGGGCTGGCATTAGTGCGGTCGGAGGTAGCTAGGTTGTGGACCAGGGAGAAGATTTCTCGGGATTTATTGGCAGAGAGAGCAACTTTTTCGGTGAAATATTTTGTTTTGGCCGCGAGAATTGCTCTTTTATAGTTGTTCAGGAGAAGTTTATATTTAGCACGAAGATTAGGGCAGTAGTTCCGCCTCCAATGGCGCTCCGATCGCCTAAGATCAAGTTTGAGAGCTTTGAGCTCCTCAGTGAACCATTTGTGCACATCGTAAGGGCGAGCGGATTTGATTTTTTTGAGCGGAGCGACCTGATCGCAGGAAGAGGAAAGCCAGGCACTGATGGTATCTGCCTGCAAATCCAGAGAAAGGTCAGAAAGATCCGGAGCTGAAGAGGCCAAGGAGAACGAAAGGCAGTTGAGGTCAGTGTCCTTCCAGCTGCGAGCCAGAATATTTTTGGGTAGTGGCAGCTTATCTACCGAGGCCGTATAAATAAGAAATGAGATGATGGAATGGTCGGACCAAATACAGGGGAGTATAGAAGGGGATGAGATGTCGCAGCAAGACGACCAGATTTGGTCCAGGATATGACCCTGGATATGGGTAGGGGCCCTGACGTGGGATGAGAAGTTCAAACTCTGTAAAGTGGCAGAGAAGTCTTTAGAAGACAGGTCTTCCCTGGGGTCACCTGGCCAAAAGTTGAAATCGCCAAGTAAAATAACCGTGGAGTTGTTGACCACAAGTGTGGCCAAAAGATCCTGTAACGCCGCTACAAATAAAGACATAGTTTGGGGGGGGGGGGGCGGTACATAAGGACAATGGTAAGAGGTATGGGAAGATTGAGAGAGCGGGCCACTAAGTAGTCCACATTAGGTATGGGGGGGTGAGCAAGAAGTTGGAATTTCAGGGTGGAACGAATAATCATTGCCACACCACCCCCAGCTTTGCCAGCCGGGCGATCTGCCCGGAGGGCGTAGTGGGTATCTGGAAGAATAGCCAGAAGGTCCGCGAGGGAATCGGCGGAAAACCAAGTTTTGGTTAAAAAGAGATAGTCTGGGGAATCGGTGTTCAGTAGATTAAAAAGTTCCATCTGATGCTTATCTGCAGAGCGGGTGTTAAGCAGGTAAGCAGAGGCTGCCTGTGGGACAGATGGAGGACGAGTGGCGGCAGAGGGTGAAGGGAGAGATGGGGCTGCAGGTAGGAGGAGGTAAGCTGGGGGGGCGGGAGGCAAGGATGCCGAGCGAGTCAAGACGGCGCAGTAGGGAAGGGGAAAGAGGAGAAGTAGCGGGATGTGCGGAGAGTTGGGCTGAGGAATACACCAGTAAATGGTCAGGGTCTATGGCCCCTGGTCCCGGCCCGTCGCGGACGGGCGCAGACGGGCTTGCCTTAGGCGCGCCTTTGGCGCGCAAACGGCGCGCCCGCTGCGCGTACGAGGAATGCACATGCTTTAGGAGAGAAGACAGGGCGTCGCCTCGTTCTGGTGGGCGTGGCCAGGGGTGAGGCTTGCTGATGGCGGCAAGAGGGGAGAAGCCTGTTTCCGCGGCAGCGTTTAGCTCAGCTGCGCGGGAGACAGGGAGGCAAATGAAAGCCCCAGAAACAAGGTTCGGGTGACCAAAAGCTTTAAAATACACACAGTATTGCACATTTTTAAAAACAGTTTTAAGAAGTTCTGCGCTATACTCCCGGCTGTGCCTCAGGAGTGACTGAATTAAACGCCGAGCTCGTAGTCAGCTCGAGTTAAATAGGAAAGTGGGCGTGGCCTTGTTCTGGTGGGCGTGGCCAGGGGTGAGGCTTGCTGATGGCGGCAAGAGGGGAGAAGCCTGTTTCCGCGGCAGCGTTTAGCTCAGCTGCGCGGGAGACAGGGAGGCAAATGAAAGCCCCAGAAACAAGGTAAGGGTGACCAAAAGCTTTAAAATACACACAGTATTGCAAATTTTTAAAAACAGTTTTAAGAAGTTCTGCGCTATACTCCCGGCTGTGCCTCAGGAGTGACTGAATTAAACGCCGAGCTCGTAGTCAGCTCGAGTTAAATAGGAAAGTGGGCGTGGCCTTGTTCTGGTGGGCGTGGCCAGGGGTGAGGCTTGCTGATGGCGGCAAGAGGGGAGAAGCCTGTTTCCGCGGCAGCGTTTAGCTCAGCTGCGCGGTAGACAGGGAGGCAAATGAAAGCCCCAGAAACAAGGTAAGGGTGACCAAAAGCTTTAAAATACACACAGTATTGCAAATTTTTAAAAACAGTTTTAAGAAGTTCTGCGCTGTACTCCCGGCTGTGCCTCAGGAGTGACTGAATTAAACGCCGAGCTCGTAGTCAGCTCGAGTTAAATAGGAAAGTGGGCGTGGCCTTGTTCTGGTGGTGGTGGCCAGGGGTGAGGCTTGCTGATGGCGGCAAGAGGGGAGAAGCCTGTTTCCGCGGCAGCGTTTAGCTCAGCTACGCGGGAGACAGGGAGGCAAATGAAAGCCCCAGAAACAAGGTAAGGGTGACCAAAAGCTTTAAAATACACACAGTATTGCAAATTTTTAAAAACAGTTTTAAGAAGTTCTGCGCTATACTCCCGGCTGTGCCTCAGGAGTGACTGAATTAGGTAATAACAGCACCAATCCACGCTGTTGAGCATTCCCCTTGCTCTTTGCTTAGTCAGATCTTTTACAAGTATGGTAAAACCAATTTAGACATTCTAATTCCAATCAGGACTCATTGCTAACTGTGTAAAGCAATACATGTTTTTGATAGAACACCGACTTGAGAACTCCATAATGAGAATGGTTTCCCTTATTTTTACTACAGACAACAAGGCTGTATAATCTAGTATTTCATTTACTGTTTTGAACACAAAATTCTCTTTTTGAAAAAAAACACATGCAAACTGAACGAAAAAAACATGCAAGCTAAAAAAATACATTATGGATAGCATATGTAATATGGTTCTGTATTCCATCATGTGGTCAGATGACGTTTGCAAATGTATCTGCCTTCACCCTAGTGGTGTACATCACCAGGAGCATTTATCGCATTACACGACCATATTACACAATTACGAATTTTGTATCCTTTCCTTTCCCTCTCTCTGGACATAAACATATATACATAAATAAGGAGACAGTATACACATCTATGTTACATTATAAGGTTTTGGTTACATTAGCAAAGCAAGGGTGGTTTGTTAATTTCACCAGAACACTGACTTGGCAAAATTCAGACCATATTACATATGTTACTCATTATAGGCCTCATTACAGGATGTCCCATAATTTGATGGGGCTATACCTTGTTAATGATTCTGGTTGGTAAGCCCGCCCCAAATCACAGTGGTCCAGAAACATGGCTAACATGTGGTCCCAGAATTACCATGCTCATTCCCTTGTGGGTCCTTGATTTTGGGTCCTTCACTGTGCACAGTTTGCACCTGTTTAAAGCAGCTGGAAACTGCGCATGAAAAAGCAATGAAAAGGGGCAGTAGAACCACTCTGCCTCCTACTCCAGGGATATTGATTTGCCTGTCTCCTATTGGGCCACGTTGTATGGTTTGTATTACATATTTATTTTGGGGTACTTTGCTTGAATAAGGCATTTTGTAAACAGGAAAATCGTTATTACAAATAGTTCAAGTGAAATTCTGGAATACCCTGTTTGGTTGTCTTTAGAAAAAAGATAACGAAATACTTAAGTGTGTAAACAGAAATGTAGAATCTTAGAAAAAATCTTTTGCGCTGTTAAAAAATATTCAGTCTCATTCACAAAGAATTTGCTTTGAGTACGTGTGACATACTGTTGAGGTTCTATTAGCGTATTCCTTAATTATAATAATAAACCAGGTTACCCGGCTTACACGTCTTACTCCTGGAATTCATCAGCAAGTCAGAAGTTCCAAAGGAGTATGTCACACTTACAGAAAAATCTTTGAGAATCGAGCCCATCGTATATGTAGAATCGAAATATTGCTATAGCTGTTCCCTGCATGATGCTAACCACCAGCTAACAATGCACACTAAATGGAATTCGATTGATTGGGATTTGTTTAACTTTGAGGAATAGAATGTTGAATTGTAAAACTGTGCAGAGTGGTTTTGGACTGCCATTATGACAATGAAACCAGTAGTTCACAAAGAGCAGTGAAATATTTTACCGAACTTCACATAAACTGTGTTTCGGTGAATTTCAAAGTTTTTTTTAACTATATGTTAAAGTGTTGTAACCAATCTTAGCTTTAACTTCACTTTAACTGTAGTTTTTTCTGTGACTTTCTGTTTTATGATGATTTATTGCATCTACCTTCTTTTAAATTATTCCCTTCCTTGCAGACTCACAATATTTGGCCATGTGCAGCAGGGGTCAACTGCTCGGCCTGACCACGGCCAGGCTCTGCGCCCAACCTGCCAAAGGCTGACAATCCAAGATGCACATAGCCTTTGGCAGTCAAATGAGGGCCAGGATCCTTTTATTTTTAAAAATGTGTTATTATTATTATTTGTATTTATTTTTACATCAAAAAACTTTTTGGTTCTCAAATTCTTAGAGACTCCTGGGCTCTTGCTGGACCTCAAGGGGTCCCTTGCTGAGAGCAATAAATCATGGTTTGCAAACCTAAGTTCCTCACTGTGGATCTGGAACACATTGCCTTAATATTTGTTTTTTTATTTGACACCGGGGTAGTACCTTGGGGACCATTCTGCTGAGCAAGGAGAATAAGGAATTCTCCCCTTGCCTCTTTAAAGCTCCAATAATTTTTCCTTCAGGACATGGGGTTCTAGAACTGCCTTCTGTAATGGTGGCTGCAAAAGACTTTCTCTGTTGTGACTAGGCAATTAGAGGCTTCCAGTCGATGGGCCTGGCATTGGTTTGTAGATCCAAAATGGACAACGGGAAAAAAACCTTCTGTGCCCAATGAGATTTCTTTATTTTTTTTATCTGAGCGTAAAGATGGTCTGAGACTGCACTGAAGTATAATATATGGAGTAATGTTCTTAAGCATCGTCTAATGTTCTGTTACAATTTTATCAAATGTTCACTGTAGGAATTGTGTCAAACTTGAAGCAGTAATTGTACTTTTCTGAGAGGCAGAGCACAGAAATGAGCAATGATTTTCCACTTAAACCTATTGAGCTTTGTATTTATGAAATTCCTCATGGATGTGTGCTGCCTCCCAGCCTAGTCAATGGTAATTTGAGGCTTCTAGAGGATCTGATCTGGGATATTGGGCCACAGTTAATAGTATGGAACTAATTTCTTAATTGCCCAAGGCTAAAGAATGGTCTTCAAGGAATAGCCATATAAAAGATGTATCTGGCACTACCTATCAATATGATCATGTTTGACTGTCTTCCATATATGTTTTTGCAAATGATCAACATATTTTATGCATGCATTTTCAGTTGTTAGTTTCTCAAACATATCAAAATCATTTGCTTTAAAGTTATTCAATCAGGGGTGCTAACAATATTCCCATTCCGAGATAAATGTTCTAATTTCTTAGGAATTGATTCACATGTATTTCACATTCATGATAGAATTCATTTTAAAAGAGAGTAATATCTCAACTAGATTTCTAATAAAACAATAATTATCTTACTGTACATTAGAGCATTGGCATGTTGGGACCTTCATTGAAAATACGGAGTGCTCCAGGCTTCCAATGGCTGGTAGAAGCCTGGAGCTCCAACATTCCAATGTTTGACTTTGTTCACAGCTAGTGCTATGAACAAAGACCTCTCAGAGCCCGAGGGGATTTAAAGCCCCTCAGGCTCTGAGAGGTGGTTTTTTTTCACTAATTAGAACATTCTGCCCTCTGGGGAGGAATGTTCTAATAGCTTTAGAATCCTCCGTAGCAGGCTCTACCAGCCATTAAAGGTCCACTTCCCTGTTAAAGGCCCTTGCCTTCGGCTCAGGCCTTTAACACTGGAGCAGAGCTTTAAAGGCCGGTAGAGCACACTCCGTTAGGCTCTAAGGCTATAATATAACAAGGATTATTCATGCTACTTGCTTTCTTTTAAATTACTCACGGTAACACAAGATACAACAAAAACATAACTCCAAACTTTCAATACCTGATAAATAAAATATATTTTCAACAAATACCCACACCATTACATAACCCATCTACAAATCTCCAGTCATGGTCATACCAGTTTATGATTTTCATTCCTCACGCCATGGAAAAAACTGACTTGCAATGCATGCAGTTGCCCCTATACAACTCTATTATGAACTACTTTTTGCTTTTCCTTTAATCAAGAGGTTCATACCTGTTCCGCAAACTGTTACATGGGATACCTTCATTTCAGTATTTTCTCTTCATTTTTTTGGTTTTAGTGTTTGCAAGTTTTAGGGTCTTCCTTCAATGTCAACTGATCTTCTCTAATGATCATGATTTTTCCTCCTAACTCTTTTCCCAATCATCTTCAATAGTTCTGTACGAGATTTCACACGGAAGGTAGTGCAAGTCCACATGAGGGATAATGTCAGATTACAAGTGAAGTCCCATTGTCCAACTACTTTCCACAAGCTCCCTTTCTGAGCTACATCACATGAAGGCCCTTCATATGGGAAGACAAGAGCTCATCAGTAACAGACTGTAATGTTCAGAGACCAGGAGCAGACAAAGTGGACTGTGTTCCCAGAAACCCCAAACTTTATCTAAAACCGCTTTACAACCTTTCCTCCCCTCATATCTTTCCCTTGAAAACCATAAATATATCCAGACCAACAACCATTGCTTGGTTGCACTGGGTAATGGATGATGAAGAGACTAGTGATATGAATATATACATGACAAGCTTGATAACTTCTGCTTGTATCCCAGCTTTGCCACTCACTCTATTCAGTGGGCAAACCATTGCATCATTCTTTGTTACAGGTTCTCTATGTCTTTGGAGTTCCCTGAGAAATTGAGACAGCTTTATAGAATACAATTCACTAAAAGTGAGCTGTATTTTACACAAGCAGCAGGTACATGATACAATGACAAACCATCCATCCATGCTGTCACCTAAAAAGCCTAGAGGGCAGAGCAATGTAGATCAAGTACTACTAGGTTCAGAGGTCTCCAAATTCATGCACCCCACCAATCACCAAGAAAATCAGACACTAACCACACCTAAAAATAACTGCATCAAACTGTCTAAACCAACCCTGGACTACAAGCACATCTTGTGTCTGGTGATCCCCATGGTATGCAGCAACCAATGTCCCTGAGACCTGAAGCTGTACGAACCCATGTTAGACCAAGGCTGACACCAGCTGGACCACCTGGAGATGAGATGAATGTGGGGCTACAAGATCAACTCCCCCCACAAGGTTGATTAAAGCTATGAAATATGAAAAAACCAAAAAATCAAGATTAGAATAATCGATAATACAATAGTAAAAATAAGCATTGGCAAGGCAGACACGTCTGGTTTTAAAGGAATGTTGCATGGTAATGTGCAGCATTACAAGTAATTAGCATAGGAACAGATATGTATTTGTGTTGAAGCAAAGAACTGTAGTTAGAATAAAGTTGGTGTAGGGTATAAGGACAGGTGACAGTTGCATTGTGAAGCCAGACCTAAAAATCCATGTAGGTGAATTACTTCTCTCCTCCCATTTGTGCTGCTGACAGAGAAAATAACTTAAATTGTCTAGTTATCTAAGGGCCATATGTATCAAGCCTTTTTCCCTTTTGCAAACGGGATGATTCTCAGAATTGGCCCGTTTGCGAATTGGAAAAAGCCTTTTGGGATGTATCATCCCAAAAGGCCATCGCAAAATAGAGAATTGCAAAATTTGCGATTCTCTGTTTTGCAAATGCAATTAAGGAATTGCAAATTGCGATTCCTTAAATGTAATTCTGGAAGCACCAGAAATTTGCTATTTGGCCTTAAGGAATTGCAAATTACCACCAACTTCAAGTTAGTGGTTGTTAGATCTGGGGGTCTCTAGTTGGCAATGGTATTCACCTTTGTCCAAATAGGGACCCTTACTTCTAAGTCAGGATAAGGGGATTACACTCCTTAATAACCCCTGCTCACCCCCTTGGTAGCTTGGCACGAGCAGACAGGCTTATCTCAGAGGCAGTGTGTTAAGCATTTGTGAATATACACAGTAATACAGTGATAACACTACAGATGGACACAACAGAGGTTTTATAAAAATAAGTATTCTTTATATAGACTTAAACACAAGACCACAAACGACAAAAATCCACAATACTACACTTAAGATTACTTAAAGGATGATTAAAGTCTCTTAGTTCAAGTTGATGGTTGATGCAACAAAGTTCTCAACAAAGTACCTGGATGCGTAACGCAAAGTAAACAAAAGGACTCGCAGAAGGGGAGATGCATCAGTTCCGTGACCTGGGGGAACGGTTGCGTCCTTCCTGAATGCTTGCGCAGAGTAGGGGACTCGTCGTGAGCCTTAGCGGTGCATAGGTGATGCGTAGATTCTCGACCTGTTGCAGTGCGCAAGATGACGCCTTGATGCGATGCGATGACGATGCGATGATCCAGTGGCGATGCGAGAAGATGGCGCCCTTGATGCGGCGATGCGATGCCGATGCGATGACGCCCTGGCAGCCTTGCGACGACTCTGTACTTGGGAGCCGCGACAGGCCCTGCGACGGCGACTCTCTCGATGGCGTCACGCTTCTCCGGTGATGCGACAGCAGGCAGCTTCGATAAGCACGGGCTTCCAGGGAGATGCGGTGAAGGCTCGCTTCTCCGGCGTTGCGATTATTTCAGCTGCGGCGGCGACACGCTTCTTCTCGATGCGTCGCGCTTCCAGCTCCCAGCGGCACGCAAGTGACTGGAGTGAGAATTCCCAGCAAGGAAATTCAGGAGGGAGCTGGGGGTGAAGTCTTTTGACCATGAGACTTCAGCAGGAGGCAAGCACAGTTCAAGCCCTTGGAGAGTATTCTGTAGATGAAAGTCCTTACAAAGTTCCTTCTCCTTTCCCTTGGCAGTAAATCAACCACTGCAGGCCAACCCAGCACACTGGCAGAGGGGCAGTCCAAACTCCTGCAGCTTCCCCGGTTCTTCTCCTTGTCAGAAAGGTTTCTTGTTACAGAATTGATCTAAAGTCTGTGGGACTGGGTCCCAATATTTATACCCCCAAATCCATTGTTCTCTGAAGGCAGAGAGGCCTCTGCCTAGTTCAAACCAGTTCCTGAGCACTTTGTTGACATGACTCTTCTCTTCTTTTCACTGTGCAGGGCAGAGACACCAGCCGCCCTACAGGAGGTGAAGCCAGCACAGGGGAGGGAAGATACAGCTATGGAGCACTCTGTTGACAGGATTCCTCTTCTCCTTTCACTGTGCAGGGCAGAGACATCGACAAGCCACAGGGGGTGGAGCCAGCATTGTAGAGGGAAGGCCCAGCCCTATTCAGGTCCCAGGTGCACTCTCCATCTCCCATCTGGAAGTAAATCTCCCCATTCACCACTGGGCTGTCCCAGACTGTCTCCTGGAATTTCCCCAGCCCTGTCACACACAAACCCAGACAAGGAATACACAACTCAGCAGAGGCGGGCTCAAATGGTTAGGTAAGCAAATACCTACTTTCCAAAAGTGGTATTTGCAAACACAGGATATTAAAATAAACGTTACTAAAAGATGTATTTTATTATTCTGAGTTCAGGCATACTAAATTCGAATTTCTGCCATGTTCCCTGAGTCAGTTAGGATTATAAGGATGTAATAATCTTCAATGCCCATTCTGGCCTACGAGAACAGGTAGCCTTCAATAGTGAAAAACGAAAATGGCTGTAATTCACTATTAGAACATGCTACACACATCAGAGCATGTCCTAACTTATACTTACAATGCACCCTGCCCTTGGGCCTACCATAGGGGTGTCTAATATGAAGCAAAGGGAAGGTTTAGGGACTGGCAAGTGGGTGCACTTGGCCAAGTCGACATGGCAGTGCTAGACTGCACACAGGCCTTGCAATGGCAGGTCTGAGACATACTTTACAAGCTGCTTCTGTGGGTGGCACAACCAGTGCTGCAAGCCCACCAGCAGCATTTGATCTACAAGCCCTGGGCACACAGGGTGCACTGTACTAGGGGCTGACAGTAAATCAAATAACCCAATTGTGGAATAACCAATCAGTACATCAATTTAACATAGGGAGCACTTGCACTGTGGCACTGATTAGCAGTGGCACAGTGCCCAAAGCTTAAATCCAGCAAAAACATATCAAAACAGAGGAGGCAATCCGTCAAAAATGGAAGGGAGACTCATGCCAATGATGTCAGGTCTAACAGTGGTAATTTGTGATTTCCTTTAAAAAAGCAAGATTAAAAAATGTTTTAAGAGCCATATGTCGCACATAAATGCCCTTAGGGCATGTATATGCACAAAATGTGCACACATGCATATTTCATGGGTGCAACAAGGTGTCCTTTTGGCACCCTTGCAACCTTGAAATTGCATTCTCAATTTGCGATTCTCTAATTGGTAATGGCAAATTGAGAATGTCGTCCTATTCATTCCTATGGGCCTTCTAGCCCATAGGAATGAATGGGAAGGTATTCCTTATTTGCAAATCTCAACTTACGATTCGCAAATAAGGAATATGTAGGCTTCGCTAAATTTTTAGCAAATCCTACATACATTGCATTTTTCGGTTCTCTAATTGCGATTCACTAAAAATCGCAATTTGAGAATCGCAAAACTCTTTTTTTATACATATGGCCCTAAGTCTTTAATAGCAAATCAATGTCATGTGTGTACCCCTGATAGTTCAAGTTTCGGCAGCTAGATAAATAAGCTAAATTATCACAGCTGCGTGGAAGGAAAGCACTTATTTTTGGAAACACACAACATCTGCCCAATCAAAACATGCAATTTTGACTTCCAACATGTTGGCAGAGCCAAATCCCCTCTCAAGTGATGATCACATAATTGTCTGGCGACAGCTGCGATGTAAAGCCAGACCATCAATACATTAAAAAAAAAATCATTAAAATGTGCTCATAAACACTGGTGTGAGGAGTTCCAGGTATTGTTTCAGAGTTGGTTGAATCCACGAACATTACCCCTTACCAATGGACATATGTCTGCTCCAAGTGAGTTGTGAGCGTAGGGGCGATACTTCCTGGCCGACCTGATGAGCTAATCTCCAGCTGTTGGTGATCTCTCTATATGTAATTTCCAATTTAGGGCGAGATTTATCAAGCCTGCTGCAGTATACCAAAAAATGACCCAGCCCACTGGTGCAAAGACTTGGATTAGGATTTGGATTTGCGTTGGAAAGAATCTCAAATATAACACAACCTAGGGAATTTACTGTGTTTACAAAGACAGAATGAAAAATGTAAGGCTTCTTTTGGAAAACTGCTGGCAAACCCTGTTTTGATCTCTATTTTTATTTGTCTCGGACTGGAAAGTAAGGAAATGATGTACATGAAATTAGTAACACTGTCTGTGAGGTACTGTAGTGTGAAAGGAGACTACAGTTACAGTACAGCATGCCCATTTGTTGTTAACACGATGTAAATGGAAACATACCTTACAAAACTAAAGTTTTAGCATAATTCCAAATATCCTGGCTGCATGCTAAACATATAACTAATGAACATGAAGTGAGATGTATAAAATAGGTTCAAAAGAAACTGCCCGTTACCTTTAATAAAAAGTTAACATGTTCTGATTTATTATTTCTCCATTTATATTATACCCTATTTTGAGTTAAAATTAACACCACTGTAGAACCACATTAATATTTGTTAGGTTTAATAGGCAAGTACAGTGTATTATTGGCATTGAATGCCGTTTTCCTTGCATTAAACATACTAGCACTTATTAGAATGGCATGCAATGTATGCAGTGCCAGGGTCTATGCTCATATTGATATTTGCACAAATCTTGAGTTTACTGATAAACCGCTTGTATGATGTGCTTTCATCAAAGCAATCACAAGGTTAAAAACCTCGTTGTTCATTATCAATTACATTGCTTGGGGTAAATGCCAAGGTAAAAATATGCAAAAGTAAATAATAGGACCTAATTACACAAAAAAACATTGTGATGGAGCATACTGTATCCATAAATTACATTGCACTGTCACACCATGTTTAGCAGTGGAATTGTTAGAATGTGGTCCAAAATGCACACTCCCTGCTTAGGAAGTGTATGTTTGCAATCCCATACCTTTACTGCGATGTCATTGATCACTAGCACCTCAACTCTGAAAAGTGTTCCAGTTCCACTTCCCATTTCCTTGGGATAATATAAGGATGGAGCGCTAAATCATTAAGAAACAGAACAGAGCTTAATTTCCACGATTAATAGCACATTGTTCCATTTTCCTTATCCGATAAATGCTGCAATGAATAATTTTTTTCTGTCGCTAGTTTAATTAGATTTCATGTGTCTTCATGATTTGCAAGATGGTTCTGTTGCATTGATAGATGTGACTTCTGCAGTTTCCGTGCCAAAGCCGCTTTTTTCTTGGACAAAGTTAAGAACATCTACCAGTCGTTTCCAAGTTTGACACCACCCGTGACCCCCTCGAGGGGTTCCAGTAGCTGTCCGTCGCTGCACTCTCTCCTCATTCTCTCCGACGAGGAGTTTGCCAAGTGGGCACAGCGAGTCAAATCCGGCTCGCCGGCAGACCCGCTTAGATCTGCCCTTTTCAGGGATGTTGCTTTCCAGGGGCGCACGACAGTGTGCTCACTGATTAATCTCTCCCTGACCTCGGGCCTTGTTCCCGCCAAGTGGAAGCAAGCGGTGGTTTCCCCGATCCTAAAAAAACCATCTCTGGATCCTTTAAAACCAGAAAACTACCGCCCTATCTCTTTGCTTCCCTGGCCGGCCAAAGTTATGGAGGCCCATATAAATCTGGCCCTCGCGGAGCATATGACCCGAGCCAATGTCCTCGATCCCAGGCAGAATGGGTTCCGTGCTGGTCACAGCACGGAGACGGCCCTTCTGGCAATGGTTGAACACCTGCGGATTGTGTTGGATGCAGGTCAAACTGCAGCGCTTATTTTATTAGATCTTAGCGCTGCCTTTGACACCGTGTCCCATCGCATCCTTCTACACCGTCTAGAGGACATTGGCATCTGTGGCTCGGCTCTGCAATGGTTCCGCTCCTTCCTCAGTGATCGCTCCTTCTGCGTTGCCACCCCTCCTTTTCAGTCCAAGTACCATCCTTTGGACCTGGGGGTTCCCCAGGGCTCCTCGCTGAGTCCCACGCTTTTCAATCTGTACGTGCAGCCGCTGGCTGAGGTCGCCAGGCAGTGGGGCCTAACTATGGTCTCTTATGCCGACGACACTCAGCTAACGGTTACGTTCAGCGGGGATGCCGAGCAGGATGCCCCCAGGTTCCGAAACGGGCTGAGAGAGGTGGCCAGCTGGATGAATAACAACTGTCTCCAGCTGAACGCGAAAAAAACGGAGGTGATGATCGTTGGAAGAGATGCGGACCGCTGGGGGGACAGTTGGTGGCCACCTGCGCTGGGGCCGGCCCCTACACCAGTCTTGGAACTTAGGAATCTGGGAGTGTGGCTTGATCACACATTAAGCTTTGTGACCCATACCAAGAGAGTGGCGGCAGGCTGTTTTGGTGTCCTCCGCGGGTTAAGACCGGTGCTTAAATTTTTCGACGCCACGACAAGACAGCTGGTCATCCAAGCGATGATTATTTCCCGGTTGGACTATGCTAGTTCTCTCCTTTTAGGAGCTAACCAAGCTGAGATCCTTCGTCTACAACGGGTACAGAATGCAGCGGCGAGGGCGGTGGTCGGTTTGCCTCGGACCTGTCCCACCTCTAATACTCTTCGGTCCTTGCACTGGCTTCCGATCAAAAATAGAATCCATTTTAAGGCTCTTAGCCTGGTCTTTAAAATTCTAAAAAAGTCGGCACCAGAGATACTTAATAAACTGGTCTCTCCCTATGTTCCAACTCGCCCACTCAGATCTCTTGGTCAATCCCTAGTGGTCGTCCCACGTTTCAGACTCAGCCGGATGGGCGGACGCTCCTTTCGAGTGAGAGCCGCGACTCTCTGGAACGCGCTTCCCTTAGAAATCCGCCTCTTAGATGATCTACTAACTTTTCGTAGGGTTCTGAAAACCTTTTTGTTTTAACTTTTGCTTTAATTACTCCTGTTTCTTCTTCGTTTCTGGTTTTTAGTGTTGTGTTATGTCCACCTTTCCCTGCGCCAGGACGCTCCTTCGCTGGAGCATCTGTGCGCATTAGAAATATCAATAACATAACATAACATAACAAAGCATACTATGGTGCATGACTTTAAATTATCAACGGAACGAAACTGTAAAGTCAGGTGTAAATTTTTGAAATGGTCAAGTCTTCTTTTAGTTAATCCTTCTTTTCAACATATTCTGGGGTAACACACGCATCAGACACATTAACTCTACCCTCTTTCTGGCTAATTATTGCCCCTCTGCCATACCCAGAGTCAAAATGTAGAAAATCATAAGAATTTGCTAGTTTGCATAGAACACTCTTGTTTTTTTTCATGAGCAACAATGTTTGCAGACCTCCATCTAAATCGACCACTATAATGTAAGAAAGTTCTAGAAATGGGAAAAAAGTTTGATTCATAAAGTTACACAAACCAACAGGAATACATATGGAAATCGAAGAAAATCATAGATTACTACATCTACTTGCTCCCATGCATATACCTGTGGATTATATGCAGTGTGAAGTCCAGACAGTCGGCTTTATAGATGATGTGCGCATTAATATGTATTTTTTCTTTTTATCTCCACCAGGAAAAAACAATTTAATAAACAAACACTTCCATCTACATCCTACACAATATGTAAACACACTTACCTATTTTAGAAGTCCATGTATGTAAGTGGAGCACCAACGACATTTAAAGAACGGACCGTTAGTTTCTGCTTTGAGTCTGAGATCTGCCCACACTACTGACTGGCAAATGAAATGGGAAACTAAGCTTGCCTAATAATGGAGGGGTCAGAAGCAGACAAATCAGAGTTGTTGGAGGAAGTCCACCTCCTGTTCCCCCTAGGGCTTCCTCTGATCAAATAGTTTTTTTGATAGTCTCTAGGCATTGAAAACGAGGCAGGAAGGAGCTCAACCACCCAGAGCAGGGGTGGGTGGTAGCTGCCATGGCTCCACCCACCATTCTCATTTAGAGACTTCTAAATTAGGCAGTGGATTCTGCTGCTGCTTTAAAGGTGACTGGAACTGTGTGGTGGAGTCTGCAAGTCTGGGTCAAAAACTGTGAGGACCCTTGCCAAGACAGGCTAAAATCCGATATTTCTACAAAACGCATTGAGATGATTTTACCTCTGCTACAAGAAGCAGAGGGCTTGGTTTAGATTATGAAATCTATAAGAAGTGCATGTATAGAGGTCTTGCTTGCCTACAGCTGTAATGTGATGACTACTACCTGCATTAAAGGAGATGAGATTTGTGTTGGACTTTTTATTTTATGGGTCTTATTTAGATTTCGCCCGACGGGTTACTACGTCACAACAGTGACGGATATCCCATCAACCGAAATATAAATCCTATGTAATCTCATAGGATTTATATTTCGCCAAACGGGATATCCATCACTGTTGTGACGGAGTACCCCGTTCGCCAAAATCTAAATCATGCCCATAAAATAAAAAGTCCAACACAAATCTGTTGTCTTCTTCAATGCACGTGGCAGTCATCGCATTGCAGCTGAAGGCAGGCGAGACCGCGATACATGCAGATCCTACAGATTGCTTATGCTAGTAAAGAGAGAAAATAATATCTTGGCTTAAATTGCTTACATTTTTGAAAGGCGACTACTTAAGCTTCTTCGTCACCACATACATACCAATGAATTTCGATTTCTATTTGTTTGTGCAATACAATTGGACTTAAGTAGTTGTTTTTCAATATTTCACTGGAGCTTAACCATGATTTAAAAACTGTAGCTGGATTCCACTTCTTGGAAAAGTTATCCAACAATGGAAAATCAAGCTTCTTATAGCTAATACATGAGAATTTGACTGAGCCTGAATGCCTTTAAAATGATTAAGGTGTTTTACAACAAGTTACATGCCAAGGCCTCCATAATAGAATGCCAGTTTAGCATTTTTTTATTTTGAAAGGCCAGAATCAAGGATTGTCTCCGGGATTTATATTGTTCAACATAGGTACTGTGCTGAGCCCAATTGCATCACTGGAGATGAAGGGCTACAACGTGAAGTCATATGGTAGGGGTGACAATGTGCTCTAACAAAATCCTTGTTTACGTACCAAATCCTAACATGGATGGTCCTCGCAACTTTCCATATATAAGTGATAAGCTAATCCTGGGGCTTGAAAGTCAAATGAGAAAAGTCTGAGATATTCTGCTCACCCTTACTAGCTGAAATGGGAGTCAATAGGAATAGGGAGTCAGTGTCAGGTAATTGGGGGTCCCATGCAGCTGAATTACAAGAGTGACTTCTTATATCCTTTTCTACACCTATATATCTGTATAGTTCAAGTGCCTAATTCAATTACTTGGATTGCTATGCCAGATGTTCCTACAGATTTAGGGATAAAAAGTCAGGTCTGACCAAGTTAGCACTACTTAATGGACTAGTTAAGAGTTTTGACCCAGTTATTTATTTATTTATTTAGATTATTGTCATATAATTATTGTTGGGCTTGGTATCAGATCGGAAAACAGTTGCACGAAAAAGTGCTATTCTTATCATAATTCAATTTCTTAAGTACAGCAGGATGGGACTTTCCACTAATAGACATATACAGCAACTATACATGAGGTGTAAGCTCATACAACAAGACAGAATAATCCTAGAAAATGTGTTCCTGCCAAAATAAGTGTTCCTAGATATGGCTCGCAGCTTTCTGTTAGATTTGGGGGTCTCTAGTTGGCAGAGGTAGGTACCTTTGACAAATAGGGACCCTGGCGTCTAGTCAGGGTAGGAGGTACACTCCTAAAATAACCCCTGCTCACCCCCTTGGTACCTTGGCACGAGCAGACAGGCTTATCTCAGAGGCAGTGTGTAAAGCATTTGTGAACACATACAGTAACCCAGTGACAACACTATAGATGGACACCACACAAGTTGTAGTATAAACATAAGTATTATTTATATAGGTTTAACACAAGACCACAAACAACACAATACTGTACTTCAAAAGTGATAGAATTAGCTCAGTTCTCTTAAGATGTAAAATGCGTCACTTTGAGTTCAATGTTCCTTAGGATGCGTAACGCGATACATTAAAAGTGTTGCAGGGAAGGTGATGTGTCGGTTCCTTACACGCAAGAACGGTGATGCGTCGGGTCTCTACTGATGCATTAGGGATGCGTCGGTTCTTCTCTGCGAGGGGAGGTGATGCGTCGGTTTCTTATTGCGCTTCCGTGGCAATGCGACCAGCAGCGCCGGTGGTGCGATGAAGATCCGGTGCAAAGAAACAAAGATGGCATCTTCTTCTTGATGCGACAAGATGCGCGCACGCCCGATGGCCGTGCGGCGACTCAACGATTCTTCAGAGCCGAGACAGGCCCTGCGACACGCTTCCTGGTGATGCAGTGGCTTCTGGGGCAATGTGAGGCGCTTCGGCGATGATGCGACAGCTGCAGCGGTGGCGACACGCTTCTCCGTCTGATGCGAAGTCAATCCTATTCTCCGGCGATGCGACGACAGCGGCTGCGGCGGCGTCATGCTTCTTTTTCGTGAGTCGCGCTTCCAGCTTCTTGCGACATGCAGTTCCTCAGAAAGCCCAACACAACTGCAGGCACTTCCAATGAACTCCGGGGGAGCTGGTGTGTGAAGGCTGTTGTCCCTGAGACTTCAGCAGGAGGCAAGCTCTTCCTCAAGCCCTTGGAGATCCTTCACAAGTTGATGAAAGTACACATAAAGTTCCTCTCTCATTTCTTTGGCAGTCAGGCAACCACTGCAGGCCAATCCCCCAAGCAGCCCTTCTGCTTAGGGATAGTCTCTCCTCAGTCTCTCTGCTTCCTCTCCTCAGCAAAGGTTTCTTCTTGTTTCCCAAAAGTGATCTAAAGTTCTGGGGTCTTGGTCCCCTTTTTATACACAGTTTCTCTTTGTTCTCTGAAGGCAGAGAGGCTTTTGCCTAGTCCAAACCAATTCTGGTCAGTCCTGGAGCACTCTGTTGACATGATTCCTTCTTTCCTTTCACAGTACAGGGCAGAGATATCAGCCGCACCATAGGAGGTGGAGCCAGCATTGTGGAGGGAAGGCACAGCCCTATTCAGGTCGCAGGTGCAACTCTTTCCCCCATCTACATGCAGATGTCTCTATTCGGCCCTGTGCTGACTCACCCTGTATCCTGGAATCCCCCAGCCCCTGTCACTCAAAGCTCCAGAGAAGGAATACACAACCTAGCAGAGACAGGCAAGAACATCCCTACTTTCTAAAAGAGGTATTTTCAAACACAGAATGTTAAAACCAACTTCACTAAAAGATGTATTCATTCTGAGTTCAGGCATACTTAACTCGAATTTCTAACTACTCCCTGAGTCAGGATTATAAGATGTAATAATCAAACTGCCCATTCTGGCCTATGGGGAACAGGTTACCTTGCAATAGTGAAACACGAAAATGGCTGTAATTCACTATTAGGACATGCCACACACATCAGGGCTTGTCCTACCTTTTACCTACAATGCACCCTGCCCTTTGGCCTACCATAGGGGTGACTAATTTGCAGAAAAGTGAAGGTTTAGGGACTGGCAAGTGGGTGCAGTTGCCCAGTCAGCATGGCAGTCACAGACTGCACACAGGCCCTGCAATGGCAGGCCTGAGTCACACTTCACAAGCTGCTTCTGTGGGTGGCACAACCAGTGCTGCAAGCCCACTAGCAGCATTTGATTTACAAGCCCTGGGCACCCGTGGTGCACTGTACTAGGGTCTGACCAGTAAATCAACTAATCCAATCATCGAGTCACTAATCCATACATCAATTTACAATAGAGAGCATATGCACTTTAGCACTGATCAGCAGTGGTAAAGTGCCCAGAGTCATAAAACCAACAAAAACAGGTCAGACAAAATACAGGAGGAAGGCAAAAAGTTCAGGCATGACCCTGCAAAAAGGGTCAAGTCCAACACTTTCTATATGGGCTAATACACCACTACTTCTGTAGAGTAAGTGAGACTTTAATTTGAGCATACTGCATCACAGAGTTTGGTGACTCCACTAGGGTGGTGCTTACACTGTAAAAAGTCTTTGAGAAGGAAAAGCCAACATAATGAAACTTCACATGTAGGCCAGGGTGTGTTGAATAAAAAATGGCACACCATTCTGGAAACTAGGAGTATATCTCACGGGCTCTACATGGCGAGTTACATGGACGTCATTCATTAGTCGGCAGGGGTCACAGCTGCGACCCCTGGCTTGCCTCTTGCTATCCCTGCCACTGCTTTTGCAACCCCTGGCCTCAGAGGTGGCAAAACCCGTGCCTGGAACACAGGGGCAAATCTTCCTAAAGGACGCTGGTTGGAGCTGGTTGATTTCTGTAAATTTTTTTAATTATACAAATAGTGAATAATATTATTCACTATTAGTGTAATAGAAAATGGAGTACATTAGCTGGAATATGACCCTATCTGGAAGATAAGATAAGTGAAAAATGCTTTTAAATGTATGTTGTATGCAAGCTTGCGGGTAAGAGTGAGTTTAGTTTATGTGTGCAAGAGTGTGTGAACGTGTTAGTATGTGTAAGCATGTGTGTGTGAGTCAAAGTAAAGGTCAAATGGCGTTTGATGTCACTACCGCCACCACTGGCATTTTGGTGAACTGACGTCCATGGTTAGTTATTTATTATAGATATATTCATGAGAGTAACTACATCAAAGCCAAATTCAATAAAATAAAGCCAATATATCCCATTAGCCTGATGCCTGCAGGTTTTTTTCAATTCACTTAGGCTAGGTTTGCTGTATACTAATACAGAATCCAGAATATGTGGGGTCGTAGTGCTGTTTTTTTCAGAGCGCGCAGAGCAGGGTCGAACTGGGACAGAAAATAGGCTCAGGCACCAAAAGGAAAGTGGCCTGCATTCGAAAATTAGATACTTAAAAAAAATGTGGCCTTTGTTAACAAATTGAGGCACTCGTAAAGATACGCTGTATGTGTTCTGCGAGGTATGAAAGACTGCATGGTTTTGAGCTTGCTGTAATTTTAATATCAGGGAAATCAACAGTAAAAAACGGTCCACCATACTGTAAGACAGGTCCAAAACAGGCAGAAAAATGGCCCACACGCTGACCTGTCAGACCAGCTCATCGGGCACTGACTGCCCTATAGGCCACTCTGACCTTGGTGCAGAGCGCAGCACAAAGTGTGAATAACTACCATTATCTTTTTTACCATAGTAAGAAAATCTTCTTACTTCAATAGACCTTCAATTTTTTTATGAAAATTTCTAATTCATCTATTTTGAAAGTTGCACATCCACACTTGAAATCCATGTACATATTTTTTAATTTCCCACCGAGTCACGTTGCTTATAATAATTCTATCCCAGATCTATTACTTGTTTTTAATTCTGCATCTCCAGTCTTGCATATGGAGGAAACGGGGTTAATCCCTCTATTCTTGGGAAGTCACTGATTGGACAATAAGAGATTCGAAAAGAGAAATTTCCAATGGCCAACAGACACCACATCTTAGATTCACCAATTTATCATAGTTTATCATAGCTGTGTTCTTCTCCAGCAGGTTCAATGCCTACATGAGACACTCCATAACCTGCATCCAGAATTCTTTTCAGGCTTTCACTGAGCACATGTTAGTAGGAGGTTACAATAGCATTGAGCAAAGATTACTATACTCAGGTAAAAGTTTGTGTAGCTTTTCCGGAGTACATGACAATGTATAGAGCAAAAAAGTATTGGATTCTCCCCGGATCTGAGCTGAGAGCTAGCATATCTGAGTGTAAATGATGCCCTCTATTCTCTGTCATATCTATCTGAAGCTCCACTGGCCATATTGTAGTAATAAAACACTTATCTAAGTTTGAATTAAACATCTCAACAACAGGTCTTTTCCTCATTTTTCTGTTTTGCCTGCCTTTTCCTCTTATAATTGATAGCCTCTCCCCACCTAACGCATTTCTTATTATATTTGACATCCTCCCACCTAACAGAAGCTTCTGCATAGAATACATCACCTCCTTTCCGCAGGAGGAGTTTACCAGGGCATCCGGGTGGCCTTTGGCTAAATGTCTCTCTTGTAAAAGACAAGTCTACACCTGCACTTTGGAATCCTCCAAAAGTTGCATTATCACATTTCTCTCTATTAGAGCATTAAAATCATTCGTACTAACTGATACTATTTTCGTACTCACAGTGTTTGTCACGTTTTGTATTTCCGCTGGATTACCTATCATATGTCCCAAGGAACAACCTTGGCTCCAGTCCCCTAAATTTCCTCACTTTTCTGCTACCGCCGCTATATCTCGCACCCCCTTCCTTCAGCCTCGCCCACAACCAGATCGATCCCCAATACTTTTCTTAATTTTCTTAGTGCGCAGGCTCAGATATTCGGAAACTTCAAACCATCTCCAGTCCTGCACATAAAATACATTGGTAAAAGGTGTTTACAGTAAAAAAAAATGTCTTAACATACCACCAAGGACGTGAAGTAGCTCTAGGCAAGAACATTTTGTGATCTGGCCCATGGTTTCTGGCACTGGCTTGTGCTAAGTGTTGTCTTGGTTGCGTTGAGAGGCTCACACAGCACTCTTGTACCACCTTAGGCTGTGATAATCAATTACTTGCCACAGAAACTTTAAAAGCATGTGCTGTTTTTGGCTGGAAGTATTGCACCATTTGTTGACATCTTTGAAGTAAACATAATCTAACACAAATACACACAGCAGCATCTCAACACAATTAAAACATAACAGGATACAACACAGCAAAACAGCAAAAACACAACAATCACGGTACAATACAATATTACTTTGTAGTAATACAACACAAAAACAAAGCAGAAAAAACAACATACGTCATCATCACAACAAAACGCCACACAACAAATATGCACGGACATACGTGTCACAAGTTACCACCTCTAGAAAAACTGCTTTTATAATACGGTGGTCAAAGATGTGGATACCAGGCATTGCCTTACTTTATTACGAAGGACATGAAATAACGCAAATCAAAACAGTTTTGAAGTCTGGCCCTGTATGCAAATATTACCAGATACATTGCGGGGGCTTCCGTATGTCTGAAAGCGAGAGAGAAACATACTGCAGCAGACACACTATGCACGGACATCAGACCCTCGCCACTGGAAAGGTGTGAATGAGCTTCACGGCCTAATTTGCCTGATTTTCTTCCTAGGGGGGAGATTCTAACTCATTCCATCCCCAATCTGTCATCACCTAATACGGCAACAGTTATTCAATAATTGCATTTAGAAGTGACATAAGACTCACTTACCAAAAAATGTGAAGATTTCAACCCGTGAGCAAGTCTCTTATTTGCAGCCATTTTTAACCACATATTACTCCCTAACGAGGCCTTTTCGCAGCAGAGTATGCATTCAGACGTGCCAACTTCCAATACTTTTAATATTCTTGCCAGTCACCCAGGGTCTAAGGTCCAGGATTTCCGCCGGGGTCGCTCTTCCTTTGATCGAGACCTGCTGCTACTGCCCATTAGATATTCTTGAATTATTCTCATAATCTAGGAAAATAATCAAAGCAACACAGTAAATGTTAATAGATGCGCACGTGTTATTAATGGAGTTAACACGTGTGACCCTGATATCTGGTAAAACCCTTTAAAATGCCTACACTGATTAAAATTACTGAAACTTTGAAAGATGTTTTACAATTATGGTGATAGCTGCATGCCTGAACTATAAAAATGGTTATCATCTGGCCCCTCAACGAATATGTCAGAGAATTTTGTTTTACTTTTGGAACATACCTTCCTCTGGTCAACTTCCTTTGACCATTCCAAAGATTCGGCCAAATAAGTGTTTATTTTCAAGGTCTTTAAATGTGCAATAATCTTTCATTTGAATTAAGAAATATTCGCTCGCTCCCAGCAACTAAACGCCAGAGATACTGTGGTGGAAAGGTAAGGAAGTCGACGTTTTGGTGAGTGATTTGTGAGGAGACCGAAGTTTTGCGCTGGTACTAATGTAAACAGCACTGAAAAAAACCGCTAATAGCGAGGAGAAGCAAAAACCCATGCCTCGTTTATATATATGCAGCAGGATTATGTTTGCAAATTCTGCAACTCCTTGTGAATAGTTGCGAATGCAGAGATGGTGGCATGACAGATGGCCTCCGCCCCTGCATTCACATTCACGGGATACTAAGGGGCAGGAGCTGCTTGATAAACATGCATTGGCAAAACCAATAGGTCCGGCAGTGGCTCTCCTTTGGCTTTGTCAATGCTTGTTTTGTTCTCTCATGGATTATGAAAAAAACGTAATTGTTGGGGAAAATGCTGGCCACACTCCATATGATAAAAACATTGGCTAAAATAAATATTCTTGTTGTAGTCTCTGGTACTGAAGGAACTATTTGTGTGCAGATGAGCGCATTGTGAAAGAGCAGAATGCCTTTAACAGTGAAGATGGTCAAGGGCTGAATGCTTTATACTGTGGTGGATGTAAAAACATGTAAGTGACTCAATAGTAGACCAACGAATGAAGAGAGCTGTCTGAATGTCCTTATAATTAAATATACTACATATATAATTTTTGTAAAATTAAAATGTATTCTGACATAACAGACCTAACGAGAAGGTGCAAAGCCAATAGCTCTTGTATTGAGCACCAGTCTTTTGGCTTTGTCAATGCTTATTTTGTCAGGGTTGTCACAAAAAGTTATTGTTGAGGAAATTACCAGGCCCTTGTCAATCTAAAAAAAACCTGGCAAACTTTTTTGGGGTCTCTCAAGAACACATTGCCATAGTAGTCCCTGGCACTTAAAGAAACTACTTTGTATGTGGATGTGATCCTTGTGAAAGAGAAAAATGCTGCCGCATAACTGTTTTAACTCGGAATAACCTGCTCCTCCTCTCCATACATTGCCTTCTGTCCTAGTGAGATGTCCCTTGGGATGAATGGTGAACTCTACAAATACTCTAAAATACAATACTCACTTAAGTTCTGCCAATGACTGAAGTGGCTAACCCATTGTCCCATGCCGTATCCCGTAGTGGGGTGGAAGAACAATTTCAATAACCCAATAACTGACTGATGGTTGAAAGCAGCCGCTATATGTTATTATATTATACATATCATTTTAATAAAATCAAAAGGTCGTTGCTTATTCCAGGCCTACAAATGACATTATGTAAATGGCACTGGGAGAGAATGTAGTGCAGGTGTCTCCAAACTTTTGTGTAACAAGAACTACTTATGGTCAATGAAAATTATCCAAGCTACTAATATTATTGGCCTTGTAATAGAAACCACATCAGACAAGATTATATCGGTGGCCACGCTACGCAAGAGTATCAGCAGTGATCACCTCAGTGCATCAGGCAGGGTTGAAAGCAGTAACTTCAAAAGTATTCTGTTGATTTGTAATTCTCTACATAGGTAGTACATAAAAGCAGTAGCTGCAATGCTCATGGCACCAAGGTAATAGTATAATAAATAAGTCTGCCTAACACCACTTGATTTATTGATCAGCTTTAAAAGTATTTTGGAAATTCAGCCATTTTTCTCCTAACATCATCTCATGAGCTCTGAAAATACAAACATTTTCGTCTAGAATAAACACTTTTTGATTGCTTATAAATATATTAATTCAGCCAAGCAAACACTTCTAATTTAGTAGGCTGTGCTGCACACAGAACAGCTACTCAAAGTGAGCTAGAGAGCTGCCACTAGCTCACGAGTTACTAGCTGGAGAAGCCTGGTATAGTGCTTCTGTGAGACCTGAATCAGGGGAGCTTGCAATGGTTCCCTACTAGACCGCTGCCTACACTTCCTCATGCCGGAAGCACTCATGGACAGGCTCAGCTTTGCAAACGGATGGCATCTCCTTCAAAGTCAGTATCTGATCAATAGTGTGCGACAGCAATTTCAGTTTTAAACCATTAATATGTTATGTTACTTGAATTTGTAGAGAGTGGCTAATCACCCATGGTCTTATCCAGGCGCTGATACTTTCTAGAGAGAACTGCAAAGCAGGAGGGATGCCCCTTTAATTTCTCTTTTACTTTGGGATTAGCAATGAGTTGCAAAGTGATCTTTGCATGTCAGAAATACATTTGTGACTCGCAGTGATCCTTTAGTGCATTACAACTTGCTTTTCTGCTGTTGCAAAGCCTGTGATATTACGAATGACTAACTTTTCTGAAGTAAAAATGTTTGCTACACCTGGCTTTTAAAGTCTTGTTGTTCGAGGCACATTCATGTATAATTTCAGCTACAAATAGAAACCTACACAGACTAACATGCAGAGTAGTACTCAGGTTTCTAAAAGGCATCTACTTACAGAAACTTGCCTTGATGAACTTCCATAAATATTTGCAAAGGATGAGCATTGTCATCTGTATAATTACACTTGCTGCTAAGTCATTCCCACATCTCAAGAAAGTCTTAAGGCTCAGCTTCACTTGTTTACTAGTGGGGAAACAAGATTCAGAACTGTCACAAGCAACAGAGACACGTTCAGTAGTCACTGATCAGCCCCTAGCAGATGCCTGTCTCATTTCTCCAAAGGCAAGATCCCAACTAGGGGTGTTCAGCGTAGGTCCAGCAAGGCCAAATCCACACCACTGTTTATACGCACCGAAATATGTTTGCAAACAATAAACCTACATGGAAAATGTACCTAGTCATTGGTAATACTGAAAATCTGGCATGGATCCAGCTATCCTCGACCACGTGTGGTCTCCCGGTTATAAACTTGGGAAACTGTAATATTGTACCACGGATTGGTGCTGTCTCTTTCATAAGCGAGTTTTAGATTCTAGTACTGAGTTTCAGACTGCCAATGTGTAGTCATTGAATATAGCAATATATTTATCATAATAAAAATCGACATATATATTCTCACTGTTAGGTTTGGGTTTCTACACACCATAGCAGCTCAACCTATATCTTCCCTTCGCTTCCCTTAAAAATACCCGTTTGCTTAAACCAGTCCCTGCCTGGGTAGCTTGTATTTATTATCCCAGTTCCCACGCTTTCCTAATCTGCCTCCAGTCTTTTGTTTGTTTCTAGCTCAGCCCGTGCTCTTTTCACGTGGGAGTTTGAGAAGCTCACGCCGTGCCGTACATTGTCATAGTCTATAATATAACGTAAACACCTGCCGATGTCTCCAGGGTCATTGAAGGTGGCAGCCACCTGCTCAGGTGTATGTTGTTGCCAAGAACACAGCCGGTACCTGGAAAGTCTCCGATTAACTCTATAGATAACATTTGTTCAAGGCAGGTGCGGGATCGAAGAGGAACCTATTCCTTACAAAAAGTTGGTTTATGTAACAAGGCCTTTAATAGCGTGGTTTAAGGGAATGTATTGCTCCTGAAAAATGTGGGCTGTTGTTTCTCAACCAGGAAAAAAGGTCATAACTTTTACTGGGAAATACAGCGTGCAACATTTCTAAGCTTTGCATGTCTTACTGCAATCATTCTTCTGAATAGCAGCTCGTCATAATCAGAGATGTGTGGTGTTGCAGGCCGGCCCCCTTTAAACCTCCAAATGACGGCACATACACCCTAGTATTGTGGTGGTCCCAAACTGGAGCCACGTGTGATGCACCGGGCTATTTATTCTTTTACGTTAGGCAGGGGCGGCTTTAGGCATGTGCAAGCTGTGCACCTGCACAGGGCCACCAAACCCCAGGGTCCACCACGCCAATATATATCCTTAATATAATAATCCTCTGAGGATGGATACATATTTGCGTGGCGGCCCCTGTGCGCGGATCACAGGATGGTGTGTCCTATGACTCAGCAACACTCAGCAACACTACATACAGGATGTTCAAGGGCCTAACAAAGGCCTCTGCCCCTGCGACGCGAGAAGGGGGATTTGGGGGGCAGCTGAAGCCCTCGAGGTCTGCCCCCGGGCAAGATTGGGAGGGGGTGGGCTGGCCGAGTAGCGGCCATTTTGTGTGCTCTTTGGGCTTTTTAAGGAAGTAGCCCAAATGTAGCCCAATATTATATAAGGGGGTGCACGCTGTTCCCAGCCACCATTTTAGGTTTGGTGACCTGGTGGCTGGGAGTAGCGTAGTAGTTGGTAGATTTTTGTGGTGTTTTTTGGGTGGTAGCTTGTGGGCAGATTATTTTGTAGGTGGCAGTTTAGTGCTAGTGTGTTCCAAAGAGGCAAGTATAGAGAGTGATGCCGATGGAGGATTACCGCATGCTGGAAGCGGTGCAGCTCCCTTATGCCGGAAGTGGCTGGAGGGTCGCGCCCCACATGGCACGCTTCGGTGGGTGTGGCGGCTGCCGTCACGGCGCGCACCTTGCCGAAGAGATCACGTAATGCGGAGGTGAGTGCAAGGGGCCACTCGTATACCAGGAGAGCGGCCCCTCTGAAAGGGAAAAAAGGGAAACCTCGCGTTCGTGCGAAGGCATTGGAGGGTACTGCGGCCTTGTCGCAGATTAAAAGCCAGAGCCTCGCACATGCGTGGAGACTCCGACTGAGGTACCAGGGGACGGGGCTCGCTGCAGGAGCCCGTTACGTGGTCCTGCAGTGGAAAGCTGCAGAGACATCTTGCCTGCCCGGGGAAAGGTGCAAATGAGCCCAGGTCCCCCGGAGCAGGATCAAATGGCAGGAATGGGAAGGAAGGGAGGGGAGGGAAATGGAGAGAGGGTGAGGCCCTAATGGAAATCCAGATAGGGAGCTCTCTGAGCCCCTACGTGTTGGACAGGGGGGGCAACTGGAGCCAGCCTGCGGGCAAGGGTGGGGAAGGGGGCATCGGGCCCTGGGGGCCAGGGGATTTTTAGTGAGAGTTCAGGGGATTAGCTGGCCCCATGATGGGGTCGGCAGAGGGGGAGGGGTTGTCAGGGGAGGAGGGGGTTTCTTACATCAGGGAAGATGGGGAGCCTGGGTCGCCCGAGCGGGGGGCAGGAGGGGGCCCTTGGGGAGTTGGCACCTGCAAGGAGTAGCCATGATTAGGATGGTCTTGATATTTTTACTTCCTGGAACGAAGAAGTGAAGGGCAGGGGCCTTAGAGCCCAAATAGAGGCCTACATGGCAAACCGGGGGACAGAGGGGTTGGATTGCCAGGGAGGGACTCGGGAAGGAGGGACCACGTGGGTAGGGCAGCGGATGGGGTAGGGCGGGGCAATGGGTTTGACGGGTCAGGGGGCACACGGGGGTGTACAAGCAGGGTACCTGGCAGGTATGGAATGGAGTGAAGGGGCAGGGGGGAGGTTAGCGAGCACAAGTGGGAGGATCTATGCAAGATGGGGCAGGGTTGGGCAGAGAGCATGTTAGGTGTGGGTAAGAAGAGGAGGAGAGATGTAGAGGGGAGGCAGGTGAGGCCCAGCACACCAGACCATTCCTTTTTGCTTCAGGCAAGGGACCAGCGCCAGAGAGCAGACTTGGCCGAGCTGGGAGTGGCTCATAGACGCCTAGGAGAAGGTAGGGAGGAACCTCGTGTGGTGTGCCCAGTACCGGCTGGAGATCCCGTTGCGCTTGGCAGAAGTAGGCCTGAGCGGTCTCGCTAGCCCCAACACATGACGGATCTCCCCGATCTACAGGGCAACATGGATGCAGGAACACGATGTCGCAGGGGGCCTGAGAATACCGGCGGGTGCAGTCAGCCCCTCCTAATAGAGGGGATTGGGGGACCGTTGGGGGCCATCAAAAGGGGGTTAGAGAGTGGCCGGCGGAACTGGACTATGATGAGGATAGTTTTGAAGAGGGAGAACTGAGAGATGGTGAAGAGGGGGACATGGGGGCAAAGTAATATGTGTAGTAGTGTGTTGCAGGTCAAGCGAAAGGCGGCAGAGCCATATGACGATCCCCATAAGGCCGCTCGGATCAGGACCCACATGGCAAGGCGGACTGCAGCACCCTCCTTAGAGCCAGGTAAAGCATGAAAGAATGTGGAGGGGCCTAAAATGGGTTCGGTAGGGGTAAGGGGGACAGTGGAAGGGGCAGGCGGGTACCCTGCGGAAGGGCAAGTATGTATTGGATACAGGTGTGGCCATCAAATAGAAGGGTAAGACGGGTTCGCCGAAAGAAGACGATAGTAAGAATACGGGTATGTTGGATAAAGGGGAGGAGACTGTCCTGGAGACCTAAAGGAAATTGGAAAGCAAGGAATTAAAGATTAAGAGATTGCCATACATGGGAGTGACTAAGCCACTGGGTGCGAATTTGATGGCAACTACAAAGGAGCGCATTTGGAAAGACAAATACATTGAAATGCTTAAATTATTACACAGGGAGGTCTGGGCAAAAGAGGGGTCAAAAGAGGAGGAGTACGAGCTAGCCAAGAGGCCTTGGGTGCCCCTCACGATAGAAAATTGGATGGCGGCATTTTAAATATATGCAAGTGTTTTACTACGAGAAGTACCCGGAACATTGTGTAGCGCTGTTTAAATATATGGATGCGATCCAGAAAGCACAGTTCACGGGGGTGGGGCACGCATGGGTACAGTACGAGGAGGAATTCAGGGCTCGTATGGCATGAGACCCAGAAGCAAAGTGGGGGTATTGGACACAGATTTGTGCCAACACATGATGGGAGCAGATAGGACGGGAAAAAACATTTTCACGGCTAGTGGTCTCCCGTTGGTTTACCGGCTCTTTCAGGGTAAGCCCACCCGGGGAGGGGTGGGAGGAACAGGCAGGGAATAAACAGGTCTAAGAGGGTCCTGCTGGGACTTTTGTTAAAGGGGTTTGCTCTTGGGAATTCTGTAAATTCAAACACGAGTGCTCAAAAAGCGGTAGGAGACACGCGCTGGTCAACTGCTGGGGGGCAGGGTCACCTACAACGGGTTAGCAGTAGCAGCAGGGGGAAATGCAACGGGGGTCAACAAGCACACCATTTCGCAGGAGGGCGAGGGGCAAAGGGGGTTGGGCCCAAGGGCTCTTACACCGGTTAAAGCAGGCAAGGTGGAGGCGGCCTTACAGGGTTTTAAATGGGCATTTTGACTTGGGTATAGGGGTCCGAGATGCAGATGCTGGACGGAGAATTTGCAATCAGCAAAAGAGCATCCAAACATAGTTCAGGAGAAACTAGATAGAGAGGTGCACAGGGAAGGATGGCAGGCCCCTTCATGGATTGGTCTTTGAAAAATGTGATTGTCTCCCCGATTGGGGTGGTTCCGAAGAAGTAACCACGGCAGTTTCGCATGATACAACATTTGTCAAGGCCAGAAGGGAGCTCAGTGAATGATTTTATTGATTAAAAAGAGGCTACTGTTTCATATTCGTCGCTTGACGTGGCCATGTCACTAGTAGTGACGGTGGGCGCAACAGCGGAGATGACAGAATGCGACATAAGATTTGCTTCCAGTCCATCCAGAGGATTGGGTCCTTCTGGGTATCCACTTCAATCGAAGATGGTGCGTGGACAAAGCATTACAGATGGGCTGCTCTATGTCTTGCGCATTATTTGAGTGCTTTAGCCCATTTCTACAGTGGCTGTTTACTAAGAGGGTGGGTCACCAATTGGTGACGCATTATCTGGATGATTTCTTTTTTGTGGGCACCTCAGGCTCCGCGGAGTGCCAGGCGGCTCTGGCAAACTTCAAAGAGCTGATGAGGGAGTTAAGGGTGCCTTTGGCACCTGAGATGACAATGGGGCCTAGCATGGCTCTTTCCTTTTTGGGTATAGAAATCGATTCCAGGACAATGCAGGCACGTTTGACAGCAGACAAAAAAGTAGGGATGTTAGAGCTGCTTGGAGCAATGCTAGCTCGTGACAAGGTCATAGTCAAAGCGATGCAGGTACTGTTTGGCATCTTAATTTTGCTTTCCAAGTGGTGAGAGTAGGGAGGACTTTTTGTAGGAGAGTAGGTAGGGCGCTTTCGGGACAGAGACCACTGCATCACCATGTTAGACTTTCAGCAGGTGTGAAGGAAGATTTAAGAATGTGGAGAGTATTTCTTCAAGATTTAATGGTATTCCATTAGCAAGAGAAGAGGATCTAGTTTGGGACGTGCAAATCTTTTTCGACGCAGCTGGCAGTGAGGGTTTTGCATTTTTTGGCAAGGGAAGTGGTGTGCCGAACAGTGGCCAGCGGACTGGGCAGTAGGGGGAAGGAGCATCGCTTTGCTGGAGTTCTTTCCACTGGTAGTAGCAGCGACATTGTGGGGAACAACTGGCACACAAGAAGGTGCTTTTCAGAATTGACAACATAGCAGTGGTAGAAGAAGTGAACCGCCAATCAGCCTGGGACAAGCAGGTTTTGAAGCTGTTGCGAGTATTTGTATTGGGCTGTTTGCGCCATGATATAGTATTTAAAACATTGCACGTGCCAGGAGTGGACAATGACATAGCGTATGCTTTGTTTTGTTCACAGTCTGGGAGATTCCGTGGGCTAGCCAAGGACGCCAACAGATTGACACCCATGCCCCAGCAGTTGTGGTACGCAGGCAACACAGGATGCTACAATTGGTAATAGGATCACTGGCCACATCTACAAGGGCTGCGTAGAGCTTAGCATGGGAGGATTTTTTGCTCTCGGGAGACCAGCAGCGTTCCAAATTTGAGCATAGAAGGGAAGATGTTGTACATTTCATATTAGATATGATCAGTAGAGGTTTATCTAGGATCACGCTAACAGGGAAGCTGGCATGTATAGCATTTGTGGGTAAGGTGTTGTGGGGTTATGCTCCATCTGCGGGGGAGCTAGGCAAGCGAATGTTAGAAGGCTGGGCCAGGGAACAGGGTCAGTCTCAGTGGGTCAGGAAACCTGGGTCATGCCATGTGTTGGGAAGAATTTTACGAGTATTGCCGCAGGTGTGGATGAATTAATTCAAGGCTTGTTTTTTTCCACATCGATGGTGTGGGTGTTCTTCAGGGATTTTCGGGTGTCAGAATTGCTATGGAACAAGAGAGGCGGGTTTATCTGCTAGGAGGATGTAGTCCCAAGGGGAAATGGATTTGCATTTGGTTGTGCGAGTCAAAAAACGATCTAAGGGGTTTGGGAAAGTGGGTGTTGCTGCAGGCTTCCTCTACCCGTACCATTTGCCCCTGCAAGTGGGGGGCGAAATGGAGGGAGTGTTCCAAGGTGTCTGTAGGCCTACTCTTCGTACATGAAAATGGGAACAGGGTGTCGGCGTTCCAACTGCTGTCAGTGCTGCGAAAGGCATTAGGAATTTTAGGAATTGATGGGGCTGAATTTGGTACTCATTCCTTCAGGATTGGGGTGGCTTCGGAAGCCAGGAACAGGGGGTGGGGTGGGGGAACTTATGAGGCTTGGTAGGTGGTCATCTGACTGTTATAAGCGTTATTTGCGCATGGCGAAGGGGGCGGCTGATGCGGTTGGGGCGATTGCTTAAGTTCACACAGTTTTTCTTGTTACAGGTTCTGTAGACGGCCCCCTTTCCTGGGAGAGGACTACTTAGATTGTGGGGCATTCGTTTGTGAAGTGGGCCCAGGTCCAAGCTCGGAAAAGCTATTTTGGAGAAAATTTGGGTTTTAAAAACAACATTTCCATGTGTTTTGGAGGGGAAAGGGGGGGCATGTTTTGGAAGGACCTTACTCGTTGCTTAAATGATTCGTTGAGGGCTGGTAGGTGCCCGGATATATTGGTTCTTCACTTAGGAAAAAATGATTTGGTTAAGGAAAAGGGGATAGTACTAATGCAGAACATGAAGAAGGATTTGGCACTTATTAAGGAACAGTGGTCGGGGTGCCTGGTTATCTGGACAGAGTTCGTACCACGAAAGGAGTGGAGGGATGCAGTGAATCCGGGAGCTGTAGACAGAGCTAGGATGAAGTTGAACACTGAGATGGGTCGTTTTTAGGTCTCGCCTGTCGATGCGCATGCGCATCGAGCAAGCGAGACTATAGGGGCTCATCCAGACTTTATCTAACTTGCAAGGAATCGTGGCGATTCCTTGCAGTGCCCGTGACTTTTAAGCTCAATGCGCATGTGCATTGAGCTTAAAAGCGCGTGCACATGCCCCCAGCCGCCTGCCTTGCCTACTCTCTCTCACAGCCTCCCCCAGCTCCGCCCCCTCACTACTTGATTGCACGGCCGCTAGGCCGTGCCTCCCCTACTCTCCTCCCCCCTCCTCCTCTCCTCCCCTGCCTGCCTGCCGCTAGGCCGTGCCTCCCCTACTCTCCTCCCCCCTCCTCCTCCTACTGCCGTGTCGCACCTCTCCCCTCTCCGCCCCCTCCCCTGCCAGCCGTGTTACGGTGAAAGGCTTGTTTTTTTACTTAGCAAAGAGAAAGAATTCATGCACTGGGATTTTTGGGGGCGCACTTGTACAACTACCTGAAAAGCGAGCAGTGAAAACACGTTAACTCCGCGTGATTTTGGAGCAGTATGAAAACTTAACTCGAAATACATTCTAAATGCCAGCAGTAGCCTTGCAACCCTAACCCCTCCCGCAAACATAGAGCTAGCAAGGAATCTACAATGGCAGAGTAAAAAGGGCCCAACCCGACCCGACTCAGCCGCTAGAAATAATAAAGAGCGAACATGAGATACATTGTGGAGCTGTAATACTGCAAGGACGTGAATGACCGCACGTAAACCCGGCGGCCATTTTGAATCTACAGCTACGTCAATTTCCTAGGGAAGCCGCCCGCAAGCCCCTCCCCTGCCCCAGTCACAAGCCCTGCACGCCTACTCCTCGTGTATCGGTTGCTGTTGTCGGCGATCTTCATGAGCCTTTCAGCCAATCGCACAGCAGTTCACGCCTGCTTCTCGTGAGCCAGCAGGGCCTTTTTGGCTTCCCATTGGCTGCGATACTCACACCGTCTCCCAGTGCACGGACCTAGTCGTCTCTCATTGGTTGTCTTCACTCTCACTGCTGTAGCATTTACGAATCACGCATGCCCCTCGTGCACAGTTTACCAGCTCCCCGACTTCACCATGTATTGTAAACAGCAAAACTTGGCACAGACTGTACATCCTTTGACTCCAAAAAATATTAATACGCAACCCAGCCTGTTAAAACTGGTTTGTTGAAATAAATGTGTTGATGATACTTAAGAGGCAACTCTGTTTTCGACCCATTTCTTAAGGTATTTTCCAGGACATACATAAACTACTCACCCAAATAAAATGTCAAGCTGTGTTTACATGGGAAGCTTTTTATTTTGCTCTAGGCTAACTTCAAAGTGTCAGCGTTTATAGGAAAGAGGAATGCAGTATACTTGCTCCAAAGAGCCTGCTTGTGCCTTTAAAAAAAAAAAAAAAACCTCACTCACCCTCAACCCCTCACCCTCACTCACCCTCACTCACCCTCACCCACCCTCAACCCCTCACCCTCAACCCCTCACCCTCACCCTCACTCACCCTCACTCACTCACCCTCACTCACCCTCACTCACTCACCCTCACTCACCCTCACTCACCCTCACTCACCCTCACTCACCCTCACTCACCCTCACCCACTCTCACCCTCACTCACACTCACCCTCACTCACACTCACCCTCACTCACCCTCACTCACCCTCACTCACCCTCACTCACCCTCACTCACCCTCAACCCCTCACCCTCACACAGTGCAATAGGTCTCGGAGCATTTGAGTTAGAGCTTTTAGAAATGTTTATGGCTTTTTTTTTTTTTATTCTTTAGCATTGGCTACAGGAAACAAAAATGCTTAAGATTTACAAAAAAACCCATAAACAATTCTAAAAGCACTAACTCTAATGCTGCGAGACCTATTGCATTTCCAATGCTTGTTTTAGGGAGCTGGTCTTTTGGCAGGTTTGCCCATAAAGAGATACGTTTTGACACAGTGGAGTTTTTTTGGGGTGATGAAGTGCACCTTTCACGCTTGGGCATGGACTTGTATTTGTTAGATATTAGGGAGGTTTTAGCCAGGCCTTTGAATGTTCAGACCCGTTGAAGCATTGTTGCTAAGAGGCAAGGGGGGGCAGAAAAAACGAGGGGAAGCCGACATGGCGGCTTCTCTCCCTCTTTTTCCTGGGTGGTGGGGTCTTTATAAGTTGGCCAGGGTTGGCAGAAGTTTTTGGTTAAGTGTTGGAAGTTTGTGCGCAGGGGTAGGTAGATGGTAGGCAGGTAGGATACATTTTAGGGATATGTTGGTTAGTTACAGTTGCAGAAAGACAGGTAGGAGATATGGGTTTCATTGCAGGGTATGAATTTTATATGCAATAATTTGTAAGGCTGTTGTTATGTTAAAGGCGGGTGGGGGAACTGAGGTGGGGTTCGTAGGGGTAGGGGTGACCAAGGGGTCCGTTATTTGATGTATAGTGAGGTTTTAGTTTTGTAAGGCGGTTGCCATAGTTTTTAATTGTGATATGCACCTGTTTCAATAAAGCAGCCTTTTTCATACACAAATTTGGTCTCGGTTTGTCTTGCCCCCTCCCTCCCAAGGGAGGTTTGGGGGACAGCCAAAGTCCTCGAGGTCTGCCCCCTGGGCAGATTGGGAAGGGTGGGGCTTGCCGAGTAGCGGCCATTTTGTGTGCTCTCTGGGCTTTTTAAGGAATTAGCCCAAATGTAGCCCAACATTATATAAGGGGGTGCATACTGTTCCCAGCCGCCATTTTAAGTTTGGTGACCTAGTGGCTGGGAGTAGCGTAGTAGTTTTTAGCTTTTTGCCCACCCGCCCTCCCATCCCTCTTTTTGGGGGTTCCTTTTTGGGTTTCTGGGGGAATTTTTTATCATATTTGTGGCTGGTTTTGTTGTTGTCAGGTGCATAAGGGAGTGCTTTGTCATGTTGTCGCTTGGAACAGGTGCTGACGGGGTCTCTAAAAGTTGGCCAGGGTTGGCAGAAGTTTTTGGTTAAGTGTTGGAAGTTTGTGAGCAGGGGTAGGGAGAGGGTAGGCAGGTAGGATACGCTTTAGGGATACTTTGGTTAATTACAGTTACAGAAAGGCAGGTAGGAGATTTGGGTTTCATTGCAGGGTATGAATTGTATATGCAATACTGTGTAAGGTTATTGTTATGTTAACGGCGGGGTGGGGGAACTGATGTGGGGATCGTAGTGGTGGGGGGACCAAGGGGTCAGTTATTTGATGTTTAGTGAGGTTTTAGTTTTGTAAGGCAGTTGCCAGAGTTTTTAATTGTGATATGCACCTGTTTTAATAAAGCAGCCTTTTTCACACACAAATTTGGTCTCGGTTTGGCTTGTCCCCCTCCCTCCCATGGCCTCTCAGCCCTCCAGGAGTCCACCAGCCATTTTCGAATGGGGGAGGGCTGGGTGGGGAGGTTTTGGGGTGGATATTCACCTACTTATTCTGTGGAGAGCACAGATTTCTGTAGTACCTGTGACATTTTAGTTCTCTGCAGATTATGGACATTTCATACATTTTACACAAATGTTTGAAATATTGTAATTTGCTGATTTTGTAGCTTTGCCTGCATTTCCAGCCAGAGAGAACGTATGTAGAAATATCAGAAAGGAAGGAGTCATGACTGGCCAAGGAGGTGGAGCCACCGTGGCAACTATTAAAATAGACTAGCAACGCTGTGTCCATTAACTTTCATAGCATTGTTAGAGCTGCAGCTCGGCTTGTTCAGAGCCACCTACAGAGAATGTCTTTTCTGGGAAGCAACTCAAACCCAGGTGGGCTGTCAGCCATACCTCAATTCTGTGAGTATGAGTGATATTCATGGAATAAACGTGCAGAGAGATTGAGGAAAGTCATGTAAGAGTGCAGTTGCTTGTTAAGAAAACAAAATTCTGGGAACTTTGGGACGTTTGCTTTAAGATCTATGTTTCCAATATATCTCAGTGAGCACAAACCTCACTTAGCTTCCCCTTTTTTTCTTTCAAGATACTAGTTTGGGTCTCTCTTTTCCTCTCTCGCACATGTGTTTTCCACTTTCCCTTCTGCTTGTCTTTGTTTTTTCGCCTATTTCTAACTTTTGTCTATGTAGGATATACGGTTTTGAGTTCCCTCGTCCAATGATTAACAATATGCTACACAGGTTGCTTTAGTGGCGGGGCCACTCCATTTCCAGCACCTGCATAAAGAAGAGATCATGCCATCCAGGAGGCATAATACTTGTTCAGCCCAGGGATAATAGCTATCCTTCCTCTTGCCTGAGGCCCTACCTCTTTGAACTTAGAGCCTAATTTGATAAATGAGGACAAAAAAACAAGAGTGCACGGGCCCCTTTCACGACACTGAAGTGCTGCTGAGAGATATGTCCTTCAGGATGTGTGACATCATGATACAATAGAAAAGTATAATCAGATGCTATCATTTGATGTAAACAACCTCAGATGCCTATCTATGATCCACAAAAAGGTAAACTATGGGAAAAATGTTCTTGCAATGCTAAAGTACAAATCTTATCACACTATGCATCAAATTTAGCAGTGGAATATTTTTAGAAGATTACTACAAGCCAACAAACTAATTACTAGGTTTACAGGCCTTATTTCCAGTAAATGCAACACACAGTAAAATAATACAATCCTCAAGCAAGTGACAATATAATTAAGACCACTGGAATTATACGCAGGAGAGGGCCATATTGGGGCAAAATTATAAGGGAAGAATGGGCAGATTATGCGGCATGATGCGGCACATTTTGTGATTGTTTTACTTCACTATTTTGTCATTTTTACACTTGTTAACACTTCCAGGGCATTGGTTGCACCTCCGTAGTACCTGTTCAACATGCAAATATGACAATAAGCAACAGAAAGGTAACCAGTCAACATTTGCAGAGGGCCTTCCACTGAACAGTAACACGCTGCCCTGTTTTTAGCAACTTTTGAAGAGTTTGTGCTAGATTAAAAAATAAATATTGTTAAAAGCTGCAGATTATACAGCAGATGATGGATTATGCGACATATGCAGCCCTCACTGTTTACTACACTTTATATTTCATTTTCAAGGACAGTGGTTTTATTTTTAAAACCGCTATTGGTTAAAAGTATTTAAAAAATACTGCTCCTGGAATTGCAGCCATATTTTTATTATTGGGTAAAAATGATTAAGGGTCAGTGTGGAGAATTTCACCAGTCTACTGTAAAGCCCCTAAACATTTGCTATTTTTGTGTCTCAGTTTTGACCTCTACCGGGAACTGTATATATCTGCTTCGGTCTTCACAAGCTTCTGTTAACAGGAAAGTCGTGATTCACTGAATACCTTGATAAAAGGAGTAAGGCCTAACACACAATAGGCCTGCTGGGTTGAACAACAGACTCACATCTATATTGTATTGAGTGTTCCATTTGTAAAACGGACTGATTCATGGCAACTTCAGGCTACAACACAGTACCATGTTACTTTCAGAGTGGAATAGGGATAGTAGCTTATTCACAATTTTTGGGGATTTCACATCTCATCCCTACCCAGATAAAAATTTCAGCATTTTAAAGAGCTTGAGTACAAATGCTGAAATGTCAGAAAGTATTAACCCCTTTGAGCTCTACCTCATAAGTGGGACCCACTTCGAGGACGAAGGGGGCGAAAAAACTGCCATCTTGAAATTCAGTGAATTAGCCTGTGATAGTTTGGTGAGGTCAATTTGTAGGGAAAGTGGGTTTAGATTTGTTTAGTGAAATTCATGATTTCTACACTTGAGGTTTAAAATGAAATAAAAAGGATCACAACTATTCCCAATATAGTGCACCATTGGGGGTTGCATGATGGAACCACGCATGGGATTAGAATGCCTGAACAACGCGGTCTTTACCACAACCATGTTTTTAACGCACATACCTTTACCACACATGCCTTTACAATGAATTTTGTTGTAAAGGCATGACTGTTAAAGGCATATGCGTGGTAAAGGTTAAACCACAGCCTGCCGCCCTAAGTCCTAAAACCCGGCCCCCTGCCCCCTGCCCTTAAAAACACCCCAGCCCTAAAAACACCCAAGCCCCTGTCTTGAGACCTAAAACTGGCCCCAGCCCTAAAAACAACCCAGACCCCTGACCTGAGCCCTAAAGCCCAGCCCCCAGCCCTGAAAACGACCTGACCCCAGCCCTAAAACACATACCAAGCTGTGTCCCAATCCTTCCTGTTCCTGCTCCTTCCATTCTCATCAGGGCAGGAAGTCTCTCCAAGTCTCCAAAACCTCCCACCCCGCTCATTTGGTCCAAATCTAGAGCGCTGACTACCTTTACCACGCATAAAGGAATATGCATGGTAAGGGCAAGCTTGGTAATGCTTGCGTTGTAACGTATGTGTGGTTCTGACCGCGTTGTTAATGCTGTTTACCCCATTTGGGACCCACTGATTTTGTAGTATTTCAAGGCTTTCGTGATCCCTTGAGCCAAAGTCCCTGCTGGTCTGATCATGCCTGCCAGGTTTGCAGTACCCAACCCGGTCAATACACCTCTGGGGCCATTGGTGGGACCAATAGGTGGCCTGCATAAATCATACCTGACCTAGCTACTCTCAAAGACCCAAGCATTTCTAGGCCTGTGTGTCCTTAGAGATGTGAAAGCCCAATGATAACAAAGGAGACAGATACTGTGATGGTTTGTCCTGCCATCAATTTTAGAGCCTTATTGCATTTGGCTCGGTGTCAAGCTATTTACGGGAGGAGTGAAGAATTATGTCTGAAAGTCCCGGCCTTATTTGACAGAATCATTTCTTGCAAAAACTCGAGCTCCAGATTTTCAGCAAACACCATTATCAGCAGCATTTTGCAATCATGGCTTTTTGAAGCTCTACAGATATCTTCACCATCAGCTCCACTAGCTTTAGCTGGAGTGGTTGGGCCCTTTTCTTATCTGCTGAGGGAAAACAAATTGTAACTCATACTAAATACAAACTGATCAAGAGACACCATCCAGTGCATCAAACAACCCGACATCGAGAAGCAGCAATCAAGAGGCCCTTTCAGCCGTTTGTTGTTGTTGTTCTACTTTCTTCTTCGTCACTACGGGTCCTTGCATGATTGTATTATCTACATTGGGACATCCTAAGTCGTAAGTAATATGGCCGATATCAGCAATCAAAACCATCCAGCTAAATATAAGTGTTTTTGCAGTGCTTTACTATACAAAACATTAGTCAGTGAAAACAATAAAGCTGTCCCTAGGCATGATCTAAAGCAAGCAGTGGCATAGCCAATAGGTCTCGCCTTTGGGACCTTGTAAGTGTTTAGCCATGCAACAGTTAATGTTGTTGCACTAAGGATATTGTGCTGCATAACTAAATACTTATAAGGTCCTGAAAGTGAGACCTATTGGCTATGCCAATGCTTGCTAAATACTGCTTTCTGCCCGTCGCGGACGTCTATTGGCACCGCCACCCCATCTGCTTTTTAATTGTTCATTTCCGCTGCCAGGATCACACAGCAATATGCATGGACGTAGTGCTTTGTTTCAGTACGGCACCCGATTTGCTCCTGCGCCCCTTCTGCTTGTTAATAATTTCCATGCGAGATGGTTTGTCTGTTGAGCCTTGACTTTAGCTTTTGAACAATATTGAATGAACTCCGGAGGGTACTATTGCACAAGAGCTGTGGCAGAACTTCTCATCCAGCTTGCGCAGTGTCTTCTTGTTTTCATCGACCGTTTAGATCTTTTAGTAAGGTCACCTGCTCGCACACTGCTCCAGTGTCACATCTGCCTGCCACGCCTGTGTGCTTGGAAGTGAGGCTAACCCAGACAACATTCACTCCCCCAGGGGCAGCTCCATTACTGGACGCGAACTTCAAGCGTTTAGAGCGTCAGAGCCACGTACCTTAACATGCTTCTAGGTTTCAAAGTTTATGCTAATGTTCAGCTCACAACAAACTGCCTTGTAGAGCACCCCTCCTCTAAGTCGTGTGTGAGTTTTTAGGGAGCGACAATGGAAGTTAATATTAAAAAGGTCTTTTTTCTCCAGTTTTGTTTCCTATCAATGATGTGGTGTGGCATCCTAGTCCTTGGACACTGTTCTGTGTGAGTAAGTCCACGCAATTTGATGTCTCCAGAGCACTCCAGGGTTGGCTGCTAATTGTATAGCACAGCTTATCATCCGTGAGTGTATCCAGGCGCTGTCCATGGCCAAGGAGACATGATGTACCAGCCAGCCTACCCAACAGTGTCACTCTCTCTTGGATGGACACTTTGGGCCGCCATAATGGTGAAGTTTAAGTTCCGGAAACAAGACTGAAGGGAATCCACCAACTCTTACGTGAACACAAGCATTCATAATCAGCTTGATATTGGCATCTGCGTTCCCAAACGTCCTACATAGACAGTCATTTTTCCAGAAGTTTCACTTTTCTTTTTTGACTTATATTAAGTTCCAGAGGAGTCCATGTTAATGACTGCTGTAGCTGACTTTTATTATAATAATCAAAACTATTTTACCCAATTTCCTTTTATCGTTTTATTTAATTGATTTTGAGTAGCGAGATAATATGTATTTCAATTTCACAAACTTGGTTTTTAGCTAACTGTTTATGCTTATGATTGCGTTAAATATTTGAATAATTGATGAGTGCACCATCCCCCTAGCACCTAACAAAGAATAATTCTTAAACTCAGTCAACCTTACTAAAGGGTGAGAGTAGGATTCTTCTACGAGGTTCTTGGTTTCTCTGTGTAAGATATGTCCTGTCATGGGGTGTAAGAGGTTTGCTACAGGACAGATATAATACAAATCTTTGGCTGCTCGCCCATTCCACACTGTTTACATGTAAATCAGTGTTTGGACCTATGCAACGTTTTAATTTTCTATAAAGCCAAAGCAGCAAATATGTAAAATTTCAGTCAAATTCTAGTACCACACTTTTTGAAGAAATTAAGATTGACCTTATCTTTTTTGCCTGGACGGAAGGTCACATCATTAGGGATATGTGCAAAGAGGGCTATTGTCATTACACTGCCTAGTGGTTCTTCATGGTCCACGACACTGGCAGGTAGGTCTAAGGTCAAGGTCACACCACAACCAGATCAAGGGAATAATACAGACTTAATTTAAACATTTCTTAAATGTACACTTACTTGAGGTAATGTCGTCTGGGGCAGAAGGCTTTCTCTTAGGAACTGTTTCTGGGGCTCAAGGATGCAGGAATACAAAAAATTAAAAGGTTAAAGAAAGATAATGGGATGTAATTTTTAAACCAAGTTAGTAAAATCACGGTACATGTATTTACTAATAGTAACAAAGCAATGACAAATTATTAAGAGGGAATCCAAACAACATAGGGCCTTATTTAGAGTTTGAGGGTAAGAAAAATTCCTCACATTTTTGAAGGGAAATACAGAGGAGAATCCGTCATCTGAATTTCATCCAGATCCTCATCAAGACATCAAGGTAGTTAAGTATCTCCATCACAATCAGCTACAAGGTCTATCTAATTGGTCCCAAGAGTAACTCATGAAAGTGATTGGCCCGGACTGAATAGTCATAATTCTGCCCAATTAAATATCTCGAAAAAGAGTACATGATTCTTTTACTTCTTGTGACGAAGATCTTCATCACCTGTGGGCACCCTTGATGTACTATGTAAACAAATACAGTTTCTAATTAGTGAGTGATAAACCTAAAATCATCTATTAAACCTTCTTTATAAGCAAATATTTTCTCAGGTTTTTTCCCTGTTTTTTTCAAGAACATCCCAGCCAGGTATAGTGAGGTTTACATTTAAGGCACTAAACCCTCATTTATAATTTCCTGTAAACCCAACTTGGTTAAATTCGCAAATCTTGAGTAAGACCTAATTTTATATTTGCTTTTTAAGGGCTGGCGCTTGCAAGACAATTCCCTTGGTGAGTGAGACCAAAGGGAAAGAAAGAAGACATGGGCTTGGTTTGAAGGAAACACATTTAGTCTTGGAGCCAGCAAGGACCGGCTGCTTCCTTCAATCACAACATGATCTCTAATAGTATTTCTTGGGCAAACCCAGAATCTTGTGTTGCTATGACCTTACCAGACACCTAAACATATAATAAAACATTTCCTTTCACATACAAATAGCCTAGGCAGATGAATGAATGAATGAGGACGTTTTTGTAGCACGCAAACTTAGCCCCGAAGGGCGTCAAGGCGCGGAGACAAACAAACAGAAAGTCCAAGCTACCAACTGCAAAACCATAGAGCACTGGGAGCATAATCACTAGTAAGCCTGAGAGAAAAGCCAGGTCTTCAGGCGTTTTCTAAAAACCGCCAAAGAAGATTGACTGGAGAGCTCCAAAGGGAGGGAATTCCAAAGTTTTGGAGCTAAGGTGGAAAAAGCTCTACCTCCCCATCTTGCCTTCGCAAATCTGGGGACCGAAAGCATGTTCCTGGATGCTGAATGGAGGGTTCTTTTTGGAGTGTAGACACATAGAAGGGACCTTATTCCCTCTGAGCCTGAGCCATGAATAGCACTGTGGGCCAGACAGAGAAGTTTAAAAGAGATCCTAAAGGAGATCGGAAGCCAGTGGAGATCCCTTCTGGCCATGGTTACAGAAGCTAGCCTGGGGAGATTCAAGACCATCCTGGCCGCGGCATTCGGTACCATTTGAAGACGGTGGATGGAATACTTGTTTATGCCACTGTAGAGGGCATTACAGTAATCTAGCCTAGATGACACTAAGGCAACAGTTGCTTGTTTCCGAACTGCCTGGGATAGATACGGGGCGATCTTCCTCAGTGTTCTAATAATGGCACAGCAAGTAGACACCGTTCGGCTCACCTGTGTGTCGAATGAGAGAGCCGGATCAATTAGGACACCAAGGTTTCTAGCCGAAAGGGTGGGGAGGGGGCAGTCCCCCAGGGAGGATGGCCACCAATCCTTTCACCATAAGTCTTGGCTGCCTCCAAAGACCTTAATTTCGGTTTTATCACCGTTCAATTTCAAATAGTTGCGCACCATCCACTGGGAGACTGCCTCCATACATGCTCTAAATTTGTTTATTTATTTATTTATTTACGTAATTTTTATAGCGCAACAAATACCCTGGGGTGTCTCGGCGCTGTAGAGCTAGTGGAGTCAGCCATCCTCTTACTGGTTAAACAACCATGTTTTTAAGAGCCTGCGGAAGCTCATCAGGTTCGGGGCAGTTTTGATAGCCAGTGGCAAATGATTCCAAAGTTTTGGAGTGGCCACAAAGAAGCGCCTGTCTCCCCAAGTGGCCGTTCTTGTGCGTGGCACAGGAAGGAGACTGGTATTGGCTGATCTTAATTGCCTTCTAGGAGTATACAGCTGAAAAGCTTCGGTCAGGAACCTGGGTCCCATGCCATGTACTGCCTTATATGCAATGCAGAGGGCCTTAAATTTAATGCGGCTCTCAACTCTCAGCCAGTGAAGCTGGCGAATGCCAAGAGTGGTAGATTTGCGGCGAGGAATGTTTAGAAGGATCCTAGCAGCCGCATTCTGGATGGATTGCAGCTTAGTTATGACACGCTTCTGGGTATGAAGAAAGAGAGCGTTCCCATAATCTATTTTAGAGAAGACTAAGGTAGAGACCAGAGTCTTCCCAGCTGAGGCAGGGAGATAAGGTAGTAGTTTCTTAATTTTTTTCAAAATAAAGAATGCTGACGAGACAACCTTGTTGGTGTGGAGGTCGAAAGCCAGCTTGCTGTCGAAAATCACTCCCAGATTTCTGGCTTTTTCCACTGGAACAGGTGGATGGCCGAGCTTTTCCGGCCACCAGCTAGGGGACCATTCAGGGGAGAGTTTTCCGATGGTCATAATCTCGGTCTTGTCCGAGTTGAGCCTGAGACAATTCAAGGCCATCCAGGTACTGACCTTAAGCATTGCTCTCTGGAAGTTGGCTGCCACAGTGAGGCCGTCCCTGTGGATACCCAGAACCCAGGGCCGAATCACTTACCGACTGAGTGGGTGCGGTGCCCAGCCCTGGGCACCGCACCCAAGCCAACCGACCAAGCACGCAACCTGGGCTTCATCCTGGACCCCTCCCTCTCGATGACCAGACAAGTCAACGCCATCTCCTCATCATGCTTCAACACCCTGCGTATGCTTCGCAAGATCTTCCGCTGGATCCCGACCGAGACCAGGAAGACTGTCACCCAGGCACTCGTCACCAGCCGACTGGACTACGGAAACGCCCTCTACGCCGGAACCACAGCCAAGCTACAGAAAAGACTCCAGCGCATCCAGAACGCCTTCGCCCGACTCATCCTGGATGTCCCCCGACGCAGCCACTGTGATGTATTCCTATAGGTTCTGTATCGATCCCCCTATTCCTGACCCTGTTCTGGTTAACAAGTTAACTAGCAGCCATCCCATGATGCAGAAACCGTTATCTGATTAAGCCACACCATGGCACAGGAACGCGTTATCTGATTAGGTCATAACGCTTGCCATCTAATTAGACAAGCAATATTCCTCCAGCCCCTGATAAGGCATACGGAGTTCTCAAAACAAATCAAACCTATGACAACCTGGGAAAAGCCCTGCGGCCATTGTTTTGATTTCACCGAGAACTTCAGTAAAAGAATGTGCTAACGACCAGCTCGTATGACATCCTTATTGACGTATCTATGTCCATCCTTACGTCAATCTCGGCACCTTACAGGTATAAATATTACCGACATTGCCTTAAGCAAACACACGCGGTGGTGACGAGATCGGAGCAGCGAGACTTGCCGAAGCCCAGCAGAGAGCGAAGCCCACTGGCGCTGCCCCGCCTTCCTGACGCGCTGAGAACGAGACGCTGCCTTTCTCCTGCCGAGAAATCCAGCTCCGGCGCTTCCGAGCAGCCCTTGCAGGCAGCCTGGAATATCGAGACCAAAGATGAGAGATACCATCCCTCAACCATCCTAGATTCAAGGTACAGAACTGAATAACCCCTTGCAGAGAATTCTTGAATCAGTCACTTGGCAAAACAAACTTAACTTAAACTGCTACTTTCTATCCCCGCCCACGTATTAGGCTTAGGTCAGGTACACTGGGGTAGGCGTAGTTAGAAGCACCAGTTGAGTACGATTAGTCAAATGTTTATATGTATGTATCTATTTTATCCATTTTAAACCACCATATGGCTTAGAAACCATATAAATGTTTTTACAGTATTATTTTATACTTCTGCTTTTATTGTATGCACATTACTTAACCATAAGTATTGCAATAATATCGATTCATTTCTCTTGTACGAGAAAAGAGACTGATCAATAAATACCATCTTTTATTGAACACGCCCGTCTCTTCCTTTTCTCTACAAACTGGTGAAACTAAGAATGCACGTACTGACTGAGTAAAATAAGTTGTCTTTTGTTTTCACACGACTCTAGAGATACACTCTTGATTAGGGGAGAGCAAAGTTGTCATGTTCTATGGTTGTCAGAAACTAAATCCCTTCTTGTCTATCCAGGGAGGTTCAACTCCTCCTTGCCTATTCGAGAAAGTTTCTAGTGAACTCTGAGCTAGCTGGCAAACCCAAAACTTTAAGTCTAATATCGACAGTAGAAGACCTAGTTAACGTCTGGTCTAGGTCTATACTATTGGAGGTATTATTCCAATGCGCAGAGCCTATTGGGATAATAAGAACTACACTACATGGCGCCCAACGTTTGGAAAGGCGATAAAACTAACTCAAGACATTAGAGTAACTCAGTTGTGCTCTTTCACTCAGACCCTTTTTTCCCATAATACTCCAAAGACGTCTGGAGTGGGTGAAAGGTAATATCCGCCAAACCTCGCAGGAGGAAACTCCTATGTATGGTTCTTGGTTTAGTCAACGTTGAAGGATACACTGTTCCAAAATATTGTGCATCTAATCTTTGTTTCCGTAAGAAACCTGATCTGCAAACAAACAGAAAAACCTTCCTGTCGGTAAAATGGTAGACAGTGATGATGAAAGAGAGAGAGTTAGATTAGCAGCTGAACTAATAGAAGCTGATAATACTATGCAAGAAGCGGACCCGGATATAAAACTCATCCCGGTCAACATAAGAAGATCTATAACGTTAAAGCTTATAGACAATGGACTGACACCAAGAGGTGGTACAGTCATATTCGTAATTGAGGCACACGAATATCGGCAGACAGAGGTATTCTATTCATGGATAAACTTTCCAGCAGCAAATGCTGTAACGAAGGAGTTCCACTATTATAAAATAGAGGAACCTCCTAATGAGTACACTCCTTTCGAGGAAGTAGAAGTACCACTTAAATTCCAAGAGCACCTGCTCTTGTTTAAGGGCGCCCTAAAACATAATAATCACATCACCAGGCTCGGTCCACTAGGTAGACCAGGAGCAACGTAGCCGGTCCTAGCCGGATACACACCACATCCAGACATCGAAAGAATGTCTGCAGCAGATGTTTTAGTACAACTAAAACAATTAATTAAAATATATAGACAACTAGTCCAATATGTAATGCGGACTTCAACAATCCAACCAGCAATTAAAAATTCACAGCTGACCCCTCATCAGGGGAACACAAATAAAATTACACCACAGAACATACAGTCCTGCCAAGGTAAAGTACCAGCTAAACGGGAACAAATACCATTCTGGTTAGCACAAAAAATCACCCAAATAGAGGCGGTGTTTCCAGACACCACCCCTGTGGATAAACACAGGATTCTGACTATCTGTCTTCCAATGGGAATCGCACCACACGTGGAGGACTGTGACACTTGGGGTACAGTCTTTGCTTCCATTTACACAAAAACACATGGAGTTCCATCCATGTCAGTAATACCAGATGTGCTAAAACAAATTCAAGACGAATACGGTCCAGAACCCGCTTTAACTCTTGGTATGAAATTACTAAAAGACTTCAAGCAGGTCTCGGCAATATTACTAGCCAACATAAAAGGAGAAGCAGCGAATGTGGCGATCCGCCAGAGGTTAAAAGAGACAGATATAGCAGACCAACCAGCTGAAATTGCCAGAATTATAGAAAAATCCTATGAAGAACTAGGTAGAGATAGTTTGGGTGGAATACCAGTGAAGCCCCAACTAATTGAAAGTCCTGAAAAAATATTTATTAAAAATAATCTAAACAGTCAAAAGAAGAACTGGGATGGAAACAAACAATCCAATCCAAAAGAAAAAAGATTCCAGTCCAGAGGAAGGTCTCCTCGGCGGAGAGAAAGATCTCCGGACCAAGGACCCAAGTCTCCCCAAAGGGAGCCCTCTGTGAAAAGATACAACCTTAGAAATAGGGATAACATAAAGAAACCGGATAGATATCAAGATTTTGATACACGTCCCTCTCAATCTTTTCAGACTTCCTCGCAGAAATCGGAAAGAAGAGGACGATCGGAACCCAGGGAAGGGCACGTCAAGTCCAAAGACAAGGAACCTGCTCATCCAAATAAAAAATTACAGTTTCCAAAGAAGAAGGTAGCCAGTATTAAAGTATTCAACAATGCCGAGAATACTGAGGACACAGCTGAAAAACGGAGAGTGGGCTCAGACAATGCTAGACAGCGCAGCAGAAGTGAGCATAGCACGCAAAGTCCTTATGAATCATCTGGAGACAGTGGACACGAATGAATACATTCAAGTGGAAACTGCAGACACCAGAGTTAGCAAACCTCACAGAATATATGAAATAACTTTACGTATAGAAGGGGATAAGACTAGAAAAATAAGGGGCCTTTTTTGGGATAATCTCTCCAAGGGCTATGACATCCTTCTAGCTGAAAAAGATTGGCCACCAGAGTTTGTCAGGGAGTGCCCACATGGCGAAGAAATAATTATGCCTGCCTTCTCAAACCATATTCCAATTCATAAAAAATATACACTTGCAAGAAAGTGGGCAGTAGCTCAAGCTCCTGCTTTATATAAAAATCATGTGGGATGGGATGAGGAATCTCCTCCACACAAAATCCAGTTAAAATCACAACCTACTGCACAAAGGCAGTATCCAATCAAGCAAGAAGCTAAAAAACAGGTAAAAGAAATTCTAGATCAACTAGAATACCAGGGGGTGATTGAAACTTGCACCTCACAAATGAACAACCCTTTGTTTCCTGTCTCCAAACCAGACAACTCATATCGTCTAGTTTTGGATTACAGACACCTTAACTCATGTTGCAAAACTTTTGCAGTACAAAACTCGCATAGTGCTGCACTAATGAATAACATAGTGCGCAAAAAATATAAAACAACATTAGACATCTCTAATGGATTCTTTTGTCAAAATATAGCACCAGAGAGCAGATACTTGTCTGCGTTCTCAATAAATGGCGCTCAAAAACAATTCTGTCGGTTACCCCAGGGGTACAAGAACAGCCCAGGATTATTCTCAGCGAGGGTAACAGAGTTACTACAAACCTATGATGATGAAGCATTATCTTATGTCGACGACATATACCTAACAGATGATGACTTGGATACTCACTTGAAGAGAGTGAACACCATAATACTTGGGTTCGCAGCAGAGGGTTACAAATTCAACTTTAAAAAATCTAGAATTGCCCATCTAACAGTCCTGTTCTTAGGATATGAGTTATCAAGTGAAGGCAAAAGCCTGGCTGACAATTTCCTAGAGAAATGTGCCGTACTCCAAGCACCTACAACACTAAAAAACCTACAGTCAATTCTAGGTTTCCTAAATTTCGGACGAACATACATTGCAAATTACGCAGAAAGGGTCAAACCCCTTTATGATCTAATAAAACCAGATTTTAAAAAAACCAATTGGACTCAAAAACACACAGATATTCTGAGATCCTTACAAACAGATATGTTAATTAAAACAAAATTAGAAACACGTGATAACACACGCAACCTTGTGATTCGAGTCATCCCAGGAAGATGCGGATTCACATACCTGACCTCTAATGAGGGAGAAAAGGTACCAATTGCATTCAAATCACACTTGTACACTAAAGCTGAAATGAAATTTAGCCCAACGGAAAAATTCTTACTGCAACACAGACAGCTATAGCAAAAGAACGAGCCCTGTCACAAGGTAAACGAATAATAATCGTTACACCGATACCAGCCCTAGAGGCTGTAACGAAAGCAAGCATACCGAATGGTAAAGCGCTCCATCCGAGATGGATACAATGGGCTAATTCTCTTGCTGCAACAGACGTGGCATACGAATTTGATCCTAACTTAAAAACACAAGAGTTTCTCCAATATGAATTCGAATGTCCGCCGCCGACCGAAATTCTGCCTCTAGAACATTACGGCTGTATAATATATACAGACGGATCAGCACAACCCGCAGTAGGGGGTAAACAAGCTTACAGTGCTGCGTGTGCGATTGTAAAAGGTCGCTGGCACGATGGGAAATTCAAACCAGCGGTCACTAAAACACAATCTCTAGGAGATTGTACAGCTCAGCGAGCAGAACTACTGGCATTCAAGATGGCGCTTGAAAATACAGATCGGGAATTCCCCACACTCATAGTGTGTGATTTGTATTATTGCGTTCAGTCTTACAATGAATACTTACAGATCTGGCTTCAGAATGGTTTTAAGGATGCAAAAGGAGGCACAATAAAGCATAAAATGCTCTGGGAACAAGTAGTTCTTTTACAGAAAGAACTACCAAAGACTCACGTGATACATACACTGAGTCATCAACGTGATGGCGTTCACGTTGCAGGGAATTCATTGGCTGATGAGGCCGCAAAGGCAGCTGTGCAAACGGCTTCCGTAGCTGCCATCACCCGGTCAAAAACAAAAATAGACAGCGATATATTACAAGCTGTCAGCGCTACAGTAAAAGATGCGATAGAAACACTCCCGAAAGGCTTTCCAGTAAAGTACTCATACATAACTGATGCGAATAATGTTCCATTTGCTCGAATCCCTGGAGTGGGGGATAGAGTAATTCCAAACATGGAACATAGGTCAGGACTCATCATAGCGGCACACGAAGGACTTGCTTCTGTACATGCTGGCGTCTCAGCCACAGTTTCGTTATTAAAACAGAGATACTGGTGGCCACAAATGAGAAGACGAACCAGGAACTATGTTCTAGAATGTGAAATATGTCAAAGAATGAAAGTATCAACAGTGAGACGACCAGCGCAGACGCCCCTTCTAATCTCGGATAAACCATTAGCCTGTGTTTACCTGGACCACTGTGGTCCCTTACAAAGGGATGGTAACTATAAATATATCTTGGTCGCAGTGGATTCATGCACGAGATTCATATGGATGTGGCCCCAGCGATCGGCTGACGCCAGAACTGTTATAAAAGATTTGCGAGTCTTTATCGGCACATACGCAATTGGCGTGCTGCATTCTGACCAGGGTCCTGCTTTTAGCTCTAGGGCTTATAAGGAGGCCATGACCAGCATGGGCATTGCATTGCGGTATTCTTGTCCATTTCATCCCGAGGGAAACGGAATTGTTGAAAGAAAAAAACGTGATATAAAGCAATCTATAACAGCTAAGGTATTAGGTTCGGGAGCTGGGTGGGTCAAACATCTAATAAGTGTCCAACGTAGTCTAAACAACTTGCCAAGAAATTCTCTGAAGGGATTCAGTCCGTACGAATTGTTGTTTGGAACTAGGATGTTAGTCTTAGATCTTGACAGTCAGACTTCAGTGGTGAAAGAAAAAGGCTTTGATATCAAAGACCGTTTGGCTATTTTGCAGGACTTAAACGAAACAAGAAAAGACCTGAGCAACATAAAGTTGAAACAGCAGCCAACAACCACTGAAGAACCACCACCTGTCCCAGCAAGACCTGTCTGGATTCCAAAAGTCGGGGATCTAGTCAGAGAAAAGATCGCGGTAAAGAAGGAATTTGGGCCTTCTTACAGAAAAGCAGTTCCTGTCTTGTCCATCAACGGGACAAGATCAGTTGTACTACCGCCGCTTGCTGGTAAAAAGGAGAACCGAGTTGTATCCATCGACCTGGTAAAACCACAATCATGTGGCCGATAACAAACAGTAGGCCAAGTGGACTCCCGATAAGTAGTAGAACACCAAGGTTTGCTACAAGTACAGAGGTGCTAACTAAAAGGCTAATCACATTCGAAACGCCTACAGAACAACAACAAGGACTATGCAACAATGCAATGGACCTCACACCTCTGAAAACCCAAATAAAAACATTTAGTAGAGACACACCAACCTACAATGAAGTAACAAATGAATATTCTGAAGCTGCAAGAAACAGTAATCCTGAAGCAATTGGAACAATAGACAGAACGGCATCCGGCTACTTCATAAACTTCAATGATTCCTCTGAAGACCTCAGTGAATCAAAGACACAGCCATCAACAAAAACCCTTAAAGACAAAGCTAAGGAACTTTTGAAACAACTGAAAGAAACCTATCTGATTTCTCCATGGTTTGAATTTTGGGTGTCCTTTGGTGTATTTATCCTCATACTTTGGCTCATCATGGTACTATGTTTGGGACGCTTCATTGAGGGAAAATATGCAAAAATGGACACAGCAAGCCAGAAAATCAACTTGATCCTCAAGCCACACACGTCTTCACACGTCGAGAAAAGAGAACTTTCTTCAGTCAACTTCACAGCCAATCCTATACCGGGTGGGGTAGCATGGGACAATACTGACTATGAAATTTATGGTCCGGTTGAAATCCTCAAATATCCACACCAAATCAAGATCTCGTTGAGTGACTTTGTAAAACCAAACTCATTTGCTGATGATTGGGACTTTGAAAGTATTAATGACATGATGTCTGACCTAGTGATGTCTGCTAAATTTACCAAACATGATTATTTGCAGGGTTCGTCTAATTATGATAGTATGTACTGCTACAACCACTATGGTAACCATTTTCTACATAAATCTGCACAACCTAGAAATGTTTTAAATTATAATCAATGGGAACATTGTGCAACCCCTCCAAAAGGAAGCTCAAGAACCGTTTATGACAAATATTCATATTTTTCAGGGTTCAATACAAGTAAAGCTGAAACATTTTATTTTAAATTGTCAAATAAGACAGGAACAAAAACCATGCTTACAAACACAAAATTGATATATTCGGACTCATTTTTTGAACAGATGAATACATTTGGTTTTGATTATTGGGACAAAAATGTGGAAGTAAAAAGTGTTTGGGGTACAAGAGAATGGCAAGTTCAGGGTATAGAATCATTGTTTAGAGCCTGCATGATCCCAGAACAAATTATATTCTTGAATGACACTATTCAACAAACTACCTGTCTTGGATTAGCCAAAATCAAAGACTTAAATAAACCGTCTATTCCAAAGCCAACTATGAACAGCAATAACTCTACAGATGAAGAGATAGACGTAAACTATGTATTAAACCAAAACAGAACAAATCCTGATTGGAAACAATGGTTAATCTGGCCCACAGATACTAATAACTGTCAAGACAGATTCCTGAACAAAACACAGGGGTTCACATTGACCAGGCCAGACCCTAGATATTCCCAAAGACAACACCCAGGGATAATCACCACCTACAGTGTGGGAAAACTCTGCCTTCAATGGCTACAAACTTCCACACTGACAGAAATTAAGCAACACCTTACTTTACTTACTGATGGTGCTGACTTGCGTGATTTCATTATGGGATCGCGCAAACAGCGTCAAAAACGCTTCATAGCAGCCTCTATATATGCAGCTTACAACGAGGCCTGGAAGATAACTCAAATTGAGACAGCAGAAAGTATACGGGAAATTGACCGTATTAATTTGGAAAAATCGCTTTCTGTAGTGGACAATGGGTTAATGACTCTGTCCTCCAGAATTTTTTCATTGGACAGTATTGTGTCTTCAGCAATCGACATAATATCGCAAGACTTACTGTTGTTACAACACGGTCAGTCTCAATTGCGTTCTATTGTACAGCTTGGCTGGACGTTACAAAACCTGCGTTCAGGCTATGTGCCTTGGCGTTTAATCAACACAACGTCACTATTCAATATCTTTAACCTTACTGATAAACAAATCAGTATGGCACAGAAGGGTGCTGATTATACAATCCTGAGCATTGAGAAACTCGAGAGATTACCATTGACAATGTCAGAACGACCTGTCATTGAATGGATAATACATGGGATAATTAATATTCCAATATCGACTTTCAGGTTTCAATACTGCCAAAAATATATACAGGCTGGCATGTACGAAAAATTGGGAAAAGGGTACATTAAGACAACATGGAACTTGCCCTATTCACATGCATGTGTCAGTAATAAAGGACAGAAAGTGTTTCTTAGTGGCAATAATTGTGCGATGTCACTAAGCGGTACACTTCTGTATAATGGAATTAGTTTGCATGGAGCCTGTGAAGGGAACTCAAATAACCTTTCATGTCACCAGCTAGGCGCACCTGCAACAGAGATAGAACCATTCTTTAAAAGACTCTATAACGGGAGTTATGTTCTAATTGTGGATCACAGATGTTGTAGTCTACTGCCCGGGGTTCCTTATCTCGTAAGTACGACTGCGAAGGTCATGTGCTGTGGACGCTTATTGTTCCCCAGCTCCTTTCCAGACAGGGAGGCAAGGGCATGGCCTAACTTGAAAATTACTTCTATTCGAGTTGATACTTTAAGCAGAATGAAAACAGTGCTTCTTCAGACGCCGACCAGGCTCACGTCATCAAAAGAAACGTATGATCTCCTAGTCGCAAGGACGACTGCAGAGATTCACTCATTGCTATCAACTAATTCCCCCATACATTTCGCAGAAATCCTGAATGAAATCTTAAATATTTCTGATACCAGTGGAGTCTCAAATGTATTTAAGACAGTATTTTCGATGGCATTAACACCATTCAAAGCCATACTGGGTATTTTTCCAGACTTCGTCCATTCGATTTTTGGCGGACTTCCCCTCATTTTGGGACTAATTGCAGGAATACTATTCTTAGTCCTTATATTTCGTTATGGCAAACCATGTCACAGACAAAACACCTGCGACAAGGGAAGAAACAATCCGAGCCATTGGATACCGGGACCGGATATCAAAAATCCTGGGACTAACCCGGCTTAGAGACCTGAACATGACTTGGTTTCTTTCATTTCGGCCGATATGGCAAAGATGTGTTTTACCTGTATTAAGGTGCATGCTGTGCGGAGAAGAATGCGTGTTGGACACCTGTCTGACGCTACAATCGGATGCGCCAATGGATGCAGAAACATTGTTGGGTCCGGTAACGGCTCATGCACTGTGCTGCCCTCAACGGCTGCCAATCCTGATGACGGCATTCGTGGAAACTTCACCACTACGATTGAGGGGTAGTGAAGTTCAAGATGAAAGCAGCATCGATCAGATACGACCTTCTGTCAGCAATACTAATCAAAACGTCAATGGAGACAATCATGCACACGAATGCATGGTTACATCTTTTTCCGAGTTAGTGGAACTCTCACAGGAAGCTGTTGACAGCTTTTTCAGCAGTCTCAATGATATGATGTTCTCACCAGAGCAGAAATAATGACTCTTGAACAGGCTAGCACACGGCGTTCCCGACACCTTGAATTTGGCCTTCAACTTTAATAATAAAGTAAGCAAGATCAACATTTCCTCCAGTCCACGGACAGCAATTTTTTTAGCAGCCCCAAAATATTTTTTTTACGATTTTTCGGGACACTTATCTTCTGCTTAAAGTAAGAACTATTCTTAAAGAACTAATTTCTGTTTTTAGAAACTTCATAGACATTAGCTGCCCGCTGGTATGTTCATAAATGTTTTTGAACTGTGATGAAGTGGTCTCGAACCTTTCTTCTGTTATTTAGAGCCATTTCATGTGTAATTCTCATATTCAATTATTAATAATGTATACATATGCGTGATTAATTTAGCATTATTCTACTGCTTGAGTGCATATAGTACATGTGACTATTTTTTTTCCCGTATATTACATAATTTCAAAATGCATTATGTGTATTTTGGGGTGGTAAGGTATACACGATACTCTACAGTATGTTTTACTATGCCTAGATTCGTAAATATGGCCATAGTTAGCGTGGAGTGGGTGTGATGTATTCCTATAGGTTCTGTATCGATCCCCCTATTCCTGACCCTGTTCTGGTTAACAAGTTAACTAGCAGCCATCCCATGATGCAGAAACCGTTATCTGATTAAGCCACACCATGGCACAGGAACGCGTTATCTGATTAGGTCATAACGCTTGCCATCTAATTAGACAAGCAATATTCCTCCAGCCCCTGATAAGGCATACGGAGTTCTCAAAACAAATCAAACCTATGACAACCTGGGAAAAACCCTGCGGCCATTGTTTTGATTTCACCGAGAACTTCAGTAAAAGAATGTGCTAACGACCAGCTCGTATGACATCCTTATTGACGTATCTATGTCCATCCTTACGTCAATCTCGGCACCTTACAGGTATAAATATTACCGACATTGCCTTAAGCAAACACACGCGGTGGTGACGAGATCGGAGCAGCGAGACTTGCCGAAGCCCAGCAGAGAGCGAAGCCCACTGGCGCTGCCCCGCCTTCCTGACGCGCTGAGAACGAGACGCTGCCTTTCTCCTGCCGAGAAATCCAGCTCCGGTGCTTCCGAGCAGCCCTTGCAGGCAGCCTGGAATATCGAGACCAAAGATGAGAGATACCATCCCTCAACCATCCTAGATTCAAGGTACAGAACTGAATAACCCCTTGCAGAGAATTCTTGAATCAGTCACTTGGCAAAACAAACTTAACTTAAACTGCTACTTTCTATCCCCGCCCACGTATTAGGCTTAGGTCAGGTACACTGGGGTAGGCGTAGTTAGAAGCACCAGTTGAGTACGATTAGTCAAATGTTTATATGTATGTATCTATTTTATCCATTTTAAACCACCATATGGCTTAGAAACCATATAAATGTTTTTACAGTATTATTTTATACTTCTGCTTTTATTGTATGCACTTTACTTAACCATAAGTATTGCAATAATATCGATTCATTTCTCTTGTACGAGAAAAGAGACTGATCAATAAATACCATCTTTTATTGAACACGCCCGTTTCTTCCTTTTCTCTACAAACTGGTGAAACTAAGAATGCACGTACTGACTGAGTAAAATAAGTTGTCTTTTGTTTTCACACGACTCTAGAGATACACTCTTGATTAGGGGAGAGCAAAGTTGTCATGTTCTATGGTTGTCAGAAACTAAATCCCTTCTTGTCTATCCAGGGAGGTTCAACTCCTCCTTGCCTATTCGAGAAAGTTTCTAGTGAACTCTGAGCTAGCTGGCAAACCCAAAACTTTAAGTCTAATATCGACAGTAGAAGACCTAGTTAACATCTGGTCTAGGTCTATACTATTGGAGGTATTATTCCAAAGCGCAGAGCCTATTGGGATAATAGGAACTACACTACACCACATCTCCAGCCACCTGAGGAACCTGCACTGGCTCCCCGTCGACAAGGGGATCACGTTCCGGCTCCTCACCCACGCACACAAGTCTCTCCACGACCTGGGCCCCAAGTACCTCAACGACCGCCTGACCTTCTACACGCCCACCCGCCAGCTACGGTCCACCAGCCTCGCCCTCGCAGCCGTACCACGCATCCGAAGAGCCACCGCCGGAGGAAGATCCTTCTCTTACCTGGCTGCCAAGACTTGGAACTCCCTCTCCATCCACCTTCGGCTGACCCAGGACCATCTCGCCTTCAGGAAACAACTCAAGACCTGGCTGTTCGAGCAGTAGCATACCCCTCCCCCCAAGCGCCTTGAGACCCTCCTGGGTGAGTAGTGCGCTATAACAAATGGCATGATTGATTGATTGATAGATACCAAGATCTGGGTATCGTCGGCGTATGATAACACCTCCAGACCAATGGATCTCACCACTTTGGCAAGTGGGGTAACATATATGTTGAAAAGTAAGGGGCTCAACAAAGAGCCCTGTGGTACCCCACATTGCACTTCTTGAGGGGCAGAGAGAAAATTGCCCATTTTGACTCTCTGCTCTCTATAATATAGAAAGGAGGAGAGTAAACTAAGGGCAGTGCCCTCTACTCCGATATCCATGAGCCTGGAGATCAGGATCGACGGGGACAGGGTATCAAACGCTGCTGTGAGATCTAATAACACTAGCAGAGTAGGATGCCCCTTATCCATCTCCGTACGGATATTGTTGATCACCACCGTAAGAGCAGATTCGGTGCTGTGAGCTGCCCGAAACCCATGTTGAGAGGTGTCTAACAGGTTAGTGCTATCAATAAAAGCAGAGAGGTTTCGATTGATGTGAGACTCCAGTATCTTGGCTGGGGCAGGGAGGAGGGAGATTGGACGGTAATTTTTAAGTACTCTCGGGTCCAGAGAGGGCTTTTTAAGCAATGGTCTAACAACAGCAGTCTTCCAGGATGAAGGGAAGATACCCTCACTGATAGCCAAGTTCATAACCTGAAGTAGGGGAGGGAGAACAGACACTCTACAGGTCTTCAGAGTTCTTAAAGGACAAGGGTCAAGGGGCGAGCAAGACTTAGTGGCGTCAAGAAGAAGGTCAAGATCTTCCAGGGTCAAAAGGGGGAAGCAGGAAAGCTACAGTTTAGAAGAAGCAGAGACATTCTCGGGATGGGGAAAGGCACCCTGCGTTGGCATGGTGGAACATGCTTCATTGGCATCCAACTCATAGCTGCAAATTTCAAGGGAGGCATAGATCTCCGCAATCTTAGAGTGGAAGAAACTCGCGATATTATTGCATAGTTCCTGTGTTTCGATGGTAGGGTCAGCTATTTTAGGTGCCGATAAGGAGTCAATTATATTAAAGAGGTCTCTAGATGATTTAAGGGAGGCCGTCAGATTAGTAAAATGGCTCCTTTTTTCCTTAATAATGGCTTTCTTGTAGTCTCTAAGTAGAGATTTATGAAGGGCTTTTCCCGATGGGTCAGGATAGGCGTGCCAAGACCTCTCCTGCTGTCTACACTTCTGACGCAGCAATCTTAAGCGGTCAGAGAACCAGGGCTGAGAGGGACTCTTGCGGGCTGAGTAGTGCCGTTTAGCCGTGGCAAGAGTCTCTATAGCATTGGCTAGAGCATTAGAGAGACCGGAGGCAGCCTCGTTGGGATCCGATAGAGGGAGACGACTAAGAGCATCCATAAAAGGTGCCAGAGTATCATCATTAATCTCTTTATAATTTCTTCTAGTTTCCCACACGTTGCACTTGGATTTATTGGTGGGAATAGGATTAACTTTCCAGTGAAAGGGGACTGCCCAATGATCGGACCAGGAGAGAGGGATGAGAGTGCCAGTCGAAATTCTGGCATTGTTTGTAAAGATACCGTCCAACCTGTGGCCAGCAGAGTGTGTAGGGTCCTTGACCAATTGGCCCAGACCACAAGCAGCTAGACTATCTGTTAGTGCCACCGTATACTTGTCATCTATCTATGGCCTCCAGATGGAAATTAAAATCGCCCAGAATGCTAAAATGGGGCTTATCAACAAAGGGCTCTATTAGTTTAAGTATATCCTAGGGAAAGGTAGTTCTGGGACCAGGAGGTCTATAGCAGAGGATGCCAGCGAAGGAGGCTGAGGGAAGAAAATTTAAAGAGAAATGCAGTGCCTCGAAGCTATCAGAAGGCGAGGAGAGAGGCTCAATACGACAGGTGAAAGTGTCGAATTCCTAGCCCACCACCCCTACGCCTGGTCCTGTCCCTTCTGGACAGATTATAGCCTTCGGGGACTGCCTCCACCAGATCTGGGCCTGAGGAATCAGAGCCCCAAGTTTCAGTGATAAATACCCAGGGGGCTTTTTTTGGGAAACAAAATCCCTAAATGCTACGTTGTTTCGAACTAAGGACCTGGCATTAATAAGCAGACCAGCCTCATTTAAAAAGTTAAAATCAGGCGGTGTGCTCCTATGTTTAACCTGATTTTTAGGGTGGTAACGGGAGCATATTTATCTAGCAGCCCCTTTACAACATTTAATCTCAGCCAGGTTATCAGGAGATGAAGTAAAATGACAGGACCTAAACGAAGGCTCAAGTGAATAAAGCATGGCATAAGAATACAACTCACAATTTGCTTGAAGTGTGAAGCGAGGCCCAGCCCGCCTGGCCTCAGGCGCGTCCTTGGCGTGGACGGGCGCAGACGGGCTTAACTTTGGCGCAACTTCGGCGCATGACCGCTGTGCGCGCCCGCTGTGCGCGGAGAAAATCATCCCGGTTAAATGTGTAGGGTCACGAGTCTGGCGCCCCACCTGACCCACACCGGCCAATGGGAGCGGGGACCAGCTATCTGCCGACTTGCCCTCCACGCAAACGGGAGAACCTGCGGTGGAACGGGGCACAGGCAGGGAAGGTAGCACACAGGTGAGCAAAGTACAAACTACAATTTTAGAAGCAAATAAGTGCAAGTAATTTTAAAAACACGGCGAGATTAAAAGGACAGATTTCCAAAATAGCAGCAAGTAAGTTTTAAATAGCAGCAAGAGATTCAGAAATTCACGTTAGCAGCCAGGCATAGTAATCATGCACTGGAAGCTCAGACCAACCAAAGGATTCTAATCATCCCGGTTAAATGTGTAGGGTCACGAGTCTGGCGCCCCACCTGACCCACACCGGCCAATGGGAGCGGGGACCAGCTATCTGCCGACTTGCCCTCCACGCAAACGGGAGAACCTGCGGTGGAACGGGGCACAGGCAGGGAAGGTAGCACACAGGTGAGCAAAGTACAAACTACAATTTTAGAAGCAAATAAGTGCAAGTAATTTTAAAAACACGGCGAGATTAAAAGGACAGATTTCCAAAATAGCAGCAAGTAAGTTTTAAATAGCAGCAAGAGATTCAGAAATTCACGTTAGCAGCCAGGCATAGTAATCATGCACTGGAAGCTCAGACCAACCAAAGGATTCTAATCATCCCGGTTAAATGTGTAGGGTCACGAGTCTGGCGCCCCACCTGACCCACACCGGCCAATAGGAGCGGGGACCAGCTATCTGCCGACGTGCCCTCCACGCAAACGGGAGAACCCGCGGTGGAACGGGGCACAGGCAGGGAAGGTAGCACACATGTGAGCAAAGTACAAACTACATTTTTAGAAGCAAATAAGTGCAAGTAATTTTAAAAACACGGCGAGATTAAAAGGACAGATTTCCAAAATAGCAGCAAGTAAGTTTTAAATAGCAGCAAGAGATTCAGAAATTCTCGTTAGCAGCCAGGCATAGTAATCATGCACTGGAAGCTCAGATGAATTTGTATTCTATGATGACTGGATTATGTTTAAAGACTCTTTTACACTTTGTTAAAATAACAATTTAGGTACATAATATTAAAAGGTGAATATCTTCCTCATGAGCTTCATTGCAAATTACATACACGTTGTAATTTGTAACAAGCACTCTGGAGAACAAGAGGGTACAAACGATGCACCAATTTTCCAGCGACTCTAAAAGCAATGATAATACTATAAATAATTGATTCGGAAGAGAGAAGACAAGAACTGACTTGGGCCACCCAATGCAGTAAAAAGGCTAGCCTTGGTTTCCAAAGAAGTAGGAGTTAGGATAATGGGGTGATCCTACTAATTTCACCAGAAAGGTATGGTGCTAGGTAATTTTCTATCAACATCCACAGATATCAACAGAAAGCTTTTGTTAATTAGATTTCAATAGCATCACTTACATATATTGATGTAGCCATGGCTTTGTAAAGGAATGTAATGAAAGGCCCAAAGACTACACGTCAAAACATTACACCGACATGGATAGGCTCTGGAAGATGGAAGATGAGTACTCTTGGAAGTTTTCACGCTGGGCTTGTAGCCAGATGAGGGATAAAATGTACATTGATCCTCCTGTAAAATGTATTCCATGAAATTACCTACTTGGCCAAGACGGTATGGCTGTAGTGATGAGGTGGTCATCAATGACTACTCGGGATAAATCTAAGAGTATAGATGCTAGAGGCATCATTGCAAAGTCCCAGATAATGCTCGAGGGCTCAGTAGAACGAGTTACTTGCCCCTTCAGGATTATGAGATCTGCCATAACTCATTGTACCTATTGTTTTTACCACTTGATGCTCTGGATGAAACTCCGGGGAGAATATGGAATTATCAGTGGAACCAGAGCAGGACTTTCGGATTCCCATGTAATTCCGCATTTATAAGGCGACCTTCAAGGTTCCACTTGTAATGTCTGTTAGCTCGGCCCATGGAGGTACTGGGCCTACTAGACATCTAGTATTAGTTACTTTGGGGCAGAGTTACCAGGCTCTGAATAAGGACATGGTAATGAGGCCCTAAGGTTGAGTGCTGAGTGCTCATGTACAAGAATGGGTTAAAATGTGAGTTGCTTCTACTGAGAGGCCCACACAATAATTTCCTGCACCTGACATCAATCCTTAAGAGGGTCGAGGAGGCTCTGGTGTCTGATTTTATAGGGTTGTCTGTGCTAGAGGGACAGGAGACCATTGACAAAAAGGTTTCTTGGAATTAGACTTATTTCTGTGATGAGAATACCTGTGATATTTGGGTCTGGAAACAGCCACACCAGATATTTCTGACAATGGACACTGGAGGAAATCCAAAGTAGTGTGTTTTTTCTCACACACAATGCCCAGCAAAGGTAAAACATTGGGTAACAAAAACAAAAGGTCATAATTTCTGTGAGAAATAAAACAGTACCATACTTGTGTGATGCGCCTAACACTATCAGCCTATCAGAGAGGAAAGGCCCCAAAAGGCAACAGTGGAAAATGCATACAATTGCTTGAAATTTCAGGAGACTAAAAAAAAATATTCCATCCTTGAAACCACATGCCAACCTCACAAATTGGGTTAGGAAATGCGAATAACACAAACTAGCAACTTTGACATGCCCTAAGGAGGCTGAGTGCCGTGTTCCTTCCCTGGCACGCCCTGAACTTAAGAAGGAGGAGTTTGAAGCAGATGTTTCTGTCCTTGTAGATTTACCTGAGCTAAAAGGAGATGGCAGTCCAATAAAAGGAGGATTACCATCAGATTCCTGCAATGTGACCAGCCCTAAACGTTGTGTGTGATCCGGCAAAGTTATAGGCTGGGGTTTCATCCCTAAGAATGACGAGCTTCTGCAGGCGTTTCGGTGTACTGATGCCCTGGAACCATGTGGAGACTTGCACAAGGGAGTAACGCAGCCCCCTGCAACCCCTGTGAAGCAGGCATGGGAGGCCCATTCAGTTCTAAGGCCTATGAATATCTGTGAGGTATGGGAGTCTCAGGGGGCCTTGTGACATGCCACTGGACTTGCCTCAGGGGTCCAATGGTTGCTATCCTGTGGACAGAGAAGCATTCACAGTGGGAAGAGAGTAAGGTGAGGAAAGTATCATATGTGCGGAAGGCTCACGAGTATATGGTGGGAAATGCACGCAAACATATAGGTACAATATGCCCTCACCTCTTTAGTGTACCTTGGTTCTGGTACAGGTGTATCCTCTAGTTCTGAAAGAATCTAAGGGCCTGTACTAAGGGGCCGATTATGATGGTGGACGGACCTGAGTCCGTCCGCCACCATAGAGTAGGAGGGAAACTCTGCATGGCCTGCGGAGTTCCCTCCTGTGCAATTAGGATGTGACCGCCACCCTGGCGGTCACATCCTCTATTTTTACCATTGCGGCGGGTGCGGCTTCAAGCTGCATCCGCCGCAATGGTAAAAATGCATACATTGCATTTGTATGCAGAAAGCGGCAGGCAACGTGCGGTGCCTGCCGATTTCTGCATACAAATGCAGGGGGGTACCATAGGTACCCCCCATGTGCACCCCCCACCCCCACTTCACCCAGGGGGCCCGCAACGGGCCCCCGCAGTGAAGTTACACATGCTTTTCCACGGCGGAAAACCCGCTGCGGAAAAGCATTTTTCACAGGCCATCCTACCGTCACCATATTAGAGCTTTTCCGCCGCGGTTGTAAGCCAACCGCGGCGGACAAGCGGCGGACGGAAACCAGGACCCACCAGCCATCCTAATGTGGCGGTGGGTCTTTGGTGGGTCCGCAGAGAATTTTCCGCATCCTCGACCGGGGGTGGCTTCCGCCGGCCCGGAGGATGCGGAAAATCCTCCATCGTAATAGGCCCCTAAATATGTACTGGTCCCAGTGACCCACACGGTTTGCCATGACATGTATGTACGTCTATGGCTACTATCCCTCCCTATGCCGGCTAGATGGATTTATTACTGGTTGTTTCCTTTGAATTAATTTAATTGCCTCGGTTATAATTCGAAAAGAGAATTTTGAGTACTAACAAGAAGATAAGAATATTAATTTCCATCCTCAAATGTAGCTTGGCCTGCAAAGAAATAGGATTTTAGGAACAAAGTGCTGTGTATGTGTTTTTATGACTATTTCTAATACGCACCAGGGCTCGCTGTGAGAAAAATTTAAACCATGCCGCTTAGAGGCAGAAAAGTTAGCACCTCTACTTGGTTGTAAAAGAGGTTCAAGATTCAATATTTTTCTTTTTGTGCATTCATACAGTACCATACAGGTAAATTCCGAATATATGACCTAAAGAACGCAGCAATATTACCGTACACATCATGGACAGCTGTCAGTTCAAGCCTTTCTCCAGCCTTTTGTGCTGACAATGGTGCTGGCTGGTGGTGGTGTGCTATAAAAAGACTGTATTGTAAACAGCAAAGAATGCTTACAATGGGCTGCCCTTCTCTGGGGAGGGCAGCCGCACATTTCCAGAGATCAAAGGCAACTAGAATTAGACGCTACTTTTACAGGCTGCTGCCAACCTTTATCACATTTTCTTTCATGACTGAAACATGTCCCAGTTAGAAAAGTAAACAGAATGTAATTCTAAAATGGATCTTTGCTATATTATTTCTAATGCAGGATGCACAACAGGCCTTCAAACATAGGATTTGTTAATGACCTTGGATGTAAATCTTAACAAAAGTTCATGAGGACAATCTAATGAGACATCAGGTATACATAAAATAAAAGTAGTTCCAAGAAGTCATCTGTTGATTTTCATTCTCTTTATATTATTATTATTTTTTTAAATTCTCAGCACACGATCTTCCTGACACGTGTTTCGTCAAATCCTAGTCCTGCAAAATTAATAAAAAGAGAATGAAAACCAACAGATGATTTCTTGGAACTACTTTCATTTTCTGTATACCTGATGTCTCATTAGATTGTCCCACATGAACTTTTGTTAAGAATTACATTGAAATTCGGACTTTGTCCATTACTTATCCAATACTGTTTTGGGATTGTTATACATGATAAGTGGTGTGCTGTAATAGCTTTTTCCTTTGGTAATTTTCACATTATGTATTTTCAGATCATGCAGTCATAACACCAACAAGGTGCTGTCTGTATATATTTTATCTTCTTTCGCACGCAGATTGAGTGCAACTAAATGGTTTATCAGGAGTGGTATCAGGGAGTAGATATCTTTGATTCTGATGAAAAGCCATGAAGTACGACTTGAAACATGTAGACCCTTAGAAAACCAGGAACATCATTTCCAGGAGTCTCGTTTCTTCCCCAGTATTAACCATACTGACTAGTGATTCAAATAAAGAATATTTCACGTACTAAATTCTCACAAACGCCCCCCACTCCTATTTGTGCAACTAGTATTCATCAATCTATTTTTACACCTATAAGTGCTCCCATGTATTTCGTAGGTCACAGCACACCCCATTCAGTAGCGGAACAGAATGGACCCAATGATGACGCATTTCACCCAGGGGAAACCCTTTTGGATCAGGGGTTACTGAAGAAAACATTCAGGGGCATATTAGCAAGAACCTCGTTAAATTTATCGCCGTTTTAGCGGCGGGAAACTGCTGCTAAAACTGTGATAATGGGCTTGCTAATATGCGTTATAGAATTCCAATAGAAGCCCAGGTTAGATGTCCTGCACATCTAACCTGGGCTTCTATTGGTATTCTATAATGCATATTAGCAAGCCCATTATCGCCGTTTTAGCTGCAGTTTCCTGCCGCTAAAACTGCAATAATTTTAACAAGGTTCCTGTTAATATGCCCCTCAGTTTTCCAAATAGATGTTGAGGTCTTGTCCATGATCAACGGACGGGGTATTTTTGGTTCTTTATTTTATAGTTTGCCACATCTGATAGAGGAGTGTTGTCATTTTATAGATAGTATAAAAATGCAATAAAAATGTATGGAAACATTGAACTCCATTAATATACTCCTGTCGAATGATATCCCTTATTTTACCAGACACAAGTGGGCCAAACCTGTAACTGACTGAAGTGATGTGTTGTTAATATAGTCTTCACATGGTCACAATTTGGGTATAATAGGCCCTATTTCCCATTTGGCATATAATTTTTATTGGCATAAGTGTGGGAATGTAGAATGGTACGGGTTTGGATTTCCCATTGCATAAATCTGAGGAAGCTTCTTTCCAACATGAACACACAAATTTAACACCTGTCCCAGTGAACTACAAGCTGATCCTTTCTATCTGATTTCAGGTCTGTCTTTAAGGCACACAAGCCCTCAATAGACCCCTTTCTGCGTTTGTGACCTCATGAAACTATATATTTGGTATATACACATGAAATAATGTTGTGGATTGTACTGTTAATGTAATGTATCATTATTCACTAACTAGTAATGCAACTACATAGCTACTAACAATTAAATTTACTGTTTTGTCTCAATGTTCTGTGCTTTTAGTAGAAATTATTCATGCACAATAAAATTTGGATACACGGAAATTGTCATTTGCCAGACTGTATTGAGTCTACTCTCAGGTAAGGCTAAAGGGAGTAAAGGTGTTTCCTAACCTTGATATAACTCTGACTACATAAGTAAGGTAACTATTGCACGTTCAGTCACTTGTTAAAAAAACATTAAAATTGGAAATAGCTTGGTTAATGTTGCTTATTTTAATGGTGGGTTTTGTTAAAACCTGTTATGATTGCATGTTAAACTGGCAACCATCCTATACTATGACTCACTTGCTCATTGGATTAGTAGACATATGTTGGTGTGCAAATAAACCATTGATTAGGGAGAACTATAATAGATCAAATTAACTTCAGGGTTTCTTGGAAACTAGAGTGGATTATGGCATTCCTGAAGGTCAATTTAGTTAGAGTGACCAAGGTAACCTGATGTTGTGCCTCCTCTGCACCTACTACTAGGGAATTACTGCATATATTGCTTGCTGTGCATACTTACAGCACTCACCAAGGGCTCTGATCCAGTAAGTCTTTACCTAGACTACTACAGCAGGATCCCACTATGGCTGTAATCCCACTGGTTTAGCAACACATTTGTGTAGGGAAGCTAGGTTTCTGTTGCAGTAACCCCCCCCCGCTTTTTGCCAAACTACTTATGCACTTTCACTTGATGTGCCCTGGGTCCCTGCCAATCAGCTTCCCAGGGCCTGTGTTCTTCGCCAAAACTGTACCTTGTACCCCCAAATGGCACCTCTCTGGCCTCATGTCAGTCCCTTGTAAAAGGTACCATAGGTACCAAGGCCACTGTGACCAGGGAGGGCCTCTAAGGGCTGCATCACTTATTGTCCCACCCTTAGAGGCCCTGTACCTTTACACACACACACTGCCATTGCAGGCTGAGGGTTTTGGTGCAGAACAAAGTGAAGAGGCAAAATGGCACACATCCCTGTGTGCCATGCCTACAACCCACTGCCCTGGCATTGGCCAGCCACCCCTCTAGGTGGGTTCACTATACCAGTGGTGAGGGTACAGGTGCATGAGCCCTGTACCCCTACAGTGTCTAGACCAATTCTTAGACATTGTAAGTTCTGTACTGACATTAACAGTTTATGGTGCTAGAAGTTTGTCATTATGAACTCCACAGCCACATAATAGTTTTACTGAAAAGTGGGAAGTTTGGTATAAATCTTTTCAGCACATTAAACCCACACTGATGCCAGTGTGGGATTTAATGAGAAATGCACTTATAGGGCATCTTAGAGATGACCCCTGAAAAACGACAAGTCTCTGGTGGGTTCCCTGACTGGTACACACCACCCTGCCACCACGAGACATGTTTCTGTACCCCTGGGGTGGGAGCCTATGATCCATGAGCCCAAAAAAAAAGCCTTTCCTGGGCGGAGGTGGTCACACCTCCCCCAGGTCAGGAAGAGCAATCTGTGGCAGGGGAGCTTCAAAGGCCTTGCCGCCTTTGTAACATGACCCCCTGCCTCTCCTGCTATCAGGAGCAGGCCCCCTTCCTGTCTCTCCTCATTTTCGGCTGTAAGACAAGCAGAAAAAATTAGCAGAGCCCAGAAGGTGTGCCCACCTCTGCCAAACCCACCTCTCAGGTGGGGAGGCGAGGTGAAGCTCACTCTTCAGTGCCTGTCATCTTGCAGATGGCAGGCACTCTCCAATCAGGATTAGGGATTGTGCCCACTCCCCCACATGGGGTGAGCACACCAAGTGTGTAGTCACCCGCAGGTCAGTAGCCCATTGGCTACTGACTTCGAGACCACTAAAACTCCCCCTAAATACAGTATTTAGGGGGAAGACCTGAACCAAGATGTAGATTCCCGCAACCTAAGAAGAAGAAGAATGAAAGAAGACGCCCAGCAGAGGAGACTGTAGAGAAGAACTGACTTGGCCAAAGCCCTACTAGCCTGTCTGCAGTTTCCAGAGATCCTGCGCCAAAAGATGCCATGTCCTACAGCGAGCGACCTACAAACCCGTGGGAGGACTGACTGCCTTCAATAAAGACTGGATCTCCTGTGAACAGCAGCTCTGTTCAAAAGAAACTCCCAAGACAGTCTCTGAGCCTGCTGAGGACAGAGAAATCCGACGCCTGGAATCACCACTGCACCAGTTGCCTAAGGCCCGAGTTCGAGTGGCCCACCGGTCCCAGTGAGGTCCTCCAGACCTCTAGAGTCCGAGTCCACTGTAGGTTGACCCCTCCAGGACTCCCTGACATCACCTGCAGCCTCTGCATGGAGCCCCCCTGTAGTGGCGGGACTAGGAAAAGGCAGGAGTCGTGTTTTTGTTATGCCAGTATTTATTCGCTCATACAAGGAATCGGTACAAGTCTTTCGGGCCGCTCCTCTGCGGGGAGATCTGCTCCGCTCTCCTCGGGTCTTCTGGAGTACTCCCTCCTCCTTCCTGCAGACGGGGCTCCTCCTTCTGCGGGGCTCCGGAGGCTCTGTGCTGTCCACCCTCGCCGGCACCGAAAAGGGGAAACAGAAGAGAGGCGGGTATCAGAAAGACAGGAATGGCTTTCAATGTTTCAAGGGGGAGGGGCCGTGGGGAAACACCCAGTGCTGTTACACCCGTCGGGGCACAACCTTAAGGCAATATGGAGGGGATGTGATTGTGTAGGTAACCCGGGTTTGTACCAGCGGACTTATCACTAACTAAGTAAGGCGCCGTGCTCTCTTTTTAAACCAACCCAGGAAGCGGTCACGCACCTCTGCTAGCCGTACCCCTCCTGGCGTACGGCTGGGCGGATCGTGGTGTTGGCCTCCGGGCGTGTCCTTCTCGTCCTCTGCTCTCCCGTCTGGTTCTCCCGTCGTCTCTTGGATGTCCGAGGGAAACCCAGCGTTCAGATATCCTCTCCGGTCCGGGGTCGTTGTTTCCTCCTCCTCCGCTAGGCTGACTTCGCTGATCCACCGTACGCTGTCGCTCCACTCCTTCCTCCCGTCTCCTCGTCCTCTGCTACTCCACTCCTCCTCGCTGTTCTCCCGTCTTTCACTTCTCCGCTCGTCCTCGCTGCTTCCCGCCACTCCGCTCTCCTTCTCACTGACCACTCCTCCGGTGTAGTAACACACCTGGTGCTTCTCGGATTCGCCTTTTATCCGAAGTTCCGGCTCCTCCTCCATCAAACCTTCGGTCCAGTTAAAGGGCCCGTCTTCTTCTTCGTCACAACTGAATCTTTCGTGTCCAGTCCATGTTGCGGAATGCGGGGGCTGTGGAGAGAAGAGGGGGGGGTCACACAAGGTCAGTTCGCGCCCTAGTGCGGGGCACGCATGGGGGTCCCGGTTACACCCCCCCAACAGCGAGTGGCCCGGTAAGGTGAAATTGACCTCAAAAGACACTCCTGCATCCAGCTGCCCTGCACCCTGGAGGAGAGAACCCGAGGTGCTCCTTTGTCCCCCAGTCCCCAACTTACCTACCCAAGTCCTCCTGGACATAGCCTGCAGCCAAATAACTCCCCTCGAAAACAACATGGCACCCGATGCCAAAACAGCACCCTGCACCCAGCCGCCCCTTCACCACTATAGTGCACCTTCTGTGCTAACTCGGATCCCCTCTTGCCCTGAGCCTAACTCCAGGAACTTTGCTCCCACAACCCTGTGGCCTGCTCCTGAGCAGCCACCAACCCGAGGCCCCATCCCCCGTTGGATAACTTGGGCCTCAGCACTCTGCACCCAGCCGCCCTAGTGCCACTGAGGGTGTTTGAGAGCGCATCCTTGACTCTGTGGGAACCCTGGTTCTAACCCCAGAATACCAACTCCCACAACAAAGTTACCTGTTAACCGATAACTTCATTTCTCTCCATAGGAATACATTGACTGTTGAGTTGGTTTGTATTAAAACCTGAAAAACTACAGCTGCACAAAATTGATTTTACTTACCTTTTCTCTAGGAAATGTCCCTGTGTGATATCTAGGCATATCACACTGAGTAGAAAAAGTAACTTAAAAAGTAATCCTAAAAGTAACTGATAAGTAATCTGAAAGGTAACATCTTGACTTACCTGTATTTCAATCAATTGCATTTGAACCTGCATTCAATTGTAAAACACTGCATAAGATTTTGCAAAGCATTTATTTCACTTACCTGCGCCAGGCTTGGCTTGGTTCTAGAAATAAAATAACTTAATAATATTTTTATACAAACAAAATTGGTCTGAGTTGAGTTTTTGAGTGTGTGATATCATTTGCTGATTGAGTGTGTACAACAAACACTTAACACTGCCCTCTGATAAAGCCTTACTGCCTGCCCACACTACCACAAATATAGAGTAAGGTGCTATCTACTTTTACCTCTTCCTACCTTTTTGTTCACATGGTAGAGTCCTCCAGCAGCTGAAGCAGGGTCATGAATGCAGGCCTGCCTCTCTGGTCATGCTACAACACAACATATTTGCAATCCAGCAGGCTAGAATGAATGATTGAGTCTCCTTGGCAGTTGTGGTCATCAGGCTATAAAGGAAGTCCTCTGTTGCACCAGAGATGATGTCTAGGCACACAGCTCATTAGCTGCAGCAGGCACACCTCTCAGGTCATTGCAGTGACACTGGACGGCACATTGATGATGAAAGTTAAGCTTCACGAAGTTCCCCAAATGAACAATACAGGCAAGCAGAGAAGAAACACTCCCATCTCAGGTCAGTACCAGGTGCACTCCCACAAACAAATCAGCTTCTTTTGGTTGTCCGTCACATAGGGATCTCAGCTGGGTTTCTCCGGTCTGTCTTTCTGCAGGGCCAGGCATTCTTCCCTTTTTGTGCAGGAAGTCAGGTCTCTGGGCACTAAGCAGACTCACACATCCTCCAGCAAGTTGTGCTGATATCAGTTGATATCCCCTTACCTCTGGGAGTTTGTCTGACAGGCATATACCAGACCTTGTTACAAAGCAGCTCTTCAATCCTTGTAGGCAGGCATAAGCCTTGTAGGCATGCACAAGCATCTTGAATTGGCACCTCTTGTGAACGGGGAGCGAGTGGAGTTTCCTGAGGTGTGGGGTGATGTTGGCCATCTCAGGAGATCGAGGCTGAGTCTGGCAGCTGATTATGGCATGTAGCCTATTTAGTAGATGTGGGGTGATTCTCACATAGAGAGTGTTGCCATAGTCCAGGCGGCTGCTGATGAGGGCCTGGGTGGCTGTGCATCTGTGGCTGGCTGGGAGCCATTTGAACACTTACTGGAGTATTCAGAGAGTGAGGATTCAGGCTGAGGATACGCCGATGATCTGGTTTCTCATGGTGAGTGTGCTGTCTAGTATGCTGCTGAGGTTCCTGGCATGGTCAGTGGGAGTGGTAGAGTGTCCCAGTTCTATTGGCCACCAGGAGTTGTTCCACAGGGATGTATAATTTCCAAATATGATTACCTCCATTTGTGTTGAGTTTGAGGCAGTTGGTTTGCATCCAGTGGGCAATGCTGGTCATGCATAGGTAGAAGTTGGCCTTGGTGGTGGGGGGTCTGCGGATAGAGAGCGGATGAGCTGAGTGTTGACAGCATATTATATGATGTTCAGTCCATGGGTCCCGAGAATGTTTGCCAGAGAGGTCATGTATGCGTTAAACAAGGTAGAGTTGAGAGATGCCGCAGATGATGTTCTTAGGGTCTGAGGTGTATGGTGGAAGGCGGACTTTCTGTGTTCTTTCGGCGAGAAAGGATGCAATCAATTTGATGGCATCCTCTTGAATCCCTATCTGGTGGAGACTTTTTAAGAGGGTGTGGTGTGACACAGTGTCAAAAGCTGCAGAGAGGTCAAGGAGTATTAGCGCAGCAGTTTTTCCCAGGTCTAGGAGAGACATGATGTCATCAGTGGCAGTGATTATGGGGGTTTCTGTGCTGTGGTTTAACCGGTACCCCAATTGGCAAGGATGTAGGGGGTCATTGCTCTCTATGTTGTTAGTGAGTTGGTGCTTAATTGCGAATTCCAGGACTTTGGCAGGGAAAGGGAGCAGAGAGATGGGTCTGTAGTTCTTGAGATCTTTTGGGAGTGGTTCGACTTTGGCGTGTTTCCATTCCTCTGAGAAGATGGCAGAGGTAATGGAGGCATTGAAGATGGTGATAGGTTGTTTGCTGATGGCGTTGTTACCCCGGTTATACATGTGTTGAAGACAGGGGTTGGTACCTGGGTGTTTCTGAGTGGATGGAGCTCATGATGGTAGATGTGGTCTGCATGGCGAGTTTGTGAGGTTAGGGAGGCTGAGGAGACTGAGTTGGGGGTCAAAGTGTTCATAGATGCTGGTGATTTTGTTGTGAAAGAAATCTGCTGGGGTGTCACAGAGATCTTGGATAGGGGTGATAATGTTTTCAGTTGGAGAATTCTTTGACAATGTTTAAGAGTTCTCTCCTGTGGTTGGACCTAGCTTTGAGGCGGGCAATGATTGAGTGCCAGCTTGAAGGCGGTGCTGTCGCTAGGCTTTTTGCTGGAATGCCAGATTCATTCTAGGCATTTGCAGTTGCATTTGGTTGTTTTTAGTTCCATGGTGTACCAGCTGGTGTTTGGTGGGTCTGCCTCATTTGGCAGGTTTGACTGGTGACAATTTTGTCAGAACAGTTGGTGATCCAGGCGTTGCAACTTTTGACAACTGCCTCGAGGTTGGAGGTGGTGTCCAGACGGGAGGAGCTGAGGGTGTTAATCCATTGTACTCCATGTCCTGTGGGTGGTGTAGGCCAGGTTTGTGGAGGTGGAGGAAGGGTGCTATTATAGTGAAATGGACCATTGAGTGGTCCGACCAGGTGGGCTCGGTGACATGGCTGTACCTGATTCTGTTGCTTAATGTGAAGATGGGGTCAAGTGTGTCTGGCGATGTACTTGGGGCCTGTGACTAGTTGGGATAGGTCGAGGTTGCTCATGCTCTTGAGGAGGTTGGCTATGTTAGCGTTGTTGAGGTGAAAGGTGAGGTCTTGAGGAAGATGAAATTCTTTGACTTGATGGTCAATGGGGCACTAAATACAGGGATGTCTTCTCAGAAGGTGAGGTGTGGCCGTGGGGGTCTGTAGGTGAGGGTACCTCTGATTGTGACTTACCATCCGTATAGATTTGGAAGTTGAGGTGCTCCATGGTTGGGGTGGTGCTGTCAGTGGTGGCTGTGTAGTGGAGGGATTATTTGTGTATGATGGCTATTCCTACTCTGTGTTTGCTGATGCATTCCCGTTGAATTCATTTGTATTCATTGGGTGTCACGGTGGTCCTGTCAGGCACAGATGTCGGGTTGAGCTAAGTCTCTATTAGGAAGACAACATCAGGAGTGAGTGCAGTAATGGCTCCCAGATCTCAATGGAGTGTTTGTGGAGAGATCGGGTGTTGGTCATTAGGCAGTGAAGTTGTTCCCTCTCGGTGGAGGCGGGTGGGGGCCAATGAGTCGGGGTTCTGACACCACAGGAGAAGGGACAGTGCTGGCAGGAGAAGGTTCCTGCTGTGTTTTAAATAATAACATAGAAAATGAAAACCTCTGAGCATATAGCAGAAAAAAATAGTTTTGTGTATGTTTCAGAGACAAACCCAGAGAACTCAAGATTTATAGGAAATATTTTTTGGTTGAGTGTTGATAAAGAAAATAACCCGTATAAAATATCTTATTGATGAAAGAAGTCAAAGTGAAAATAAATGTTACATTTATTTATGACTGAAAAAACGAGAAATATAAATAGCATTCGTTCAGCAAAAACAACAAAGATATTCTGCATTTAGGTTATCATAATGTTTACTTTCAAATCTTTGACAACCATACTGGCAAGAGACAATCAGAATGTTAAGCAGTAGGAGAGAGGTTGCTCTCTTGGTAGGAGCTGAGACTGAACTCCCACTAACCCAAAACAAAATGACGAAAGCCTAGTTTCTGGAATCAATCTTTGGCTTAGCCTCTGAAGCTTAACTCAAGCAGCAACAGATTCCTAAGAGAAGCTGTATGTTTACATCGATTATTAAAACAGAAATAGATTTAAGACAAAAATAACTTAAAGGTGCAAATCAAGTTAGGCTATAAGCTAAACACATAATAAAATAACTAGAGTTGTACAGTAAGAAAGAAATGGGCAAAAATAATATAAAAGTAATGTAAAAGTGTTAAAAAATAATCAAGAATAAACATGAGCCAAAAATGGTTCACTGTACTCTAAAATGCAAGTTCAGTTCACACTACGGTCTGAATTGAAATCAGTGGATTGAACCAAGCTGTGCCACTCACAGATGCAGTGCCATATTCACGGAGAGCTCGCTTGAAGGCACAGTATATGGCATTATTGCTCTAAATAGAACCAGTCAAATTCTTAGTTTGAAAGTATTGAGTCAGATGGTGAGGAAGTAAAGAATGACCAATTTGCTTGGTGTCTGACCTAAAGCGACTTGAATATGGGATAGTTCCACCGAAGTGGTGTCAGACACCAAGTTGATCCATAATCGAAATCTAATGAAGCCACAGCCAATCCTGTGTGCAGATGGTTTGAGGGCTCAGGACTCCAGGACATGCTGCTTAGAAGTCTCTGACCAAGTGCAGGTTGTGGCTTCAGGCAGGTTCAATAGACTTGACAACACAAGCGGTATCACTTGCTCAAAGATTCACGTTTTAGAGGATACATTGAAAAATCTACTATCCAATATATAGCTTTTTCAGGGCTTGTTACACTGAACCACATCTCTTTAGTAGCCTCTTAAAGCACATCCCTAAAGAGCATCTTATCATTCCTACACACCATGACAAGCTCCTTATACACATTTCAGCACCTGCAAGCTGGCAGACTATTTTCAGACCAGAAGCATCCTGGATTTATGGTTAAATGTTCTCCAGGTCCTTCTCATGATGTGGATCCAAATATACGTTTCAATCCCATGACAGGAAAATGGTGTGAGAAGTTGGCCTGGCATATGATGTCCACTATTTTAGTGGGCACCTTGCACCAGTCCAAACGACCCTTATTGATGGTAGGTTTAAGACAACCTTTATAGAAATCTATCCTAGTGGTAGCTCTGGAGAGCAGCCTTCAGGCTAAGTCTTTAAGGAATGTAAAGCAGCTTGTTTTACCAGTCTATAATCTCTTGAATGATCAAATCAAATGAAAGTACACCACACAAGGTATATATCACATATATATGTATTTATTCTAAACACAACCCCTCTAGTCTCTTTATGAGGCTAGACGCCAAAGTACAATACAAGGACTTAAATAGTACACAGTAAACTAGCACAGTATACGTTTTGCCCTAGGGGCCTCACAAACCATATACTAAAAAAGTGGTATAAGAACCATGTGAGGGATAGAAGTGAGGCCTAGGGCCTGTAGAACCGCTGGGGCAACCAGGAACCACCCAAGGTAGGGACACAGGAGACCCACGGGGACGCATACAGTGTCTAAGCACAGCCGCGAATCACCATTGACTTCTATGGAGGAAATACAAGTTACAATTTTAAAGATTAAGGACACTTGGGAGTGAACTACGATGGAATCCTTTTAGACTTAGACACTTCGAGAGTCAAGACCCACCGGGAGCACTGGAGTACTCAAAGACTCAACAGCATACTGAAGGAAGTTCAACTCTGGTTGGCAAGCAATCACCTAAAACTGAATCCTGACAAAACTGAATTACTCCTCATATCAAACAAAGCAGAGAACCCCCAATTGGTAGACTGGCTAAAAACTATCAATGTGCTCGATGGAAACCTCACCCTGGCGGACTCTGTTAAATCACTAGGCATCACGCTATACCCGAAACTGGACATGACCAAACATATTAAGAACTCAGCTAAGAGCACCTTCCTCAACCTGAAGTTATTGAACAAAATGAAACCTTTCATCCCACCCAAAGATCTCAAACAAGCCACTCAATCATTGGTGCTGTCAAGACCAGACTACGGTAATGCAGCCCTCACAGGAATTCCAAAAGCACATCTTGCTCCCCTTAAAACTACTCTCAACGCATAATGGTCACTGGACTCAAGAAATAAGAGCACATCTCACCGGCACTTAGAGAACTTAAATGGCTCCCAGTCGAAATGTGTGCTAATTTCAGAACAGCTTGCCTTACTCACAAAGCCCTACACACCGGCAAACCAGAATACCTGGCAGCCAAACTTAAAAAAGCAGGACAGAACAGGAACCTCGGAAGCTCAAACACCCTTCTACTCATTCCACTGAAAGCACGTAAACAAAAAACAGCGGCCAGATCATTTACAGGAAACGCGCCCAAAATATGGAACTCTATTCCTTCCCAGATCAGAACTAATCCCTCCTTTACAAATTTCAAAAGCCAGCTCAAAATCCTGTTCCTCGATCGATCCCTAGTGAACCGATAGGAGCTGTTGGAGTGCTAAAATTGACTCCTCACTCTGCCTCGACTCTACGACAGCTAGCCCTCTATCCTGTTCTCTGGCACTGTGACTTCTCAGTTTTTGTATTTCGGGATTGTCCGCATCATTGTATTTGTGTTTAACATGCCCTGCAATTGATGGAAAGCGCTCTGATACCCACCGGTCAGGTCAGCGCTATATAAAACTCCTCAAATAAAAACATTAATTAATTGTTACCTCACCCAGGGAAGCCGGGTGCATAGGTGTCTTTTAGTGTCGGGTTTCGTCGTTGATTCCAATGGAGAGCTGCAAAGAAGTGCTGCAGGTGACCAGAGGAAAAATGTCCGGGTGGATCGAAGAGTGGATCAGAGATCTGAAGAACCTGAAACCAGAGGGGACAGAGTCTGGGTCGCTAGCCAGTGACCAGGATGGTGACAGGAAGATGCCAGCCGATGTTGGGTGCTTTAAGGTGAAGTAGGTGAAGCTTGACTCTTCAACCACGAGGACCAGGCGGCGTTGACAAAGACCAGGAGCTGGATTCGAGCTGTCCCACAAAGGATGTAGAGTGCTGCAGCATTGGTATCCAGATTGGACCCAACAAGCCTTGGCAACAGCAACCCACGCAAGAAGAGAAGATTGGCTTTGGTGCAGACCAGCAATGTCTGAGGGACTCACCCTTTGGAGGGGAGTCAGTGCACATCTAAAGCAACAAGGAAAGCCCAAGAAACAAAGGATTGTCCTTCGTGGGGACTCACTAGCCAACAAACTTGAGATCGCAAAGGAGCCTCGATCTGCAGTGAAGAAAGGGGACTCACGTAACACTCGTGAAGTGCAGGCCTCTCAGCTTCAGTGCAAAAGGTGCTCGGGTCTAGGGCAACAAATAGCCCAATGCACAGCTGCGGGAAACTTCGGGAAGTAGGTGCAGTTGCAAAATTGCAGGATGTCCAGGAGTTCCGGTCCAACGTTTCTCGTGATGGCTGCTGGTCTCAGCTTTGCTGGGATCTCTGTCGGCCTCAGAGATGTCTGGAAGTCCGTGTCCTGTGTCGCAGATTCTTCTGGATCTGGCGGAAGCCTCGAAAATGCAGACTGGCAATATGCTCTTAGGTGCCTGTTTGAACAGGGAGGTCACTCCTTGACACCAATGGAGAGTTCTTCCATCTTCCAGTCGATATGGAATGTCGAAGGTCCAAGATTTTGTCTTCAGAGTTTCATCCAGGGTAATCTAAAGTCCTAGGGACTGGGGTACTATACTTATACTAAGTTTAGGTGATGGACTAACTCTAAGGTCCCACCTATGGGAGGACCTGGGGAGGGGGTGGTTACACCCCTTCCCCTTTGTTCAGTTTCGCACCAGAGCTGGGGCTGAGTGCCCCAGCAAACGGTTTGAACTGGGAAATGCATGGAGCACCTTGTGTGCCCAAGGCAGTGTCTCAAAAGCATTCACTGAGTGCAACCCACCCTGCCCCAATACACTACAGACTGTCTGGGGAGGTGCTGGCACCTCCCTGGACAGGAAACCTATTGTCCAGGCCTTCCCTGTCGGAGTTTCGTCCAGCAGCAGGAGGTCAGACTTGTGTCTGTGGCAGCAGCATCCATTTTGTGATGCTGAGGCTCTTTAAAACTATTAACGGGTATACCAGTGTGTACATGTCTTCTCCCTCTAGAAGGGTGGAATGCTACCCCAGCCACCAGAATTGGTGGGGGGTAGTATTCCCAAGCATTTGACACCATACACAACATGTTTTGATAAAGCCAAACCAAAGTTAGCATTAACCGCTAAGATTATAACGCACTTAAGAGTATATGGTATGGCTATATCATAAAACAGCTATAAGGAAGGATTTTATAAAGCTGCAGAGGGCCTCAGCTTATGCTAGGGCACCCTCTCACACAAAACCAAGTAGTCTGGCTTCAGGATTGTCAAGGCCTGCCATAGGAGTCACTTATAGGTTAATATGTGTCCATATGTATGGGTAGCAGTGGCGGTTCTTCCATGGGGGCGTTTGGGCCCCCCCCTGCTTTCTCGCTGTGCGAGAAGGCAGAACAATGGTAGTTATCATATTATATAACTACCATTGTTTCTGCCTTCTCGCATGGCAAGAAAGCAGAACTTCCTTGTTTAGAGTTACTCGAGGGCAGGGGGAAGTGGCTTGGGGGAGTGGCTTGCCCATTGTTGTTAATACTGACTGTTTGGGCAGCCTGAGGCCGCCCAAACAGACAGTATTACCAACAGTGGGAAAGCCACTCCCCCAAGCCACTCCCCCTGCCCTCGATTAACTCTCCCTGTTCTCTCTGTATGCTGCAGCAGCAGCATACAGAGAGAAAATGACGTAGACTGGGGCAGCCGACCGCACCAATGAAAAACGCGGCAGTGGGGAGGGAAGCTGCCTGCTGCGCCGTCTTCCTGATGACGTGCTGGTGCTGCCTGCAGGACTTGAAAGCGAGGACGGCGGGAATCTGGACGAAGTCTCTGGAGTCTGCTGGACGGTAAGTTAAGTTTACTTAACTTATTGACATCACGCTGTGTTTTTGTGTTGCTAATACCTCTTGTACTGGCAAACGGGCATTTATTTTCCTTCTTGCTGATTCATAGCAGCCCTGACAGAAAGCACTGATAAAGCAACATAACGCTCTGCCAATGCGTGTTAAACAATGCCTGGTTTCTAAAGGGACAATATTTTGCAGCTAAAAGTAATCAAAAGTGCGAGCTGCTGGAGGGTTCATGGTCTGAGCATTGTTAGGGTTCTCTGAACGCATCTTGTGTCACCATGGACTTGTTTATGACAACGTAAAGCGAGGATGTGGCCTATGACTGGCTAGAGCAGTTGAACTCGAAGCTAGGGAACCGGGTCATGCCTCGGCATGGACGCTCAACATCCTGTGATCCTGGGCAAATCACGTAATCTCCCCCTGCCTAACAAATATGAAAGTGCCCGTTAGTAAAGCAACTTGTAACGTAAAGTCTCTGATACCTTCGGGTCGAGGTTGCGCTATAAAAAACTTAAATAATGGATTAAAAAAGCTGTAAAACCCTGCTTTCAAAGTAGGGAGTGTTAAATAAATTCACCAAGTGTTTGCGATTAGCACAGCCCAGGAGGAAAGACTAACGGAGCAAGAGCACGCAGTGGGTGCTGCTAAATTAGGAGGTATTTCCAATTCAATATTACATACTTTTCATTGTTTTAAAAGGAACAGCTCTATGTGTAACTTGTTAGGAATCATTTTCATGATTACTTTATTAACTGAACTGACTTGTCAGTACAGCAATCTACTGAGAGACCGCATTGCTGCCGTCATGGGTAATCACCTATTTCTCGATTTATGGGCCTGAGTTTGGAATGAAAAGAAAACGAATTTCACGCTTTGAGCCCTGTCCATTTTATCTGATTTATTTTTTAGATGTTTACTCGTTCCTGCGAGGCTTTGAAATTTTTGTGAGCGGGGTTTAAAAGCTTAAATGATTATATGTGGGAAATATCATAGTACCATAGGAAAGTCATGGTGGTATTGCTACGAGGAAGTCTATTTTAACATGACTGCTGCTCCTATGCTGAAACATGATGTGTAATCCGAGTGAGGAAGTTGCACGGATTGGCTCCATATTTTAAAAAAACTGGAAATGAGGGGCAAGCGTTATTCAAGTTTTCAGATGGATTTGGGCTCTGAGTTGCTTTCCTCCAGGGACGTGTCTCCAGCTTCTCGAAGAATCGGTGCTTCGCCTACAGCTAAGTTTTGTGCTTGTGCAGTTGATTTTCACTGCGATACATGTCATGTTGTCCTGAATAAGTAGTGTCTGTCACTCTGTCTGGGATCTTGCAGGACAGAATTCAATTAATTAAACATTTCCAGTATTATTAACGGCAATGTACCTGCATAGCAGTGGCCAACACCTGTTTTGTCATTCTGTAATACCCCACGCACTGCTGTCTCACTGCCATAGTTACGTTCTGTACCCAAGAGTGTTGCCTATGATTGGTTGAGATTTGAACAGGCACCTTTCAATGATTGCCTTCCTGGTTCAGTTCTCAGCATCCCTTCTTGATTAAACTACCTTCTAAACCCATAGTTACTTTAACTAGGACAGTTTCTCAGTGAAAGGTAGTTATCACATTTAGATTAAAAATAGTGACTGTTAGTCAGAACATTACAGTGTTTTGTTATGTCAGCATGTTATGTCAGCATCATGTATAGGTACAAAGCATACAAAATATGATTGGTAGTAGTGTGGCTAGGTTTAGGTGAGTGGGTGACTCTATAATAGTGATAACTTGGGAGGATTTGGAGAAGTGGTGGTCTGAGTGGCAATATATGAGTTGAGTGAAAGTGGCAGTGGGGAGGTCTTGGTGTCAGGAGAAAGCATAGCGATGGCGTGGCGTGGGTAATAGTGAAAGTGGCCCTCGGTAAGAGGTGGTGTTAGTGGTTGGGTGCCAATGAGTCTCTAAGTGTGTCAATTATAATTGGCAGTAGATGACTATTGTAGAGGGTGATTGTTTGCTAATGATGATGCAGGCCATCAGGGAAATTGTTGTAAACATGTTTATGATGTCTGAAGGTGTTTACTTTGAACCTGTTGATGGGGTTGGGCAGAGTTGAGATTCTGGGTAGGTGCATACCATTTCAAGACTATAAGTTCCCCCTGCTTTATAAGCCTGGCTTTATCATGAAAAGCATTTGCTTTAAAATCTACCATTTGTCAATCTTTTTCCAATTTTCTCTTGGGAGGAAGGCCCAACCTGTACCCCACTTTTGCTCGCTTCGCTTGCGGCTTAAAAGTCATGCCCAACTTTTACGCCCCACTGCTTTCAAATGTCACCAGCCGCCACTGATAGGTAGTTATAGTTATACTATAACTCAGTAAGGGGTGCTAACACCACCTTACCCAGGCTGCAAGTGCAGACCTGTGGTACCATTTTGGAAGGCTTCCCAGGGGTGGCATAATACATGCTTCAGCCCCTGATAGGCCTCTGGGGTACCTATGCCCTTGGTACCTAAGGTACCATATACTAGGGGCTCACAAGGTAACTTAGGAACCAATCTGGTATGTACCTAAAGTACATGCAATGCATTTTGAGAGAGAACATCTAGAATGTGGTCCTGATTAGCAGCGCCACAGCCAGACTAAAGTCGAAAAACCAGTGAAACACAGCAGAAAGTGGGGGTAACCATAGGAAGCAGACCCTACTCTCCTACAAATGGTACTGCCAGTTTTGGACAAGAGTGATGGAGGCACAAGGTCAAAACAGAAATGGCAACAACACCCTGCAGGCAGTCATTCTTTTGTGTAGACAAGCATGGACATCTTTTGATCTTCTTCAGTTCTAGCCAAAGTCTCTCTCAGAAGTTGCTCACTCATAGTTTTGTAAACAGTAAGCCTTGTTGCTATTAGCAATCCTAATAAACTTCCCACATCCCCCCCAGCCATGGTGATGCAAGTCCTCCTTAGGAAAGTGCCTTTTGGCATTGCATTTTTCTTAGAAATCCATACACTTAAAACAATCTTGCCTCAGCTATCCAGAGCTTTCCTCTGCATCAGAACTCTGCCAGCAGCTGTACTTCAAAAGAAAACCCTAGCACCTGCCAACACAGGAACGGCCACCACGGAACCCCTCTGCCCTTCATTTTGGAAGGAGATGGGGTTACTAATTTCATTCATTAGAAAATTTGTCCTTGTGAGATCTAATGGCAACCCATACCCATGATCCCATCCTGTGTTTGAAAGAAACCTTTAAGTCACTTTTTGAAAGCAAGCCATTTGCGAAATATGTAGGGACGGTGCTTCCAGATATAAATGCATACAATGTTTGAGTGTGCTGGAGCTGACTAAATGCGTACGATCACTGGAATGTAACTTCTCCAAAGGTCTTTTAGACCAGGCTATCTGTACTGAGCAAACTTGGTTCTCAGCTAATTTACAAGGGTATAAGAACAGATACATGCTACATTACATTTTACCTAGCAGCAAATGTGGGCCTACTGTATTAACTGCCAGGAAACATTTAGCCTAAAGTTTAGACTCTAAACTATGCTATATGATTAAAAAAACATCTGGGACAAATCTGTCCATCACTAACGCTTCCTGTGTAAACAAACTAGGCGGCCGTGTAATAAACGTGTGCACAAACGTCTGTATTATAAGAGAGGGATACAAAAACGTAATGGGTGGGATGCTTGAGCACCACTCAGCGACTGGTAACTAATTTGGGTCCTATTCCATTTCACATTTTTAACCACTACACTACTTTGGACAGAGACCAATCATATTCAAATCCGTCTTGGTCCTGCTCCAATAGGAACACCCCACCCCAAAAGTGCCACACTTGTCCTCCTCCAGTTCGGAACACAAGCAGCCCCAGACCTAGCCCGATGTTGGCCCATTTACGCCCTATTAATGGGGATAGCTTCCTTGCTAGGGCACAAAGAGTATAGGACCCACGTATGGGCATATCTGGCTCACAGCTGCTGTTGAAAAACAAAAACATTGTTAAATCTGTATCACGTCTGCTTTGTAATTTTCAGGTGAAAATCCACCAGTGCAATGTTTAATGCCACACAATTCTCTCCTGGTGCCATTATTTAACCATTCTTAAAGGCTCCTGTAATTAGCTACAGAACAGTCCTGGCCAGTTCCACTCATGCTGGAACCTGTAGGTCCGCCAGTGCCCCTGTGTTATCAATGATATGAGTAAGTATCTTTTTTGGAAATAAATCACATGGCTCATAGTGGGTTCCAATAGGTTTCATAAAGTAAAATTGAGGAAATCCATGAGAAAGGTTTACAGTAGAATTTTTAATGGGATGTCTTATTGAATGTGTCCACAAGTTTCTATAGAAAAGTACTAGGTCACTGAAAAACCAAAGTAAGTTTTTATTTGTACACTAATATCCTGCGGGAACTTAGCATACAAATGTTGTGATGGTTTTCTATCAAATGTTTGCTTTTCATTGGAAACCCATAAAATGATCCCATATCTTCTGCAGGGATTAAGATTATATGTGAATTGCTGCTCAGCATAGATGTAATGGCATCCGATATGAAGGCTTATTATACTTCAAAGAGAGACTGATAAGGGAGGAGGAGTTTAAAAAAGGTCTATCATGGGAGCGGAAAGGAGCCCTGAAACACATTTTAATATCAGCCCCATTCTCTGCAGAAAAAGTAAATGTGGTGAGCAAAGGTTATGTACGTATACATAAGAAAGTAAACACTATGTGACAGTTTCACAGAGCAGGATGTGTCAAGACACTCCGAATTAATCCAATCCTCTAGGTAACACAATCTGCCCAGGCACAAAGTGGGTTTCCCTGTGTTCTATATTGTGAGTTCAGCTGTGGTAGGGGAAAGTTTGATGTTTTTCTTCTGTAAGGCTACTAGGGCCTGGTGTAAAGACTTGCTTTGCAGTCACACAGCATCCAGTTCACAAAATCATAGGTTGTGCAACGTCACATCTCATGCGTAGACTCCCAAAATGCACTATGTGATCCGGAGTGATTCAGATTCCCGAAAGGGAGTGGTGTCTATTGACAAAGTGGAACAAGTCCTAGTGAATGTGGGTTGTTGGCATTGTGGGGAGAAGAGAGAGGTAGGGACCAAGCAGGCTCTCCTCAATGCCATTCATAGATTATCCGCATCTTTTGGGATGATTACGTATTAACACAAATGAAAGCATTCTGTGAAGGCAAAAATGTCAGTTATCCGCCAATGGTCTCCACCAATGTGCCCATAGCCCATTTTCAATTAGAATTCAGAAAATCCTACAAAATGGTCATTTTGAAATGTAACAGATTAGTACACCTGCTGCAGTTCAAAAAGAAGGTCGGCAAAAACACTGATTTCTGTGGAACCCGACCTTGCAGATATCAGGTCCTTAGGTCTGTGGCTAACTTAAACCAAGGCCTAGCTCACATCTGAAAGGTTAAGAAGAATCAGAAAGAATCTGTCTACAACCAAGCTAACCTACAGAGATATGTATGACTGAGGTAGAGCTATTTAATTGTCAGTCTTCTTCTGAAAGGTTGATATTGCCTCGGCAAATGTTCTTCGGGTGGAAACATTTGGAAACAGTTTTCATTTACTGAATTTAAGCAACTACTGTATTTCTTCGGACAAACAATGCTTATATTAGACGTCATTGTATCAGATCACTATCAGTGTATGGTGGGAACTTGGGTTATGGTATGCAGTTTACACAGCTTTCAGTGGCATATAAAAGCTCTGCATAATTCCCCTAATTTTCCCTAAGGTGTGGAAAATTTAGTAGGATATTAAACAAGGATGACCATTTTATTACTAGCGCTGAGAATATGATACTTATTTATGAATATGGATCAAGTGAAATGTAAATAGAAAATGAGTTCAAACTCCAAATTATTGCAAAAAAAGAATGACATGATTCAACCTCAAATCAGAGGTCAACAAATATAAACAGTGTCTTGGAATGTCATGTATTTTTGAATTTGTGGAAGGAAAGGAAGTGAGATGCATCGGAAGTTGGTCCATAGGATAGTGTGATGCTGGTGTGAATGCGACCGAAGCAGCATTGAAACAGAAGTCTGGCTGAGGGAGTACTAGAAACACATTTTGCAGCCCTGAGGTTGCTGCGAAAGCCTTTTCTTCTTTATCAAGCAAGAGTCTCCAATTGAAGTCACTCTCTGCTTAAAAAAAGGTAACTTTTCCCCCAGAGATTTACAGTGGGTGAGCAGGTATTTAGGAACATGAAGATTACGTTTTACCTGTTGGATACAGATGTGGACTCTACATGGAGTCCGGTTATGACATTTAGAATGCAGTAATGAATCTGAAATTGGAAATGGCAGTAAGTAGGGAGTTTCTGTATTGGAACCCTCACCGGTGATTGGCACAACCACTGATTGGACGAATCAAAAATATACAGGCTGCACAAACTTGCAGGAGTTGCACACACACATTCAAACAGACACAAACAGACCCTGATGTGTGCACAGACACACTCACTCTGCCAGTGCTCCGCCAATGGATTCATGTGTGTAGGCAGAGAAAGAATATCTGTTTTTCTGTCTTTGGTTATAGGTCGGTGTCCTTTTCAACATATCAGACAGGTGAGTTTCCTCTGTGTTTGTCAAATTAGAATACAGTATCACTCAGGTGGGAGTGATCATACGGTGCTGGATAACTGTAAAAGGATGCAAGGGAACGAACAGAAGCTCTTGCATCTGTTATAGGATGAGAAGCTAATTTAACCATGGATTTTTTCCGAGGAATTCAGGCTGACTTAGCTACAGCAACATTGCTTTAAGGGTGAGACTGTATTTCCTGCTATATGGTACAGTGCTAATAATTAAATAAATGGGAGCGCGCGCAATGTAATTTGTTTTATTTATTTACCTAACTTCGTTCTGTCGTATGCCGAATCCCACCCTGCCGCTCCCCGCCCTGCCCTACCACGCTGCAGCACTCCCTCGAGGAGCCGCCACTGCTTGCTGGAGGCCCTGATCCCCACAGGGGAGTTGTGTTTTGAAATTCAGAAATTTACCATATTTTGGGTAGTAGGCTTGCAGGTGTTCCTGCGGCTTACAGTCACATCAGCAATTATACCAAAAGGGGTCACCACTTCTAGGACTATCATAACCATGCTAATGGGAGTGTTGGAGTTCCAGCATGTATGAAGTCATTGCTGCTGATGTTTTTATGGTGATTCATGTGCTTCCATAGAGATGCAGCAACTTTAAACATGCCTATTTCAAAGTGGAATTCTCTGCTAAAACAAATTCCATTTATTTAAGGTTGAAAATGAATGATTACGAGTAAAATAAAGTCCTGCAAAATGTTTTTTTTTGTGCTGCTGAATTTCAATTTTTGTGACGCAAACTTTGCAAATCTATCCTACAATATCCTGGGGGGTCTGTAAGACTTGGCATATACTATTGTGCCACATCAAGAGACTCTCCCTGCAGCCATAAGATGATATATTTACCTTAGTAAATCCTTAAAGATTATCGACCTCATGGAACGAGAATGAACCCAGTTAAAATAGAATTCCTGTTGCAGGGAAGCATATCTGGGTTTGAGAACTGGGAACTCAGACGGTCATAGTTCATTGACTTCTTTAGTGTCACTATCATATGTTTCAGGCTTTTGCCTCTCTGAAGTTCTACAAGTGATGTAGGATTCTAAATATAAGCCTGGCTTCACTGAATAAGGCATAAGGAAACACATGGGTATGTGCCCAGTAATAGTTGGGCCCCCTGAAGGCTGGCACGGCAACTCAGTATACATCAAAGAGATACTTTAGGTCACCTTGGACAGTCACTAGAAATGTAATCAAAGCTCCTTGCCTGCAATCAATCAATCAATTAATCAATCAGGGAATTGTAAGCGCGCTGTTTACCCGTAAGGGTCTCAAGGCAATGAGGGGGGTCCCCAGATCTGTTTAGCCAACGAGCCAGGTCTTGATGGTCTCCCTGAAGGTGTTCAGAGAGGGTACGCGTCTGATGTTTTCCGGTAGCTCGTTCCAGGTCTTGGCTGCAATGTGAGAGAAGGATCACAAAAAACAAAAAGCATACAGCAGCAGACCAAGGTCAGGCACATTGAGTCCCACCAGTTTCATATATTTTTATACGAGTTCAACCACTTCCGGCATCCGCTGGTGCGAGATGTCAATTACAGAGAAGGTCCACAAGAAAGGAAGTTGCACTCTAAGTGAGGTCAGTCAGGAAGTCAACGTTATCCAAAAACCTTCTCTTCATTAGTGCAGTTTGGTTAAAACCGGCACACAGCCAACGCGTTTCGTTCCCTAGTGCCTCGGGAACTTCGTCAGGGCTTCTTGATAGTATATCAGGACGTCTGTAGCCCGAAAGCAACACCAATGGTCGTTAGTGTGCAGCATCCTGAAATCGGATAGTCTCCAATGTAGGATTCAATAAGATCTCAAATATAGTTAACTCCTTCAAAACCGTAAATGTTCAAATCGGAAGAACACTGTACCTTGGTTCCGCTGGATTTGTTTCAAAGATAACGTGTGTACCCAAGTCAGGGAAACTCCAGACCGCAAGCAGTCGTCCTCTGTTGTGAACACAGGACTATGAGAAAGGCGTATGTAGATGAGTTCCTCATTAAATATGTAAAGGGTCCCAAATAGCAAATGAACCAGAGAGCCCCAGGGCTTTCAAGAACAATCCTTAGAGCGCAGTATTGAACTCCTATTGTTTGCAAAGGGCCCCGGACGGCATGGTAACCGGTAGACAAATAAAACAGGTCAAATAAAAAGGATCTTCCGCCTGCTCTGGCTCTGTGGATGTTTAGGGTTTCGGCCAGTGCAAGGTTGGAAGATCAGAGGTTACTTTTGGGTACGTGGATGTTGATTTTGTCGTTGAGGTATTTGGGTCAGTTGTTGTGTTGGTATTTGTAGGATTTTGAAAGTGACCCTTTTCTCCACTGGGAGCCAGTGGAGACTTCGTAGGTGTTGACTGATGTGTTCATGTTGGGGGATGCCAAGGAAGAGTCTAGCGGCGGTGTTCTGTATTGTCTGGAGTTTGCGGAGTAGGGAATTGTTAATGCCGGCATAGAGTGCGTTTCCATAGTCCAGTCTGCTGGTGATGAGTGCGTGGGTGACTGTCTTCCTTGACTCAGGGGGGATCCACTTGAAGGTCTTGCAGAGGATGCAGAGGGTGTTGAAGCAGATGGAGGTGAGTGATGAGTCGAGTACAATGCTGAGGTTCTTGGCGTGGTCTGAGGGGGTAGGTGGGCTTCCGAAGGCGGTCGGCCACCAGGTGCTGTCCCATGCCAAAGGGGTGGTACCGAGGACAAGGACTTCTCTCTTCTCTACGTTGAGCTTTGGGCAGCTGTTGGTCATCCAGACTGCGAAGTCTTGCATTCTTTTCTGGAAGTTGAGTTTGGCAGTGGTGGGGTCTTTGGTGAGGGAGAGGATGAGCTGAGTGTCATCGGCGTAGGATACAATGAGGCGGTGTTGTTGGATGATGGCTGCCAGGGGTGCCATGTAGACAAGAGACGGTGGTATAAACTTTTAAAAACTAGAAGTGTGTAAACTTGCCTAGAAGCCCCACCCTTTTGGCCCCGCCCTTTTCCCAGGATGATGTCAGCTTACTAAAAGGCCCCTCGCTCACATTCCCCTGACAAATTTGGGGACGGGGTCTTGATGCCTAGGGATACATTTGCATCTCCACCAAACAAAGAAGCACTTACTTCTGTAAAGTACAAATCATCCAAGTGTGTTTTATCTGCAGTTCCTCATAAAGTTCTGTTGAAGATGCTCTAGCAACAATCACATTGGCAAAGTTACAGACACACAAGGTCACTGGAGAAATTTTCTTCGGCATTCTTTACACAGCTGTAGTGTTAGAGATGCACTATAGATTTACCCAATTGGGTAGCACTTACTAATTATTCAGTAGAAAGTGTACCAGTTGGGTAGAGGTGTTCCACAAAATGGTGGCCTCTTCTTGGATAAATACGCAGTGCACAATTCTTTCATTTCACACAAAAAAACCTCAACAGGTTACATTTAGAAAATAAAATAAAAACAATTTTATTCACGAAAAAACCAAAGGTTACAAGGATGTTATAGGTAGAAAATAGAATTTAAAAAATCTTAGAAACCCACTGAAAAAATTAAGGGTCCAGGGCTGTTATAGTTAGGCTCACATTTCGCTCATACAAAACGATAGAAATTTAGCAGTTATAGTTACCTGAGCTAACTATAACTTGCACCCCCCGCAATGCATTGCTTATGACCTCACATATTACATCACTCATGACATTGTCAGTGACATCTCTAATGATATCTCAAATGACATCACTGATTACATCACTGATGACATCATCTAGTGAGTGTGTTTGTTTTGTAAACCTTTCATATGCTTAAAGATTTATACTTAGCTACAGCATAAGTTCAATTACTAGTCTTACTGTATTACTAATGAGTGTCTAACATATTTCATCTGAGTAGCTTTGTGACTGTCTGTATCAGTGTGTGAGTGGGTGTTGGAATGGCTGCTGCCACACCAACATTAAAAGAAACTGTAAGTCTCCTGGGTTATTAAATCATTGACCCAAGGAGAGCTTACCATAATCTACCATATATAGATGTATATCCTCAAATCGCGCTGCTGTTGCACAAAAAGGATCACATCAACCCAGTGCGTTGGTGTCGGTTCATGCGTGCATCCATGTCACACAGCTGCTTGCTTCACTCCTTTCTCAAGAAACAGACTGGCACCTCAAGACAGCCGCTTTAACACAAGTAGAGTTTATTTCAGATGATAATGTGTTTCAGCGTAAATGCTTATATATATATTCATACCAAAAAGGTATTACAACTATTTTAAATTTGGGAGCTGTTAAGCAACTGAGCAGATAGGAAGGCTTACTAAACAGATGTGAAAATAGATGCCAACTCTATTTAACTATTTTCAGCCCCAAATTACTAAAAACCCATACCTCCCCTCACAATTTGAACCTTCTGCTTTCATGCCCTCATTATCTTCTCAATGCTCATTTACTTCAGCTTGCTGTTCAGGTAAGGCTTTAAATTCAACCTCTCTTATTCCAATAAAATGGTAATCAGAAGTGACTTGCTTCTATCACGAACACAAAATATTAGCACTCTAGTTGTTCATTAGATCTCTGTGCAATTGCTTGTGAGGGAGTTTTTTGACAGACTGCTGCTGGTGTTGCAAGTTTATGTTTCTCTCTATATTTCAGAATGCTTTAATGAAATGGGTGAGCAGGATATTTTAGAGCACACAGGAAATCTGTCGTCATTTTGGCTTCCTAATTTCTATGAGGAGAAGAACCATCATTTTGTTAATTTCTAGAGGGTATGATTGACGTTTCACAGCTTTTATTCCATCAAGATGCCCTGGGTGTGCTACACATTTCTAATATAGAATGTTAGTTCACTGTTCTAGTTGGTCATTAGAACACGGTGGCAAGCTGTTGAAAAACACTGGAGGCCTGATTCCTAAAGGGCCTTTGCACTCATGGAAGAGACACGCAGTCATGGCAGGGGGCCCATACTGGTGGCGGGACCTCTGCAATGAGAAACTGCAGTGGAAGGTCCCGCCAGGAGTGTGGGGCCCCCACAATGAGTGACGAGGCCCTTTGTGAATCGGGCCCTGTTAATCAACTGAAAGGCTGCTGCTGCTAGTGGAAGTACATGTTTTACTCAGAATATCAGAATTTATTCTCATATGGCTGAGGAAGATAGCGTGAACTCATAGAAAAGGTGCTCTCATTTTAGCTTCTGCAGCACCTTCCATAACCTCTATGAAAAAACGTTATTCTCTCAAACATGGTTTATGAAATCTCAGCAGGGGTCAACCTTTTTCACATAGTAAAATCAGCTGAGAATTCCTAAAATGAGCATAACATTACCAACAAATGATTGTGACCAACATCTGTTGACACCCTTTATATGTGATCCTTTTTGTGAGCCTCAAAACCTGGCATTCACTACAATGCATTTCAATGAGAACCATGCATCTAACTTCTGTAATAGCTGCCACAACATGTTGGCCATATTGTGGCCAGCCAATCAAAGGGAGGTCTCGTTGGGACCACCCCTCCACATGCCCCTGGGTCCAGTGTGCGCTCATTCTGCCCCTTACATATTTTTTTGCTCATTGATTTTAAGGGAACGGGGATCATGTACCTGTGATGGCAGATACGACATACTATTCTGTTTGTGGCCAGACAATCAGGTTTGACTACTTCCCTTTAAAGTGGCCAATGAGAACATGTCTGGACACAAATAGTCCAGTTATATCTATTTTCATGACCACCACCACATTGAGCTTCATTTTAAACACAAATTTCTGGAAATGGCGGAATGGATTTACACCAAATCAATAAATGCACACTTTTCGACTAAAGCTGTAACTATTGAAAAATTTAGTGAAATTCCGTTCAGCCATTTTCTTTATCTGCGATAGAAGTTTCCTATGGAAATTAACATGGAAAATCAATTTGTGGGAATGTCCCATTTTTTTCTTGGCCCTTGCTTGGCAGATCACCCTGAAACTCTCAAATGAAGGAGCTGAGGTTGATTAATTATTTTGGGGAAAGTTTTGTGTATATTTGTCAAATGGCCCCAAAGTTACTAGCAAAATAAAAAAGCACTCTTTCTACAGAAACTCTGACCTAACTATTACTACTACTAATTTGCACAGGAATATTTAAAGGTCAGACTAAAGGATGACAGTTATATTTCCTTTAGAGAGGCTTGAATAGGGAACACCTACCAGGTCACAAACAGAATACTAACATTTCTGGTAGTGAAAGCAGTCATTTGACTGCAAGGTTCCCTTGCAGAACTAGACTCTTGGAACAGAACTCCATGAGATGGCAACATGGGGACAAAGAGCTAGTAGTACCAATACCTTTGAGACATGGAGAGTTTACAGAGCACCCCATACAAGAAACGCTCCTTACCACCTTTTCTTGCTCAATCAGCATCTCCAGTAAGATCAATATGTCCCAAAGCACCAACATCATAAAACTGGAAATCATGAGATAAAAGGAGGAAAACAGACAGCAAGCCTTCTTGTGCTACACCCGAACATCTAGAACAAGCAGCGTCCGTCCACCTCTTTCAGCAGAAAATTAAGAGTTGTCTCTTCAATGAGTACCTTGCTGCTCTCTAGTTCTCCCTCTGACCACCCCACTCCATTGCCAGTCTCTTGATTCTCCCTCTACTGATACCCCAGCTTTGGATACAACCACCTCCCTTGTAACCCATGTTTTAACAATTCTCCTTTGCTCTCTGCTGCGGTCACCCCTCCCCACTAAATCAATCAATCAATCAAAATAAGTTTTGTTTGATTTCTTCATAGGAAACCATAAAAGCATATACATATAAAACATGAACTGACAGCCTGGTCCTCACTGTACTGGAAACAAGCATCCTGGGATGGGTTTTGGGGTTTTACCCCTCATTAGCCAGGCTAGCTTGACTCCAGTGGCATGGGAAGCATGGAACCCACGTCTGGGCATACCCTTAACACTCTGGGTGACAAATTCAAAAAGAATAATTGATGGACAGAATGTTGAACAATGTCAAACATTCACCCCAGTACAGAAATCTGGGCCTTAATCCATTGTTTTTTTGCTCCCCATGCCGTTCCAGTTTAAACCCAGCCATATAGCCATAGCTACAGCTTGACACTCCCCGGCTTTGTAGACAATCGACGCAGGCTGTAAATCGCCTCTGACCTGGCGGTTTGGCAGTCTTAATTGCCGGTCTTTAAGTAAACATAAAATAAACATCTATGAACTTCTATTCGATGAATCACTAGATGCCCTATTTCTTACAGAGACTTGGCTAAATGACAGCGCAGGCCCAGATGTCGCGGAAGCCCTGCCGCCAAAGTATGCCATAGTTAGAAGGGACAGACCGAAAAGAACCGGGGGTGGCATTGCAGTCATATTCAAAAAATCATTGCAATGCACTCTTGAACTAGTTTCTTTGAATGCTTGTGAAATAGCCCTTTTTAAACTTTCACTGCTCCCCAGTTTTACGCTGACTGGCTTACTAGTCTACCGACCGCCAGGTTCCGCACAAACCTGGGTGACGCAGTTTTCAGATCTAGTTGCTTCTTTTTTGGTCAACTCTTGCAACCTTTTGATAGTAGGGGACCTAACTATTCATCTGATTCACAGAATAATATAGCCATAAATTTGATTAATGACCTGGCAGCCATGCACCTTATTTTATGTAATACCGGGGCCACACATAATGGGGGCCATTTATTGGATCCTATTTTCTCCAGCCTTCCTCGGCTCCAATGCTCCCCTGCTCTGCCCCTACACTGGACAGACCACTTTCTTATCAATTTTAGCCTTTTGGCCCCTGAGACCCCTGTTTCTTTTAATTCAATAGTTCTGTATGGTTACAGAAACTGGAAGAAACTTGATATAAACCTTTTTAAAACTGCATTAGACTCTGTACCATATGATGTGAATGCAGATTTGGACGATATGGAAACTGCGGCCATAAAGACCGACAGGTGGCTCAAGGAGGCCATTGATGCCCGTCTGCCATGTACACAGAAGAAAGTCAAGGCCCATAACACCCCTGCTTTATGGTTTAATGAGTCACTGAAAGTTAAAAAGTCCAAATGCAAACGTCTTGAGCGCCTCTGGAGGAAGGACTATTCTCCAACAGCAGACCAAAATTACAGGAGGGAACTTAGGCTGTATCACAAAGACTGTATTGCAGCTCGAGCCGACTTTGTGGCAAAGACCATTTCGGCAGCCACAAATAAATCCAGAACTTTATTTAATCTAGTTAAAGAACTAGCGGGTTTGAAAACTACTGTTGAACCCCTTCCCTTGAGTGATGTCCAATGTGAAGAACTGGCTTGCTTTTTCACAAGTAAGATTGACACTATCTATTCAGACATCGCCAAACAACAGTTGGGTTTCGTTAAAAATAATGTTGAGTCAGGCTTTAATGATGCGGACTTTCCACTCCAGCCTGACTTGACATATGAGCCACTAACCTTCTGGCCTGAGTTGAATGTTCATGGCCTTCAAGAGATACTTGGGAAACTGAAATCAGGTTCCCCAGCTGATCCTCTTCCTATTTCTGTTCTTAAACTTCTTGACATGCAGCATCTCTCTGTGATTTGCAAGGCACTAAACCAATCCCTAGCCACGGCCACTGTCCGCACCATATGGAAACATGCTAAGGTCTCACCTTTGTTGAAAAAACCAACGGCCGACCCAAAAATGTTGGCCAACTTTCGAGCCATCTCCCTCCTCCCTGCCTTCTCCAAACGTTTGGAGAAGCATGTTCATAGCCATCTCGCTCATTACACAGAAGCCAATGACATTTTCCATCCTTCGCAGTCAGGCTTTCGTCCTGGCTTTCCGACAGAAACTGTGTGTATGATATCTCAACATTTATACCGAGCAAGGGAAGAGAAAGGGTAAAACAACAGATCTACACAATTATTAAAAACTATATTCTTTTTAATGATATTTCTTTTAAAATCATGTCTTAAATGCACAAATTTTCACCAACAAATGACAAAGGAACCAATTATTACAATACTAAAAATTAATCATACAAGTAAAAACAGAAAAGAGGAAGTGGCAATCAATACTTTCTCGACGCGCGTTTCGGCATTTGAAAAAACGCCTTCATCAGGAGCCACAAAAATGTTTCTGAAATACATAATATAATCAACATGAGAAACATACAAACATTCATATACTTATATAAGCAACATAATTACATAAACATTAAAAAACATTTCATTATTTAGCACTTTATAAAATTATATACAATTCAAACCTCCCTGCTTGCTATAGCATATAATGTTCGCCAAACAAGTTACAAAACTTATTCATATATATTTGAGCAGTTGTTATAACTATTCAGGAGAAAAGAATTCAGACATTTCTCACAGTCTTTAAAATAGTTCTCTTTAGTACATCCCATAGGAGAAAATAATTAGTTTATATCATTGGCCAGTTTTTAATATCCAATGTTGGTATTGTTACCGATATACTTGTAGACAAGAGTCAATACTAGTTGCTGGATATCTGAGTATATTACTTTCCACTGTACAATCTAAGAAAAGCGGACGATCATTATATTACGATTCCGTCAGACATATACCCCCACATGCATCAAGCATTTTTGTAGTCGCAAACGGTGCGATTCCTTAAAATCGGCCGTTTGCGAATGCAAAAGTGCTTTTTGGGATGCATGAAGCAATTTTAGAATTCGTAACATTTTTGCGAGTTCTAAAATTGCGGGTGCTTTTAAGAAGTCGCAGATGTGCGATTTCCTAAAAGCAATGCATCATTACTTTTAAAAGTGTAAATTCGCAATTAGGGTGCCAAATTTACCGAGTGGTTGAACCACTCGGTAAATTTGGAAAAAGTGTTTAAAATGCTGAAAATGTTTTTTTTTCAACATTCATGTTTCACACACACATGTCCTTAGGACATGTGTGTGTGAAACATGATGGGAAAAATACATTTCAGGGGTGCAGGGGGGGGTCCTTTGGACCCCCCCTGCACCCATGAAATTTTCAAAGTGCCACTCGCAATTTGCTAATGCCTTCCCATTGACTCCTATGGGCCTTTTGGCCCATAGGAATCAATGGGAATTGCGAAAATTAACTTAAGAATTCGGTATTCATTTGGGATTCGGTAAAAATTGCGATTTTTACCGAATCACAAATGAATACCGAAAATAATGATGCATAGCATTTTGCACTTCTTAATTTGCGATTCCTTATTTTTCGCAAATTAGGAAGTGCAAAATGTCACAATGATGCATGTGGGGGATAGAAACCAGAAGGTGATACATACACTGTATTCCTTAATGTACTATAGGTCAAATCCATTATTTTATAACACTAGATACACTTACCCAAGAAACGTAAAACTATTTTTTGACCACCAATTGTATGGCCATTCAGTGCCTGCGTCCAGCACAAGCATCTAGTGTCCCACTGTTTGTATATTTACGAATATCCTAAATGGGGGAAACGATAACCATCAGTTCTTTTGTTAGATCTAATCTAGCTATCCAGGTAGAGAACACATTGTTGCAGCACTAGTTAACAAGTCTGCTTACCTATCGATAAAGAGAAAGATTCCTGTAGCTGCTAGATATGCAGCCAGATAAGACCAAAAGACGCTTTCCGTCTCACATAAAAACCTCTTTCTTTTTCTTTTCCTTTCAGCGAACCTAAAGACACCGTACAGGAACCCCAAAGCACAGAAAAGGAAAGAAAGAATATTCTTTGTTAATATCGTAACGCAAACCCTTGGCTACTCTTAGGAGACTGTTTAATCAAATAAAAAACAGCACTTACATCTAAACGTGCACGTGACATCTAGTTTCTACACCCGCATGGTAAATATTCATGTCAGGGGCCGCAAAAATCTTTGGAGCCGGAAGCGGTTTTCGTATTCCTGCCTCTCGTTCCGTATAACTCTATATCCAAAAAATACGGCCAGTCATTATCTACGGTAGGTATTCTTTGACATAAATGTAAAAATACCCAGATTAAGACCAAAATAATTGGATTGGGATAGTTCCTAGAACGTTCCTTACCGATGGGAATTGGTAGCGAGGCTTCTAACGGCGTTGTCGATGGTAGCTGCCGATGAAGCCAGTCGGCGTTCTGTGACCGTTAGAGAAGATATCACCAGCCATGGTAATTAGCTCCCTTTAAAACTACCCTGCGGAGGGTCACATGGTTAACAGCTTTCAGATTCTTAAAGCGCCAGTAACCTTAACCTGGTATTTGGGCAGGTAATTATATCCGTGTGAATAGTCTGTTATTAGTTTATATACACAGACACGCACGAAAGTGGCAAATTCTTCAACGGAGAAGCCGAAGGTTTTTAGCTGAGCCATCACTAATGAGAAAAAAAATAAAATAAAATAATAATAAATAAATAAATATTATGAACCGGATGGAGGTTTCCAATCTTATGCAGCATCACGTCCCCAACAACGTCCTTTTTTATCCAACAGGGGGCCTCGTCGAGGTCGTCCGAGAGTGAGATTCCAGGGACAGGGACAGAGCAGGGGCAATTTTCAGACGAATCAGCAACAGCATCAGCTGCAGCATCAACATCATCAGCAACAACATCAGCAGCAAGAGCCCCAATTCATAAGGGAGACTCGGAACAGGCAGTACTGGGGTCAAGGAATGTGATTCCTATTTTTAATTTGTCATCTATTCAACTTGACAGACACAGTGAAGCTCTGTTATCTATGGGCCTTTCGTTTGTGCCGCAAGCACCTGTAAACACTTTTGAATTATATAAGGATATCATTTCCTTTTTTAGGAAGATCAGGCTCAGAAAGTTTTTCCAGGCTCAGGGAGGGACTAATAATGAACAAATATCTCAACGGGAACTGATATTACCATCAACATTTAGTCCAGGCCTGGATCAGCTGGGTCCAGAAGTGGCTGCATTCGAATTAGTGGTTCGCCAGAAACTTGACAGGACACTTCGGTTCACTCCTAAACCATTATACAACTTAAGCAAGGATGAATCATTAGCTTTGAAAGGACTATCTAAAAACAACAAGTTGGTTATTAAGGGATGTGACAAAGGAGGAGGTATTGTCGTGCTTGATTCAGACAAGTACGAACGTAACATGGTTGCCATGTTAGATGATAACTCCATCTATTTAAAGATCAAGTCTAATCCCCTGAATAATATCATAAAAAAGATCAGACATTTGACAAATGAAGCCCTCAATAATGGTGAAATTAGTGTTAAAGAGTATGAGTTCTTGAATACCAACAAAAACAAGACAGCCTGTATCTACGGGTTACCGAAGATACATAGGAACACTAATAATCCTCCTTATAGACCAATTGTATCTACGATCGGAACCCCAACAGAATCTTTGTCAAAGTTTATTGACCATTTTTTAAGACCTCACATACCGAAGATTCAATCATATGTTAAAGACTCTGGACATATGATTAATAAAGTTGAGAATCTGGAATTTATGCCAAATAGAGATATATTGGTCACAATGGACATTGAGTCCCTTTATAGCAATATCCCTTTGGATGAAGCTATTAGAGCAACAGATTGGTTTATTGATAGACACAATATAATCTGTCCCAAAACATTTCTAATTGACTGCCTTTTGATTGTTTTAACGGACAATATATTTGAATTTGGAGATTTGCTATACCGCCAACTTAGAGGGGTAATCATGGGTGCATCGGTTGCTCCTTCAATTGCGAACATATACATGTCCGCTTTTGAGGATAGGTTCATTTACAATGAACTGGCACACTTCTTTGAGTCTGTTTCCCATTGGTCCAGATATATAGATGACATCTTTTTTATCTGGACCAATGGGAAAGAGTCCTTGTTGGAATTCTTGGAGTGGATCAACTTAACTGATGAAAATTTAAAATTCACTGCTCAATATAGTACTGATCAGGTAGAATTCCTGGATTTGTTAATAAGAGAAAATAATTCCAGATTAAAAGTAGATCTGTTTACAAAGCCCACGGCACGCAACACATTGCTTCATTTTAGCAGTTTCCATCCCAAGAGCCAGCGTGAAAGTATTCCTTTTTCTCAATTTCTTAGGGTATGCAGAAATTGCACTAATCTTATTGATTACGACAGGCAGGCTGCTATTATGAGAAGAAAGTTTTTAGAATGTGGTTATCCACATAGGCTCGTGAGAAGTTCGTATAAGAGAGCACGTTTTTACGACCGCGATGCCTTGTTGACACCTAAAGCCCTGCCCGTAAAGGATCAACTTGTTTGCGTTACTACTCATTCTACTTTGAATGAGCGTGTGAGACAGAACATCAATGCCAATTGGCATATTTTGAACTGTAATCCCACCTCTGAGAATGTTCTAATGAAGCCTCTGTTTGCACACAAGAGGAACAGAAATTTGAAGGATAAAATTGTACATTCAAGATTTGGAACTACACTGGCCAATAATAGTCTGAGTCAGAGATCTTTATTGAATAATCTCCCAATATGTGGAACAATTAAATGTTCCTCTTGAAAATCTTGCAATAACATCATTGAAGGTGCAGAGTTCACACACAATGGCTTTTCTGCTAAGGCCAACGACATTTGGAATTGCAAAACGGCAAATGTGGCTTATTTTATTTCATGTGCATGTGGCCTTTGCTATGTTGGAGAAACCAGTAGATCAATCCAAATACGTCTGACTGAACACAGATCGGCCATCAAGACAAAAAAGTTGACAGCACCCTTAGTAAAACACTTTCTTGACAAGAATCACAAATCAGATGACTTCCAATGGCGCATCCTAGAAAAAGTAAGAACTCCGTATGGTAAAGGTGGATGCGCCATCAGAAAGAAAAGGGAAGTCTACTGGATTTTTGTCCTTAATACCTTTAAGCAAGGATTAAATAGTGAGATTCCGTGGGAGAATGCAATAGTTTAGTTATCTTATCGCACTATCATCAATATATCCCAGAATGTCTCCCCCTCATCGTGATCAAACTTGTGAGAGATTGATTTATACATGCCAGATTGCCCTTCTGGACCCTGGTTTATATATGACCTTAAGTAAATCGATCAGGTGTTTGATACTGTTGATCTCAGATGATAGTTGTAAAGAGTTATAAAGTAAAGTGATATATTGTCACTTGATGCACTTTGTAACTCTATATTTTTCCGTATATATTCTTTTATTTGTCATAACTAATTTACATTTTTGGTGTAGTGACCCCAGTTAAATCAATATTTACTTTCGTGCGTCAGTCTGTGTATATAAACTAATAACAGACTATTCACACGGATATAATTACCTGCCCAAATACCAGGTTAAGGTTACTGGGCCTTTAAGAATCTGAAAGCTGTTAACCATGTGACCCTCCGCAGGGTAGTTTTAAAGGGAGCTAATTACCATGGCTGGTGATATCTTCTCTAACGGTCACAGAACGCCAACTGGCTTCATCGACAGCTACCATCGACAACGCCGTTAGAAGCCTCTCTACCAATTCCCATCGGTAAGGAACGTTCTAGGAACTATCCCAATCCAATTATTTTGGTCTTAATCTGGGTATTTTTACATTTATGTCAAAGAATACCTACCGTAGATAATGACTGGCTTTTTTTTTGGATATAGAGTTATACGGAACGAGAGGCAGGAATACGAAAACGGCTTCCCGGCTCCAAAGATTTTTGCGGCCCCTGACATGAATATTTACCATGCGGGTGTAGAAACTAGATGTCACGTGCACGTTTAGATGTAAGTGCTGTTTTTTATTTGATTAAACAGTCTCCTAAGAGTAGTCAAGGGTTTGCATTACGATATTAACAATGAATATCCTTTCTTTCCTTTTCTGTGCTTTGGGGTTCCTGTACGGTGTCTTTAGGTTCGCTGAAAGGAAAAGAAAAAAAAAGAGGTTTTTATGTGAGACGGAAAGCGTCTTTTGGTCTTATCTGGCTGCATATCTAGCAGCTACAGGAATCTTTCTCTTTATCGATAGGTAAGCAGACTTGTTAACTAGTGCTGCAACAATGTGTTCTCTACCTGGATAGCTAGATTAGATCTAACAAAAGAACTGATGGTTATCGTTTCCCCCATTTAGGATATTCGTAAATATACAAACAGTGGGACACTAGATGCTTGTGCTGGACGCAGGCACTGAATGGCCATACAATTGGTGGTCGAAAAATTGTTTTAAGTTTCTTGGGTAAGTGTATCTAGTGTTATAAAATAATGGATTTGACCTATAGTATATTAAGGAATACAGTGTATGTATCACCTTCTGGTTTCTACATGTCTGACGGAATCGTAATATAATGATCGTCCGCTTTTCTTAGATTGTACAGTGGAAAGTAATATACTCAGATATCCAGCAGCTAGTATTGACCCTTGTCTACAAGTATATCGGTAACAATACCAACATTGGATATTAAAAACTGGCCAATGATATAAACTAATTATTTTCTCCTATGGGATGTACTAAAGAGAACTATTTTAAAGACTGTGAGAAATGTCTGAATTCTTTTCTCCTGAATAGTTATAACAACTGCTCAAATATATATGAATACGTTTTGTAACTTGTTTGGCGAACATTATATGCTATAGCAAGCAGGGAGGTTTGAATTGTATATAATTTTATAAAGTGCTAAATAATGAAATGTTTTTTAATGTTTATGTTATTATGTTGCTTATATAAATATATGATTGTTTGTATGTTTCTCATGTTGATTATATTCTGTATTTCAGAAACATTTTTGTGTCTCCTGATGAAGGCGTTTTTTCAAACGCCGAAACGCGCGTCGAGAAAGTATTGATTGCCACTTCCTCTTTTCTGTTTTTACTTGTATGATAAATTTTTAGTATTGTAATAATTGGTTCCTTTGTCATTTTTTGGTGAAAATTTGTGCATTTAAGACATGATTTTAAAAGAAATATCATTAAAAAGAATATAGTTTTTAATAATTGTGTAGATCTGTTGTTTTACACTTTCTCTTCCCTTGCTCGGTATAAATGTTGAGATATCATACACACTGTCTAATTCCCTGTCCCATGAACTATCAATTTTGAACAGGGGGTCCTTGTTGTTCACATTATAATTTTCGACAGAAACTACATTACTGGGGATATCAGAACATTTGCGCCACTTAGTAGACAAAGGGGATTCAGCTGCGCTGATCTTACTTGACCTCAGCGCAGCGTTCGATACCATCTCCCATAGTATTCTGTTAAAATCCCTCTCAGCCATGGGTGTGAGGGGCAAGGCCTTAGACTGGATTGCTTCATTTGTGACCGAAAGAACATTCCAAATAACTTCAAACACTGGGTCCTCTAACATCCATCTGTCTCTGTATGGAGTGCCCCAGGGCTCGGTGCTTAGTCCTTTGCTTTTTAATCTGTATGTGGCCCCACTTGCGCAGATCGCCGAATCTGAAGGCCTGACCATGTTCACTTATGCGGATGATTCGCAAATCATCTTTTCTCTTTCAAACGTAGATCAGAACTCTCCATCTCCTTTGCAGGCAGGGCTCAGCAAAATTGCAACATGGATGAAGGAAAACCTGTTGAAGCTCAATGGTGACAAAACTGAGGTTTTAATCCTTGGCCCAAATCCGGACTTGTGGAGTATTAGGCACTGGCCTCCTGAAATGGGTTTTCTTCCCACGCCATCTGACCAAGTGCGAAACTTGGGCATCATCATTGACAAAGGCCTTACCATGCAGCCTCAGGTTAATAAGCTTACAGCCACGTGCTTCACCATCTTGAGATGGCTAAAAAAAATCATATGGATGTTGCCCGAAGATACGCAAAAGTCTGTAGTCAATGCCCTCATTACTTCACGGCTTGACTACGGAAACGTTCTTTACTTAGGGTCCTCACTAGCTGTTATGAGACGTCTCCAGCTAGTGCAAAACGCCGCAGCTAGACTGCTGTGCAAGTGTCATAGGAGAGATCGAATGTCAGGGCATCTCAGGGCTTTGCACTGGCTCAGAGTCGAAAATAGAGTTAAGTTCAAGACCCTGAGTTTCATGCACAAAATTAAATTCGGCTCTGCCCCGAAATATCTAAAATCCCTGGTGCATGCCTACCTCCCTGCACCCTGTTTGAGATCCTCATCGCAGGGCCTTTTCAGCGTGCCTAAAGTCCGTTTATCCAAGATGGGTGGTAGGTCTTTTTCACTCCTAGGACCAAAGCTGTGGAATTCCCTTCCCCTCAACTTGCGCAAAGAAAAAACTATGTCCACTTTCATAAAGCCATAAAGGCCTGGCTGTTCAATCAGTAATTTGTACCTGCCTACCCTTTGAACACTATATCTGTTCAACAGCTATCTATCTTTCAGCGCCGGGAAACCCTTTTTGGGTAGCTGTCGCGCTTTAAAAGCTCAATAAATAAATAAATAAATAAATAAATAAATATGCAAATCAGTCTTGACCCTGTTCCCCATAGGAACATTCCAGCCCGAACTACCTGGCCAGGTCCTCCCTGGACTGGAAATAAGCATCCCGGTACCGGTTTTAAGGTATCCCTTGCACACTGTGCCACTGGATTCAAGCTAGCCTAGCTGATGAGGGGTAAAACCCCCAAACCGGTCTCAGGATGCTTCTTTACAGTCGAGGGAGGACCTGGCTTGGTAGCTCGGGCTGGACTGTTCCCATGAGGAACAGGGTCAAGGCTGATTTGCATATGGGTGGGTTTTAACTGGGGTGGCATGATGAGCAAAGGAACGATGGATTTAACCCAGATCTCTTGACTGGGGGTACATGTATGATTCATTCAGCGTTCCGTCCATCATTTGTTTGCATAACACTTATTGCCCCAAGTGGGATGGGATGCCCAGACGTAGGTCCCTTGGTCCAGTGCCACTGGATTCAAGCTAGCCTGGCTGATGAGGGGTAATACCCTGAAACCGGTCACAGAATGCTTCTTTGCAGTTCAGGGAGGACCTGACTTAGCAGTATGCGCTGGACTGCTTCCATAAAGAACAGGGTCAAGCCTGATTTGCCTAAGGCTAGGTCTAAACTGGGGTGGTACGGTGAGCAAAAGTATGATGGATTTAACACAGGTCTCTTGACTGGGGGTGAATGTATCATTCATTCAGCATTCCGTCCATCATTTATTTGGGTGATGCTTTAAGGTTATTGATTGCACAGTAGACTGAATCATCACAACTAGCAACTAGCAAAATGGAGGTATGGGATACAATGCTGCTGTCTCAATTGTATCTTATCAGACTGTCTGCAGTCCTCCGTGGTCATCCTATCCAGTTGTCAAGCCTAGGCAGGATGCATGCGCTGTCTGGAAGACCTGGTGTCGTCGATAGAGGACTTTGCTCCCGCCTGCTGCTTACCAATGCTTGACGTGCCGCTCTTGGTTGCTGCATTCTAAGTGGTTCACCCAGCGATATGTCACTCCTGATTTTGGCAGAGGAGCCCCGCCTAAGTTCAGTTTCCTTCTGCTTCAATTAATTATCTGTTGTTTCAGAGAACTATTTTTTCTGATTATTGCAGCATGGCATGCCAAGGTTTATCTTCACACATAGCGGGCGCGCTGATCTTTTGTTGGTAACGGCGCGACTCGCCTTAAAACATACTTTCACTGTCAGCGTGGCGCTCATGAAACGTATGCCATGCTTGATTCTAATTATTGCAGCATGGCATGCCAAGGTTTATCTTCAAATATGAGGCTTGCACCTTTCCTTTGTTGGGTGCGGCGCGGGTCACTAAACAGGCACCGCACATTATTTTAATTATTGCACAGTGGCAAGCCAAGGTTTATCTTTAAACATGGCGGCCATACCTTTCTTTTGTTGTGCACAGCGTGGCTCTACTTAAAAGATACTTTCACCTGCAGCGCTCATTAAACAGGCGCTGCGCTTTATCTTTTCCTTGCAGCTTGCAGACACAGTGTGCTGCAGGCAGTCGCATTCCTGCATGTGTGGGTTGGGAGGCTTAGAGCACAGCGCAGCTAAGTGTGAAAGCTTTTTACATGCTTCGATGTGAGGCCGCAGGACCCCTCTGCCTGGTCCTTTCTTTTTTTTTTTTTCTTCCCCAGCCCACCTCATTGCTCCCATTTGCAGTCCAGCCCCTCCCAGGAAGTTCAAAAAAGCAAAAGAAAAAAAAGCCAAATTAAAGTAATTAAAGAGGGAGGAGGAAAATGTGTCGTTTTTAGACCTAAAAGCCCTTTAGATGCGAAGGGAGAATCATTGTGAGGTGCAGGCTTCTCCTGTTGTCTTCTCTCTGTCCCTTCGAATTATTATTCTCTTTCTCATCCTGTGAAGTTGGCGGAGGAAAGAGGATCCTGAAATGGGACAGACAGGGCACCCCCACACCTGCCATGACAGTAAGTCTGTGTCTCTCATTTCACCTTCACTTATAAGAACATCACTTTGCCAAAGCCAAGTAAACCTATGAAAAACACTCCGTAGCCATCCGGCCTCATCAGGTCTGGCCCCTCCAGGCACAGTAAACTGAACCTACGCCAGTAAACCTCTCAGCCCTATCAATCCACTTTGTCTGCTTCAGAACTAAGGGGCATATTATCAAGGGCAGTATCGCTGCTTTAGCGGCACTTTTAGCGGTAAAGCGGCAATATTTTTATCGCCCTATTTACAAGGCGTCGCTAACATGCATTAGCACATGTTAGCAGCAATTTTGTAATGCATCTCATGCCAGCGATAAACATCGCTAATGAGATACAAAGTAGGTGTTCCCTCAAAAATACAACATGAAAGAGGGCGCTAACACAACAGTGCTGTATTAACAAGACAAAAACAAAGGGGATGATGGACGGAGGGTTAAACATTGCAAGCACTCCCCCCCAGTCAACTGATCTGAGTTTAATCCATCATCATTCTTTAGCTCACTCCACCACCCCAGTTCAGACATGGCAATATGCAAATCAGTCTAACCCTGTGCCGCATGGGAACAGTCCAGCACGAACTGCCAAGCCATGTCTTCCCTGGACCGGAAACAAGCATCCTGGGACTGGTTTCTGGCTAATCAGCCATCATCAGCCAGGCTAGCTTGAATACAGTGGCAAAGTGAGCAAGGGAGCCACGTCTGGGCATACCCTGCCAACTTAGGGCAAACAAAGCAAAACCGAAGGGGATGATGGACGGAGTGTTCAACATTGCAAGTACTCACCCCCAGTCAACTGATCTGTGTTTAATCCATCATCATTCTTTAGCTCACTCTGCCACCCCAGTTCAGCCATGGCCATATGCAAATTAGTTTGACCCTGTGCCTCATGGAAACAGTCCAGCCCGAACTGCCAAGCCATGTCTTCCCTGGATCGGAAACTAGCATCCTGGGACCGGTTTCTGGCTATCAGCCGTCATCAGCCAGGCTAGCTTGAATCCAGTGGCAAAGTGAGCAAGGGACCTATGTCTGGGCATACCCTACCAACTTAGGGCAAACAAAGCAAAACCAAAGGGTATTAACAAGGCAACCCCGGTCTTGGGAAGCGTAATTAAAAGTCCTGCTAACCGTGGTTATCGCTGGATCCTAATGTCTGGTTAAAACCTGACTTAAGCATGTTTAGTATGGAAGGTGGATTGACAGGTTAAGTCCACTCTCCCATATTAACAAGCTTTTCATTAGCGCTGTAAAATAATCGCTTGATTTCACATGCTAATGATGATTATTGCCGTCTATCGCTGGTTTGTACATCGCCTGTGAGCTAAGCATTGCTAATATGCCACTAACATGGCGATGTAATCCAGCGATAGATGGCGATAATCAAATTCGCGCTAAGCGCGATTTGCGATATTCAACGCATGCCGTTGATAATATGCCCCTCATTATTTATTCACAATCGCCTTTTCCTTCCCCGTTGTTTTAAGCACACTTCTCAATGTTGTGTTTTTGCTGGCCAATCCTTTTGTGATGAGAGCTGGTTATGTTCAAAGAAAATCATCCAGAGCTATTACCTTCATCCGTGTTCGAATAACGACCACATCAGACTAGATTACATTGGTGGTCACCATATGCAAAACTACTAGCAATGATGACAAAATTACTAAGAATGAGTCTAGCTTGGTTGCCAGCAGTAACGTTAAAACAGATTTTGTCAATTTGAAAAGCCACTATGTGGGCAACACATAGCCATAGCTGCAATGCTCCTGGCACAAACCTAATAGTTACTTATTAGTTGTAAGTCCCCCTGTTTAAAATACAGACTTTTGCACTGTTCACTCATTTAATGTTTCTTGCCCCCTTTCTCTCAGTGCTCGTTGACGCTTGTCCACCCCATCCCTTAATCTTTTGTCTCTCGCATTCTAATTGTTCTCATATAACCTGCCTTCCCTTACATTCCGTTTAAATAACATATGTTCCTCTTACATCCTCCCAGCAATCCTTTCAACTTCCAAACTCCAACCCATTCGTTTCCTCTGCTTCCTTTCCTCCAAATCACTGTTCTCCTCCCTATCCCCTGTAATTCGCATTGTTTCACCCCTCCTCATCTCCACATAAGCTTCAATAATTTACTTGCATCTATATAGGGGCTAACTGTACTAGATTGCTTCTTATATGATCTGTTCAGGCACTCCAGGGACCGGTGGATAGATGGATGGTTACGTGTCTTGCAGCCTGATTCATCAATCTCCCGTTTTGCGAGCCCCTAATAGTGATTCATAAGGAATCGCTATTAAGGACTTGCAAAACGGGATTCATGTAGGAATTGCTAAATAAATAGCGATTCCTACACAATCCTTATTTGCGAGTAGCAAATTGCTAATCGCAAATAAGGATGCAAATTCAAGGGTGCTAGGGGTGTCCAAAGGACACCCTGTAGCACCCCTGAAATGTAATTTACATTGGTGTTGCGCACACACATGTCCGAAGGACATGTGTGTGTGCAACATGCAACTTAGAAAAATGCAATTAAAAGCATTTTTCTACGTTTTCGCTATTTACCACGAGGTTTGACCTCGCGGTAAATAGCGGCCCGAAATTACGAATTCGCAATTTAAAAATGGTTCATGAATTGCATTTAAGGAATCTCAAATAGAGATTCCTTAAATGTAATTCCTCGCAATTTAGCGAATTCGCTATTACCGATTTTTGCATTTGGGATGATGAATCCCAAATGCAAAAATTGCACTCGCAAAGGGCCAGATTCTCAGAATCTGGCCCTTTGCGAGCGCAATTAAGCTTGATGAATCAGGCTGTTAGACTCTGCAATGTCGAGGTTGCTGTGCTTATATCCAGGGTCACTGCGTCAGACTTAGCTGAATCATGCAGCAAGGAAAAACAAGTTATGATGCCCATCTTTCCATCAAAATCAGCTCTACAGAACAGTGTAGTACATGTAATATTGGATATATAAGCGACTCACTAGAATGTACTTTAGCATTAAGCGCATGTGACCTCAGGAGCTTTCTGATTCAGCTTTAAGTATACTGTCTGTACTGTGAGTAAGAATTTGTATTTGTTGGTTTCAAAATACAATCAAGGCTGACAGTGGTCCTGCCTGCCCTGTTTGAATTGCATTTAAAGTTTTACAGTTTTTGTTTATTTCTGCAGACAAAAACCCTTCCGCCACTACATATAAATGGGGATGCTCACTGTATGTGGTCCGCATATTCTCCTCTTAGACTGGCTAATTACAGAAATTAGAAGGTAAAGGGTGATAAGTGTACATTTGTAAAGTGACTGTGGCATTGTTTTACTAACTTTTGATTTGCTGGAGCTAGAAACAGTTTGGTTAAAATGTGGCAAGTATGCACCAAATGATGGAATATTTGGCAAGTTCATGTTTATGGCGTGCAGTCGCATTTGTCCAGTGGCCCTGCCTGCATCCAATTAGGCCTCTCATCCTGGGCACGCACGTCAGTGCTTTCATTGTCATATTTTGAGAGGTGCTGCATCTAGTCTAGAGTATCTTGAGTATTATTATTATTATTAGTATCTGACCTATACACTGACCTATCAGACAAACCTGTTGTGCACTGCCTGATTGCCCTATGCCGACATTTTTTTGGGGAAGCAACTTGTTTTAATTTTGTAAATTTGTGCGCAATGAAAGACCACCTTGCTTGTGTAATTATGTTTCAACATTTTTAATCTTGGTAACACAATCCACACAAATACACTTCACACCAGCCACATAATTCCAACCAGCCTAATTTCACTCATTGCTACACAATTCAACTCTACACATTTCCATTCCAAACTACATAATTCGACAACAAACCTCATAATTCAACTCAACAGCACAATTACACAACACACCACATATATCCAATCCACACCACAGAATTCCACATCATGCCACAAAATTCAACAGCCCACCACATAATTAAACTCCACTACATCCCACTCCACAACACAAAATACCATTCCGCAGAATTACACTCCATGACACACAATCTCGCACCCCATACTTCTAGTACACTGAATACCAAATAATTACTGTCCACATAATTCCACTGCACATCATGCCACATAATCCCACTACACAAATCCACTCCACAACACACAATTCTGCAAATAACAATTCCAATCCAGCCCACAGCATGCCATTCCATAACACATACCTCCACTCCAAACCAAGCAAGGGTAAAATACATTGTCATTTACAACTCTAATGGCTCTAACTCTCACAAATGCAAGATCTATTGCATTGGAAATGCGTGTTTTCTCGAACTTCCTACACGATCAATCAGTGTCTCGATATTGGGTACATATCTACATACATACACACAAGAAAATGAACCTTGTTGCTTAGTGAGATTATGAGTGATGTTTTGCACTCAACCAACCTATAAGTATACCAGCATTGACACTTCCTAAACTCCACTACCTGAACACCTGAAAGCAGTGATAGAAATATGCCCCCTATTCATCAGAGAGCAGACATGTCAGGTATCCTGTGACATGTGCAACAGATTGTTTTGCATAAAATGTGTCTATCTCTTTCGCTGCTTCCCCAGCACTATGCACTATTCACCTTTGTACAAGATATTAGTGCCTCTCTTCATAGAGACACCGTTGCTGGCAAGCTTCACTGGAACTACAGGGAAGCGATACTACCAGACCAAAGAGTCCCACAATTGAGACCGAAGCTTCCAACCCCAAGGGGAACACAGACCCCAGTGCAAGGGGATCTCAGGGTGGGGTATGCTGACCAGCAATCCAGCATCAAGTTTATTTATTACACCGCTGCATGTGTGCTTAATTGATACAGCTATGTAAGCATTAACAAATAAACCTGAACAGTAATTACAATGTGTCCTGAGATATTAATACATTTTCAAAGAGTTTATAGCAATAAAAGAAAATAAAATGATAAAAAACAAAACATACATTGGCAAGGCCAATAGGTCTGGCCATGGCATGCTGGTGCTATGGTTAACTCTTTTTAAATTTTTTGTTGGAAGAATATGCCACAAAAGGAAAAGATGAAAAGAAAACAGACTGCCACCTACATGTGGCCACCATACGCTTGCAATAAAAATATGTACTTTTAAAAACCATTCACTGATGTGGCTGTTTTAACAGTGAGTTTATTTTAACAAACACACATTTAGCTTGTGCCATTCATTTTACCATTCTTTTTTATGAAGGTGACAAGACAAGATCATCTCCCAACTAAGGGGCTGATTATGATGGCGGGCGGATCGCCCGCCATCTCAACCACATTTATCACCCGCCATATTACCATTACGGGGGTACCGCGGCAGACGGAAAATCCGTCTGTCGCTTTTACGCCAGTCGGCAATCGTCATGATTGCTGGCCGGGCGGAACTCGGGCATAATATGGTGGCGGTGCCTGGAAGGCACCGCCACCATATTATGATGCCTGGTGGTAAAGTCCTTTCGATGGCGGCGATGCCGCCATGGAAAGGCTGGCGGGAAATGCTATGGGGCCCGTTGTGGGCCCCTGGTGGGGGTGGGGGGGCTTCACTTGGGGGGTACCTATGGTACCTCCCTTCATTGCCATGCACAAGGTGGCAGGCATGAAGAGGTGCCGGACATGTTGTGCATGGAAATTTACTGCATGCCTCTTTGGCATTAGGGCAGGTGCTGCTTACCGCTAGGATGGCGGTCACATCCTAATCAGCGGTGCATGACCGCCGCATGGCAGGCGGGCGGTCCCAGCACTGCTAGGGTGGTGGGTGGACTAAAGTCCGGCCGCCATCCTAATGGGGCCCCAAGCACTCAAATTGTAGGCAGCTATAATGTCACTTAAAACCTTCATGAAGGCTATTTTAAAAAGGAGATGTGAGATAAAGCACCATTTGGCTTGGCACCTGAAATGCATGCAAAATAAACAGATGTTAAGTAAAGAAAAAGAAAGAGGATAACTTAACACAGAATAGTTTCAAGTGTATGCAATCTGGTATGCTGTGAAGAAGCAGCAATCAGAAAAGCTAAACACTCCAAAAGTAATTTACAATAGCCTTTGCAGGAGATGGGATCTGATAAAGATGGACTGTGCATAAAAATGGTCCTGCTATCACATCAGGCTCTAAACACAATGGCAACACTAAATAATAATGGTAAACCAAAAACAAAAGCACTGGCACTGAAAGGAACTGGTTTGTGCATGTATGTGCTCCTTCTGAGAGAGCAAAATGCAGTCACCCAAAATGACGTGGCTTAAGTAGGCTGACCCACTTCCCCATGCTATATGCTATATGCTGTAGTGAGCCGAAGCAAAACATGAATGACACAACAACAGACCAAAGGAGGAATAGAGGTGGCTGAATGCCTCTTTATGTAAATGTAGTAAATGTAGTATACTTGTAAAGCGCACAGCTGCCCCAGCAACGGGGCGTCCCGGCGCTGTATAACTCTGGGGAACCCGTCCTGGCTTTCCTTGTGGGATGGTCCCTTGCTGGGAGTCCCCAAGGTGAAGCCAGGCATCCCCGGAATTGGTGGGGCCGTTGTGGAGATTAGGCAAGCTAAATGCCCAGAGTTGCCGAGTGGAACCCCTGATTAGAGTAAGCACCGAAGCGAGAATTATCGAGTCCGCTGACCAAGGTCCACGACCCTGCCGCGTCGGGAATTGAACCCTGGTCCCAGGCTGACTTCTGCTCTCAGGCCTGCCGCCTCTAACCAGTGAGCCACACTACTCCATATTGTACATATTTTAGTAAGATCAAAACGTATTGTCATAAGGTCAGACCTAAAAAGCACACTTTGAAAGAGCACTTAAGAGAAAAGGAATATGTTAAAGCAAACGTGAACAATGTGCACAAAGTTTGTGCTGTCACTTAAAGTGAAGGGAGTCAAGGGGAATGTGGGCTGGCCCATTGCCCCTTGATGTATGCTTGGTGGAAGGAAAATGTGAATGACAGTTCAACTTACCAATGGATGGAACCTGATTGCCAAAAGTCCGTTTATGTATGTGTCGTGGGCCTCATTCACAAAGGTAAACTTACACTTTTGTTTATGTGTTTATTTGTATTCACTAACTGCAAATAAATAGTAAGGTAATGACTGCAGAGACTTCACAGTGAGGGCGGAGAACTCTGCACATAAAAAGATAGGCCTATGCTATTTTTGTGTGCAGAGTTCTCTGCTCCGACTGCGGAGTCTCCACAGTCACAAACTCAGGGGCAGCGGGTGCAGGTAAGAGTGTTGGGGTGGGTGGAGAATTTGACGGAATAGGGAAAATAAAATAAAATAATTCATGAAACCACTTACCTTGCACTCACCGCACCGCAAGCTCAAGGTAAGTGATTTCCTTTAAATAAAAAATGATTTTCCTTATTACGTCGTCTGTCGACTCCCTCCCGCCCCTCCGCCCCATTGCTCTTACCTGCACCGGCCGCAGCAGCATAAACTTACTGTTAACTCGTAGTTTGTGATCACCCCAAAAAAATGTAACTTACACAAAAGTGTACGTTTACCTTTGTGAATCAGCCATTATTTATATTTTTGGGGAAATCAGTAGTCTGGCAACAGCTTAAGCTGCCTCAACTGCCAATTCTAAAAAACGTTCTATACAAAAATGATAAGTCCTGACAAAAAGTTAAAACATCTCAAAGCACCAGAGTAGAAACACTTAAAGCGCACATAAATGTCCACTATACATAAACAAATAGACACCCCAAAATATATCAAGAAAATGCTGTGACATAATGATAAAAGGGAGAATCGACAACACAGGAAAAACTAGGCAATTTTAATGAAAGAATTTAAAGAGGACTTCAAAGTAGATACCATGGATAAGGCTTGCGGAGACCTCCAAGCCGCTGAATTATACATAGACACTAAAAAAGCGACAACAGGGATGTAGTTGCAAATCTTCAGTGCCTCACTATGGGTACCTATTCGAAATTAATTGTAAGTGGCTAGATGCATTTCTTCATGATGCCTATTTCTACAGGGCATTTGATCAAAAGTTGCTTCCTTACCAATTGAGAGACGTTGTGGCCTAACAGCTAGAGCTGCATTGGAACTGGAAACCAGGCTCCGACCCTGGTTACGGCTCAAAATCCTGTGATTCTGGATATATCCCCTAATTTCCTTCTATCATAAAAAATGTGTATTATCTGGCTGTGTGGTAAAATGTAACAAAACCTTCGGGCAAGCTTTGTGCAAGAAAACACAAATACAACTCGCACACAGCCCTTGGGGCAGAGTCATAAGCGATTAAGTTATTGTCTAAATATGTTAGAAAAAAATTACAGAGAACAAGTACAAATGACTGAATTTCAATAATGCGTCTCCTTGTGTTATTCACAAATCAAAAGCTGCCTTCACACAAAACACGATTGAGCAGTCATCGAGATTACTGTCAACTAAATGGCATCTTCTGTTCCTGTGTCTGTTAAGGTTGAACTGGAAAAGGTGATGTTTGTGCTCAAAATTAACTTTTCTTTCAGAAATATTCCTCTGCCTACACCAGAAATTCCGGGAGGAAGTGGAGGAAGGGTTAGCCTGCCGTACACAGCTGGTGAGATGGATTTTAGCGACGCCGCACTCATGACCCCTCTTCCTGTCAGGAAGTCTGGAAAGGTTGGATGCGTTTGACATGTTGCAGTTGTTATCTTTATTGTTGTTCTGTTAGCTAGCGACATTGTATTAAAAATGGAACAGCAAGGTTAAGGCGAACTTGTCATAAGTGTAGACCAGTGGATGCAGTGATTCCCTTAGCAGCATCTGCCGCTTCCAGGAACGACCTTATATCAATTTAGGCCCACATGCATCAAAGCAAAAACCGGTCGCAAACGAGCAGATTCTCAGAATCTCCCCCTTTGCCACCGGTATTTTTGCATTTGGGATGCATCATCCCAAATGCAAAAATCACAATTTAAGTAATCTCTAAATTGAGATTATTTAAATGCAATGCATTAGAGTAAATAAACAAGCGATTTCACTAATAGGGGGAGCAAATTACCACGAGGTTGAACTTCATGGTAATTTGCAAAAACTTTGAAAAATGCACTAAAGGGCATTTTTCAAAGTTCCATTTTATACACACACATGCCCTTGGGGCATGTGTGCGTGCAAGCTGTACTCATATGCAGATTTCAGGGGTGTAACAGGGTGTCCTTTTGACCCCCTAGCACCCTTGAACTTGCATTCTCAATTTGCGATTCTCTATTTGAGAATCGCAAATTGAGAATGTCTTCCCATTAATTCCTATGGGCCTCCAGGCCCATAGGAATGAATGGTGAGGTATTCCTTAATTGCGACTCGCAATTTGCGGGCCGCAATTAAGGAATGTTTAGAAATTGCTATTTTTTTAGCGATTTCTGCATGCATAGCCTTTTGCTATTCCTTATTAGCGAATCCTTATTTTTCGCTAATAAGGAATCGCAAATGGCATTGTTGATGCATGTGCCAGTAAATGCTTTATGCACCTTGCATGAGGGGCTTAAGCTGAGCTCTGAAGCCTCGACCTGGTTGCTGAAGAGAGGGAGGAATAAGCAGGGTCTCTGTTGTCTTTACCCAGTGCCAACTTCCATGGGACAGAGAACAGAGTTACAAAAAACGGTGGACCATGGAGTCTATCCCATGCGTGGCACATGGAATACCAATAGAGGGGTGTCACTCAACTGCATAAAATGGCTCCCTCAGACTCCACAGGGTATCTGCTGCCCAGTGACTGATGAAGTCTTAATATTCCAAAGTCATTATTTAGTAAAGCCGTCCTGGCCATCTACACCTATCTACATTTGTCTTATTTTGTCCCATTAACTGGTATCAAGCTTTTCCAGGGGTGCGTGGAGGGAGCCAAGAGACAGGTGTTAAAGGGACTATCCAGAGCAGAGAAAAACAGTTGTCTTTACCCAGTCCTGCATCTCTAGCAGTTGCTAATATGAATCCATTCACCTTTTAATGATTTTTTTGATGAAACAACATTGGTCCTCGTGGCCCTACATAAAAGATGGAACATATACAGAGCATATTTAAGTCTTAGTCTGTAAATGGTAGTATATAAGGTACAGCATAAGTGGTATTTAACTCTAAATGTTTGAATTTATTGGGGCAGTGTAGACACAGCAGCATATTATTCCTCACAGACTGAACTACTGGGACTTCTTCTCCCAATAAGCCCTGCTGTGAAAGTACATAGGACCCTAGATTATGCTCCCTGCTCATGGAAAGTTAACCACACACTGCTCGTCATAGAGTGCTTTCAAAGTTTTTGGTGCACACGTTTCCGAAGCAAACAGACAGGAAATACATGAGAAGCCATGGTACTATAAGGCAACATCTATTAGTCTTAAATGTCAAGATTTTTAAAATTCTCATTTAAATATGGATGGCACTAAATCAAGTTGATAATGACTTCAACGAGAACCCGCTGAATAGCGTTTTGGGCGTTTAACTCTTTTTTTAAATGCCAAATAAAAATATTACAAAATATTTTGTACTGGAATGCTCTTCAGAGACAATTTGGTTGAGAATATCTCCGGGTACCAGATGCAAGGTTACTATTCATCTGGCTAATTTCCGTTCCCCCTACCCGCATGCAGTAGAAAACTGAGGCTATATACCCACCAGTGTTAAGTGAAAAGGATTTGATTGGGTACTACAGTATAATCTTTATTGTAATGTGTAAAAGAAGAACATCCTCAGGTCTTATATTGACTAAAACAATCAAACCCATATCTCTTAGCCAAGCAAACTTCGACATTTTACATTGGGTGGGTTATAACACTGGATATCACTAAGCAAAGGAAGGTCAAAAAGGGACACTGAAAAAATACAATCAGAGCTGTCTCCACAAAGCAATTTGACAAACTAAATGTGGTTGCTCCATATTCAAGGCACAACACTTAACATGCAACTCCATATGAATTAATCAAGGGGGTCTGGCGCACAAATAGTCCACATGACCTTGTTACCATAATCTTATCTTCATAGAAGCATAGTTGGTACTAAAACACTGTTATCCTCCTTTCTATCCTTCTCGGTAGCTACACAGTATCCACCCACGAGGACCAATGATATGTATTCTTTTTCAATCACAAGGCAACCAACTGAAGACTTGGAGAAGGGTGCCAAAACGCATCAGTGAAAAATAATAATTATAACAACATTTTTGTATCACGCTGAAAAATTGAAAACCAAAAGAAAACAAATTCATCAGCAATCAAGGGTCACAACACACGGGTAATGAAGGAAAAAACAAAAAGCTGGCATATGTTAAAACAAACTTTATTCAAATGCCTTACCACAGGCATATCACAGAAATACATTGTCGAGATGCCCAGCGACCTTAGGGATAAATGCAAAAGCAGGAATGCAGAGGACCTGATTTAGATTTGGGGGGGGCGTTACTCCTTCGCAAACATGACGGATTTCCCACCCCCCACGTAATAAGTGCATTATATCTTAAAGTATAAGGGGTGCGGGATATCTGTGACGTGGTAACCTGTCTGTCAAACCCTAAATCCCTCATGTAATCTCAAACAAGTCATCAGCAAAACAGAAAGAGTTACCTACTCAGACAGTTGTTTAACTAATAAAGTGATTCAATAGGAATTTCTTATCATTCCCAGAAAGAAACCGTACACTACTGCCCACGCTACAAGCTTTATCATTCTACATAGATGGAATTTAGTAGTCACACATTTTAATACTACGGTGAAGCTAGAACTGGAATTTCTGCAATTAAAGATCGAGTGGGTCAATATCGTGAGCCGGATTAGATGCCATATGGATATAATGTTCATTTACAAAATAATGAAATGGGAAACCACACTGGGTTTACACAAAATTATTTGCACTCATGGCACTCAAACACACAGCTATTGTGTTTTATATTCATTTATACCCTCGCTTTAGAAGATAGACAGCACCCTGAAGGACAGAGCCTGTTTATCCACAGTCGCCTTCCTGGAACTTGTGAGCCACGTCTCAATCCGTGAGGTGAAGGGTCACCTCTAGGCCTGCTCGTGTTTAATTTGAGCTGGTGGTTGCAGGTGGAGCCCACTGGCACTTATGTTTGGGGATTGGCACTTCTCTTTCCTCAGTCTATGACCCAGAACAAGAGAGAGAAAAATACTTCAAGAAGAAAGAAGTAGAAAAGGGAAAGACGGAAAACTGTGACAAAGAAAGAAAGCAAGGTTGAAAAAGAACCTAAAAAGTGAGATAGAGAGGCAGGGAGTGCATGGTGAATGAAGAAAGAGGAATGAGGTGGGAACGCTGTTAGCAGGTGAGAACTCAATTTCCAGTGGCCATCTGCGGTGCATCTTTTCTGCTTCACCATATTACTACATCTCTTTGCAATACGCCTGTTTGGACCCATTCAGGCCCCAAAAACATAGCATGGATTGCTCCACCACAAGTACATTTCAAGAGTAAGTTGACTATACCTCTCTCTGGCATTGCAGCATTTGTTGTTACAGAATAACATTTCCAGGAAATCGCTCTGAATACAAGCATTATGTTATACGTCGCAGAAGTACTGGCCAAATACTTTCCAACAGTTGAAGTAGAGGTTTGGTTGACTGAGTAGAAGAGGCCCATACCGGGTTTGAGCTTAAAACAGAGGGGAAACAAGCACTGGCAAAACATATAGGACTGACTTATACGTGCTTTGGTGCTTCCATCCAAGCAGTAAATCCTTCCATTCATCTATATCCTCAGTCACTCATCATACATGGTCTCAGTCACCCATACTTTAACTCATGCATCTCTTCATTCACCCATTGACTAATTTTTCTATTAACCCACTCGCTCATCTGCAAAAACACCATCCCCATCAATGAAGAGGCACTTTCAGTTAGTTATCAGCTAGACCTGATGACTTTCCTACTAGTTGGTGAGGGGTGTGAGAGTAGTTCTGGTACTCTGTGACTGCTAGCATGCAAGAGGCATAAGAGTGCTATCATTACTGTGTGGCTTCAAGAGTGTAAGAGAGGTGAGAGCGCTTCCATTAGTGAATGAGTGACTGCTAGTCTGTGAGTGATGTGAGACTGCTGTCTGTAATGCAAGCCGGTTACTATCTGCAGGACGTGAGACTGCTTTTGGTAGTGTGCGGCTGCTAGACTTTGAGAGGGGTGAGAGCCCTTTAGTAGTGTTGTATTGTTACTCCATAAGGGGTGTGAGTGCTGTCTGTAGTGTGTGACTGTCTGCGTGGGGGAGGAGGGGGCTTTTATTAGTGTCTGACTACTACTCTGAGGTGTTTGCTTTATGTAGTTGGAGACTGTTACTGTGTGAGAGGTTTAAGAATGCTTCCAATAATTAGAGTTATTAGAGTGTTTCTGGTAGTATGTGACTTCTAGTCTGTGGGGAGTGTGAGAGTGCTGTCAATATTAAGGGAGTCTTTTTCCACCACGAGGTTTTTAACAGTTCCCCTCATGTTTTCATTCAGGCCAGGGCTAAAAACGTTGTGCACTTTTTACTCTTGAAACAATGCTGCAGCAACTTTTTTTAAGCAGCGCCTTCTTCCTCCGCTTGTGAGCCCTGATGGTCTGCTTTCAATGTATAAGGTTGTCCAAAGGTGGGGGTAGATTAATGACTGGGGTAATACAATTATTTACATTTGATAACCCTTGCCCAGTGATTGCAGTCACCGCCTCTCACCACCCCCCATGTCATGGGCATAAACAGTTGTGTGTACCGGCATCACCATGCACCTGTAACACCAGTGAACTCTGTCTCATTTCTTTCACCCCAGACCACTTAGTGCTGGCAGACACTCACTCTCTACTCTGGGACTTTGCCACGGGCCTTGCATGTACAGCTCCACAGCATGTTCTAGGAGTTGCTCCCCTCATTTGATCCAGTCCCAGTGCAGCAGCACTGAAACTACTGCAGTTGCCCTGCATGCATGACATGCTATTGCTGTTTTTAGGTTGAGTGTCACTGTGCAGGCACTGTCTGCAAGACGTGTTGTATTCATTATAGGGAGTGTAATCCCACTTGCTCCTTGCCATAGGTTAACTCCTGCGTCCCTCTTCTTTGCTGGCTGCTCATTGGTTGGCGTTCCCGATACATCACTTACGTTTTTTGCTCAGGAGCACCGACTAACAACAATTTCCTTACAATGTATGTGTTTATGTGTTCCTTTGGGGGCTACTTCTTTTTTTTTCTTTGCCTCTGATTGCGTATTGTAATGATGTGTTATGTTTTGTTTACTTTGTGCCAGCTTGATAAAAGAAACGTTTGCGGCCGCGTTTCCTCTTTCTCCATGTCCGCCTAGCTCTTTTGTATACTATGAGTGCTGTGTTTTTTTTCTTCACCCATCCTTCCCCATGTTCGTACTGCCTCCCCTCTCTCCCCTAGTCAGTTTTCATTCTGCCATCATAGTGCACCTCTCCCTGCAGGGATGGGAGACCCCGGGTCCCGCAACAGTGAGGCTGCGCATTGCTCCAGTGCCAATCTCCCTGCAAAGTACACACCTCTCTCTGTAGGGATGGGGCACCTTAGGTCCCCTAACACTGAGACTGCACGTTGCTCTATTGCCAGTCTGCCCACGCACCTCTCCCTGCAGGTTTCTGGAGCTTCAGGTCCCCTAACAGCAAGGAGACACATTGCTTGAGTGCCAGTCTACTAGCTTAGTGTACATCTCTCCCTGCAGGGATGGAGGTGAGCAAAGGAACCTTTCTTAGTTCACCAGCTTTCTATGTTCCTTTAAAAAAAAAACCAGCCAGCAGCTGTCGGATACGCAGGATGCAGGCTCTGTGCTTATTACAAACCAAGCACATGAAGAAGCAGCCATGGGTTGTTTCAGCTCACGTTCAGGATAATAACATATTTAAAAGCCAAAGCATGCGCTCGAGGTCCTTTCCTAGGCTGATTCGCTTTAATCTTGCATCTGCCCACCAGACCCTGCTGTTGTAGTGCAGAAAGCATTTGCAATGCAATAGGTTTCGCATTAGTGACAGTTTGAGCTATTGGCATTGCAAATAAAAACGTTTGTTAGATTTTCTTTTTAAATATCACAGCAGTAGCATAAGTAATAAACAAAATTATAAAAAAAATCAAGGAAAGGGTGCAGTACCACATGCTGTCACTAGGTGTCTCTGTGGAGTTGTAAATGGACCTCTATCAGCCACATAAGGTACTGCACCCGTAAAGGAAATATAAAAAAAAGATTGCCACTGAGCTTACATTTCCAATTGCTTGCACATAAAGAATTATGAGAAATCTCTTGAGGATGCAATTCGCATTACGATTAGGCCAATGAGTAGGAAAAATAGAGTATTAAATTATCTGATGAGTCTCTAATTGAACACGGTCATGATTAATAAATGCAAATTATTATTGTTCTTGATGTCACATGCACATGAAATGTACTAAATTGTAACTTTACAAGATGGCGCTGATTTAGAATTCATGCCCATCCAGAGCAAGAGTTTGTAACAAAAGTTTGAATACAAAGAACTATGATTAGCCCATCGAGGGCGCTACTCTGCAATGTAAATACAAGCTGAGACAAATGATCCAAGATCACAGAATTAAATTATTCAGTAAGTCCGATGAAGAATAATGTAATGATTTTACGATATAAACCAATACTGCTCTTATGAGGAAATGCAATGTTACAAGATGGCGCTGATTTGTAACAGAGACCTTGAAGTCCGTTTTCAAAGTTATTTTGTACTATTGCAATGACATAAATGAGGCACTTGCAATTGCGGCCATCAACATCGATAAAGGCGGACAGTCGAAACACGTTTGTTACCAAATGTACGAGTCAACCAATAAATTGGATTACGGTCCCCGTGAGTGTTGGTCATAATTTCCTGCAGCGTAATCTTTAGTGCGAGAGCCCACACACGACCAAGCCCCTGCTCGCGAGTGCCGCAGCAACAGAGGGCTGACTGGAGTGTGAATATATATATAGATATATATTCACTGAAAAAACAAAGGTTACAGGGCTGTTATTATTAAGAAATAGGATTAAAAAAACGTAGATAATCCCTGAAAAATCAAAAGGTTACAGGGACGCTATAGTTAGGCTGATATTTCACTCGTACAAAACCAGAGAAATTCAGCAGTTATACTTAGATGAGCAAACTATAACTTGCGCCCCTGCAATGTACTGCTTATGACCTCACATATTACATCATTCATGACATGGTCAGTGACATCACTATATCAGTGGTTGTATGAGTACCTGTATGGATGATTTAGTGGGTGCATCACTGACTGTATAATTAGGTGATTATGCTTGTTTCCATGAATGTACGGCTGAGTGACTCATTTGTGCGACTGCCTGTATCAGTTTGTCAGTTGGTGTGTAAGTGGCTGCATTGGTTGATGAATAGGTACAAGAGTGGCTATATGGGTTATTGATTGATTGTCTGAGTACCTGTATGGATGTATGAGAGTCTTTGTGGGTGGGTGAGGGTGTGTGTGACTCAATACATCAGTGAGTGAGTGGGTGAATCACAGGCTATATGGGTTTATGAGCACATCTGAGAGGGGCTGTATAGGTGAGTGAGTGTGCGTATGGCTGTGTCGGTGAGTGAATGGATGTGTCAGTGGTATATGGGTGAGTAACTGCATATGTGAAAAGCAGTATAGGTGAGTGTTGGAGTGGCTGTAAGGCTGAGTGTGTGCTTGTGTCAGTGACTGCATAGGTGAGTAAGTATGTGTTAGTATCTGTGTGAATAAATGAGTGGGTGTGTGTATAACTGTATTGGTGAGTAAGTGGCTGTGTGATTGACTCTATGGGTGAGTGAGTAGGTATGTGAGCTCTATAAGTGTCCAACAGTGTGTGAGTGGCTGTATGGGTGAATGAGTGGATATGTCAGTGGCTGTATTAGTGAGTGTGTGGCTGTATGAGTGACTTTATGGATGAGTGATTGGATGTGTGGGTAGACCTATGAATCAGTGAGTGGGTATCTAAATGCTGGTATGGGTGTGTCGATGGTTTCGAGAATGGTTGTGTGAAAGAAGGAGTGGGTGTATGAAAGGTTAAGTGGGAGCATGAGTGGCTGCATCAGAGATTCGGTGGATGATGTCATCAGTGATGTCATTTGAAATGTCATCAGTGATGTCATTTACCATGTCATGAGTGATGTAATGTAATACGTCAGATCTTAAGCAGTGCATTGCGGGGGCGTGAGTTGTTAGCTCAGCTAACTATAACTGCAGATTTTCTCTGGTTTTGTACGAGTGAAATAACCAAAGTAAACAACAAGAGAGGTGGCCCAAAAAGTTCCAGGGAACCGAGCTATTATAACCAGTAAGCAGAGAAAAAATCTCCTGGAAGTAGAATCACATACACTCAAAACCTTTTTCACATGCTCAAATGGCTCTATACCTGCAGTTTCAGAATTCAAACTACCAATCATCAGTAAACTCACAAGCTGTGGCATAAAAATTAAACTCTAAGCTGAAATGTAGTGCTAGCACAATTTTATTTATATAAAAAGAAAGCAAAATATGCCTCAATCCATACACATGTTAAAAACGTTCATGAATACCTGGGAGGATAAGCATGAAATGGTGCATATACTTTAAAAAAAAAATGCAGTACTCTTTATAAAAACATTTATACATTAAAAACACAATTTCAAGAAAACGGAGACCCATAAAGTACAGTTATCATATTCTGTTATAACCCAATGACATCCAAACATAGTACATTATACAGAGATCTTTTGGTAAAAAATATTATTCTTACCCAAATGTCCCTTGCTTTTTGGATTCTTTGTAAGAAATTGTGTTGACATGTGTTGGTAGTATTGGAGCTTGTTTAAAAGAACCACCTTCTTCAGGACAAGATTTTTTAGAGGGTCAAGTTTCTCCACGTTATAAATATTTTATTGTAGCAAATGAAGATATATATCATACAATCCATGTGCGCATTGTCTTATTCATAAACCTTCTTATGAAGGAACTACTACACCCCATTCAGTCTTAGGGCTGGGTATATATAGGGTGCACCTCGGCTTATTTTATATCACCGCTAAAATTGCCCACCTTTCGTCTTTTCAAATAAACACAGTGCCGTCTATGTCGCAATTGGGCAGCCACACCTTAAATTAAAATTCTTGTTTATTCTGAACAACGTACTGTGGGGGTCCGTTATTCTACCCACATACTGAGATTACTCACGTAGACTTCTGATGTGTCTATCTGGGTTCACGGGTTATCGATAATTCAGACCTGCCCGCTGTATCTTCATATGGCAGCGTCCTTATTCCAACCGCCTCAGGAATCCCGCTGAGTAGGACTTGTAGAAAGTACCAGAAGAACTTCTTGGTCCCCAAGGTCCTTTAGCATCCAAGACAACTTCATTCCCCAAGCAGTAGATTGCCAGGAGACATATTTTCAGAGTGGTGCAGAAAGGGGGTGGGCCTCCTAAGACCTTTTAGCAAACTGACTGTGTGCAACAGGCTGGAGGTAACAAGAGGGACACGTGGCTCCCAAATACCCTCAATAGGCCAGGAGACTTCATCCCCCAACTATGCCAGGAGGCACGTTTGCAGGGTGATGGAGAAAGGACGTCCTTGATAATTGCACAGATAGTGCCTGTATGATTCTATAAGTACCATTGGCAAGGACAGACTACGAATACCATGTGTTTTTAACATATACAGACATATTTTACATAAGGTTTCAGTCTAGCTATTTAATAATTTAACTTTCCCATTTGTATTCATTTGTTGAAAGAACTAAATCAAAAAGGCATTTTCCTTCTTCACAGCAACACTGGCAGTCACAATGACATCAGTAGTTACGAATACAAATGACAAAGTGATAAACAGATATATAGACATATTGTACACATAGTTTGAGTCTTGCTGTTTACTAACATATTGGTTTTATTTTATTTTAACAACACATTTATAAAAAAAGAACAGTTTAAAAACTCCCTTAACATCTGAACTCACAAATAGAACATAACTACCAAACACCCATCAAACTACCCATTGTTACCCAAACTCATTGGGGAATTAAAAACTGTTGCAAAACTAGTGCAATGCACAATCTGAAAACATCACATGACCGGGAAAGGAAGGAATATCACTGAATAATCTACTGTTCAGGAAAATGAATAGGAAATATACATCCACTCTTCCTTCTTGAATCTTCTTGTCCAGAAGTTTATTGTGAGCAAGTGGTAGATTTTGTCTGGAGACGTTTTTGGACTCATGTGGGATGACATTCATGTTATATCATCTTAAAACCTATCATAGAAAACGTCTCCTACTGCGAATCAAGCTGAAGGAAACTGAAGGGCCATCTAGATCAGTGGCAGCAGCAACAATTCCGGTCCAGAAAGTCCCTTTTGAGGTACAAACTACTACAACAGATATGGCACCAGAGTATTCAAGAATGGGCAAGTATTGCATGGACTGTACTATTGTTATAAGAGCTGGTGAGCAGTGTGTTACAGCTATTTGCAATGCTGACAAAAATCATACATGGGAAATTTTCCCCCTCATATTTTTGATGCATTTCATAAGAGGAATTCATAGTGAGCACTAAGAAGGCATCGCAAAGCTGAAGGACCCCCAACTTCAATAGCAGCATAACAACACCCAAGCAGAGAGTCCATTCAATAGTCCAATCTCAGCTTCAAGATTAGGCTCCACAGTGTTCCCCAATAGCATCCTACTGCATGGATTATGAAGTTGAAGTGAGTGCTGGAGAGCAGTCCATAACGGCCCTACGCAATGCTGCAAAAAAAAAAATTTGTGATTTTTTTTGGTCCATCATAGTTTTTCCGCATTAGCAGGCCTTTTCTTTACAAAACTAGTATCTAATATCTATGCTTTCATTTTATTATCCTCTAATTTAGTGTAATACTACTTAAATATAACGCCATATAGACAAGGCAAACCGTCCCTCTACAAATAAATACACAGGTAACCTTTGCCAGTTAACATGATTTACTATTTCACTTTTAAATATAAGTCACCAGTCTTGTTTAAATCTTCTAGTAAGTGCATCGACAACATATACAAACATACTCTGTTTTTTTAGACAACACTGTGTTAAATTTTGTAATCGCTTCTTTAAAACTATCAACTATAATATATATGTCTAATTCTGCAACTCCTCCTCTTAAAGCTTTTCATTTTTCCTAGAATCCTGCTTAGGAGCAAAGAAATGAAACTGCACATCACCACAAACCTTTACTGTCTGCCATACTACCATGCAAAAGTGCTCTATTCATATCTCCTAAGCATAAAGCAGGAGTTGTCACATAATACAGCCTGCTATCTAAAGTTCCTAAACCTAAAGTGGTATGACTTATTTTGTGTTTTAAACTTCGCCTTGGAAAGAAACTTAGACATTTTTAAAATAAATCACTGGATAACGGTCTAATACTAGAAATACAACTACAATTCCATTTGTGTACAGTACCCTGACTACAACTTTTTTGTACCTCTTCTGCAATACCTTTTTCTACATTTCTAAGTACCATCACCTATTTTGCTGTAGGTCTACCATTCTTCATTTCATAACTTCGTCGTCTTTAATCAATAGCAGGAACTAGTTTGTTATCCAGGAGATAGCTTTCTTCATTAAAGAAAGCCTCTGTAAAAGAAGTATGTATCAATTGTCCACTAAAAACAGTACAACAGTTACTTCTCTTCACTAATCTTTTCTTCTGGTTTGTCTCCTCATGCACAACACTATTTTGTCAAGAGTCTTCATTTTATTTAGAATCAAAATGAATAGCTTACAAAGCAAAGGCCTTATCAACTACTCTCCGCTCGTTCTTTCTGTTTCACTGCATCTTTCCTTCTTCTACACTTTTTAAAATGTACCACTAAATTTACAAGGATGTAACTATGCACACATTATAAGATCAGCGCAGAACCTATCAGCCATATAAACACCAACTTATAACCCATGCAGTCATTGAAATACAGAGGCACACGTGTGGACTGCTGAAACACTCAGGCTCTACTCATGCACTCATGTAATTACGTAGAGAGTACCAGTGTAGTAAACGTATCACCCATCCAGTACCTATGCAGTCATTTGATTAAAAAGCAATAGACCAATACAATCACCCCAGCAGTTACTGAATAGAAGTAATTGTTGTACAGTTTTTAGTGGACAATGGATGCATACTTCTTTTACAAAGGCTTTCTTTAATGAAGAAAGCTATCTCCTGGATAACAAATTAGTTCCTGCTATTGATTAAAGAGACCACAGAGCCGACAGAGTTCAAGAGATGACACAAAGGGGTCCCCCTGGTCTGCAGAAGTAACAAGCTGATGCACTTGGAGCCTAGTATCCCTGCAGTGAAGCTCCTGGGAGCTGCGGCCTTGAGGGCGTGCAAAATGGGGGTTTAATCAGCCGGCAACTCGGTGTAAACGGAGACACGCTGGTGAGCTACCAGTGCGAGAGTCAACACTGCGCCATCCCGGAAAAGCAAGTGGATAGCATCCACCTACTGCGGGCACACATAGATGCTGCCTTAGACCATTGTGTGCAGGTGCGAACTGGGAGGTGGGCCAGTGGCCTAGATCGACATGAGCCGGGACCCAGCGGCTGCGCACCGTGAGCCACAGCAAAGGTCAGCAACAGACATCAGAGTGGGGCGCCCGCATAGGTTGCTGCTGTGGGCTGCGTCACGTCGCTACTGCAAAGGAGCAAAGGAGTGGTATGAGAGGGGTGTGCTAACCCAACGTTTACGTGTCGGCTCGTTAAATGCGGCAACCTGGCGGAGCGCTCCAACGGCCGGTGGGTGTGTGAGCTGTGCACAGTGAAGTTCGTCCAATCTCTGAGAGAAGCACAAGATTTCCTCAGGCAACTACAGGCTCAACATAAGGCTACAAAGCGCAATGCATCTCCTGCGCATTCTGGGCGCTCGGACATTGAAGATTAGAACGGAGCTCGACATCATTGACTTACTCTGACATGCCTACTATAAACTGTCTGAGCAACTTTCTGCACAGAGCGGCCCTCGGCCTTCAGGAGTCTCCTGTTGGGGAACTGTAATGTATGGGAGTGTCCACTACGATGGCAATTGGGTAGTTGCCTGAAACTGTAAGTCTTTATGTTACTGCTAAATGCTTGTCAACGAGCTGTTGGGCAAGCCTCTGTGTTCTAGTTACACAAATATTGCTTCTGACTTAGGCTAAGTTGGATTGTTAAGCATACTGTGTAGGGGGGGAAAGTGAGATCGCCCACTCCAATACACACCAAGGTGGAGCTCCCCGGGGCACTGCTACTTGGGGATTGACCATACCAATCTACTGTGTGTATGGACTTGTGTGGTAGTGGAAACTTGATTGGAAAAACGTAGGGCTATCTATGATTGGAAAAGGGTGGAGGTTTGCAGGAACCGTAACCTAAGCTATGTTGGGTCCACGATGCCTCGACCTGTCCACACCTGCACTGCGGGTGACTCACGGGCACTCGGCTGTCCCCCATGTAGGTATTCCCCAAGTTGTGTGCCATGTGTTTTGCAATGTTTATCAGGGATATGTCTTTGGCATGATTGGCATGATTGGGATGCTGAAGTGGGTGGGGGTATGGGGGTGTTGAGTTTTTTATTTGTAAAGAGTGACAATATTGGCACATCAGATACACTTGACACGTCGTTTTGCATATACTGTGCGACTAATGCACTAAATCATTGCATACCGCACACGACGATGACAGAGGGTGACAACCGACTGTTGAAATCGAATGTGAGGGGATTGGATAATCCAAAAAAGATTAGACAGTTGTTCGCCTACCTAGACAGGTACCATATACACCTTGCACTTCTACAGGAGACTCACCTGATAGGAGAGGAGAGAGTAGGATAGGTACATATTGGGCAATGGCAAAGGCTGCTGCCTCCTATTCCAGCTATGCGAGAGGGGATCTGATATTGGTTAAAAAAGGAACACCCTTCAAATTGCTGTCAATGGAATCAGATCAACTAGGGCACTTCACATTGATACAGGGCAATCTGGCGGGGACAGTTCTCATCATCATCAACACATATGGCCCTAATATTGATGACCCCGATATTTATGAGCATCTTAAAGCCAAACTATCTCAGCTATGCTCTGATCTGGTGCTAAGGGAGGGAGACATGGACACATATCTAGAACCAGACATGGAGAGAAGTGCTATCACAGCGTGGCAGGGGAAGTGATCTGTTAAAGGAATCCAGGACATTATGCATACATTCCATATGAAAGACATCTGGAGAGACAGACATCCGAATACTAGGGAGGGCAACTTCACTTCAGCGGTACACAAATCTTGGTCCAGGTTGGACTACTGGGTTCTATTAGAGTAAATGGCTTCCTGGATAACTGGAGTCCAGCATGTGGCGTGAACGCTCTCGGACCACACCCCAGTAGCACTAGACATCAATATCCCGACTAGATATCATCAACCATTTCAGTGGCACTTACAACTGTGGCATGCTCTGGGAAGCCTTTAAGGCAACTATCGTTGGTCGTTCTCCCTGGGTACTTATACCTCTTCACGAATGTCCCCATTAAATTAAACAAGGCCTTTTTTTCACAACTCGCTCGATCTTGATACGGCTGGTCTGGGCGAACGAAAAATCCAGATGTAGCTGGATCACTTTGACTAGGCCTTATTCACACCTGATTTATATATGTATTACCTATGTGTGCAACTTGTCTACTATTGTATTTTTCCTCCTCCATTGATCCCACATGTGGTGGTAGAGGCAGTTGATATGGCTCTGGACTGTTTAGTGACACTGATATCTCAAACAAAGTCCACCTACCCTTTCAGGGATATGTGTCCGGCCAACTGCACGGCCCAGGAATGGCGTGCGATGATGAGATGTATGGGCAGACAACTAGTGTATGCACCTACTTTACCAATAACACACCATCATAAACTCTCGGTGACACAAGAAAAAAGGACGATAGACACGTTGACGGACTTGGGCTTGATCACAATGGGAGATGTATACCCGGAAGGCACCTTCATTCTGATGAAGGAACTGAAAGAACAACGTACTTGTGACTTAATTTCAGTCTTTGCATATTACAGATTGCGTGAGGCACTCAAAACTTTTAATCTCAGTCATCCCATAGAACAAACACTATTGTCATCAAGCTGGATAAAGGCCACTTCTACTCAGCCCATATTGAATCAGCCAACAATAACTCTAAGGACATTTTTATGATTGTCCAGAGTTTCATGTCTCCTGTGGCCCAAGCAAGTGTGTCATCATCTTCACCTTCTTGGTGTAACACCCTCTCTTGCTACTTTAGGGATAAGATCCTGGCAATTCAAGCTGCATTTACCTATGGCAAAATCAGTACGGAGGCATCTCTGGAGTGTCCACCTGTCGGCAAAGGCCACTCACTGTGGACCCCTGTCCTTCTAGGTACTGGCACGGGTTGCTGAGGTTGCTTATGTCGAAGTGAACTCTATTATAAATTTGTCCCTCCAGAAAGTGGTGGTTCCTTTGGCTTGGAAGGAGGCCAAGATTTTGCCACATCTGAAAAAACAGTCATTGGACCCCCTCTTTCCCTCCTTGCATTGTCGAAGGTGTGTGAGAAGGTGGTAAATAAGCAGCTCACAGACTTTTTGGAAAAGGAGGCGCTCCTGCATCCAGCTCAATCTGGGTTCCGGGCATCCCATAGCACAGAAACGGTGCTGGTTGAAGTGGCAGAGGCCATTCAGGAGTGTCTGGATGCCGGCGGGAGGGCTGCATTGATTTTGCTTGACCTCTAGGCGGCATTTGACATGGTCCTGCACTCACTTCTTTTGTCAGGCCTAGCCAAGATTGGTCAGATAGGGCACCGTGTGGGGCTGATTTTGATCTTTCGTCGAAGGGCGGTCTGAGCAGATGTGGATTCCACCGTCCTCTTCTTCCCCATAGCCAGTAACAATGGGTGTCCCGCAGGGATCCTCCCTTGGTCCCCTCCTTTTTAATATCAATGTTACTCCTCTGATATACTTGGCAGAGGAGTTGGGGGCTAAGGCGTTAGCCAGCTGTTTTTTACCTGGGACAAAGACACGGACCCTGTACTGTTGGTCCTACATTGCCTTTCATCTATCTTCAAATGGCTGGCAGAGGCACAGCTCAAGTGCAATGAAGACAAATCAGAGTTTCAGCTATTCGGTAAACTCCCCCTCAATTTCAGAGAGCAGCTATGGCCTCCCAAGCACCCACTACCGACCTCAACAGGGAGGCCTGCCAAAAACCTGGGGGTTTGGTTTGATGAAGGTCTTTCCTTCTCAGTACATACCAAGAAGCTGGCTGGTGGTTGCTTCGGCCTGCTCAAAACTTTTAGAAGATTTTTCCCCCTCCTGCCGCAGTCGGCGAGGGAAACAGTCACTTGTGCATTGATCTTGTCTCGGCTGGATAATGCCAATGGCCTTTTCTCTGGCAACCCGGGCTACCTGCTGCAGAGGCTACAGGTGATTCAAAATACTGCAGCTAGACTCTTATTGGGTCTGTCGGCCAGGGACAGTGTGCATCAACAGCTGCGCTCCCTTCACTGGCTGCCCATGATGGCTAGAGTGAAAGTTAAACTTCTGACTTTGGCCCACTGTGCGCTCCACAGGTGTGGCCCTCTTTATTTGCGGAAGTGCTTATCCTTCTATGTCCCTGCATGCTCCCTGCGCACTTCGTCCTCATGTTTTGCCCAGGTCCCACGTTTCAAGCTCCATAAGGCACAGGGTCAGACTGATTTGCATATAGCCATGTCTGAACTGGGGTGGCTGAGTGAACTAAAGAATGGTGATGGATTAAACCCAGATCAGTTGACTGGGGGTGAGTGTTTGATTTGTTCAAACGCTCCGTCCATCATCCCCTTTTGTATCGCTCAGAGGATAGGGGGCAGCTCTTTTTGAGTGAAAGTGGCGGTTGCATGGAATGCTCTTCCTCTGGTCCTGCGCACCATCCAGGATCCAGCGGTATTTAAGAAGAAATTGAAAACGCATATTTTCACCTGAAGCCCATTGCTTTACCCTGTCTGGTATCACGCCGGGACACTCATGAGTAGCCGGGCGCATAATAAATGTATATAACATAACATAACATCTCGGGGCAAGTTTGTCACGCGACTTTACAACACCTTACAATCGAAGCTGCACCCACCTCCAACCCTGCTCGTGAATGCTGGGAACATATGTTGGGCGACACACTTGGTGACGAGGACTTGGAGCTCAGCTGCTCCATGACCAGGCGATTGACAGCTAACTGTAATTTGAGCATAATACACTTTAAATATCTTCAACAGCTGTATTACACACCATTTCAATTACACAAATATGGATTGAGAGATACACACAGTTGTAAAAGATGCAGGGCGCAGGAGGCTGATTTTTGGCACCTTGCTTGCGATTGCTCAAAAGTACATGAATTCTGGACATTGGTTACACAAGCTATAACAACCATGGTACTGGAGCAGGTAGATTGCACACCCCGGTGCTGCTTGCTGAGATTGGTACAACACTTAAGACACCAGAATAGGAAACTGGTGTTAATTGCAGTACTGCTTGCAAAGAGGAAGGTGGCACAAACGTGGGATAGTACACGGTGACTGAAATTTGAACCCTGGATAAAGGACTTGGTATTCTGTAGAGACCAATTGACGTGCTATGCTGAACTTCCTACACCATCGTGGCGAAAGATGTCTGGTCTCCTCTAACTGTGTATCTATTGTCTAATACTCATGATGTGGCAGGAGATTTGAATTCACCTGTGAATGTCAACATTGTACTGCAGGATGATTTGGGTGAATGATCGGACTGATGTATGTTATTCTGATGGAAGACACTGTACCTATTGTCACTCGGGGGTAATGTTGCATGTTTTTTATGCATGAGTTGTATGTCTCTTCTTTGGAAATGCAAAAAATAAACTATTAAAATAAAACGTTTCTAAAACGGAAAACATCATTTAATATTTTTTTAAAGCAAAAAACCTTTTGCGAACGGCATACTTACATCATTTCTCAAATACTTCTTGTGCTACTAAAAGATATATTCAGAAACGAGACATCGCACAGAAATGGGGCGCAGCCGATGCACCTACGGCGGCACAATGGGTTCTTAACATGGACAGGGTCATGGTGACGGAGCGTGCAGTATACTCCAACAGGGCATGCCCGGGGAAATGGAACAAAATTTGGTCCAAGTGGAACATATACAGAGGGGAGATTTGTGATCCCTTAACAGAGGAGGAGCAGGACGAGTCTGAAGATGATGAGGATACGGGATAAGGGGCCACTTGGAACCCACGAGGGGGAGGGTTCACAGATTTTAGATTGCATTGGAACACACCGGACTTGTCCTGGGCGTCAGAGTAGTGGCGTCACCATAGGGATGATACCTGGAAGGTCCCGCACACACCTGATAATAGGTTTTGGGGATGGGTGGAGGTTCACGAAAGGGAATGAGTACAAGGGGGGAACACCCCTACGTAGCCATGGAACCTAAGAACCAATAATGAACGACTATAATGTGCTTCCTTACGTTTTATTGTTATGTTCTTGTTTTTGCAAAAAAGAAAAAAACAAAAACCACACTGATTGACTGAACAAGGGAATAGCTGTGCCTTTTCTCTGAGGCGGTGATAATGTAATGTAGGAAAAATGACAATTGGATTTGCATTGGATACTACTGCATGCTGACAATGTTAATGTGATGGCGGCCAGCCCGGATGGGTTTTAGGCCAATAGCTGTGTAAATTGAAAGGTACAATAAAGGTTTTTGAAAAAAAAAAAAAAAAAAGATATATTCAGCATATCTCAAACAAAATTTACACTCGAACTGAAGCTAGCACAGGAACTCTCGAGGCATTCTGCACTATCAATCCTCAATTTTAAACAAACCATGTTCAACGAAAAACACAACCCTCACCATATACATGAAATTTTCATCAGTCTTACTGAACATAGATCACCATGTAAACAATTATGCGATTTCCTAATAGATGTGCACCTTCAAGCCATCTTTCCCAAAATATATACCTCTCTGTATCTTTAAGTAAACTCAAAAGTCCCACCGTATGTAGCTATGTGCAAGTACAAAAACCAATTCTCACCATGTAAGCATTCGCAAGTTGATCATATAAGTTAAAAACCACATTGACAAACACTTCCCAATACATCCCTAACAAGTATTACTTCTTTCTAATTCATATACAGGCGAACAATATGTTCTCATCCTTTATTCTCACTACACTATTCCTGTTTAATAATGTTAATAAAAGTACTATAACTCCCAGAATGCAAATAACAGATGTATCTATTCTGCACATGATGTTTAGACATTCAAAACATTATTAGTTCCTCATTGCAACTTTCCACAAGACTATACTTTTATTTCACAATAAAATACATCATGTAATAAAGAGGCACTAATTAATTTTTCTTTTACTTCCCAAAATATTCGCCACTAACCTCTTAAGCACATATACTCTAATAGATATAGTTCATCTCATATATTTTTTCTCATTACCGTGAAAGTCCTTTTAATCAAACTCCCATATGTATTTTCATTTCTAATGTACATTTTAAAATAATTAGAACGTTATGTACATACCAGTGAATTGAGTATGTAGATTATATTGTTGTTTTAGCTGTTTCTGAATAGTTTTGACACAATTAAGATTTGTAAAACCTAAGCACAAAAATGGTTGGGTTAAAAGTAGAAATGCTGGGCCCTATTCACGAAGGTAAAATGAGACTAAAGTCCAACTTTATGACTTTTGGTATTCACAAGGGGCATTTACTACTTGTACATACCAAAAGTTGAACTTTACGACTTTCGGTATTCACAAAGGGCATTTACGAGTAGTAAATTCCCTGCTTCTGGATTCAAGCTAGCCTGGCTGATGTGGGGTAATACCCCATAAAAGGTCCCAGGATGCTTGTTTCCGGACCAGGGAGGACCAGGCCTGGCAGTTCGGGCTGGACTGTTCCCATGGGGAGCAGGGTCAAGACTGATATGCATATGTTTGGGTTTAATTGGAATAGCATGATGGGCAAAGAAACAATGGAGTTAGGCCTAGATCTATGTACTGGGGGTTAATGTTTGATATTGTTCAGCATTCCGTCGATCAATTGTTCTTTCTTGTATGTTTAGCCCGAGTGGGATGGGTATACCTGGATGTGGGTCTTGTGCTCACCATGTCACTGGATTCAAGCTAGCTTGCCTGATGAGGAGTGATACACTGAATCCGGTCCCAGGATGCTTGTTTCTGGTCCAGGGAGGACCTGGACTGGCAGTTCGGACTGGACTATTCCCACGGGGAGCAGGGTCAAGACTGATTTGCATTTGGCTATGTTTAAACTGGGATGATGGGCAAAAAAACTATGGATTTAGGCCCGTATTTCGGTACTGTGGATGAATGTTTGATATTTTTTCAGCATTCCATCCATCAATTGTTCTTTGTACATGGATGGGTTAGTTGCCCAAGGGTTAGATGTAGGCCCTGACCACAGGCCACACTCTGAATTCAACCCTATGCTGCGTGCAGCCTAAAGCTCTGCACAGCTTTGGGCTGATGTTTTGTGTTAAAAAAAACTTCGAAATTTACTGAAAAAAAACAGAAGTTAAAGTGGCGTTATAGTAAGGAATTGTAATTGTATTTTACTTTACATTTCCAAAGAAATATTGAAATTCACTGAAAAACCAAAGGTTAAAAAGCCAGTATAATTAGTTGAAAATGTCAGTTTAAACATATTGTTTTTCTTTTTAATGTAAAGTAATATTTAATTACCATATGTAAATCCACACTTGTTGGGGGCTGCGGAGGGAGCCCAAAGGCCCCCGTTACCCCAGCTCCCCACATGCAGTGGGAGCTGGCATTGCTGCTAATCTCAAGTCAGCTTCGAGCCCAGCCAGTGGAAGCATTTTCATAGGCTCCTGCCGGCTGGGAGCGGACTTTGTGTTTTCTCCCGTGTGGCAGGAGTTTTGAAAATGCTCCCACTAGGTGGAAGCAAACGCAAGTTTCCCTGCCCACACCAGTCTGGGCAGGGAAACTGCTGTGTCCCAGGGGTGGGATCTTTGGGACAAGGCATGTGAACTGGCACTGGGAGGGGGGACCATGCAGCCCAGCCCCCCTCCCTTTTTTCAAATATTTTACAGCCCCAGGGGAAGGGGTCCCCAGGTCCAATTTGAGTCTGGGGGAGCAGGGCTGTGAAGCCTCCCTCCTCTTTCTGCCATATTTTGGCCCTGTTTGTAGGCACCCCAGGACTTATAATGGCTCAGAGAGGGGGGCACATGCCCACCTCCCTTTTTCAAATGTATTAAAGCCCTGGGGGTGGGGTGTGTTGCCCCTGGCCAAATTAGTCACCAGGAGGGGGTCCGCACACACCCTCCCTTATTATTTTGCCTCAGCCCTAGGAGGGTGGGGTAGAGGCTCAGGATGGGGGTCACATGTCCCCCTCCCCAAATTAAGACATAATGTATTGCCCTTCCTGAGCCCTAGCTCCACACTGGCTGGGTTTATTAAACAAGTGTGGAAGCCTGTGTTTGTTATTTGTTATTATTTTGCCATAGAATCACTGATCTTCTATGAATTTGTGGCATTTTAGAAAAAAGCCCAAGTTGGGGTCCCTCTGGGACCCCACCACCTGGTCTAGGGGGCCAAGTTATCCCTACCCTGCTCCCTTAAATTTTGGGTTTTTTTCAGGACTCAAGTCTGAGTCCAGAGACCTATGATGGCTGCCACCACTTTCTGATTGAGGTGGTGGCAGCCAAACAAATCTCAGCAGGAGATCTGTCAGGTCCGCATAGGCTCTGTTCCCTAGATATACAAAGTTTTTGAGCATTAATTGCTCATAAACTACTGAATGTATTTACACTAAATCACAAAAAGCACTCTTTCTGGACCAAGCCCTAGCTTTCTGGCAAATTTGGTTTAAATCCAATCAGTGGCTTAGGCTGTAGCTGTGTCTAAAGTTCCTATGGAAAAACGAATAGGGAAAATGCGTTTTGGGACCCCCCTTTTTTCTGGGCCTCATTTGAAGGACCATCCCAGAACTTTACATGTGCAAACTAGTCAAAAGTAGCACTTTTTTTTTAGACAGTTTAATGGAGATTCATCAAACAATGCCAAAGTTATTAGCAGCACAAAAAATGCATTTCTTAGGGCTATAAGATCCTAACTATAACTATGCATTAACTTACAAATATATACATTTGACAGATGGAAAATAGCATTGATGACATTGCATAATCATCTTGCACCCCCTAAAGGGTCACACAAACATATAAGGTAAGTCTATTGGCTTATCAACAAACCACATCATTACAGACATCATCATCCTGTATGTTAATGCAATCATCAATAATAGTTGTGTAAATGCACTTATTAATGTTAATAAAGCGTATTCGCTTTAAGCAGTAATTACTGTCAATAATATTATATCAATAAAATATTTAAAAATGAGCAGAACATGTATCTGTGTGCTTTTTGTATACTGTCCAACAATGAAAATGCTACCATAAATACAACCCTTAGAGGGCATCACATTTTGATCACATAACATGGAATTATAGACTTACCCTCTAACACATGTACCTTTTTTGGACATCTTTAGGCCACAGTAATGCAGCCACAAAACAAGCAATTAGAGGGTGCTGCACCCCCAACTGTTGAGCCAAAGCTCCAGCCTTGGAAGTGCTTTGAAGCATTCAGCAAAGTTCCGGAAGTTTCGGGGTTTCTATGGCCCGCAAACTTAAGGTCAGTCCCTAGTAAAAACTCTTTAGGGGGAGCTGCTGCTCTCTTGCAGCTGCACTCCTGCCTCCGCCACACTTCCTTTGTTTTATGGTTGTGCCCCTGCCATCCTGGGGCCACCACGAGTATAGAAGATTAAGCAAATACAAAAAGCCCAGCAGGGCATTATGGTGTGCTCCAGCCAGAACAGTGAATAGTAGATCAGGAGCTATACAGCTGTGACGGGGAGAACCGCTGCCTTCTCCTTTGCTACGTTGCGTGGCTTTTTCCCTTTTGTTTCTTTTGTGTTGGGTACGCCCGGGCACCATCTTGCCTCCTCAATGTTGGGGGAAGTTAGGAGAGCTCATCCCTCACTGCCCTGCCAGCTCCCTCATGGGCCGCACTTCCACATGCAGGAGCCAGCATCTTCTCTTTCCCTGCCCAATCCTGCAGACACTGAGCTCCTCTGTTGTTGCGGTGGCTGCGCATTCCCCCCAGACACTGGCACAGGGAGAGCTGCAGGCCCACGCTACTGAGAGGGTCTATGGCACACCCCTCTTCCTTTTGGCATTCAGGGGTCGGAAACAACAGCGGCTGGCACAGGTAATCAAGGTGGGGTGGGGCCGGGCGCAGCAGGGGGAAGTCGACAGACGACGGAATAAGTATGCGCTTATTTAATTATACCTATTCCGTCATCTGTTGACTTTCACTCCTCCCTCCACTCGCCACAGCCCTTACCTGTTCCGGCCGCCGCTGGTCAGGGATGGGGTCCCAGCCCACTCCTTTGCAAATACGTGCCCAAGGAATGGGGTCCCTAGGCCAAGGGAGAAACTAGGGGAGTGGCTCCACTCCTGCTCCCTCTCTGTAAAAGTGTAAATGAAACAAAGAGCACAGACACCCAGGCTCTGTCCCACCTTTGAGGTAAGTTTATAAACAGCTCCGCTTGGCAAATGGGGTCAAAGGTCCCCAATTTTCAGAATGGTATAAGTCAGGCTCCGTTTGGCCAATCTGAGCAATTATGGGCTCATGTTACTCCTCATGGCAAGCTCTACCCACCAGAAGCAGTTTCAGCAGATCTCCAAAGTGGTGTAGTTCACAGGTGCAGGATCTCTTACCCCCCTGTGCCAGCCTTCCTTATTGTCTTGGTCTCTGGGCACAGAAGTCCAGGGCTTTTCTCCAACTGGTCCTCAGGGGATGTAAGAGGGTCTGCCTTGCAGGCCCTTGGGGAGACCCACTGGTCCTGGCGTTAACTAGGCAGGGTCCTTAGTCCTTTCTGGGCATCAGGGGGCTACTCCTTCTAGTTGTCCATGGCGGCCCACAGGGTCCAGCAGCGAAGCATAATAAAACACCAAGCAAGAGAGAGTTTCCCCTTGTGCAAGAGGTTTTTATAGGGGAGTGGAAGGTTCCAGAAGCCAAGTACCCCTGGCCAATCCTAAGGTGCCATGTCACCTCTCCACCCCTGTCCCAACTCGCCTGCATAGCATGCTGGGACAATTTAAAGATGGTGCCATCCAGGAGTACTAGTCACATCTCCTCCAGGGGCCCCAGCTCTGCCCCTCACTGACAACACTGCCAGGGTCTATCTCACTAAATCTTTAAAGGGAAGCCCCCTCTGGTGTTAGCTCCAGAGGTCTGGGTTCCCTCCTTTATTCAGGGTGCATTGGCAGGCCCATCCCTGGTACAATATGACAGCTGATTGAAGATCCTTGAGCCCCACCCCCTTCCTCTCAGGTGCTGAGTGAGGTGCTGTTAATTGCTCCATTGTGTGGGGAGGACTTTGTTCCTGCTGCTGGACAGAAATTTAATTAACTTGGCACAGCAGGGTGACAAAAGGCCTGGGCTCTGATCCTGTGATGAGTCAGAGAAATATGACAGTTCTGGATGACCCATAGGTGGTACAGATATCTTTGTGGAACTTGCATATTCGATTTCCTCGCACACATTACACCCCATTTCAATATGTCACTGGTCTCTGTAGCTTAAAGGTGAGTGAAACTGTACTTAAAGGAAGTATTCCCCTGATGTGTATAATAAATTGGTGCTATAGACAATCAATAAATCACACTGACTTTCCCCATTAGTGTGCACTAACATTACAAGGCCTACCCCAGGCCAATGTCTAATCCTGCAGAGTCACCCCTTAGCCAGGCTACATGTACACAGTTAACGGGCTGAGCATGACGGTAGTCTCACACGTGCAGCACTCACACATGTGCACACATGTGCACTTGTATCGATGTGTAACCAGCCAAGTGCCCCACACCCTTGCTGCTTAGCCGTGGCCTTATCTTAAAAGGCAACACTGGTGGTAAACAAGCACAGTCCATTTGCCAGGCAATTGCTGTGTGTGAGACACATGTAGTGAGACTCATCCACAGTAAAAAGTCCAAAAGTGGGCTATCAAAAAAGAAAGAACATCCAGGCACACTGAATGGGTGGAACCCAATTGCAACAATATATATTGCAAATGAGAAAAGAACTCAATCAAACGTTTTAGAAAAGGCTTGTATGCAGTGATTACACTGAGAGAAGAAAGTGATGCAGGGGACCACAAAGTAATTGATTTAACTCCAAGAGAGCCACACTCAGTCATCTAAATACCATTGTACTGCCATCTCAACCATTCTCCCAATACCATTAAAGAAGCTTAAAAAGTCTAGAACATATTGTTCTACATGGACTGAACTGCTATATCCTCTCCAAACAATTCTATTAAGTACCGTTGAAAAGTGAATTCATCCCTTCGCCTTGTTACCAGGGGAGCCCACAGACAGAAACTTGAGGCAGTGTCAGAAAATACCTGTATAATAAGCAAAAAGGGACAAGCACTTGAGATCCATTACTTTTTTTCAGCTTGGTTTTTGAGAAAAGATTGAGTTGCAGTAAATGGTTCAGGATTCTAGTATGCAGCAAGAAAGCACAACACTTTCAAATTTGTCTGAGCCTCCCCAGTGTTGATTTAGGTCCTACTTGGATAATAATTAATGTACGACCCAAGTGTGACCCCCATTGCACTCCACAAGTGATGGATTCAAAATTCCGAACAGAGGAGGGAAAGGGAAACAGCCTGTGAGGCCCTTGTTACAAAAGAGGTCAGCCTATCCAGGTATGGCCCCTCACCAGTGGTGGCTCCTCCGCTAAGGCGGAGGAGCATCACTCCACAGCTTTGCAGCAGTGAAACCAAGGAAAAATAAAATGATAATAACTTGAGGTCATTGTCATTTTACTTTTTTCCTGCTGCAGCAGCTTTGCAGGCAGGGCAGGGTTGCTCTGTTGACAGAGGAGCAGGGGGAGGAGTGGTCGCAACTGTAAGTGTGCATGACTGTTTGGCTGGCTATCTGGGGCCTACCAAACAGTCATGCTCCCTTTACATGTTCTCCACCCAGGTTGTATTACAGCCTGGGTGGAGAAAATGCCCAGGCTCCAATGTCTGTCTGAGCGCTGAACCTTGGCGCTCAGACCAATCACAACACTGCATTGCAGCGTTGTGATTGGCTAAGGGGAGCCTGGGTGCTTCCTGTCATGACCAAATGTGGAGCAGAGACGGAGGAGAGATGCGGCGATAAGGTACTTTTTCCCCTCATTTTTACACTCCCACGCCCCGCCACCTCCAGGGCTGGACTGGCCAGCCGGGCAAGCGGGCAATCCCCAGGGAGGCCGGAGCTCCTGGAGGCCGGTTTTGATGCATGGAGGCCGGTTTCGGCACCCGGGAGTCCGTTCTGGTCTTCAGAAGTTGTGGTGCGGCTTATGCGGTCCCATAGCATCTTTCAATTGCTGCCTGTTTTATTTGTTTGGAGTTGTTTTAGGACGCACAGACATCCTGCACATGTGCTTCAAAAACAGCTACCATGGCGCTTGTCTTCATTAAATGTGAGCTCTGAAAAATGACGACAAAAAGCAGATGGCAGGTAAAACAGTCCGACTCCGGCACTCATTGTGCCTCAGTTAGGTATGTGACTCAAGCATATAGGCAGGCATTGATGCTAGCACATTCCTGGCTGGGGGTGACTCAGGGCGTTGGGGTGCTCGGGCAGGTTTGCCTGCCAGTATAGTTAAGAGTGCATGCGAGCCAAGCTTTAAAACTAAATAAAAATCCTTTGATTTGAAGCACATGTGGTCAGTCGCAGGAGGCGCTGCCTGCTCCAGCCTCCCACAGCGGACCCCTTGGCCAGGCTACATGTACACAGTTAACGGGCTGAGCATGACGGTAGTCTCACACGTGCAGCACTCACACATGTGCACACATGTGCACTTGTATCGATGTGTAACCAGCCAAGTGCCCCACACCCTTGCTGCTTAGCGGTGGCCTTATCTTAAAAGGCAACACTGGTGGTAAACAAGCACAGTCCATTTGCCAGGCAATTGCTGTGTGTGAGACACATGTAGTGAGACTCATCCACAGTAAAAAGTCCAAAACTGGGCTATCAAAAAAGAAAGAACATCCAGGCACACTGAATGGGTGGAACCCAATTGCAACAATATATATTGCAAATGAGAAAAGAACTCAATCAATCGTTTTAGAAAAGGCTTGTATGCAGTGATTACACTGAGAGAAGAAAGTGATGCAGGGGACCACAAAGTAATTGATTTAACTCCAAGAGAGCCACACTCAGTCATCTAAATACCATTGTACTGCCATCTCAACCATTCTCCCAATAGCATTAAAGAAGCTTAAAAAGTCTAGAACATATTGTTCTACATGGACTGAACTGCTATATCCTCTCCAAACAATTCTATTAAGTACCGTTGAAAAGTGAATTCATCCCTTCGCCTTGTTACCAGGGGAGCCCACAGACAGAAACTTGAGGCAGTGTCAGAAAATATCTGTATAATAAGCAAAAAGGGACAAGCACTTGAGATCCATTACTTTTTTTCAGCTTGGTTTTTGAGAAAAGATTGAGTTGCAGTAAAAGTTTCAGGATTCTAGTCTGTAGCAAGAAAGCACAACACTTTCAAATTTGTCTGAGCCTCCCCAGTGTTGATGTAGGTCCTACTTGGATAATAAATAATGTACGACCTAAGTTTGACCCCCATTGCACTCCACAAGTGATGGATTCAAAATTCCGAACAGAGGAGGGAAAGGGAAACAGCCTGTGAGGCCCTTGTTACAAAAGAGGTCAGCCTATCCAGGTATGGCCCCTCACCAGTGGTGGCTCCTCCGCTACGGCGGAGGAGCATCACTCCACAGCTTTGCAGCAGTGAAACCAAGGAAAAATAAAATGATAATAACTTGAGGTCATTGTCATTTTACTTTTTTCCTGCTGCAGCAGCTTTGCAGGCAGGGCAGGGTTGCTCTGATGACAGAGGAGCAGGGGGAGGAGTGGTCGCAACTGTAAGTGTGCATGACTGTTTGGCTGGCCATCTGGGGCCTACCAAACAGTCATGCTCACTTTACATGTTCTCCACCCAGGTTGTATTACAGCCTGGGTGGAGAACATGCCCAGGCTCCAATGTCTGTCTGAGCGCTGAACCTTGGCGCTCAGACCAATCACAACACTGCATTGCAGCGTTGTGATTGGCTAAGGGGAGCCTGGGTGCTTCCTGTCATGACCAAATGTGGAGCAGAGACGGAGGAGAGATGCGGCGATAAGGTACTTTTTCCCCTCATTTTTACACTCCCACGCCCCGCCACCTCCAGGGCTGGACTGGCCAGCCGGGCAAGCGGGCAATCCCCCGGGAGGCCGGAGCTCCTGGAGGCCGGTTTTGATGCATGGAGGCCGGTTTTGGCACCCTGGAGTCCGTTCTGGTCTTCAGAAGTTGTGGTGCGGCTTATGCGGTCCCATAGCATCTTTCAATTGCTGCCTGTTTTATTTGTTTGGAGTTGTTTTAGGACGCACAGACATCCTGCACATGTGCTCCAAAAACAGCTACCATGGCGCTTGTCTTCATTAAATGTGAGCTCAGAAAAATGATGACAAAAAGCAGATGGCAGGTAAAACAGTCCAACTCCGGCACTCATTGTGCCTCAGTTAAGTATGTGACTCAAGCATATAGGCAGGCATTGATGCTAGCACATTCCTGGCTGGGGGTGACTCAGGGCGTTGGGGTGCTCGGGCAGGTTTGCCTGCCAGTATAGTTAAGAGTGCATGCGAGCCAAGCTTTAAAACTAAATAAAAATCCTTTGATTTGAAGCACATGTGGTCAGTCGCAGGAGGCGCTGCCTGCTCCAGCCTCCCACAGCGGAGCAGCAGGGGCTCTCACTGCTGGCCTGGTGGTCTCACTTAGGGCTATGAGAACGCTTTGAGAGACCCAGGTGCATACTACCAGCTAGCTGTCTGTACAGCAAACACACTCCAGCAGTCCATGGTGGTTCAGGCACATTTGTGCAGCCTTTCTCCCTCTTGTATGAAAGGCCACTCCACAATGCAAATAGGCCTCTCATCTGTATGACGGGCTCTGAGCAGATAGACCTCAGGCCTTTCTTCTGTTCCCTTGAGCAGAACTGACCTTTTCCCTTGTGGCCTCATACACCATTTTCACAATGTTTTCCCAACATTTCTTGGGAGAAATACTCCCCAAACCCCACCTTGTTTCGTGGGGTTTGGGGAGTATTTCTCCCCAGAAATACTTGGGAGAGTTGAGCTCACTCATTGGGTTTACTTCCTGCAGGCAGTATGGGGGCTGGTCTGACAAAGATTTCCAGGGCTGCTTTTGGTTCCCAGTCCGGCCCTGGCCACCTCTGATCCATGCTGGCCACCACTGCCCTTCGCCCCAATTCTAGAGAGTCTTTTTATCAGAATGGGTTGTAAAACAGTATCAAATGCTACTGAGATGCCCAACAAGAGAGGGAAGCCCTTTCACCCTCTTCTAGTCTACAATAAGCATGGTTTAACCTGACTGGTGTGAATACAGAACACCATTAATATTGGTCGAACAATGCTGCAGTGATGAGGGAAAACAATTAGCTCAGTCACTAGGCTATTCTCTAGGCTTTGCAAGGAGTGAGATCACATAATCCTTCTCCCATTCATGTGGAACCTTACCAGGCACAATAGAAGAATTTGAAAGCCTGGTAATTGTGAGAATCAAGGTGAAGGAAAACCACTTGATCAGCCTAATTGGTCAAGGTTCTAAAAGGGAACCCGAAGAAATGCGGCCCATTTGGCTTACATCTGGATGTGATTCACCTCATAAGAGTGTGATGTTGTGTGTGGAATAAATTTGCAACTAATGGTCATTCAGAAAGCATAACAATTGGTGAAAATTAGGCGCGGAACCTAAAGAGGCTATGCCATAGTTGCCCAAACATCAAGGTGGCCTAGTCTTGATACCCCTCTCAAGCCTTTTTCCACAATCTTATCTCTCTCTTCCATCTACGTGCTCCATTTTCTGCCATTCACTCTTTTGCGCTGGGTCAAAGTCTATTGATGAAAAGTAAGTCCTGACCCTCCGCAAGCCCCTCCACAATTAAGTAATAGTTAGACAGCAATTGCTCCTTCAACGAATATTCTAGGCTACAGCATGTAGCAAGGATAGGAAAGGACTGTGACTTCACGAGGAGCCAGGTGTACTGTCATTGTGACTCGCGTCTTGCTGAATCCATCTGTCAGGGGTTGGAGCGTAAAGGGGACCCAAGGGAACCTGTCAACAGTCTTTTGTTTTAAACATCAGCCCTGAAACAACGCGCCTTTTCCCTGCAGTCTTCCCCTTGCAACCTGTCACTAGGAACACTGCTTTCTGGGATATGAAGTTGTTGTGTTACCGCAGTGGCAGTGCGGTCACGTAACTTTGGGCGGTATTCTCCCTCGTACGAGGGCCATACAGGACACATAAAGGTGAGGTCCGATGTTAATCCAACTAGACAGCGGCGTCAGAAGAAGGTGTAAGGCCGAAATCCATCATGCCATTGCTGTATCCATATAAAGGTTTCCCTGGTTTCCCCGATGTGGCCTCTTACCTTTTCTTTGTGGAGAGGAATTTTGTTTATATATATATATATATATATATATATATATATATATATATATATATATATATATATATATATATATATTACCGTGTCTAGAAACAGGTAGCAAGCACCTCCCGTCCTGCCGCCAAAGACATCTCGGACATGTATGTTGCGCTTAACAAATATTTTAAACTTAAACTTAAACTTAAACATGGACCAATTCAGTGCTCAAATTCTTTTATTTTTTTTTATATCCGTTTTCCCATCCCCAATGGTAAATTGGATTTTCCAGAATTAGAAATCTAGGGAGATGTTAAAATTAAATAAATAGGGGGCGTGGCCAAGATGGCGTCGGAGTAGGACGCTTCTTTGAGCCTCTCCGACGCCGTTCCAACAAAGCACCTGAAAGCTGGGTCTAAGGAGTGCTGTTCAACGCCAGATGGACAGCGGAGGCCGCCGACGCCTGGAGGAGCGGTCCGGTGTTCTTGGAGGAGCGGAGCGGGGATTGCGGCGCCCGCCGGCACGGAGTCGGACTGCGGCCTGTTGAGCACCGATCTCGCGTGCTTAGGGGGCCGGCCTCGATCTGGGCGGTGCCCGGCGCGGAGAAGAGGCGACCCGCATTGGCATTCCTGTGGCGGCCCGTGGTCCTGCCGAGGGGCGGGGGACGCGTCTTGCCGTGGGGTCTCCCATAAGCACACAGGGAGAGGCCCGGCGGTGCTGGCCTAGCGGAGCGGAGGAGAACGGAGAGCGGCGAATAGGGTTCCGCTGGAGGCGGCTGACGGGGCGGACGATCGGAGGAGCCGGGAAGACGACGGTGAGCTGCCCCCCCCCCATCCAGACCGTTGAGAGTGCCGGCACAGTGGGGAAGAAGCCAGCGGGGGCTCTGGGGGCTCAGGACTGAAGCTTGGGGGCCGCCTTGGCAGGAACGGGCCTGGTGCAAAGGCGGAGGCGGATCCTATCCTGACTTTACCGCGACCTCTGCCAGGGATGGTCGCTGAGCCACGCTAATCTGCCTACACCTCTGGGACAAGCTGCGGGAGTCCATTGGGGAATCTGGTTCCGTTGGAGGTGGGGCCCCTGCACAGCTCCCTGAGCGGCCCGAACGGCCTGGCCACACGGCTGCTTCACCTCTACGGGCGAGGCTGGGCGGCGGAATTGAGCCGCCATTTTGACTGCACCATCTCGGGCGGCCGGGCCCTGCTTGCTCCCGTGGCCTGGGCTACTGTTAGGTGGACTCTGCAATAACAGTGCGCCCCCCTGTGAACTTAGGGCCGGAGGAGGTAGCCCCCCCGCCCTCTACACTCTCTGGCTCGGAGGGTCAGCTGGTTACCTGCCGTATCGCCATAGGAAGTGTCCCTATAAACGGAGGAGGGGTCTCAAGCCTGCTTGGATTCCCCCGGGGGGGGAGAGCTACGCCAACTGCCAGTGCGGGCCCTGCTTGAGCCCCCCAACTGGGCCTCCGGTGTGGAGGGGACGCCTGATCGCGTGCAACAGCGGGGGACCCACGATGGCTAACGCATCGCGGAAGGGGAAGCCGGGGAAGGATGGTGCCTCTAAATCTTCGCAACAACCGGCCTCGCCGGGAGCCAGTAGCTCGTCGAAACAATCGGACGATGAGACGCCCGCCACGAAGGCATTCATGACTGAGCTCTTTGCTTCCATTAAGGAGGATATTTCCGAACTCCGTTCGCAGTTAGCCTCCGATCTTCGGGAGGTGAGGCGGGATGTCGATGGGATTGGTGAGAGAGTGGCGACATTGGAAGACCACGATTTGAGTACGGCGAACGACGTGCATCAATTGCAACAAGACGTCATCCGCCTTACTGAGCAAAATCTGGATCTGCAGTCCCACGCAGAGGACCTCGAGAACCGCTCCCGAAGGAATAACATTCGTATCAAGGCGGTGCCGTGGGACGGAGAGGCGGGAGACCTGCGTGGGTACGTTCAGGCCCTGTTCGTGCAGATTCTGGATGAGGAGGAGGTTCAAGAAATAAGGATGGACAGAGTGCACAGAGTGGGGCTGCCCAGGCGAGGGGGGGGACCGCCTCCGGATATCCTCGTCTGTGTGCATGACTTTCAGGTGAAGGAGCGTATCTTGCGGAAGGCTAGAAGCATCTCCTCCTTGCAATTTAGGGACCATCATCCGCAGCTATACCAGGACCTGGTGGCATCGACGCTTCAGAAACGGAGAGAGTTCCGACCTGTGACCGCCTTCCTGCGGGAACGCAATATCTCCTACTCCTGGGGTCATCCCTTTCGTATCATATTTCGCTGGCAGAATAGGCTGGCCCAGATCAGCTCCCTGCAAGCGGCAAAGGATCTTCTGGGTCTTGAGGACATCGCGCCGACCCAGGTGACCCACAACTCGTCACCGCGGAGACGACGTCGCTCCTCTTCCTGGCATAGAGTTGGTTCCTCCCCGGAGCGGAGACGGCCGGACCGCACGACCAGCGAGCAGGAGAGGGGAGCTGCGGTGGCTTCGGTGGCTGTTATAATGTACTTTTACTTAATACACCCTCCCTGCAGACAGGAGCTTTTGATGTTCCCTTCGGGTGAGTGATCGCTCACCGGCGTAAAAGACTTTCTTTCATTTTCAATTTTTATTAATGCTATATTGTTTGTGGGGTGGTTGCAGGGTGTTGAATTTTACTGATATTTTACTTTGACATTGGGCTTTAAATGTATATGCCTTGACTGGGGTGAATATCTTTGGAGTATGTTTTTGCAAATTGTTTTTACTATGAGGCTGGTTTTTGAGAGTATCTTTTGGTTTATGTTTTGCACTGTGCGTCATTGATACGCACGTAGAGTATTTTTAGACTGTGTGTTACGGGTGCACACGTGGAAAGTTTACCTCTTGTGTAACTTCTTCCATTTGGTTTTGTTTTTACCCTGTATATGGTTAATGCTTCAAGTAGGTGTTTGGGCTGTGCATTGTAGTTGTATACGTTGAGTTTGGAGATTTTCACGATATAATTACTTTGGATTTAAGCAGGCCTATAATATGTTTGCTTTGGGTTAAGGGATACCCTGGATTTGTTTTATGTTTTTGACTGTGCATTTTGGTTGTGCATGTTGGGTTTCGATTTTCTCATAATATATTTGCTTTGGGTTTAAGCAAACCAGGATATGTTTGCCTTGGGTTAAGGGATACCCATATTGGTTTTTAGAGTGTTTGGGAGGTTTTATTGCCCTTTCTTAGCTTGGGTTGTGTCTTATTCCATTTCTTTTGGGTAGACCTGGTTCTTTCCTTGGTTTGTGCCTTAGTTTGTGGTGCATTAGGCTACTCATATTGTGCCCGTAGTTTGGGACGTAGGTTTTGTGGATAGTTTCCACTGGTTTTGATGTATATTTTTATTTAACGAGCATTCTTTTGTTTGTGATCATTATGAAAGGGAGATGGGTGTAACAACTGAGTTCTCATCCATTTTCCTTTGTCCTCATATGTATGTTTGGCAACTTTCTTACATTTGTTGTTATGATCATTTTAATATAGAGATGATGTATAATTTTTCTTATTATTACATCCTCTTTCTTATTATTTCATCCTCTTTTGTAGGAACATGTAATTTACCATCTTCACATGTGTTATTTGTTTTCTATCATTATGAAAGGGGGATGTGTTATAATGTACTTTTACTTAATACACCCTCCCTGCAGAAGTTCTCTCCCTGCTGCTCAACCACTGATGATGTCAAATGGAATGTTGATAGTGTTTGGTTTAGAAGAGTATGTCAGTTGGTGTGGAAGGGCTGAGCTGTGGAGAGCCTGCTCCTGGTGGGGCTTTACAATGGATCTGACTAACATCTAATAAAGCTGTGATCCTATTCTACACGTCTGGACATCGCTTCTTTCTTCATTATAACAGTGGCCTCCGCCACAATGGCTGATTCTCAAGAGAGCTCTGGAGCGGCATGACCCATGTTTCGCTGAATGTCGTCGGAGGGGCTCTGGCCCTGAGGTTCCGGGGGATCGATTGTACTTTTAGAGAAGACACCCCGAACCGTGGCCTGGGGGTCACTAGGTGGATCCCCTTGCTCCAGTACCAGTCCAGGGGGCCCTGACGAACTGCGGTCTGCTGGAACTGATGACTACCCGACTCAGGTTTAGTACCTGGATAGGTTTCCTGTTGTTCTTCTGTTGGGGGGGAGGGGGTGGGGGGGCTCTGGAGTTGGGGGGCTTGTGCTCTTAGATGTGACATTCTGAGCTGTTTTCTATTGGTTTCCGGTTTGAGGGGGGGGTCGAGGGTGGGGGTGGGGGGGTACCTGGGGGGGGAGTGCAGGGGAGTGCGATGGCGGCGACATGAGTGATGTGTGGCATGTATGGTGGTATTAGGGGGGGTGTCGGGGGAGTGCATGGAACGGGAAGTGGGATTGTTAGAGTTCTTGGAGGCTGACGAACAGTGTGCTGGTACTTGGGGAGGAGGGGTGGATCGTCTTACCAAGCAACATTTGTTGGGTGGGCTCTCGTCTGCAAGGGGGGGGGTTCCTGGAATGCCTACTGGAAGCTTTGATCTTATGGTTCCACTATGCCTGTTAGTATAGGGTCCTGGAATGTTAGGGGCTTGAATTCGCCGCAGAAGCGTCAGAAAGTATGGAAGTATTTGATTGACCACCAGTTGGATGTCGTAGGGCTACAAGAAACCCATTTGGCACGCAAAGATGAGCTGCGCCTCCGACATAGGGCATATCCCCTTATATACAGGGCTTCTGCATCCACAAAACATAGGGGGGTGGCACTCATGTTCCGCGCTGCGTTGCACTTCCAACCTATTGACATGTGCGGTGATAAGGAGGGCCGCTGGCTGATGGTACAGGGCCTGGTCCTGGGACGGCTGAGTACGTTTGTGGTAACTTACCTGCCCAATGCGGGCCAAAATCAGTTTTTACAAAATTTGCTGCAGAGAGTGGGTGACTTTGCTGAAGGCCACTTGTTCCTCCTAGGGGACTTCAACCTGGTGTGGGATAAGGATGTGGATAGCTCTGGGTCTCGTAGAACTGACACGGGGGTGTTTTCGGCTCCCTCGCAGCAGCTGGTGGGGGAGCTGGGGTTGGTTGACGGCTGGCGCTTTTTCCATCCTACCACACGCGACTACACCTTTTTTTCACATGTTCATCACTCCTACTCCCGTATAGATCACATTTTCATTAGCCAGGCCCTCAGAGGAGATGTTCTTGATGCCACCATTCTTCCACTTTCGGTGTCTGACCACAGTTTGCTGGTTCTTAGCCTTCGTTGGTCGTCGTCCGGCGACGGACAACGGAAATGGTATTTCCCGGCCTCGGTGCTGAGGGATGACGCCTCTAATAAGGCATTGCGGCAGGCCATTAGGGAGTTTTTTTAACTTAACCCCGTAGCCGACACCTCGGTATCCAATACATGGGACGCCTTTAAAGCGTCTATCAGGGGCACGTGCCTGGGTCTCAATGCTAACCTCAACAGGTTACGGCGTAAGGACCGAGAGGAACTGGAATCCGAACTGGCGAGCCTCGAGCGGGCGCATAAGCTCAAACCCTCGAGGGTGACCCTCCGACCCGTGACCGCGGTCCGGGGGAAATTGAGGGCCCACTACAACAATAGGGCCGAACTGACGCTGTTGAGGCTTGGAAGGCAATCCTACTCTGGTGGGAACAAGGTGGGGAGGCATCTGGCGCGTCAGTTGAGGGATAGGCGGGAACGTGAGTACATCGGGGGTATTCGGGATGCTACGGGTGAGGAGCAGCACAGGGACGAGGCGAAGGCGGCCATCTTTGGACGCTTTTATGCGGACCTCTACACGGGGGACAGGTTACAGGCAGATGCACAGAAGGAGTATCTGCGGCGCTTACCCCTCCCCCAAATATCCGCGGAATGTAATGAGCTGTTGGGGGGCCCGATTGTCCGGGAAGAGGTACTAGAGGCTATCAAGAAGTTAAAACTACACAAGTCACCCGGGCCGGACGGCTATACTGCCGCTTTTTATAAAACTTACGCCATTGAAGTGTGCGATTTTTTGGAATCCCTCTTCAATGAAATGGCAGAGTCTGGTTCCTCCTCTGGCTCATTGGCGGAGGCGGTGATTACGGTCTTGCCGAAGCCGGGGAAGGACCCCACCCAATGTGCGTCTTATCACCCCATAGCACTCCTCAACATCGATGCCAAGCTGTACTCGGCGATCCTAGCACATAGGTTACAAGATCTGATGCCGGCGATAATTCAGCCTGACCAGTCTGGATTTATCAAGGGGCGTCAAACCCACGATAATACCCGCAGGGTGGTACACCTAATAGAAAAAGCTAACCGGTTCCACATACCGGCGGTCTTGGTCGGGCTGGATGCCGAAAAGGCTTTCGATCGTGTGGACTGGGGCTTCCTGTTTCATACGATGGTAGCCTTCGGCTTCTCGGAGAGGTTCATCACCATGGTGAGGGCTAACTTTTCCAACCCTCGGTCCCGCGTAACTGTGAATGGTCACATGTCGGCGTTTTTTCCGCACTCTAGAGGCACTCGACAGGGTTGCCCTCTTTCACCTCTCCTGTTCGCGCTCAGCATTGAACCTTTGGCTGTGGCGGTACGGGAGCAGGAGGGAATTCGGGGCATTCCGTTCACAGGAGAGCAGCATAAAATCACGCTCTTCGCGGACGATATTCTCTTCTCCGTGGCGGATCCAGAGGGCTCTTTGCCTTGCATCGCAGAGACCCTGCGGCGATATGAGGAGGTAGCCGGTTTCAAGGTGAATTATAGCAAATCATATATCTTGAACCTTACTCTATCGCGATCCGAGATAGAACGCGTGCGTCCGCTGACGCCTCTGGCTTGGGCCGATACCTCCATTGTCTATCTGGGGGTCCATTTGACTCAGACTGTGGGCAAACTATTCTCAGCTAACTTTCCACCCGTGCTAGCGAAACTTCGAGCTGAGCTGGAGAGATGGAAACCTAAGTTCCTGTCATGGCTGGGTAGGATCCACGCTGTGAAGATGGTTCTCCTTCCTAAATTCTTGTATTTATTTCAGGCCTTGCCCATACCTTTAGACAGTGACTACTTTCGGCGTCTTAAGACACAGATTCTGCGATTTGTGTGGCAAGGGGGTCGGGCGCGTTTTTCTTTTTCAGTATTGCGTCGGCCGAAAGCCGAGGGTGGAGTGGGACTGCCTGACTTGCAGCTGTATTATAAAGCGGCGCAACTGAGGGTACTGGTGGAGTGGTCGCAGCAAATGTCTGAAAAACACTGGCTACACATGGACCGGAGTGTGGCAGGCAGGTCAATATGGGACCTGGCTTGGAAACCGAAGAAGGATCGGCCCCTGAACGCCTATATTAGCACGCCTACGGGTACCACGCTCAAGCTGTGGGATACTCTAGCAACGGATGAGCGCTGGACTACGTTCCCATCACCGTTCACGCCTGTGCATTTTAACCCGGCGTTCCCCCCGGCGTCTCGGGAGGGAGCCTTTGATGTTTGGAGAGAGGGTGGCTGCAGGGCTTTGACCCACTGTTTCATGGTCGGGATCCACTCACATTTGCTAACTGCATGAGGGATTATGGGGTCCCCCGGTCTGACCAATATCGCCATGTACAATTGCTCCATTGGGCTATGTCGCCTGGGGTGCTAGAAGCAGCTACAAGACCTCCGTCGCCCTTCAAGGCCTTTATACTGCGGACGTCGGCCATGAAAGGCGTCATCTCTTTCTCATATCAGCTTTTGCTTAAATCAGCGGCATCGCCTAGGCCGCGCTACATGGAGCATTGGGAAGAAATGATAGGGAGAGATATCTCCGACAGTGAGTGGTCGGCATTATGGCGAGATCTGACAACATTCAATCACTCGCTCCATCTCAGGGAAGCCCACCTTAAGACCCTTATGCAATGGTACCTATGCCCTACCAGGCTTCATCGCTTCTATCCGGATACCTCCAATAGATGTTGGAGGGGGTGTGGGCTCCTCGGGGACTTCCAGCATATTTGGTGGGACTGCCCAGTAATTCGACCATATTGGGAGGAAATTCTCTCACACATCAGGGACATCCTTCGCTATCCTATTGAGGATTCTATGGCCTCGGTGTTACTGGGTCTACGCGATCCCGGTCTTGAACATCAGACACGAGCGGATAAGAAAATCTTGTGGCTGTGTGTTGGAGCTGCCAAGATTACACTGGCTGCTGCATGGAAAAAGAAGGAAGCTCCGGCAATATCATTGTGGCACGCTCGACTTTGGAAACTCCTCAGCATGGAGAGAATGGCGGACATCTTCCTCGACAATTTCAAAAACTTCCAGTTTCAGTGGGGTCCCCTAGTCGCATTCCTCTCTAAGGGCCTGCCATCCGCTGTGTGTCCGGCATCTATACGGTCCCTGCACTTGTTTCAAGTTTAATACTATCGATGGGATGAGTGTTGGTATGAATGGAGTCGCCGCCAGAGGGGGAGGGGGGGGTGGTGGGGGGGAGTTTCTTGTTCATGGTTTACTGAGGTACACGTTTACAAGGCCGAAGCCTATGCAGTTATGGAGTGAAGGACTGTGCCTGCCTGACCTTTCCAACGCTCGTACATGTAGATGGACGCATGGTCCTGATCAATGACTCCTGAGACATTCTTCTGGGTTCCATTATGCTTATGATGCCTAGTGAAGCTTTATTGCGCCCTTGTGGGCTCTGTATGGTGCCTTGGTAACCTGTTTGTGTTGTCTTGTTTTCTCAAACTACAAATAAAAATTTTACAAAAAAAAAAAATTAAATAAATATTTTCTCTGGCCAAATGAGATCCCCCCCAAACAAATACGACAGCCTTTTTGCACTGATTTGCACGGGAATTTAAATGTATTTCTTCAAATTGGGTCAACATAACCACCTAACAGTGTAACTGGCAGCGCCACTTAAAAAATAAATTCACAGGCGGCTTTTGAAACCTGATGTTATTATCACAAGCGCAGTGTGACCTTGTGCAGCCAAGGCTGCGCTAATGTCGCTTATTTGCTTGAAGTGCTGCAGTGATTCGCAGAGGGGATTGTGATTTCAGGTGCCTCGGCATGAAATGTTTCCCACAGTTTGGAGAAGCCTAATCCCTTCCACTGCAACTGGGAGAGCACGTTTTGTTGGTTGAACTGTTTTGTTGTAAAGCCAAAGAAGCAAATATTAAGTTATTGAAAGGGTGCCAATGAAGACGTGCAACAAAAGTCGGCGTGAACATACAAAGAACTACGACAAACACTGCTGGTAAACAGCGTTTAATAATGGGAGGGAAGGGCAGAAGTGAGAATCATTGCGATTGGTCGAAGGGTAACGAGTTACAACTGTTAAAGGTGGAACAGAGGGGCCGTGAGGGAACGCGTGGATGTGTTTTTAGGTCAAACAGCACTAGGGGATGTGGGCCTGTGGTTGAATTGCTGATTCTAGTACTTGTAAACTTGGCATCCAAAGCAGGGTCGGACTGGGACAGAAAATTGGTCCAATGCACCCAAGCAAAACTGGCCGCCATTATCGAATCCGGTTGGTAAAAATGATCCACAATTGAAAATTAGGAGCATTTTTCCAAAATGCAAAAACACGCTTTATATGTGCTTTGCAGTGTACGAGACTGCATGCATTTGTGCTTTTTTCAGGCAAAGTGTATGGTAATATGAGGGAAATCAACAATAAAAACCGCCCTAGCACATCATTAAACAGGCCCACAGAAAAAATCCGGCCCACACAGTGACCTGTCAGACTAGACCTTTGGACACTGTCTGATTGCAATATACGGCAGTCCGACCCTGCTACAAAGTCTGAGTAGTGCTTGACTAAAGATAGGGGCATATGTACAAGCCCCTATCGCTACCACAACGTCACTTTTACCAACGTTGTGGTGGCGATAGGGGCTTAGCCTTATTTACAAGCCAGCGTTAAGCTGCTTAACTTGGCTTAAAGCTACCTTGTAAATAAGGCCCCCTTTCAGGCTATGCTTTGCGTGAAAGGGGTTGGCAGTGGCTGTTGCGATGAGTGTTCCACCGCAACACCCACTGATTTTGATGCTGCACCCTATTTACAAGGGCGGCGTGAATAGGAGGCAGCTCCAAAATTAAGACCTGGTAAAACCTGGTCTTAAATTGGAGAAACAAGGATAAATGCATTATTTCTCCTCATTTTTGCTTTTTTCCATATGCTCAGCACACATGGAAAAAGCAAAATGCCTTGAATTGTTCATGTTCAGGATGGTCCCCTTCCTATACATAAAAAGCTTTTTAAAAAAATCCCATTTTGTGACTTCCATAATGCAGCACACATAGAAGTGACACAATGGCATTTAAATATTGTTTATGTACAGGAAGGTGCCGTCCTGTACATAAACAATCTTTCCCCTGCACGCAGACACCCTTGCACTATGTTCCAAGGGTGCCTGCTTTTGCGCTACACTTCTAAGTGTAGCGCCACAGCACAGGGGGAAACGCAAGGCTGCACCATATAATTGTACATATGGTGCAGCCCTGCGTTTCTGAAGTGGCAGAGTGAGGCGTTAAGCGATGACAGCCAACGCCTCACTCCGCCACTTCCTTGAACATATGGCCCATAGTGTCATTCAATCCATACCTTGTGACCTGCTTTGCTCAGCTGATGCATATCTGAAATGTAAATTAACGCAAATATCTACAATGGTTGTTGCACAGTGGTCAATCGTTTCTCATGTCCCAGGACGTACATGTAGAGTGATCTGTTGCAAACTTCGCACTATATAAAATACCGACATATACCGTACTGAAAACTAACGGGAAAGGACTTATGAGCACATTGAAGATTGACTGAAAGCTCAGCAGTATAAACTGTAAGCTGGAAGCCAACAATTATTTGCGTTCTGAAGACAGTATGGTTTAAGCTTCCCTAATGAAAAATGACTAATCATTTGTTGACAGTCAGAGCCTTGAGGCCCCGCATGTTACAAAGTCCTGCCATACTGCAATGCCACATACACATTTCCTGTGTCTTCAGGTTATGCCCCTTGCTCTGCAATGGGAAGTGATGTAGGCAATAATATCGGACATTTCTATTTTTGTTCACTTCCTGAGGCTCAAGAAACATTGTTTCAGTGGGGAGGTTGCAGTCTGCCAGGGTCAGAACTCACTTCTGTCACTGTTTGGTTTGGAGTATGGAAGGGTATTCAGCTCACTTCTCCATAGTTTAAGGGGATGCAGTGTTTAAAAATCATATAGAATCTGGCAACCAGATGGTTAGAGCCTTGGTGGGGGAACTGGTGGAACCATATAGGTGCGTTCTCGAACCATCATCATTTGCCTACCAACATGACAGTATAATTTCAGCATTCCTTTAGTCCAGTACAATCTCATTTCCTCTCCAAGATAGTACCTCACCACACTCAGTTCAAGGATACTTCTTCTACAGGAACCCTTGAATTAGGTCAGTATATCCGTGTGCCTGTACAAAAATAAAGTGCTTCACAAACTTTTCTTCCGTCCTGTTCCATATTTCTTATTTTTCCCTCAAGTCTGGCCTAACGGTTTTAGATAGGTTTATAGAGAACCGTGGGTGACAGTGAGGCAGGAAGTCAGTCAACATTCGGGAAACAACCTTTACAACGCAACTATTACATCGCACCACATTTACAATGATGCAGGCATTACATCGCAACATCCTTTACAACACATGTCACTACAACGCATCCTTTACATTGCATGTCACTACAATGCAGGCATCACATCGCATGTCACTACAACGCAGGCATTACATCGCATGTCATGACAATGCATACTGTTACAACGCATAGTACCCCTACACTATCCAACACTTACCCTACTGCTGCACCCCCTGGAGTTAGAATATTAATTTTTACCCATACGCTATACAACACTTACCTTAAATGCAATGTAATGGTATGCATTGTAATGGTATGCATTGTAAAGGTATAATGCAATGTACTGGAATGCTTTGTAAGTGTAGTTTAAAAAGAATAGTTGTAGTGGTATGCGATGTAAATGTATGCCTTGTAAAGGATGTTGCGATGTAAAAACTGCGTTGTAAAGCTATGCGTTGTAAATGTATGCATTGTAACGTCATACATTTGTCAACATACTTGGTACCTTCTGTTTGAGACAATAATCTTAACTCACGAATGATTGTATCAATCTTGCAGCAAAAACATAAAGTGCACTTGCTTCTGGGCCTCTTGAAACTCCCAACTTGCAACCAACTGTGCTATTATTGAAATAGCCACCCAATGTTTTTTAGATAACTGCCTGGTAAAATTAGCCTTCTACGTTTTTTCTTTTATTGACAATTCCTGCAGTCTCTCTAAAAAATCAAGTCCCTCTGCTACCCTCTTCAACATTGATACGATCTTGGTTGTTAGCATGATTAAGAGCTTTAGAATGGGGATCAAAGTTTCTAATGTTAATGGGGATCACCAGAAAATAATTGACTGGATGGCTAGGGTCGAAACCTCGATCACCAGAAGTGCTTAAGTCTCAATGCTCCCAACACTGAAATTCTACTCTTAGGACAATGTGACTTATCATCACCTCCCTTTGGCTATTTTTCTTCCTTGCACCTACCTCCTGAACCTTCTCATATTAAGGCAAGCCCTGAAGTTATTTTTCATGTCAACTTTCGTGCAGCTTGAATGTGTAAAGTAAATCTGCAGCACTTCAACTAGAAATAAAGTGAAAACACAACACATGAAAATTCCCACACCAATTTACAAGAATAGAGAAAAATGTAATAAATGATTTGAGACCAAAACAACAAAAATCCTAACAGTAGAACCAAAGATCTGCAATTTTAAACATTTAGGTGAAAATAGTAAAGAGAAGCACAGAACACTAAGGGCCCGATGTAGGTCACCAAATACCAGTCGGTAACGGCCGAATTCGGCCGTTACCGACCGGTATTTGGTGATTGAGATGTAGGAGGCAATATTTTGCACAATCTGTAAATTTACCGAATTGGTAAATTTACCGATTCTGTAAAATACTGAATCGGTAATTTTACCGATTCGGTAAATTCCAGAAGTAGGTAGCACTGTTTACAGGGCTACAGGCATTCAGAATTCAGTGTTTTACCACCCAATCCTATTGGGTGATAAAATACCGAATACAGGTGTACATGCACATCTGTGCATGTACACCTGTGCCATGTGACAGACAGACATGCCCTTAGGGCATGTCTGTGTGCCACATGGCACACAAGCCTGTAATTGGGGTGCTAGAGGGTGTCAAAGTGACACCCCCTGCACCCTTGCAAGAATAGGTAATTACCGAATCGGTAAATACCGATTCGGTATTCCACATTGATTCCTATGGGCTTCAAGGCCCATAGGAATCAATGGGGGATACCGATTCGGTATTTACAGAATCGGTAAATACCGAATCTTACAGATTCGGTATTTACCGAATCAGATTTACCTACATTTCCCCCCCTCTAATTTACCACTTCTTAAATACCGAATCGGTATGATTCGGTGTTTTAGAAGTGGTAAATTAGATTTACCTACATCGGGCCCCACCTGTGGTTATCTGGTCACACTGGACCAGGAAAAAGTAAGAAATTCAATGCAGCTTGGGCTGGATACAGAGGCCATGTTAGGCCCACTGAACAAGAGCACCTTGAATCCTGGTTGTGTAACGTTGTGAGATCCTGTGTCGAGGATTCATCATGCAGAGGCAGCTCTGAGAAGCTGCAAAGCTTAGATGCAAGGTCCTGCGTCAACATCGAGGATGTCATTGACAAGGGTCTTGCAACATAATGTTTAGCACTGAAAATGCGTTGTTCCCTGGCTGGTTACGAAGAAGTTGTGGCACTTGCTCTGCAAGGTCCTGCGTCATTGTCAACGATGCCGTCTCTGAGGGACTTCAGATACAAAGGCCTGTGTCAAGGATGTGTCACACAGCAGTGGTTTGGAGGAGACTGGGGGCTGCGATGCACAGTCCTGTGTCAGGGATGTGCCCTGCACCGGCGGTTTTGAGGCGGATCAGCAAATAAATGCATTGTGCTGCGTAAGCTCTGTCCACAGGACTACAGCTGGGTTGAAAGAGCACCTTTAGGTCCACTTCCCAGGGTCTGGACTGGGGTGGCACAACTTGCTGGACAATATTCACAGCAAACTGAGTCAAGGAGCTGTGTTCAAGGTAGTTCGAGCCTGTTCTGCCCCTCAGGATTCTGATCAGTAGACCAATGAACTGGCCCTTGGAGTCACTCTGGTTTTCCTGAGTTCAAGAGGCAGGTCCACTCCTTCATTAAGATAGCAGGGCAGCAGGGCATCAGAGTAGCAGTTCTTCTGTCAGAGCAGCACCGCAGTACGTCTGAGCCTTCCACAGGTCCAGAGGTGTACTAAAGAGTTATGCCTGTGGGTCCAATATTTATACCTGGTGCCTACTTTGAAGCAAGAGAAGGTTCTGTAGAGTTCCACCCCCAAATGTGCTTGCCATTTCCTCCCTCCCTGCCCTGGCTCCAGATTGTCTGGGGTCAGAATAGACTAGTATCAAAACCTTTTTAGGTGTGCTCAGGCAGCGCCTTTGTGTTGATCAATTGTGGTGGGTGACAGCTCCTCCCCCTCATCAAGTATGAGATCACCCATCATACCAACATCTATGGCCCTTTGTCTCACTGTCTGGGAGCAATACACAAAAACCAACTGCCAGCTACACCTAGTCACATGGCCAGGATACAGGCAGCAGGTAGCAAATGGTTGGGACAAGAAAATGCTAGCTTTGTAATAGGGCCATTTTCACAATTGTGATTGAAAATCAGACTTTACCATCGAAAAGGGTGTTAAAATACAATTCTTTAGACCCCATACGTGACATTCCTACCTGCTCCCAATTGAAAGTTGTCACTTATTAAATGTAATAAGTTAACCCGATGCCATTCTATGTAGGAGGCAGGCCTTGCAGTAGTGAAAAAGGATTTAGGAGTTTACTACCTGGACATGCACAATTTAAAAGTACATGTCCAACTTTTTAAATACAGTGGATCCTTACTTCTGGGCTGTTAGGGCCTACCCTAGTGGTGGCTTATATGTTATAAAAAGAGAAGCAAGAGATTTATCTTTCCATGTTGATATAGCAGTTAAAAATGCACACACAGTCTGCATTGGTAAGCCTGAGACATGTTTAAAGTGTTACCTCAGTGTGTGTCACAATGAGTGCTTCAGGCCCACTAGTAGCATTTGACTTACAGATCCTGGGTACATGTAGTACCACTTAACTTCGGACTAACAAGTACATTAAATGTGTGAATTAGGTGTAAGCCAATGTTACCAAGTTTAAAGGAGAGGATACAAGCATGTTAGCACTGATTAGCAGTGGTAAAGTGTGCAGAGTCCTAAAGTTAGCAAAAACGAAGTCATCAAAATGGGAGGCTTGAAGGCAAAATGTTGAGGGAAAACCACACCAAGGATGTAAAGTTCGACAGGGCACAAATCACATGCTACTATCTCAAGTGAAAGTGGCCAAACTCTTTCCTTTTCCTTGCAAAAATCTGTCTGTGGCTGTGTGAGTGCCTTTGTGTGTGTCCGTGTGTCTAACTGTGTTTCGGAAACTGGTTTAAGCAAGATATGGCCAGGAAGTAGTGATACTTGAATAAGGATATTTGTAAAGTGGAGGGGAGCATGTGGCCTCCCACTCCCAGCCAGAAGGGGCTCCTATTTTCCTGGAAAATTGCATGGGCAGTTGCCAGTAGGTAGTTATAGTTAGGACCTGGTTTCCATTGGAAAAGCGTTTTTTGACTTGCTTATAACTTGGCAAAGTTTCATGAATCTTCGTGAAATAAAAAAAAGTGAACTCCTACTCCGAGCTGTGCATGAAAAGTTTCTTGGTGATTCGTTAAGCAGGAGCAGAGAAAAAAGGGGGTGTCAATAAAAGTGTTTCCCATGTTAATTCCCCATAGAGATTTTACACATGACTACAGCCCAAACCCTTGGACAGTAGTACACCCAAATATTTCCACTGGGAAAATCATAGGTGGTTTTATGAATCTCCACAATTTTTTTTTTAAAGCAAGCGATGTCTCCAGCCCTTGTTTGGGTGGGACAGATACAAGGGGCTATATATCATGGGGAGGGAGTGCATGTGGTCCCCCTCCCTATTGCCAATATGGGTCTCAGGGACTGCCACCTCCTCGGGAAGGTGAATGTGAAAATATAAGGAAGGGGACTGCACAGCCCCATGCGTAGGCATTTTATGGCCCTGGGACCCCACCTCCAAGGGTCTTGGTTGTAAAATAAGAGGGGGCCTCACTTACGACACTTCTTACTTTGAAATTGTACCAGGGACCACCACCTCTTTACGGGGTGAACAGAATTTTTTAAAGGGGGAGATGGCTCCTCTTTTGGGCCTTATATTTGGCCCCAGGGACCACAACCTCCCCAGGGCATGGCACGATCTTAACTGAAAGGGTGGGCAGTGCGCCCCCTTTCTGAAGCCATTAATGGCCTGGGACCGCCCCCACCAGAGCCGGCTCCATATGTCACGAGATGCTCATCCCTGAGACATAGCTGTTTGCTCCCGCTTACAACAGCTTTGACAGCTCCCGCCAAGCGAGAGCAAACAGTAAGTCCGCTCCCAGTGGGCGAGAGCAGAAAAATGACTCCGGATCGCTGTAAGACAATTTTTCATCTGGTTTAATTCCCGCTGTCAAGCAGGCAGGACAACAGATGAAAGGATTGCGCCCACATCAGGGTGCAGCATTTTTGGCTGCTCCCAGCATGCAGGAGTAATGCCGACTCCCTCTGGATTGTAGGAACTGACACGGACTGCAGAGACATTAAGGGTCCCCCAGCGATCCCCAGCGATCCCCAGGTGCCCTGGGTGAGGCAATAGCAACCAGCATCAAGTGGCTGGGCCCTGGAGGATAGGGTCCCGGGGGCGTAATCAGCCCAGGAAGGGGCCCATGAATGCAAAGGAGCACAATCTGAAATGAATGTGACGAGTGGGTTCTTTCGTCTCCTCTCCTGGTGAAAGCAGAGTCCATGGTTCTCCCTTTAAATTACTATGAGTATGCAAATGTGCAAAATCACCTGGAAGCCTCGCCCGTTCGGCCTCATCCTGTCCACCTATGTAGTATGCAAAGGTCTTTCGGCAGTATAATGGGCATCTTACCAAAAAGGCTCCCCATCGCATTTCCCACTAATTTTGGTAACACCTTCTTGATGCTAAAGAATCACCAAACAAAGATGCACTTACTTTATATAGCAAAGAGGAGGTATCCTTAATTGGTGGAGAGTCACCTCTTTGCAGTATCGTCATCTTCCCCATTGGAGAATTCATGTTATCACAGATTTCTGGAAGAAAATGCTCGAGGAACAATCAAACTGCAGAAATTAAACGCACAGAAGGTCACAGAAGATATTTTCTCCTGGTCCATTACACAGCTGTAGTCTAGAATATGCACTAGACAGAGCTATACAGCCACTCACACACCCACTAGACCGGTCCATACAGCAACTCACATACCCATTCATATACCCGTACAGCCACTTGGACACCCATTAACACACTAATACAGACAGTCATAGTCATACAGGAACTCAGTTGACATGTTAGAAATAATGTCACTCAGTAATACAGAAAGAATAGTTATTTACTTATGAAGTGACTTAGTACCTATCTTCAAGTCTGAGAAAAGTTTACAAAACACACTCACTAGATGATATCATAAGTGATATAATTAGTGATGTCATTTGAGATGTCCTCAGTGATGTAATTAGTGATATCACTGGCCATATCATGAGTGATGTAATATGTGAGGTTGTAAGCAGTGCATTGAGGGGGCGTAAGCTATAGTTATCTCAGGTAACTACAACTGCTGAATTTCTATGGTTTTATGCCTGTGAAATCTGAGCCTAACTATAACATCCCTGAACCTTTGTTATTTTCAGTAAATATATACATATAGAAATATATATATATTCACAGAAAAAAATCAAAGGTTAAAGGGATGTTATAGTTAGCCACAGATTTCACACGCATTAAACCATAGAAACTCAGCAGTTATATATTTATATGTAGTCACCAGTAGGTAGTTATAGTTAGGGCCTAGTTTCCATAGGAAGTGTTTTATGTTTTGCTAATAATTTTAGTGATGTCTGACGAATCTTCACGAAAGTTTCAAAACAAATTTGCCACTCACTTCAGTTGCTGTCTGGAAAATTTCAGGGAGATTCATCAAATGGGGTGGCCGAGAAAAAGGGGGGGGGGGGTCCCAAAATATGTTTTCCCCATGCAATTTTCCAAAGTGATTTTAGGCACAACTTCATCCCGAACTGCTGAACGGGATTACATAAATATGGCAGAAAGTTAGACGTCAGTCTAGAAAGATTGCTTTTTGACATTTGGTTTCAATCAGTTCAGTAGTTTTGAAGTTATCAAAGAAAAAAGACTTATGTTTTTCTAGAGAAGCGGAGGTTCTGCGGATCCGACCCCATGCCCCGGTGCCCAGCATTATAAACAAGTAAAATGGGGACAAGGTTGATTTTAGCCCTGGGGAACCCATCTCCCGGTACCGGCCAAAGGTAAAAAGGGGGAGGGGGCAAACAACCCTCCTCAATGGGGCGATTGTGGCTCTGGGACACCATATTCCTGGGCCAGCTCCTGCTATGATGTCTCGGGGTGCCCAGGGCGCCCTGGCCATGCACTGTAATTACCCCACATATTGTATCATTCATGGCATCTTCTATCACATCATTGATGATATCATTGCAATATTTGCTGTAAAATTATTGATGAGAACACTGTGTATGGCATGGGTGGGAGTTATAGTTGCCTCAGGGCACTTGAGATAACTCTAACCGTAAGTGCTTAAGTTCTATGGCTTTGTGTGCATAAAATCTGAGCCTAATTATAACGTCTCTGAACCTTTATTTTTTTCAGTGAATTTCTAAGGTTTTTTAAAATTCTATTTCCTAACCATAACGTCCATGTAAACTTTTTTTTTCAGTGAAGATCTGACTCTAGGCCTTTAGTCGCTTGCGCAGTTGCCAGGTTCCTTGGCAAAATATGTATCATCAGATGCTCTGCATCAAAGACGCCATAGTCACATTTTCATTTCTTTTTACCAGTTCTGCTAGCCCATGTTTTAGAAATCATTTATATGCATTTTACCCCTCTATATAGATTAGTTTCTAACATTGTGACTGCTGGTGGGTAATGCCAGGCAATTTTGTCAGGCGTAAGTTTTCATTCCCACTTTTATATTCCATTGATTGATGTTTTAATTGTCACACAATTGGCCGGTACAATCAAATCAATTGGAAACCGTTGTCTTGTTTTTAATGAACTCTTGTCATGTTCTCGTTTCAAATTCATGTATTGTATGCATTTGCACTGGTATGGTAGTAATGACCAAAATAAAGTTTTATGATGATGATGGTCAAGAATAGGGTATTAGAGCACATGCGTGCTATTAACAACAGAGACACCCATTATCCCATTGCCAGCCATTTCCAGGAATACCACTTATCCAATAGTTCCCTCTTGAGTTTCTTTGCCATCGAACAAATACATACAGGTCCAAGGTGTGGCAACCGGTTACTCAAGCTCCGCAAGCGAGAATCAAAGTGCATACTGGAGCTTGAAACAAAACACCCCACAATTTGGGTGAGGAACTGGAAACGCATCTCCATGATGAATAAAAAGCCCTACTTTAAAGTCTTTCTGTTTCTCCACTTACCTTGAATTCTGTAGTTTATCTCATAGAAATGGAATGCAATTTGTGATACAATTCTGCAGTATTCTATAAGTTTGGAACCATCTGTATTTGGTGTTTTTTACAGGAGGAAAGGAAGCGACCCACTGATGGCGGAGGGACACAATGCAAGGGTGCCCTACCCTTTTCTTCCCCGGTTTTGGGCATACACATCTGGGAGATAAGAAACATCGTTTTTTTATTGTTGTCTTCTAAAGCAGCAACATACCATATTTTTTATTTTGTGTTTGTGGTCAATGCTATTTTTTACTTCGCACTTCGCTCATCCAATATTTGGGTTTGCACTTACCATGTTTGCCATTGGGGTCATATTGATTTCGAGATTTACCATCAGCCACTTGGTGAATGAATTCAACTATATGTATTTGTAATTGTATCACATGATTTATGTCATTCTCTGTTACTATGCCAGTGTCATTGCTCGTACAGTGCATTGCACCCGAAGCCTGTCCATTCGATGTATTTGTATGGTGTATTTAACTATTACAGTATGGCCTCCATACATATGCTCTCATCACAGTATGTCTTATAAACATACTTCAAGCCCAGGCCTATTTTGAACTGGGGGTGACTCACTTGATTATCCATAGCCACTAAGGTTCTTGTACTCATGTTGTTTCAGGTGGATTACGCAATTACAACTATTTTTTTAATTATGTTTTTCGGTTGTGTATAAATCATTGCAAACCTGTATTTATCACTATTGTTTATTTGGGTTAACTTGACACTGTAGCTTCTTTATTTACTTATAGGAGTACATATGTTATATCTAACAGTTGCATGGTATCACTTTATTCACAATACTCTACAAGATGGCCCCCACAGATTTGTCTGATCCCATCTACTCCACATGGAGTAATTTGTTTATGTCTGAACATGGTTATGTATTGAACCCTCCCTGTTTAGTCGGTGTGAGATCAAGACAGCCCTGCTGTCGAAATGTGTTAAATGTGTTACTACTTGACTTATAAACCTGCACTGAGTGGCATTTCCCCAGCATGAGTATCATTTGGACTCTGTGTGATATAGAAGACCGGCAGGATCCGCCAGCATAATTCACCACCTTCCAACGGGCCGAGGATTCCAGAAGGAGCTCTGTTCTGCTCGGATATATACAACTGACTTCTTGTGTAAAATATCGAAACAGATGTGGTCTGAAGACTACCTACTTATGACATTGGATATTTGTTCCCTGTATACGTCTATAAGGCATATAGATGGACTGAAGGCAACACAATTCTTTTTGGATAAACGTCCCATTCACAATGTGCAGCATAACAAAATGCTTATGGGAATGCTTAATATATGTCTGCAACAGAACTTTTTTACGTTTGGAGGTCAAGCCTATCAGCAATTGAGAGGGGTAGCCATGGGGTCTTGCTTCTCCCCCAGCTTTGCGTGCTTGCACATGGGGCTGTGGGAGGAGCAGACCCTGATGGGCCAGCACAGAACAACAATGGAACAACATGCTATTTTGTACCTCAGATACATTGATGATTTATTTTTTATCTGGAGGGGTTCAAAGGAAAGTGCCATTGAATTTGTAGATGGGCTGAATGTGAATAATTTGAATCTGCAATTTACCTCAACGATTAGTGAACTTTCTGTTAATTTTCTGGATGTAGAAATCTATATTAAGAATAATAAAATAGAAACTAAGTTGCACAGGAAATCTACTGCTGGCAATACGGTATTACATGCCTCCAGCAACCATCCTCACCACCTAATTCGCAGCATCCCCTATGGGGAGATGCTGCGAATAAAACGAATCTGCAGCACTGAGGAAGAATGCAACATTGCTCAACTCCAGTGCAGGAAACGTTTTTTGGAAAGAGGCTACAGCCTTAAAATGTTAGACGAAGCAATGATTAAAACAATGAAATTTAAAAGGGAACAACTAATAGAATCCTGTATAATTCCTACTACTGTTATTGAGACTGCGGTCTCACCTCCAGAGAAAATAAAGTGTAGGGCCATTGTCACTTATAGTCAGCAACATGCTGAGATTCGCAGGATCTTTTCAAGAAACTGGAATCTCGTACAAGGAGATCAGATAATAGGTGATCTAATTTGCAACAAACCAGAGATCACTTTTAGAAAATCATCTTCCTTAAGTAATGCCATTGTAAGCAATACCCTAGAACTCCCAAAAAAGTGGTGGGAACGAATTACAGGTTTTAAAAAATGTCAAGTTTGCAAGGCCTGTAAACATGCTATTAATAAAACCCACTACACAAGTCCTTTCCATGAGAAACCAATAGCCATTAAACAGAAGTTAGGATGCAAGACAGAATATGTGGTATACGTTTTAGTATGCCCATATTTATTTATATATATCCACTCATTCTTCAATGCAAATTGCTATATATATAATGCATATTTAAATAACGAAGCAAACCACATTCACTGGATGATGTCATCAGTGATGTCATCAGTGATGTCATTTGAGATGTCATCAGTGATGTCACTGACCATGTCATGAATGATCTAATATGTGACATCATCAGCAGTGGATTGTGGGTGCGCGAAATATAGTTAGTACAACTAACTATATATGAGAAATTTCAATGGTTTTGTATGAGTAAAATGTCCAGCTAACTATAACACCACTAAAACTTATAGTTTTTTGAGTGAATTTCAAAGGTTTTGTAAAAGCTAATTCCTAACTATATAACTCCTGAAACCTATGGTTTTTTCAGTGAATTTCAAAGGTTTTTTAAATGCTAATTCCTAACTATATAAGGCCTGAAACCTATGGTTTTTTCAGTGAATTTGCAAGGTTTTTTAAATGCTAATTCCTAACTATATAAGGCCTGAAACCTATGGTTTTTTCAGTAAATTTCAAAGGTTTTTTAAATGCTAATTCCTAACTATATCAGGCCTGAAACCTATGGTTTTTTCATTGAATTCACAAGGTTTTTAAATTCTAATTCTATTAGCGGATAACGTTTTTATATATTCATACTTTTTTTTAATGCTAATTCCTAACTATATAAGGCCTGAAACCCATGGTTCTTTCAGTGAATTTCAAAGGCTTTTTAAATGCTAATTTCTAACTATAAAAGGCCTTAAACCTATAGTTTTTTCAGTGAATTTGCAAGGTTTTTTAAATGCTAATTCTATTAGCGGATAACGTTTAAATATATTAATATCCTAGTGGGACCACCTGAGCAGCCCTAGGGGGTCAGGGTGTTTCTACCCTGCCCCCTTTTTTTGTTCTACACATTTGTTTTTCTGCTTTCTTGTGCCTCAGTCTACTAAGACCCAAGATGGATGCCAACACTTACTGGTTAGAAGTGTTGACAGCCAATGAGCATACAGCTTTCTCGGGAAGGCATGCTGATTGACTGTCACTGTCTCTCAACACTAGCACAAGATGGATGCCAACACCTCCTGGTTCGAAGTGTTGACAGCCAATGACCATGCAGCTTTCTCGGGAAGGCATGCTGATTGGCTGCCACTGTCTGTCAACACTCAAAACCAGGAAGTGTTGGCAGCCATCTTGTGCCTTGTTAGAACCAAGGCACAAGAAAGCAGTGAAACAAAGGTGTGAAACTCGCAAAGGGGCCAGAGTAGAAGCACCCTGACCCCCTAGGCCTGCTCAGGGGGTCCCACAAGGACCCCCAAGGCAAAAATGTTGTTATTTTTTTTTTAAAAGTCGCGGGGTACGCGTACCGTACGCGTACCGGTACGCAACTTTTTTTTTTTGCCTTGGGGGTCCTTGTGGGACCCCCTGAGCAGGCCTAGGGGGTCAGGGTGTTTGTACCCTGCCCCCTTTTTGAGTTCTACACATTTGTTTTTCTGCTTTCCTGTGCCTCAGTCTACCGAGGCACAAGATGGCTGCCAACAGTTTCTGTTTTGGAGTGTTGACAGACATTGGCAGCCAATCAGAATGCAGCTCGCGCACTAGAGGTACGCGTACGGTACGCGTACGTGCGCGTACCGTAAGCGTACGGGTAAGCTCACGGGTAAGCTGCTATAGATATATATATTTTTTTGAACCTAAATTACTCAAAATCCACTGGAGCACATATCTTGAGACATAGCAAAGGCACATCGGGCTACCAGTCCCTACAATTTTGCCAAGTTTGGTGGAAAACCATTCAGCCGTTCGAGCTAAAAGTGAGTCCGACCGCCCTATGGAAATTAACATAGGGAAAACACGTTTTGGGACCCTCCTTTTATCTCGGCCCCCGCTTGATGAATCCCCCCGAAACTTTCAGGGAAGGAGCGGAGCACCGCGAGGCAAAGTTGAGGAAAATTTCAGGCAGATCCCTCAACTGGCGCCAAAGTTATTCCCAATAGAATGTTGCGATTTCCCTATGGAAAACAATCCTAACTATATATACCTACTGGCGACCGCCAGTAGGTAATACAACTGACCACCAGTACGATATATGTTTATATATATATATATATATATATGTCCCGACGTGCATCTGCTTGAAAAAAAAACAAATGTGACTTACACGGGTGCAATTAATTAATCATGCACGCATTTAAGAGACTGTTGCAAGCGCCGAATGAGAATGCAGCCAGCCCCTGACGAGAGGCAGGACGGCCTCGAAACGCGTAGGGCAAACAAATCATCATCGGAATGTCGAGGAGATGGGGGAGCTGAAGCGTGACTCCCGAAAAGCTCGGACCTTTGTTGAAAAAAAAAAAATATATATATATATATATATATATATATATATTACCTACTGGCGGTCGCCAGTAGGTATATATAGTTAGGATTTTTTCTCTATGGGTTTTTTGAAAATTCTATGTCTAATAACTTTGGCGTTTGTGGACGGAATTGGCTGAAATTTTCAGGAAAATGGCACATTTTGTTTCTGAGCAGCCCTTGAAAATTTGGGGGGGGTTCGTCCAGTGGGGGCTGAGAAAAAAGGGGGGTCCCAAAACGTGTTTTTAACATTGAGTTTTCCATAGGGCGGTTGGCCTCACTTTTAGCCCGAACGGCTGAATGGATTTGCACGAAACTTGGCAAAATTGTAGGGACTGGTAGCCCGATGTGCCTTTTGTAGGTCTCAATATATGTGCTCCAGTGGATTTTGAGAAATTAACGTTTAAAAAAAGATATATATCTGTAACAGCGGACCGGTTAGCGCTCTGGTTCGCGGACTTTTCGCGCAACGGAGCTTTGTGAAGCGAAGCTGATTGGTTCTCCGGCGTCTGTCAACATTCCAAACAGTCCGTAGCGGCCGCCATCTTGTCTCTCGGTAGGATCGAGAGACAAGAGGAGGTCAAAACAAAGGGGGAAATAACTATAAGGGGGCATAGTAGATCCTCGCTGACCCCCTAGGTTTGATGTGGAGGTTTTAAAAGGGCCCCGCGGGGCAAAAAAAAATAATAAAAATAATAATTGAACGGCTGAATGGATTTGCACGAAACTTGGCAAAATATTAGGGACTGGTAGCCCGATGTGCCTTTGCTAGGTCTCAATATATGTGCTCCAGTGGATTTTGAGAAATTAACGTTCAAAAAAAGATATATATCTGTAACAGCGCTCCGCTTCGCGTAACGGAGGTTTGCGAAGCTGATTGGTCATTCTGTCACTGGGCTATAGTTGGGCTACATCTGGCTGATATTTGGGCTACATTTGTTTTTTTGTGTGTCTGGCGGCCATCTTTGGGCTACATTGGGCTACATTGGGCTTCATTGGGCTACATTCGGCTAATTAGCAAATAGCTCATCGCAAACTAGGAATGGTAAAGAATCGCTATTTATTCCTTAAAGTTCGCTATTTAGGAAATGCAAATAACTTTGATGATACATATGGCGGTTCATCTCTAACAAGATAAGAAGCATAGGGATAGATTTATGATGACTGGCGCATCACCAGGGATGTGTTAGTCATTCTGTGCCGCTGTTCCGTCACCTATGGTGTGCTGCATTTACAATGCGGCGCATCATGGGGCAAAAACAGCACAGATGCGTGATGTATCTGTGCCGTAAAGGTGGCGCATTGCTGGAGTTGTATCGCAAGTGTGATGAAGGTCCAGCAAGGGTCGGGGGTGCCCCTGTCGCAGGGTTTCTGTTCTCACACAGAACTGTGGACAGAGGATTGGAACCTCGGCGAATTAGGGTGTCCCAAAACTCACGTTAGTAATCAAAAACTATTTAGCAAGCTAGGTACAGTGTCACATTGGATATAACAAACTCTCAATGTTTAGACAATCCAGAATATGAACTTATAGTACCTCAGGATACGTGGAACTCATGAACAGTCGGTCGTTATATATTTCTTAGAAACCAGAACATGGAGTTAAGAAGAACACATGTGTATTTGAAATGTTTATTTACTAATGCCGTCTTCTCAGGCGTAGTACCTTAGATAATAAAAGTACACATATTATCAGTAGCAAAATTACCAGCATAGTTACTAGTACATAAAAAGTGAATGGTGATAGTATGTTAACATGCTGTAAATGAATAAGAGTTAGCAACACTTATAAGCAGCCGCGGGCCGTGGAGGGAGTTACGGTGAGGCAGGGAGGCGGGGAGGGGGAGAAGCAGGGTGGAGAATACAAGTACACATATTATCAGTAGCAAAATTACCAGCATAGTTACTAGTACATAAAAAGCGAATGGTGACAGTATGTTAACATGCTGTAAATGAATAAGAGTTAGCAACACTTATAAGCAGCCGCGGGCCGTGAAGGGAGTTACGGTGGGGCAGGGAGGCGGGGAGGGGGAGGGGCAAGGTAGAGAGGGCTCCACCCTGCTTCTCCCCCTCCCCGCCTCCCTGCCCCATCGTAACTCCCTCCACGGCCCGCGGCTGCTTATATCTCACCCTCCCTAATACACATATTATATTATTTGCTAAGAAGGTCTCTTTGTGTTGGTTTAGGGCGTGCCCATACTTTAGTGTCTTAGATTTGAAGGAATCACATCAGCATACACCAGCTCTCTCTTCATGTGAACCGCATCAACTGTTGTGTATGTGTGTTCGGCAAAGCAATATAAAACCCGCCTCATGCCCAGAATTGGCAGAAGTTGCACTTATGTTATGAGTATGAAGTCGTGGAGATCAGACCTCATAACAATTCTGTATCGTGTTGTTCTTGAAACTTTAGCACTCGCTGTACAGATATAGTTTAACAAGTAAAGCAGATAGTAGAGCAATAACATATTATTCTCATGTAAACCACGATGAACTACTAGGTGGAAAGCTAAAGCAACAACTAAGTGTCGTGTGCAGAAGTTGCAAAAAAGGAAAAATGGCGTTTAAACCGGTAATGAGCCCATGCTAACTTAACACGGTGTAAAGATATCCAGGACCTAGATGACACCTCCCCATGATCCGGAAACGAACTGAATAAGATAATAGAAGTGCCATCTCATGAGAGCAGATTGCAAGTTTATATGTGGACGGTCCGCAAGGTAAAGCATTAAAAACTAGGAAAATTCAATGCTAAAGAAAAATAAAACAGCCAAGTACTTTATCGAGTCTTAAGCCAATAGGCAAGGTAAATAATAAAAACTTGACAAATAAGTCAATGAATTGTCAATGAAATGCTAGTACTCAGCATATGAAACATGAAAAAGGTCTATGACATAACTGTGTATGCAAAATAAGCTGCAACAGCCTCCAATAGGAAGTCACCGTCTTCATCCGAAAACAGTTCAGCCATCCAATTTAAAAGCGGAAAAGAACATACGTGCTCTCCCAGCACCGGATCCTCTATCACCATCAGAGGACAGCTCGGTGGGTTTTCAAGAAAGCTGTGTTCCAAGAAAGACTGTGCTGCCGCCAGTAAATTCCAGGGACCAAGTAGTCCATGCATCAATGCCACAGCCATAATCCTTTCGCCAGGACAAATCAACTCGTGAGTAATGATAGGAGTCATCAGCTGATTAAAGTCGACGTCAGGAGAAACCGGTCCGCAGAGACACAAATCAATGGCCCAATCGAAATCACAGGTCAGGCAGTGAAATACAGGCTGGACACAGGTGAAGTAGGAGAACCGAAAAGATAATCCATATGCCGTGCTTAATATCGCCAACGGCATTGTGCCATAATATTCTAGCATGCGATTGCGGAACAGTGTCAGCAGCTGCAGGGTCGGAGGTTGCATAGGAGGGACATCCATATTTAAAAATGTAAAAAAGCACAAGAGCGTCCGCTGGTAATGCAAGTAAAAATGCAATCCACGAACCAGAGTGGAGAAAATGGAATGAAAGGGAGCAGGGATGACTCCAAAGATTTTCTCAAATGAAGTCACGAGACCACTGGTAACAACTTTAAAAAAGTGTGCCAGGGATTTTGTGGAGGATGCGTTAAAGATAGTCGGAAACATGTTGCTGAAATTGAAAGGCAAACCTGTGTACGGGTGTTCGCTATGTGAAGTACGAAAGTTTCACGGGCCGAACTCAAGGCCACCTCTCTCTGAGACAAAAGAGCTCTTATTCTTGTCATGCCGTTGAAACGTGTCCCAAGGTTGGTATTTGTGGCCAGATTGAAAACTCCCTATGTTCATGTGTGGGAGGAAATAGAACATTTCTGCAGCAAATAACCCGTTCACTTACTGTTACGATAAAAGGAATACTTTTAATTAACTCAGAACAATCTTCATTATTGAGCATCAAATAACTACCATTTTCCAACAACTTGAACGTGGGGATGACAGCAGGAACTGGCGTGCCTTGCAACACGCAAGCCATATTTGGTCGGTGTTTGTTGCATGAATCGTGTAACTGTATGTGCCTACACATTAGTGAATGATCTGGCGTCTCAGTGCATTCCTCTCCATTCAGATAAACTTCTTGATCATCTTTGAAACATCTGTATGTGTATGGAAGCGACCAGACCTCATGAACAAAAGCACTACCTAAAGGTTCATAAAGACCTATTGGTATATATTTCATACAATTTGAAAACTTATATAAAGCAAAAGGCAGCGTTATTAAACCGTGGATAAGGCATGTTGCCAAAAAACCCGCAATCCTCTGCTGATGATGTCACTGAGCATGTCATGAATGATGTAATATGTGACATCATCAGTAGTGGATTATGGGTAATAGTATCTCTAGTTTACTCCCCTATAGCTGTCTTTCTTTTAACATAAGTGTGTGTTTCCTTCCCTTATACTTACTGTTTTTGGTTCGCTTCCAGTTCGCGTACCAGCGAGCGAACTAGGAAGCGAACTAAGAGAAATAGAGGTTGGCACAGTTCCAAATATTGTACCAATTTTTTAATAACGGGGAGGTAGTTCTGAAAAGAACTTTTTTTTTTATTTTTCTGAACATTTTTTTACTGTTTTTGAATTTTTCGGAACAGTTTTATATTTTTTTGGGTTTTTCTTGGAGGGGGCAATGAAAACGATTCATTGTAAAGGGCTCAACAGGAGCAACAAAACAAAAAAAAGAAGTATTTATTATTTTGGGCGTTTCGGACAAACTTGCATATGATAGTCAATAGCTCTGTTGATCAGAGTGATGCTTCTTTCTCCGTAGGAAATGAATCCATCGCAAAATACGCAGGTGTGTTTTACTTCACCAAATCTCATTTGTATATTTGGCACCATCTCCCTGCCCTCTGGTCCCGTTACTTCCGGTACAACAGATCTTCTGGCCATAATAGGGAGATTATCTAGGTCGTTCCGAAACTGTGCAGCACTGTAGTTGTTAGGATGCCACCTAGTCATATGGCGATGCATTGTGTAGTTTCCGAAACTGTATTTTTTGTCGGTCCCTCTGGACAGTCTATCTTGACATATAAGGCAAGTTACGTATCTTGCATTTACTTTTTTCTGACCTTTGGGAATTTTAAAAAATTGCCAAATGAAGTTTTCTTTCCGGTGAGACGTCTTGGGCTGCTCAGGCAAAAACTGCCTCTCTTCGTGCTCGTCCTCCTGTTCCTCTTCTTCTTCTTCTTGTTGAATTACAACTTGAGCAGGTGGTCCACTCTTCCTTGGATGTGGTGGAGGTGGTGGGGAAGCACCAGCTGAAGCTACTAAAGAAGCCATTGCTCAGTGATCACAAAGGGTCTTTCTCTCACAATGATGAAAGTCAGAGTGAGGAAAGAAGGAGGGATTTTCATCATTTGGGAAAAACAAGAGTTCTCAACCAATCAAAAGTGTTCATTTTAGATTATATGACCTAGTCTTACATCATTAGGAAACCAAAAGTGAAATGAACCAATGAAAAGTGTTATTACCAAGTCACATGACTTGCTGTGTTTACGTTAAGCGCTTTGCAGGGCCTCCCTGTTTGCTTCCAGAAACCTGCGCTTTGGCACTCGCTTCGCGTACCAGTTCGCTAACGTAGCACGTCATATGACGTATCAAGCGACAACGTGGAACGTCATGCGGACGGGAGGCGTCACGATGTTGTTTTCTAACGCGGCACTTGCGGTAAAGAAACGTTTACCGGCTCGCGGTCTATTTCGCGGCATCAAGGTCAGCTAACGGGAAGCTTCCTGATTCGCGAAGCGGGAACGAAGAAAAAAAAATATTTAAAAAAAAAAATATTCATAAACATATAAAATATATTTTTGGATTTAAAGAAGAATACATTTTACAGCTACAGATATTAGCTGTTAAAAAACCAATGAAATTCACAGAAAAAACCATAGGTTATAGACCATATATAGTTAGGAATTAGCATTGACAAAACCTTGAAAATTCACTGAAAAAACCATAGGTTATAGACCATATATAGTTAGGAAATAGCATTTAGAAAACCTTATTTTACTCACACAAAACCATTGAAATTCCATATATAGTTAGTTGCACTAACTATATATCGCGCACCTGCAATCCACTGCTGATGATGTCACATATTACATCATTCATGACATGGTCAGTGACATCACTGATGACATCACTGATGACATCTCAAATGACATCACTGATGACATCACTGATGACAACATCCAGTGACTGTATGCTTCTGTAAAGTTAAAATATGTCTTACATATTGAAGAATGAGTGGATGTATAAGTGTCTGGATGAAGGATTTAGTAGGTGCATGACTGACTGTATAAGTGAGTGATTAAATGTGTCTCACTGAGTGCATGGGTTAGTGACTAAACTGTTTTAAATTGTGCATCATTGTGTCTGTTGTTTTGTAATCTGATGCATGTGTTGATCATTAGCTATATGACTAACTATATGGGTTATTGATTAGTTGCCCAAGTATTTGTATGGGAGACTGAGTGTGTGTGTGGGTGTCTGGGAGGTGTATGACTCTGTGCATAGATGTGTGAGCAGTTGATTCACTAGATGTATGGGTTCAAAAGTGCATGTGGAAACATCTGTATGGGCGGTTGACTGTGTGCATGAGTGTATTGGTGAGTGAATGGATATCTCAGTGCTACATGTCAAAGTAAGTACATATGTAAAACACAGTACATGTGATAGTTGACATATATAAATAACTGTGCATAAGAGCCAGTGAATGTGTGAGTGGCTGTATGGATTATTGTGAACTTGTATCAGGGATTGTATAACAGAGTAAATATGTGTTATTATATGTTCCAATAAGTAAGGTGTGTATAACTATATAGTTGAGGAAATCGAGGTGTGATTGATTCTTTGCAAGACTGACTAGGTGTGTGAGTAACTCCATGGATGAGTGACAGTCTGTGAGTGTCTGTTTACACTGAGTGTATCTAAGGTTATATTAGAGTCTGAAGAGGTTCATTGTATCATCACATGAATGATGTCATCAGTGATGTGATCAGTAATGTCAAATGAGATGTCATCAGTGATGTCATCAGTGATGTCATTTGAGATGTCATCAGTGATGTCATCAGTGATGTCACTGACCATGTCATGAATGATGTAATATGTGACATCATCAGCAGTGGATTGCAGGTGCGCGATATATAGTTAGTGCAACTAACTATATATGGAATTTCAATGGTTTTGTGTGAGTAAAATAAGGTTTTCTAAATGCTATTTCCTAACTATATATGGTCTATAACCTATGGTTTTTTCAGTGAATTTTCAAGGTTTTGTAAATGCTAATTCCTAACTATATATGGTCTATAACCTATGTTTTTTTCTGTGAATATATATATATATATATAAATATCCAGCGCCAACCTCCACTCTTCCGAAAAGAGGCACGTCAGACCAAACTTCAATTCAGCTTGTACTTTATTCAGCAGAAACCACAGCATTCAATCATCCTTACGCGTTTCAGCTATATACTCTAGCCTTGTTCACAGGTGAGCTGCGTTTTGGATTTGCGGCGTAACTTCCTGTTTTTATCCGCCTTTGGTGGGACTACTGCGGTGCTTCGTGGCCCTCACATACCACAAATCCCAACATGCACCGTGAAAGCAAAAAGTCTCATATTCAAATACATCACTGTTAATCCTTCTCCCTTCGCATTTCTTCATGGGTGTTTCAACAGTGACAGTGAAAGGTAAAGAGTCTGTTCACGGTGCAATGATTAAGCTCATAATTCATTAAGGCTGTAATTTCTTAGTTCAATTCATGCCGGTACCTGGCTGTCTTGAAGTCAAACGTGAACGACCGGTGTCCTTCACTTTCCCTTACCAGCGGTGTTTTTCCAAAATTCCCGGCTGCAAACATCATGCCATGTGGTTTGGAACAGCGCTGGTGGGTCTCGCTCCTTTTTGCAACAACAGCAATTCCAACACTAAAGGTCCGCAATATATATCGTACTGGTGGTCGCCAATATTTAGTTATAGTTAGGACCATGTTTCCATAGGAAAAGCTTTTTTTGACTTGCCTATATCTTTGGCACTGTTTGACAAATCTTGATGAAAGATTCTAAATAAAAGTGTTCCAGTGATTCTAGTTGTGCATGGAAAGTTTCGGAGTGATCTGTGAAGCGGGGACCAGGATAAAGGGGGAGACAAAAAAGTGCGTTTCTCATGTTCATTCCACAGGAGTTTTGAACACGGCTACAGCCCAATCTGCTGAATGGAATTGCACTAATATTGACAGAAAACAGGATTTTGTTCAGCAGATGCTTTTTTTGGTGTGAATCCATTCAGTAGTTTTGGAGAAATTAAAGGAAATTCCAATTTCTAAATCCAGGCGTAGCCTAAGCACAGTTCTCATTGTGAGATCTGAATGACTGTCAGCACTTCAACCAGAGAATGCTGGCAGCCAACTTGGGACCAATATATATGATAGCACCCCATTGAAATGCGTTGTGAATAGCCGGTTTTGAGGCTCACAAAAAGGATAACATTCAAAGGATAATAACAGATTTTTATTACAATATAAATCATTTGTTGCTAAGAGGGTTTTACCCTTTGTAAAAGCCTTCTGCTGGGATTTCAAGAATCAGTTTTCTCATAATTTTCCCATAGAGATTATAAAAGTTATAAAAAGTGCTCTAGAAGTTAAAATGGAGTATATATTCTGTAAATTCACATTATGTTTCTTAGCCTTATGAGAATGAAGTTTGACATTTTCAGTTAAACATGTACTTCCAACAGGAGCAGCCGGTCAGCTGTTTCCCTTGTGTTCCAACAGAAGCAGCCTGTCAGCTGTTTCCCTTGTGTTCTACTGGAGCCTCACAGAACTGTTCTATAACTTGAATGCTAAGTCTTATTTATGACAAAAGTGTGGCACAACTGAAGCCATCTTGATTGAATCAAACTTGTAAAACTTAAAATATTTAATTCAGAACGGAAAATATTGAGGGGGTTGATTTTGTCATAGAAATTATGGTTAGTACTGTAGAAAGGAAAATTAGGACACGTTTTAAGTGAGATCTCAAATATCTACCTGTTGTACTTCAACAGGAGCAGTATGTCACTTTATTCCCTTATTTTCTACTGCAGCCTTCTAGAGTGTTCTAAAGAACAACTAGAGCAGTAACAGCCGTATTAAGACAAAAGTGTAGCACACCTGAAGCCTTCTTGATTGAATCAAAGTGGTAAAACATAAAACATTTATTTTAGAAAGGAACAAAATTTGGGGTTACATTTTGACACAGAAAGTATGGCTAGTGAAGTAGAAAGAAAAATTAGGACACGTTTTAAGTGAGTTCTCTAATATGTTCCTCTTCTATTTCATTAAAAAATTCAGAAATGTGGACTGAAACATGCAATTTCAACACCAGCAGCAGACTACCAGTTAACTAGGTGATCGGTATTTTACTACATTGTTATGATGAGCAACTAGAGGGTTAACACTCTGAATTTATGCCAAATGTTTGGCACATCCGATCACCATCTTGATGGAATCACAGGGGAAAACTGAAAACATTTTCTATTGAGGTTACTGCAGTACATGAGGAAATTAGGGAGCTTCATAATAAATAAATCTCCCAAGATGGCCACCAGAGAGAAAAAAGCCCAAATGTAACACAAATATCACCCATATAGCCCAATGACAGAAGTGTGTAGGTCTATATAGCGCAGACTTGACCCTAAGGTATTGGAGTGCTTTACATGAGCATAAGTTACATTACACAAGGACATGTTCCTTTTGGGCTTTAGGTATGGGGAGATTAAGTGATTTGCTCAGAATCACAGGATGTCGAGCTGACGCTGGAACTCGAACTTGTTTCCCCAGTTGCAAAGTCTGCAGCTCTGGCCTTAATGCCACATTCCCTCCCCTCCTTGCAATATATAATCAATTGATCAACTAGATAAAAAAACTAAAGATAGCAAGCAAATAATTTTAAAGGGCTTTGTCGCTATTTGAGAACTATATCCCCATTTTCATTTTTAGAACACTAACCATAATTTCTATGGGAATAATATCCTCTCATTTTTACAATTTCTAATAGAAATGCTTTAGGTATTACCATTTTGATTACATCAAGATGGCTTCAGGTGTGCCACACTTTTGTAATAAATACAGAATGTTAGCAATGTAGTTGTGCATTAGAATACTATGGGGAGGCTGAAGGCAGGGGCACAGATTCAGTTAATTGATGGCAGGGATAAAGGAAGGTGCAGAGGCAACAAGATGACCACGCTGGAGAGGCGGGAGGGGCAGTGTGAGTACAATGGACCAAGGAGGGCAGGGGCAACAAACCAACCATGCAAGACAGGCAAGAGAGGCTGTGGGAATATAACAGACCATTGAGAGCAGAAGGAAGAGGCAGTGGCAGTACAACCATCCTGATGTTTTTAGCCCCAAAAGGGATCTATGTTGTCTGTCTCCTGGCTAAAATCTTCTCTTTTTCAATGTAAGTCAACAGGGGAAATCTATTCCCCAGGGTCTTTTTTTCAAAATCTCCCTCGTACCAAGTTGACATGTATGGTACATTGGATCACTGAAGGCAGGAGGGATGAGGTAGGGACATGGACTTGGATAACAAAGGACAGGAGGGGTGTGGGCAGAGGCACCAAACTGACCTTATAAGGAAGGCATCAGGGGTTGCAGCAGCACAATACACCACACAGAGCAAGCGGGACAGAAGTGCAGCACATTTCAGCAAGGAAAGCAATAGGGAGGGGACAACAGAGAGGATAGGGGAAAGAGGCAAGGGCAGCAAGCTGACCATACCGCACAGACAAGAGGGACAGTTGCAGCATAACAGACCATGAAGGACAGTAGGGAGGGGCAGGGACACATCAATGGATGATACAAGGAAGGAGGGAGGGGATAGAAGTCTGCACATGGAATATGGAGTACAGGGGGCAAGGGGGCAAGGCTGGAGCAACAAACTGGCCATTGAGGGAAAGTGGGAGTAGCACTGGAAGCACAACACACCACAGAGGGCAACAGTGAGACCTTAATGACACACACACAGACAACAGAGAGAAGGTGGGAGGGGGTCAGGGGCAGTAAGCAGACCACACAGGGCAGGTGGGAGGGCTGTGGCAGAGAGCAGGCCAAGTATGGCAGGCAGGAGGGTTAGAGGCAGCACAGCGGCCATGATGGGCAAGCAGGAGAGTGCAGGGCATGCGCAAAGGACTATGGAGGACAGAAGGGGTGGGTAGGGGCTGAACACAGGCAAGAGAGGGCAGGGGAAGGGGATTCACAACAGGCCATGCGGGATAGGCAAAAGGAGAAGTTACAGCACAACAGAACATGGGGGGCAGAAGGGAGTGGCAGCAAAATGAACCATGCAGGTCAGGAGGGAGGGGATAGAGGCATGGAACTCAGAGTGGTAAGGTCGAGGGGGCAGGGACAGGCAGCAGCCATCTGACCATGCTAGGCATGTGGGAGGTGCAGTGGCAGCTTAGCAGAACACTCAGAGTAGACAGGAGGGGCAGTGGCAGATCCATGGAACATGGTGAGCAAAAATGAGGGACCATGGGCTAGCATACAGACATCGGAGGGCAGGAGAAAGAGGGTAGAGGCAGCAAGTTAAGCACAGATGCTAAGCAGAGGCTAATCAGGAGGTCAATCATGGGGCACATAATTAGGAAATGGAAGGCAGGTGGAGTGGCCAGTAACATCAAGCTAAATGGAGGGCACTGGCAGCGCATTGGACCATGCAGTGAAGGAGGAAGGGGGTTGGTACATGGACTCTGACAACAGACGGTAGGGAGTAGATGGATGGGGCAGCAAGATAACTATTCATGACAGGCAGGAAGGGCACTGGTATAACAATGGCCACACAAGGTTGTAATGAGGGAGAAGGGGCAGGTATGACTTGGACAACGGATGGCAAGGAAGAGGGGGGCAGGAGCAGCAAGCTTGTTGGGGGCAAAGCAATTCCAGGAAAGGCCCTGCACCCAACCCCCCCTCCACCATGTATTGAGATGGGCATTTTACATAACATTAAGAAAACCATAGCAATTCACTGAAAAAACAAAGGTTACAGGGACTTTATAGTTATGCAATAGAATTGTTTTTAAAAATAGAAATTCACAAAAACAAAAAGGTTACAGAAACGTTATAGTTAGGTTCAGATTTTACACACACAAAACCAGAGACATTCAGGTGTAACTGTTAGAGTTATTTCAAGTGACTATGCACTGCTAATTACTCCAGATATTACATCACTCATGATATCTTCTATGACATCATTGATAATATCAGTGTAACATCTGCAGTAAAATTATTGATGAGATGTGCATGGCGTGGGTGCGAGTTATAGTTACCTTAGGGGTCACTTTTCTAGTTACTTGAAATAACTTTAACTATAATAGCTGAATTTCAGTGGTTTGTGCGTATACAATCTGAGCCTAACTATAAACTATTATTGACTACATTTATAACATCCCTAATCACATTCAAATTGCCATCTTTGTTGATAATACTGTGCATTGCTGGGGTGTGAGTTATAGCTAACTTAGGGTGTTGAGTTACAACTCAGAGAACTATAATTGGGGAATTTCTGTGCTTTTGTTAGTTTCAAATGGTATATTTAACATGACATTTCACCTAACTTCATATATATATATATATATATATATATATATATATATATATATATATATATATATATATATATATATATATATATATATATATATATATATATATATATATATATATATATATATTTTCTCACAAATGCCCTAAAGCTTCAGGAGGGCACACACTAAAGGAAATTACTAATTCACCATTATGGACTACCTGTCCCAAGATTCTTTGAGGCCGAGATTGGCCACGCCTACTAAAGGCATTACACTGAATAAATTAATTGAAATGGTGAAGTTTTGCAGCGTATCACTGTCAGCCCAAGAAGAAGAGGCGGAATGCCTCGAAACGCGTCGGCTTCATTTGAAATTGTAGGGAGTAACAGGCGAGTTGCACGAGGCCAACACTATAGAGAATGCCGTTGTGTGCCCTCCTGAAGCTTTAGGGCATTTGTGAGAAAAAAAAAAAAATATATATATATATATATATATATATTCACTGAAAAAACCATAGGTTTCACACCAGTTATAGTTAGGAATTAGCATTTAAAAAAACTGAAAAAATCATAGGTTTCACACCAGTTATAGTTAGCTGGAAGTTTTACTCGCATAAAACCATTGAATTTCCCACGTTATAGTTAGTTGGACTCACTATAACTTGCGCGTGCAATGCACTACTGATGACGTCACATATTACATCACTCATGACATGGTCAGTGACATCACTCATGACATCACTGATGACACCATCCAGTGAATGTGTGTCTTTTTAAAAAATAAATATGTGTTATATATGTATATGTAAAAGTTGATGGAAGAATAAATGTTTAAATAAGTGTTTACATGGATGTTTTAAAAAAAAATTGATTGGTTAACTGGTTTATTAAGTGTATCTTAGTGAATACATATATTAGAGAGTAATGTTTAAATATTTAAATATATGTATTAGTGTTTCACTTTGTGTATAAGTGGCTGCATGGGTTGGTGAGTAGCTACATGTGTATGTATAAGGGTTATTAGATGTTTTTCTTAGTATCAGTATGAGTGTTTGTATGGTTTGGTGGGGGTATTACTTAGCACATGGATGCATGAATGACTGACTCTCTCTTTGTATGTGTTTTGAAGACAGCATATGTGCAGGACTGTATGGGTGGATGAGTGTGTATATGTGTGTGTTAGTGAGTGAATGACTGTCTCACTAGTGTATTTATCAGTAACTACATATGTTTAAATGTAGTATATGTGAATATTGATGTATATAAGTGAGTATATGTCAGAGTGAGGGATTGTAAGAGTTCCTGTTTAAATAAGTATGTGTTTCTATAAGTGATTGTTTAAGAGAGTAAGTATGTGTAAGTTTCCTTAGAAGTAAGGTGGTAGTGTGTGTATAGCTATATATGCAAATAAATGGATGTTCAATAGTTTATTTGCATGTGTGAGTATGTGTGAGAGTATCTTTTGGATGACTGTCGGTGTGTAACAGGATGTATAGGTGTATCACTACATATGATGAGTGAGTATATGTATGAGTGACTATATAGAACTGTTGGTGAATGAGTGGATGTGTATATAGATGGTGGAATTATTGAATTGGTTGTTGTAACTGGTATGGGTATCTCCATTTTTTTGAAAATGTAACTTTCTATTATTGAATATGTGTTTCAAGGGTTACATTACAGTGAACTGAGGTCTGTCACTCTGTCACAAGGATGGTGTCATCAGTGATTTAATGAGTGATGTCACTGACCATGTCATGAGTGATGTAATATGTGACGTCATCAGCAGTGCATTGCACGCGCAAGTTATAGTGAGTCCAACTAACTATAACGTGGGAATTTCAATGGTTTTATGCGAGTAAAACTTCCAGCTAACTATAACTGGTGTGAAACCTATGGTTCTTTCAGTGAATTTAATAGGTGTTTTAAATGCTAATTCCTAACTATAACTGGTGTGAAACCTATGTTTTTTTCAGTGAATTTCATAGGTTTTTTAAATGCTAATTCCTAACTATAACTGGTGTGAAACCTATGGTTTTTTCAGTGAATTTCATAGGTTTTGTAAATGCGAATTCCTAACTATATATAGTGCCTCAAACCTATGTTTTTTTCGTGAATTTCATAGGTTTTTTAATAGCTAATTTCTATAGCTATGAAATATAATATTTTTTATAATGAATCCTATATTGTATATTTATGTAATACTATTTTTTTATGTATATTTTTCCCTTTTTTTAAAATTTGTTTTGCCTTGGTGCGCTCCCGGTGCGCGTACCAGTGAACGCACCGGTAAGCGCTGTGTTATGGCGCGCCCCAATGCGCGTACCGGTGAGCGTCCCGTTAGCCCCATTGCCGTGAACGAAAACATCATCGTGACGTATCGCGTAGTCGCGTGATGCGTCTTATGACGCACGGCGTAAGCGCACCCGGAAGCGCCCGAGCGCATACGATCGCGCAACGTGAGGGCCGCCGGGCGCACCGGGGCGCGTAGCGTAAGCGTGTCGGGTCATGTGACCTGAAAATAACACTTTTCATTGGTTCAGAACAGTTTTGGTTTCCAAATGATGAAAGCCCGGGTCATGTGACCTGAAAATAACACTTTTTATTGGTTCAGAACAGTTTTATTTTCCAAATGATGAAACCCCCCACCTTTTTTCCTCATTCTCACTTTGTTCTTTGAGTGAGGAAGACCTGCTTCTATTGATAGAGAAATGGCTACAGTAGCAGCAGCAGCTGGAGCATCGGCACCACCACCACCACCACCACCAGCACAAGGACCACCACAACATCACATTGGTGGTGAACAAGAAGAGGAGGAGGAGGAGGAAGAGGATGAGAGAAGGCAGTTCCTGCCTGAAGAAAATCCCCCATATAAACCAAAGGAGCACTTTATATGGGAGTCTTTTAAATTCTCAAGGGGTGCAAAGAAGGTAAACGCTGCAAAGGTGACCTGTCTCATCTGTGGCGCTGTACTATCCAGGGGGAACCCTGCCAAAAAATATTCATTTGGGAATCACACAATGATTCGCCACATGCAACGATTGCACCCCAATAACTATTCTGCAGCAGAGGTGAGAGAACTGTGCAGAAACCTTCCACAATCGTCTTCCAGACCCTCAACAAGCCAAGAACCCACTCCATCAGGTCCAGAGGCAAGGGAGATGGTCCCAAACATACAAACCAAGTTTGGTGCATACAAAATTGTTTGTATATATTGTGGAAAACCAATTGCATATGGTGAGCAAAGTATTAATCTCATCAACCTTGCTGGTGACAACCACAAGTGCCCAAAGAAGCCTTAATTTTTTCCTGTTTTTTTTGCTCCAGTTGAGCTGTTTACAATTCCTTGTTTTTTGTTTGTCCCCATAAAAAAATACAAAAAAAATATAAAATTCTTCATAAAAGCCAAAAAAAGTAAAAAATGTTCAAAAAAAGAATAAAAAAATATAAAACAACAAAAAGAATAAAAAAAACAGTTATTTTTAGAACTACCCCTAATTTATAAAAAAATGCAACATTTTTAAAAAACTCTGTCATTCTTTTTTCTTTAGGGTACGCTCCTCGGTACGCTCCCCAGTGCCACGAAGCCCTTTTATGGCCCCCACCTCAAACCTATGGGGTCAGGGGGGTCTACCCTGCCCCCTTTTGGTCATTTCCCCCTTTGTTTTTGCCACCTCTTGTGTCTCGATCCTACCGAGACACAAGATGGCGGCCGCTCCGGACTGTTTGGAATGTTGACAGACACCCGAGAGCCAATCAGCTTTCCGCTCGCGTACTCGCGTAGCGCGCTGGTACGCGCCCCGGTGCGCGTACCGGGGCGCGCTTATAGATATATATATTTTTTTGAACCTAAATTACTCAAAATCCACTGGAGCACATATCTTGAGACATAGCAAAGGCACAACGGGCTACCAGTCCCTACAATTTTGCCAAGTTTGGTCGAAATCCATTCAGCCGTTCGGGATAAAAGTGAGTCCAACCGCCCTATGGAAATTAACATGGGGAAAACACGTTTTGGGACCCCCCAAATATCTAGGCCCCCGCTTGACGAATCCCCCCCAAACTTTCAGGGAAGGAGCAGAGCAGAGCGGGCCATCTTCTTTGAGAAATTCACGAAGATTCGTCTACCGGCGCCAAAGTTATTTCCCAATAGAATGTTGCGGATTTCCTATGGAAAACAATCCTAACTATAACTACCTACTGGCGACCGCCAGTAGGTAATATATATACATATATATATATATTGTTCCGCAAAGAGCCCTCGAGCTTCAGAAGAGCACACAACACTGCCTCATGCCATCCAGCGTGTTTTGCCACGCTGTAGCTCGCTCATTGACAACCTTCTCTCATTGCCCATTTCCGACGCGTTTCGAGGTTGGAACGCCCCGTAATCATGGAAGGCTCTGCTGAGGGATTGAAAGCAACAGCGCTTAGTCTGTAATTTATTCATTATATACAAACACCCTAAGTGGGCATGGCATATTCTGGACTAGCATTTGCACGCTGGTAGTTGAAGTCCAAACAGCGCTGTAACACAATTAAAGATTAAGTAGGCTCAGTCCAGACGAAAAATAAATAAAATAAAACGAGGCGCTTCGTTATCTATAAGCCCCTGGGTGGGCCAGGTCCCGGGGGTAATCAGATTTTGTGGGGGTCCACTGGAGGCCCCTGCAGCCCTGGGGACGCCACCTCCCCAGGCAATTGTAATTGAAAGCCGGGGAGGGGGGCTTGCTGGACCCCCCCAAGACCCGGGGACCACCACCTCCCCGGGGCTGTGTAAATAAAGTGAGGCGGTCACGTGGCCCCCCTCATGGAGCCGTTGATGGCCCTGAGGACCAGCACCACCCGGCTCCTGTAATGTCCCGGGGCACCCATCCCCAGGGCATTAGTGTTTGCAATGACAGGGCGGGAGCCATGTGGCTCCCGCCCTGTCATGGAAAACACTGCTTTGCTTCTTGAAAGCAAAAGTAGGAAACCCGCTCTCGCTTCCCAGAAGCAAAGCAGTATAGGTTTTGGGCAAGGGGAGTTGCATGTTAGCCGCTCCCCTTCCCAAAAGCAATGCCGGCTCCTGCAGGAGGCAGGGAGCCGGCTGGGGCTGTGTGGGCATTGGGCCTCCCCCCATGGTACCCAAAGGTATGCCTCGGGGGATGGGGTCCCGAGGCAGAATGAAACAATCTAGAATGGAGAGCATTTTTTTTATTTCGCATGCTTGGAGTCGCGACTCCATGGCGGCCCCCTAGTGTAAATGCGCTGAGTTCGCGGATCCAAGCAAAGTTGTACAAAAGAGAATATGGATGTTTTTAATATGTAAGATTCACTGTTGGGTTATGGGGTGGCTCTAAAAAGGCCCTTGTGTTTATTATGAGTTTCTTGGAGCTACAGATAAGTGCAGATGCAGAGCTTTAGGTTGTTGAGAAAGACTCTGTTTCTGTCATCTGTAAATTGTACTCCGTCACTCCAGTAGATGCCCCCCATATGAACACGTAAATTGCTGTTATATATGGAGCTGATTCTATGCTCTCTAAAGATAAGCAGAAACAGCTTTATTGACATTTTTTCTAGTTTTCCCAATCTGTGGGCAGAATTGATTTGACCACTTCCATTTTTGTCTTCGGCATATGTTAGAGTAGACCAAGACAGTTTGAGGCAAGAGCAACATCAGTTGTGCAAAGGTGTCCTTCATTAGCATTTCCAGACCTATCCCAGTCAATGTGCCCAGGTCATTGCCACCACAGTGCACAATCATGAGGTCAGGGGGCTAGAGATGCAAAGAGGTTTTAACCAAAGGCATCAATTGGTGCCACTTTAATCCTCTTTGTGCAATCCATTTAATGTCCACATTTTTCAAAGCTAGGTCTTTGTCAATACCTCTGCGTTCAGCATACCTTTTGCGCCAGAAAACATAGCCGTGCCCAACAATCCACACTGTCAGCATCTTGAAGGGATGTCTGGAAGTAATGAAAGGATGTCTGTAGCTGAGGTAGTCAGTTGGTAGAATGAGAGGTATCTAAAATGGTGGGCAAGATGCTGTTTTCTAAAAAGTAGAGAATTGATTGGGTGTTTAAGAACATTGCACATTCAAAGAAGGGTGCATTTAAGTTTTTTTAAAAGCATATTTCTTATTGGTTAGTAAATAATGTTGGAAAGGTACAGTAGAAAGGATATGCTCATATTCTGGAAATGTCAACCACACCTGCTGCTTACATTTGCAACATTGTGTGGTGTACTTGAAAATATGGTGAACCTGTGACCTGTCAGTTCAGTTGAGTGTTTCATGAACTGTTACTATGGAAACTGGGATTAAACAGAATGGGGGTAGGGTTAAAAGTTAACTGTGGCATTAAAAGGTGATTTTGTAATTTATAGAAAAGTAATATTGTATTACAGTGACATTTCCCAAGTCAATGCTGTCTTTAAAAGTGGTGTATTATTAATAAAATGTGTACATTTATGTGTGATATATTTTTGAACTCCTGTATAGGTTTGCGGTTCCATCGCTTTGCTGCATGGTGGAATCACAATTCCAAAAACAATCCATAAGCAGTTTGGTTACTTTTAGAAATCAGTTGGTAAAGGTTGATACGTCTAACCAATAGAAATGTGTTTTAGAATTTGAAATAATCTGGGAAGCAATGGTATTTGTTAGTTACATGTATATGTGTGGAAAAAGAGAGGGAACATTTGCCATTGCTGGTTTTGCCATGCTGAGACCACTGCATTACATTGATTGTGTGCATAAGAAGATCCATTCTTAGTTTCTGATATTTCATATTCTACAAATCAATTTGGAAGGTGAGTTATACATTTGTAAGGTATATTATGTGTTATTTAAAAAAAAATGAACTTTGATGTTTGAGATATATTATTAAATGTAGAGATGTTTCTTATAGTGTGTTGTAATGTAGTTAAATGTTGTTTGAAATAGATTTTGTATGGTGTTATGTGTATATTGGAATATGGATTACTGATTATGGTAGTTTGTTTTAGTGTGTGGATATGTATATTTGTATTATACTGCATAATGTTAGCTGTTCCTTTAAGTTTGGCGGTGGACTCTGACAAATATTAAGTTGTGCATGGAGTTCTGTCTCATGTATGTTTGTTCTTGTATATGTATTTTCATATGTCCTATACATTATATGGTGCATGATATATAAGAAAGAGCTGTTCATTTAATTGTGGTAGGGTCAAGAGTGCGAGTACTAGAAGAATGGTGTATATGCAGCACAAAAATGTGCTTTGAAGGATGTACACATAAGGTATTATTAATTAGGCTTATCATTTGTAGTTTGTACAAAGGTATGGTTGAATGATGCCACTTAATTTTAGATAGAATGGTGAAGAGGCTGCACAAATGTGTGCTTTGAAAGATGCTCATATAAGGTGTTAATAATTAGGCTTCTTCCTTCTAGTCTGTAGAAAAGTATAGTTAAGTGATGCCGCATTATTTTAGATAGATTTGTGTAGATGAAGTAGAAGTATGTGCTTTGGAAGATGCTCATAAAAGGTGTTTTTAATTAAGCCTTTTTTTCAAGTCTGTACAAAAAGTATAGTTGACTAATGCTGCATAATTTTAGATAGAATGGTGAAGAATGATGCTGCATAAATGTGGGATTTCAAAGATGTTTATATAAAGTGTTATTAATTAAGCTTCTTTTTCCTAGTCTGTAGAAAGGTATACTTGAATGATGCTCCATCATTTTCGATAGATTTGTGAAGAGGAAGTAGAAATATGTGCTTTGGAAAATGCTCATATAAGGTGTTTTTAATTAAGCTTTTTTTTTCAAGTCTGTACAAAAGGTATACTTGAATCATGCCGTATAATTTTAGATAGAATGGTGAAGATGCTGCACAAATGTGTGATTTGAAAGATGCTTATATAAGGTGTTATTAATTAGGCTTCTTTTTCCTAGTCTGTAGAAAGGTATACTTGAATGATGCTGCATAATGTTCGATAGATTTGTGAAGATGAAGTAGAAATATGTGCTTTGGAAAATGCTCATATAAGGTGTTTTTAATTAAACTTTTTTTTTCAAGTCTGTACAAAATGTATACTTGAATCATGCCGTATAATTTTAGATAGAATGGTGAAGATGCTGCACAAATGTGTGATTTGAAAGATGCTTATATAAGGTGTTATTAATTCTTCTTCTTTTTTCTAGTCTGTAGAAAAGTATAGTTGAATGATGCTGCATAATTTTAGATAGATTTGTAAAGGTGGAGCACAAAAGTGTCCTTTCAAAGATGATCATATAAGGTGTTATTAATTAGGCTTTTTTTCTACCCTATACAAAAGTATAGTTGAATGATGCAGCATAATTTTAGATAGAAAGGTAAAGATGCAGGCACTACATATGCAGTGCTGTAATCACTCAGGTATTACTTCAGAACTGATGCAATCATTTAGGCACTATCTGTGCACTCATGCAATCACTAAGGAAAAACTTATGAAGTTATATATTCACTCAGGCACTACTGTTGCACTCCTTGAATCACAGAGGCACCACTTTTGTACTCTTGTAATCACTCAGCCAGTAGTCATGCTGTTATGAAATCACCCCACACTACTTTTGCAGTCTTTAATTTACTCAGGCTCCACCTCAGTAGTCCTGCAATCACCCAAGAAGTACCCATGCAATCATAAAATCACTCAGTCATAGTCATGTAAATCCCCAGACATTATCCCTGCAGTCATGAAATCGCCGATGTGTTACCCATGTAGTACTTTAACCCCCTTGTACTGTTTCAATCACATATGCACTTTTCTTGTACTTATGTAATCACTCAGCCACAAGTCATGTACTTTTAAATGTATCCAGTCACTACCTTTCCACACCAGTAATCACTCAGGCAGTATCTTACTAGTTCAGTAATCAACCAGGCAGTTCTGAAGAACTTATAAAATCACCCACTCGCTTGCTAACTGCTTCAGTAATAGCCCAGATATTACCCTTTCCAGGTGAGGAATCACTCGGGGTCTAGTCACGTAGTACCCCTACAGTTATGCAATCATGCAGGCTGTTGGTTTGTAGCCATCTCATTACCTACAGACTATCCTTACAGTCATCCAATCACCCATGCCTTTCTGTTGCATTGATATATTCACCTAGTCAATACTCAATGACTCATGAATCCCTTCAACTGCTATTTATACACATATCCATTCACTGAATGTGTATGCTTGCACTCATGAAATTAGCCAGTCACTTTTCATGTTGTCCTGTACTTACCCAGTGACTTATAGTTGACTTATAAGGTGCTGCTTTATTTTTGAGGCCGAACTGGTATGCACTTATAAAAACACCCAAATACTCACCATGCAGTCTTACAATGATGCAGGCGCTACATATGCAGTGCTGTAATCACTCAGTCATTACATCAGCACTGATGCAATCATTTAGGCACTATCTATGCACTTATACAATCACTAAGGTATAACTTATTTAGTTATATAATCACCCAGGCACTACTGTTGCACTCCTTGAATCACAAAGGCACCACTTTTGTACTCTTGTAATCACTCAGCCAGTAGTCATGCTGTTATGAAATCACCCTGGCACTACGTTTGTAGTCTTTGGCACTACGTTTGTAGTCTTTTATCTACTCAGGCTCCACCTCAGTAGTCCTGCAATCACCCAAGAAGTACCCTTGCACTCATAAAACAACTTAGTCACTTGCTATGAAGTCCCATACATTTCCAGACATTATCCCTGCAATCATGCAATTGCTGATGTGTTACCTATGTTGTCCTTTAAAACCCTTGTACTGTTTCAATCACATATGCGCTTTTCTTGTACTTATATAATCACTCAGACACTAGTAATGTACTTTTAAATTCATACAATCACTTCCTTTCCACACCAGTAATCACTCAGGCAGTATCTTACTAGTTCGGCAATCACCCAGGCGGTTCTGAAGAACTTATAAAATCACCCACTCACTTGCTATCTGCTTTAGTAATCGCCCAGATATTACCCTTGCAGGCTAGGAATCACTCAGAGTCTAGTTACGTAGTGCCCCTACAGTTATGCAATCATGCAGGCTGTTGCTGTGTAGTCAACTCATTACCTACACACTATCCTTACAGTTGTCAAATCACCCAGGCCTTTCTGTTGCATTGATGTATTCACCTAGTCAGTACTCAATGACTCATGAATCCCTTCAACTGCTATATATACACTTATCCATTCACTGAATGTGTATGCTTGCACTCGTGAAATTAGCCAGTCACTCTTCATGTTGTCCTGTACTTACACAGTGACTTATAGTTGACTTATGTAATAGTGTACAGCTTTATTTTTGGGTAGGCCAAAATGTCATGCACTTATAAAAACACCCACATACTCACCACACTGTCTTACAATGATGTAGGCGCTACATATGCAGTGCTGTAATCACTCAGGCATTACTTCAGCACTGATGCAATCATTTAGGCACTATCTGTGCACTTATGCAAGCACTAAGGTATAACTCATGTAGCTATTTAATCACCCAGGCACTACTGTTGCACTCATTGACTCACGGAGGCACCCCTTTTGTACTTTTGTAATCACTCAGCCAGTAGTCATGCTGTTATGAAATCACTTGAGCACATCTTTTGCAGTCTTTTATTTGGTCAGACTCTACCTCAGTAGCTCTACCTCAGTAGTCCTGCAATCGCCAAAGAAGTATCTATGCACTAATAAAATCACCCAGTCACTTGCTATGTAGTCATGTAAATCTCCAGACATTAACCTTGCACTCATTAACTTGCCAACGTGTTACCCATGTATACTTTTAAAATCATCTACTCACTTGCTATCTACTTCAGTAATCCTTCAGATATTACCTTTGCAGGCTAGGAATCACTCGGGGTCTAGTTACGTAGTACGCCTACAGTTATGCAAAGATGCAGGCTGTTGCTGTGTAGTGATATTATTACCTACACACTACTCTTGCAGTCATCAAATCACCCATGCCTTTCTGCTGCATTCATGTATTCACCTAATCAGTACTCAATGACTCATGAATCCCTTCAACTGCTATTTATACGGTTATCCATGCACTGAATGTGTATGCTTGCACTCATGAAATTAGACAGTCACTTTTCATGTTGTCCTGTACTTACCCAGTGACTTATAGTTGACTTATGTAATAGTGTGCTGCTTTATTTTTGATTAGGCCGAACTGTCATGCACTTATACAAACACCCAAATACTCACCATGCAGACTTACAATGATGTAGGCGCAAAATATGCAGTTCTGTAATCACTGAGGCATTACTTCAGCACTGATGCAATCATTTAGGCACTATCTGTGCACTTATGCAATCACTAAGGTATAACTCATGTAGTTATATAATCACCCAACCACTACTGCTGCACTCCTTGAGTCATGGAGGCACCAATTTTGTACTCTTATTATCAGTCAGGCAGTAGTCATATTGTTATGAAATCACCCCGGCACTACTTTTGCAGTCTTTTATTTAGTCAGGATCTACCTCAGTAGTCCTGCAATCACCCAAGAAGTGTCCATGCATTCATAAAATCACCCAGTCACTTGCTATGTAGTCATGTAAATCTCCAGATATTAACCCTGCACTCATGAAATCGCCGACGTGTTACCCAGTTAGTCCTTTAATCCCCTTGTACTGTTTCAATCACATACGCAGTTTTCTTGTACTTATGTGGAGTCATCTCATTACCTACACACTATCCTTGCAGTCGTTAAATCACCCATCCCTTTCTGTTATATTGATGTATTCACCTACGTAGTACTCAATAACTGATGAATCCCTTCAACTGCTATTTATACAGTTATCCATGCACTGAATGTGCATGTTTGCACTCGTGAAATTAGCCAGTCACTTTTCATGTTGTCCTGTACTTACCCAGAGAGTACTCTATGTTGGTTCTTTCTGTACTGCTCTATCTTCTTCCTGCAGCTCTGTTTCAAATTTATTCCGTTATTTTTCCTTTTTTTCTGCACGTCTTCCCTCTTTCTGCACCTCTCTTGCCTCACTCTGCCCACCTGTTTCCCCTTTCTGTACGTCTTTTACCTGCTTCTGCAACTCTCTTCCCTCTTTCTGACCTCTGTTGGTTCTTTCTGCACTGATCTGCCTTCTTACTGCACTTCTGTTTCAAATTTCTTTATTTCTATTGCCTTTTTTACCCCCTCCTCCCTCTTTCTGCACCTCTCTTGACTTACTCTGTGCACCTGTTTCTTCTTTCTGTACCTTATTTGCCTCTTTTTGCACCTCTTTGATTCTTTTGCACTACTGTTGTTTCTCTCTATGACATCTCTTGCAAATGTCTGCACGCCTCTCATACAGATATAAAAAAACTTACAGGTAGATTCATCATGGTCCCAATTTGCGAGTCCTTAATAGCGATTATTAAGGAATCGCTATTAAGGACTCTCAAATCGGGATTAATGTAGAAATTGCAAAATAAATTGCGATTCCTACAGCCTCCTTATTTGCGATTAGCAAATTGCTAATCGCAAATAAGGAATAACTCCCCATTCATTCCTATGGGCCTAAAGGCCCATAGGAATGAATGGGGAGTCAATCCTTATTTGCGATTAGCAATTTGCTAATCGCAAATAAGAATGCAATTTCAAGGGTGCCAGTGGTGTCCAAAGGACACCCTGTAGCACCCCTGAAATGGAAATGTAGCCTGATGTTGTGCACACACATGTCCAAAGGACATGTGTGTGTAACATACTACTTAGAAAAATGCACTAAAGTGCATTTTTCTAAGTTTTCGCTATTTACCACGAAGTCAGACTTCGCGGTAAATAGCGGCAGGAAATTGCGAATTCGCATATTATAAAAGTTTCATGAATTGCATTTAAGGAATCTCAAATAGAGATTCCTTAAATGCTATTCCTCGCTAAAATGCGAATTCTGTAATAGCGAATTTTGCATTTGGGATGATGAATCCCAAATGCAAAAATTGCGCTCGCAAAGGGCAAGATTCTCAGAATCTGGCCCTTTGCGAGCGCAATTTCCCTTGATTAATCTGTCTGTTAGTCATCATGCAGTCTTACCATGATCCATGCACTAGATATGTTATGCTGTAATCATTCAAATAGTACTGTTGTATTTTTTTCTGCACCTCTTTTCACTTATTGTGCAGCTCAGGTGTAATTGTTTCTTTGGTAATAGTTAAGTATATATGTATATAATTATTTTAATACTAGAACATTAATTTAAAAATTATTTTTTCAGATATTCCGCATTATTATTAAGAAAGAATAACCATGACAAGAAAAGCGCAAAGGAAAAAAAAAACAAAGAAAACAGAACTATTTAAAGGAGAAAGAAACACACAAATCAGATGAACTACAACGTGGCAAAAAAGAAAAAGTATTGTTGTAAGAGAACAAAAGATTTTATTTTAAAAGAATTTCAAGGAGGGGAAAGGATTTTGGAAATGATGAAAATAGAAAGAATACTTGTAGAATGAAAAAGAATGAAATGAAAAAAGATAAATTAATAGAAATTAAGCAAATGAGAAAAAAACTATGTTGAAAGAAGAAAGAAACAATTTTATGAAATTAGGAACAATATGTATACAAGTAGAGTACTACAAAATTTGTTGAAATATGGCAAGAAATATAAAAAAGATCTGCATTTTATAAAAAGAAAAAAAAGGTTGGAGTATAGTCGAAAAGGCTTTTGAATTGAAAAGAAAATTGTTGATTTTAGTTTTAAAGAGAATGCAAACATTAGATGAACTAATCCATTCTATGAAGAACAAAAGTAAAAGGAAACGATTAATCAACAGAACTAATTTTTTATAATTCTTTTTGGGTGAATGGAAGCATACTTCTAGTTCAGAACCTTTTTTTGATGAAGAAAGCTATTTTCAAAACAATACATTAGTTCACGCAGTTGATCCCAGTGGTCGTGCTTATGAAGTGAAAAACGGTTGTGCAATTAACAAAGAAAAGATGGTTCCTAGAAATGTGGAAGAAGTGATAGCTGAAGAAGTTTAAGGGAGACGTATACAAGCTCCAATGTATACATGGGATTGTAGTAGTATTTGTAGTATATGACAGGAGTCTATTTTATGAAATTCCTTACGAGGTTATAATAAAAAAGTACTAAACAAAAGATTAAGATGTTGCAAGGACTAGATCCTTGTAAAGTGAAAAGAAATACCGGTTTGCAAGGTCATTCTCTAGCTTGCCTTTCTAGAAAAGTGTGTCAAAGTGTGTTTCATCATTTGAGAATGTTAGCAGTACAATACTCTGCAATGCAGAAGTTAGTAAGAAGATTGTTCTATGTAAAAAGTCCTGCAATCATTTTTAGTGATTTAAACACTGCTTTTTGCATGGATCAGTATCGGATGTAAAAAACGTTTGTGATGATATAGAGTTTTGTCTCTTTGGTCCTGAAGAGGAGTGTAAAGAAAGAGAGAGTTTGATAAGTTTAGGTGTTGAAGAAGAGTTGGAAAACAGTAGTACTAAGAAGTTTGAAGAAGAGATTACGAAGTTTAAGGTAATTTTTTGTGAAAGACCAAACTAAGGGGCCTCTTACGATTGCGGTTTTTCCGCTTCCTCCGGGCCGGCGGAAGCCACCGCCGGCCCGAAGGATGCGGAAAAACCGCAGCGGACCCACCAAAGACCCACCGCCACGGTTGGCTTACAACCGCGGCGGAAAAGCTCTAATATGGTGGCGGTGTCTCTCAGACACCGCCAGCCATATTAGGATGGGCTTTCAAAAATGCTTTTCCGCGGTGGGGTTTTCTCCGTGGAAAAGCATGTGGAACTTCACTGCGGGGGCCCGTTGCGGGCCCCCTAGATGAAGGGGGGGTGGGGGGTGCACATGGGGGGGTACCTATGGTACCCCCCCTGCATTTGTATGCAGAAATCGGCAGGCACTGCACGGTGCCTGCCGCTTTCTGCATACAAATGCAATGTATGCATTTTTACCATTGCAGCGGGTGCAGCTTGAAGCCGCACCCGCCGCAATGGTAAAAATAGAGGATGTGACGGCCAGGGTGGCGGTCACATCCTAATTGGACAGGAGGGAACTCCGCAGGCCATGCGGAGGTTCCCTCCTCCTCTATGGTTGCGAACGGACTCAAGTCCGTCCGCGATCATAATGGGCCCCTATGTTTGTATTTGTTGTCAACCTACTCACTATAGAATTCAAACTAGGAATGTTGATCTGTATTTAAAAAGTGAAAAAAGAAAACAATGATAAGTGGAAGGAATTTGGAGCTTATTTGTTGGTGAAAGATTGCTTTGAGTTGGGTAGTGATCAACGTATTTGTAAATATTGTTATAGCAAATTAGAGAAGAAAATGCCAACTAGAGCTGTACATAGTAACCTAGAGTTGGTGGCTATTCCTTCAGAACTGGTAGATTTCAACATGTATGAGTACATTCTGATTTAATCTGTGCACCCATTTAAGGCTATTGTTCGCATGGAGCCTAAAACAGGTGAGCTGCCTCCATCAGACTTACACAGAGGCTTAAAAGGAAGAGCTGTGTATCTACCTTCAGAGTTAAAGAAAAATATTGAAACTATTGGTGTAGAGAAAGAGGAAACTGAACCTGTAGTTATTCTAGTTAATGGTGTTCCTACGAAGAGTCGGAAAAATTGGCAAGTATTAGTAGATGTGAGCAAAGTGTAAAAGGCTATGTTATATCTCATAAAAAACAATAGTTATTACAAAAATAAGTCTGTGGAAGAAGAAGAAATAGTTTTAGGAGATGATAGTGAAATTTCAGGTGCCCAAATTGAAAAAGTGGACATCTCCAAAAGTGAAGAAATGTATGAAAATTATAGTATACATCCTTTACATACAAAGGAAGTGATTGGAAATACTATTGAATTTTTCTAAATGAAGAAAGCGAAGGGAACTCCTATGCCTGTTTGGGAAAGAAGTTTGAAAGCTCGTTGTTTTCCACAGCTCTTCCCAACTGGAAAAGGTGGATGATATGATGAACGACCAGTACAGATTCCAGCGTCAGAATATCGTACAACTAGCCTGTACTCAGAAAATCCAAGATTTCGACAATGTATTCCATATATATTTTCAGCTAGATTCATCATTGAAAAATGGGCTCGCAAAGGGCCAGATTCTGAGAATCTGGCCCTTTGCGAGCGCAATTTTTGCATTTGGGATTCATCATCCCAAATGCAAAAATCGCTAATTGCGAAATCGCATATTTGCGAGGAATTGCATTTAAGGAATCTCTATTTGAGATACCTTAAATGCAATTCATTAACCAATTTTTATTTGCGAATTCGCTATTTCTGGCCGCTATTTACCGCGAAGTCTGACTTTGTGGTAAATAGCGAAAACTTAGAAAAATGCACTTTAGTGCATTTTTCTAAGTGGTATGTTACACACGCGCATGTGTGTGCGCAACATCAGGCTAAATTTCAGGGATGCTACAGGGTGTCCTTTGGACGCCCCTGGCTCCCTTGAAATCGCATACTTATTTGCGATTAGCAAATTGCTAATCGCAAATAAGGAATGACTCCCCATTCATTCCTATGGGCCTTAGGGTCCATAGGAATGAATGGGGAGTCATTCCTTATTTGCGATTAGCAATTTGCTAATCGCAAATAAGGAAGCTGTAGGATTCGCAAAATAAATTGCGATTTGTACATGATTCCCGTTTTGCGAGTCTGTAATAGTGATTCCTTAAGAATCGCTATTATAGACTCGCAAAACGGGACTTTGATGAATCTAGGTGTGAATCTTTTGTTTGAAAGTGACTTGTGTGGACTTTCATATGTAGTGAACCACAAATTAAAAACAGGAGTTCAACTTCAACATGTTTCTGCAAAGGAATTCATGGACTAAGTACAACAGAGAGACGATCATCTAGAATCCCAATTGATTAATTTTGATGGCGTGTCAATGTGGTACTAATGATTATTGGTATCGTCATTATGGAGAACTTAAATGTATGTTAAGGATCTTAGGACCCCCTTCATGGTTTGTTACGCTAAGCTGTGCTAAATAAACATGGGACAATTTACTTGAATTTCTTCGTGAAGCAAATTCAAATATTAAAAACATTCAATTCAAAGACAGAAGGAGAACTGTGTTCCTTGGATCCTCTAAATGTGTGTAGGTATTTTAATTATAGGTTTCAAGCTATGATGTCTTTTATCTGCAATAAAAACAACCCACCTCTTGGAGAAGTTATTGATTTCTTTTGAAGAAAGGAGTACCAAGCTAGAGGTGCTCCTCACATACATATGCTTTTATGGATCAAGATGCACCTAAATTCGGAACTGATTCAGATGAGACTGTTTTATAATTCATTGAAGACTAAGTTACATGTGGTATTCCAAAAACTAGAGAAGAAAATACCTTAAGACACCAAGTTTTACAGATTCAAACTCATCGATGTGGCAAATACTGTCGACGGAAATACAAGTCAAAAGAAAAATTTTATACAAAATATCGTTTTGGATTTCCACATCCAGTAATTTCCAAAGGAAGAGTCAACAGTTTCATGTCAGCAGTGAGGCATACTATCACTCGAAAATCTCCCAAAAATACTAACAGTTTAAAAAGAAGTGAACATTCAAAGTATATTAATGATTACAATCCAGTAATTTTGTCGATGTGGAATGCTAATATGGATCTCCAGTATGCTGCAGATAATTCGATTGCTATTGCTCGCTATGTTACATCATACATATCAAAATCTTAAAGACGGAGTTGATAGAAATGTGGCAAGAAATTTCACAAGAGAAGACTCTTAGTAACAAATTGTACAGCTTTAGTTTGAAGATGCTGTCCCATCGAGAGATTGGATCCTACGAATTTTTGGGTCGGTTGACATCTGCAAGTTTATATTTAATGCCAAGAGGAATCATTTGGGTTAGTCTAGGTCTTGCTGCAACATGAAATCGAGTATTGAAATATGTACAAGAAATTGAATACATAGCATTGAATGAACCGGAAAGCACAGTTATTGTTAAAAAAAACATCTTGGATACGTATTATCCTAAATGTCCCTATCTTGAAACATATGTCTCTATGAACTACTGCAATATTACAGCTTTAAAAGAGAAATATTACAGAGAACATAAATGAAGAAAAATATTAAGTCATTGGCTGTGATGGATGTTTGGTGAAACATACCAAAGGAAATCTCATTAATCACAGGAAACTCAGTTACGAAACCCCAGATATAAGGGAATTTTACTATTTAGCACTTCTCCAACTGTTCAAGCCTTGGTGTACTGAAATAGAATTACTTGGAGATTTTCAGTGCTATGAAGATTCTTTGAATGCATGTAAAGATAGCATTGAATGCACAGTTTTTCCAAATTATCTACAAATTTGAATGAAGAAATTGAACAAGAAACTACTATTGCAGCTGAGATTGCTAGAGACAGTTCTCAAGATAGTCAAAGTTCTGCTCACTCTGAGTCAAGATCCACTAGGAGAACCATTACCTGAAAATTAATCTGCAATAGCCATGAGTGAAGTAAAAACAACAATGCATCAAGCTCAACAGGATATTATGGAGTTGGGAAATCTGGAAGAATAACTAAATATTGAACAGAAAGAAATATATCAGCAAGTTACACAATAGATAGGCCATAGTTTATTTCATGAAAATAAAGAATGCAACTGCACATCATTTAAACCTATTCAAATGTATATCAGTGGTCAAGCTGGTACAGGAAAACGTTTTTTAATTAATGTTTTGACCTGTTATCTACAGAAAAACACTGAATCACATGTATCTTGTGTTGTAATCGCTCCAACTGGGTTAGCAGCACACAACATTAAAGGGATTACATTACATTATTACTGATGCTACCTGTTGAACATGAAAACAAGTTGGGTTATCACAAGTTACTGGAAAAGCTTGTTATGAAGTTTCAAGAGTACAAAAGAAAATGAAACTTCTGATAATTGATGAGGTGAGCATGGTCTCAAACGTAACGCTTGCCTTTGTACAGTTAAGAATGCAGCAAATTTTAAAAACTGATTATGATATGTTATTTGGAGGAATACATGTGATTGTTTTTGGCAATCTACTGGAACTTGCTCCTGTAAAAAGGGAACCAAAACACGTGTGCATGTGTAGTGTAGTTCCTATAGTCCCAATAGGCTCTGCGCATTGGAATAATATCTTCAGTAGTGTAGACGTAGGACTGAGGTTAATTAGGTCTCTACTGACTATATTAGACTTAAGTTTTTTGCCAGCTAGCTCAGAGTTCACTAGAAACTTTCTTGAATAGGCGAGGAGGAGTTTAACCTCCCTGGATAGACAAGAAGGGATTTAGTTTCTGACAACCATAAAACATGACAATTTTGCTCTCCCTGAATAAGAGTATATCTCTAGAGTCGTGTGTAAACAAAAGACAGCTATTTCACTCAGTCAATAAGTTTGTACTTAGTTTCACCAGATTGCAGAGAAAAAGAGAGACAGGCGTTTTCAATAAAAGGTGTTATTTATTGAGCAGTCTCTTTCCTCATACAAGAGAAATGAATTGCTACAATTGCAATACTTATAGTTAAGTAAAGTGCATACAGTAAAAGCAGGATTATGAAATAATACTGTAAAAGCATTGATATGGTTTCTTAGCCATATGATACTTTAAAATGGATAAAATAGATACATACATATATACATTGACTAATCGTACTCAACTGGTGCTTCTAACTACGTCTACCCCGGTGTACATGACCTAAGCCTAATACGTGGGAAGGAGTAAGTAAGTAGCAGTTTAAGTTAAGTTTGTTTTGCCAAGGATCTGACTCAAGAATTCTCTGTAAGGGTTTAGTCAGTTCAGTACCTGGGTATTAGAAGGCAGGAGGGCTGGTATCTCTCTCTCAGGACTCGGTATCCCAGTCACCCGCAAGGGTAAACTGGAAACGCCGGAGGCTGGATTTCTCGGCAAGAGAAAAGACAGCGTCTTTCTCAGCGCGTCAAAAGGGAGGGGCAGCGTCCGTGGGCTCTCGCATCAGCTGGGCTCTCGGGCAAGTAGTAGCTGCTCCAGATTCATCACCACCGTGTGTTTGCTTAAGGCAACGTTGGTATATTTATACCTGAAAGGTGCCGGATTTGACGTAAGGCTGGACATAAGACGTCAATAAAAGATGTCACTAAGAACTGGTCGTTCTTACAGTGTTTTACAAGAGTTCTTGGACGAAATCAAAACAACGGCAGCGGGGATTTCCCAGGTTGCTGGAGGCTTGGATTTGTTTAAGAACTCGGTGTGCTTTCTAGGGGGCTGGAGGATTAGGCTTGCTTAATGTGACAGCGTGCGCTATGACTGAATTATGAAAAGGGTTTCTATGCCGTTGTAGGGATATTATTGATTTATAACCACACAAGGGCAAATAATAGGAATATCGATTCAGGTACCTAGATAAACACACTACACATGAAGACACCAGGAAATCTTTGGGAAGTATTGGAAATTTCAACATTTGGTCCTATTTTCAATACAAAGAACTTATCAAAAATATGTGACAGGCAAGTGATGAAGATTATGGAATTGACAGAACATGGTAAAGAAGCTTTGCAAAGTCGGCTACTTACAAACTTGTTTCCAAATGAAAATGTTGCTCCTGAAATAATTGTCTGCCTAATGCCAACACTGCGAGAGTGTTCTGCATTCAATCAAGAACTTTTGAAGTTGGAAAATCAAAAAATAATTAAAATGGAAGCCATTGATAAATTAGAACACAAATGAATTACTATTATTTTGTCTGAAAAATTAAAATCATAATTGGATTCTTTGGAAAAATCTAGATCTAAGTCTGCTGGTTTAGAAAAGAATTTATATGTATGTGAAAACTGTTGGGTCATTTTACGCCGTAATTTGGATGTGGAAAAAGGTTTAGTAAATGAAGCAATTGGAAAAGTTGTTGATTTTGTTAATTGTCCAAATAGTGATGGAATTGAAGATTAAATTTGATCAGATTGAAGAGGTAAAATAGATTGGACGTTGTGCTGTTTGTGTTTTTTGCTTGTTAAAGACTTGTATGTTCGTAGAAAACAGTGTCCTCTTTCTTTAGCATATGCGGTGGCCATTCATAAATCTCAAGGTTTAAGTGGAGACAGTGCTTTGGTAAACATTGGAAGTACTGTGTTTAAAGAGGGCATGGCATATGTTGCATTGTCCCGAATCAGAACTTTATCTTGATTGTATTTGATTGATTTTGATGAGAGAAAGAGTAGTGCAGATGCAAATTTTGTAAGAGAGTATAATCGGTGAAGAAGACTGTATGCTCCCAACTTAGGTGAATATCCTGTATATGAAAAACGTGTAGTATGTCGAAAATGAACATATGAGAAACTCTGCAGTGAGGTTGAATATAAGAAAAAAAATCAGAGAATGTTGAGATTCCAAGCAAAAAGAAAATGGACACTGTTCAAGATATTGTAGGATATCAGTTAGAAAATAGTTCACGTATCAACTGCTATGCTAATGTAGTTGTAAACATCATATTTTCTCTAGAAAATCTTCAACAAAAAATTATGGAGAATCGGGAAAAAAGTTTTGATCTTTGCTGCATTCTATTTTTGAAAACTTGACAACCGATAAAACGAAAACTCAAAGTGTTTCTGTGATTCGGCATCTTCTTGATATATGGTCTGGTTCTTCACAATTTACACATAGTGTACAACAAGATGCTCAAGAATTTCTTATGCTTATGCTTGCAGTATTGGAAGGTGAAGGAATACAAATTGCAAATCTGTTTGGAGTACGTTACTGATGGGATAATGAATGTGAAGACGGTTCATTTTTATCTACCACTGAAATAGACACAGAACGATTCATATATTTGACAATACCAGATTGGAAAACAGTGTCTTTTAACAAATTAGGAAAATCTGTGGATCAAAAAATGGAATGTAGTCACTACAAATCTGAAATGATATCAACATTATTTATAGAAAGATTTGGACAATATATCATTTTAATGCTACAATGTTGTAGAGCAGATGGAAGAAAATTGGAAACTAAAATTAAAAATGTTGTGACAAGTCAACTGTCAATTTCAGGAAGAACTTTCAAAGCAGTGGCAATTATTTTCCATGATGGGCCCTTTACAACATCTGGACACTATACTGTGTATTTAAAGTGCAATAAAGGATGGACACTTTTTAATGATGCCCATTTGGAATTCAAATGTCGGTTGCCTTATGAATTACCAAATTCATATCTAATATTTTTTATGCCAAAGTTCTGAAAACATCATTCGGCCTATTGGGAAGATGTCAACATGAATTAATGAGTTTATTTTAGATATTTTCAATACAAAGAATTTCAGAAACATAATTCAGCCTATTGTGAAGATGTCGATATGAATTAAGAAGTTTATTTTGGATTTTTTCAATGCCAATAATTTCGGAAACACCATTCGGCCTAGAGGGAAGAGGTCAAGAATTACTGTTTCAATTATCATTTCTGTTCTTTGAAATTGTATTTAGAAAATTGTTTTTGAAAGGAGTTGTTCATATATTTGAACTTTGTATTATATGCAATGTAAATGAGAGTGTTTATTTTTGAAAATGTAAACAGATAGTTGAGTTTGTTGTAAATATTTTGAACACAGATTTGTTTTTTTCAACAATCTAATTGATTGTATTTTTTTGCCCGCTGTCACATTATAATCAACATTGAAATCACTGTGTATGGTAAAATTCAATGAAATCTGAAAACAGCAAAAAGGGCAAACTGAATATGTTATGCAATTGTAAAATTATGTTGTGTTCTTAAAACTATAATATTATATGTAATAACCGTATTTTTTCTTCTCTTTTACAGACACTAATTCTACAGTTTGAAACAATTTTACATTTAGACTATAATAAAAGAACTGAAAAGAATGTTTCAATGACTTTCATATCTACTTCAAAAAAGGTAAGATTAAGCAACCCAAGAACTACCTGAGCAGTGCTAGAATCACATGTGCACTACCCATACACTCATCTAATCACCTAGACACAATTAATTTACTCCTTCAATTACCCAGGCAATACAGATGCACTCCAACAATCACTGTGTCACTACCCATGCACTCCTCCAATCAACCAGGCAATACCATGTACTTATCCAATCACTCCGCCAATACCCAAGCACTTATAAATTCACCATGCACTCTCCTTGCAGTACTCTAATCATTCAGTCAGTACCCATGTACTCATACAGTGACCCAGGCACTAACCATGCACTGCTACAATCACCAGTGCACTACCCATGCAGTCCTCTAATCGCCTAGACACTACTCGTTCACTCCTTCAATTACCCAGATAGTACCCATACACTCCAGCAATCACCCTGTCACTACCCATGCACTCCTCAAATCACCCAGCCAGTGCCATGTACTTATCCAATCTCTCAGCCAATACCCAAGCACTTATAAATTCACCATATACTCTGTTGCAGTACTCTAATCATCCAGTCAGTACCCATGTACTCATGCAATGACCCAGGCACTAGCACATGCACTGCTACAATCCCCTGTGAACTACTCATGCAGTGCTCTAATCACCTAGACACTACTCGTTCACTCCTTCAATTACCCAGGTAGTACCCAAACACTCCAGCAATCACCATGTCTCTACATATGCAATCCTCCAACCACCCAGTCACTAGCAAATACTTATTCAGTCACTCCGCCAATAACCAAGCACTTATAAATTCACCATGCACTCTCCTTGCAGTACTCTAATTATCCAGTCAGTATCCATGTACTCATGCAATTACCCAGGCACTAACCATGCGCTGCTACAATCACCTGCGCACTACCAATGCAACACTCTAATCACCTAGCCACTACTCATTCACTCCTTCAATTATGCAGGTAGTACCCAAACACTCCTGTAATCACCATGTCTCTACCCATGCACTCCAGCAATCACCCTGTCACTACTCATGCCCTCTTCCAATCACCCAAGCACTATCCATGCACTCATGGAATTACCCAGGCACTCCTTATACACTACTCTATTCACCCATGCACTACTGATGCACTTCTGCAATTACCCAGGCACTACCCATACACTATGCGTTTAGTCCTCCAATCATCTAGGCACTACCCATACAGTCATGCAATCACCCAGGTACTACCCATGCACTTCTCCAATCACTCAAGCAGCACCTATGCACTCATGCAATCACCCAGGCATTACCCATGCACTCCTTCAATCACTCAAGCACTACCCATGCACTCAAGCAATTATTCAGCCAATGCCCAAGCACTTTTAAAATCATCCAATCACTATCCATGTACTCCTCCAATCACTCAGGAACTACTTATCCACTCATACAATGAACCACACATTATCCATGCACTCCTTCAATCATCTAGATACTATCCCTGCATGTATACAATCACCCACACATTAATGAAGCACTAATAAAATCGCTCAGATTCTATCCATGCAGTCGTTCAATCAGTCCGGCAACAATTCATACAACACTCAGAATTTTTTTCTTCTTTAAGCCAAATAGAAGGTTCTGAAAAGAACCATTTTTTTCTTCTTTTGTTATTTTTTAAACTATTTTTGACATTTTTTGGTGTTTATTTTATTGAAAAACTGAAAAGAAACCAGACCCAGCAGCAAAAACATGGCACAAAATGTGCAATTTGAAGTCATTGCATAAAGGAACAGAAAAAAAATATAACACTTGTGACTCTGGATAGCAATCACGATTGCATCCATCGACTGCTCCCTAACACAAAGTGTCTGTTCGCATTTAATGCAGACCTGCTCTACTCAAGCCAAATCATGATGAATGCTAATTGTGGCAGGTGTTGTGCCACTAGAAGACGTACTGGGCCCATCATGTTTTTTCTTGTTGCCTCCTTAGTTGCTCTCAGGCAAGCCGTATTGGGTGGATCGTTTGGCGAAGCTTTAGCATTGATGATGTGCCACAAGAATATTTCTTGTCCGATCCACGTGAAAGCACTCACTCGCAAATTGTGCAAGTGACCATCCTCGCATTAACCTTCTTTTCACCAGGAGGTATGGTGAAAACGCCCACATGACAGTTTCATACCTCTTCTTCTGGGGTTCTTCCAGGTCTTCCTCTTTCTCTGGCTTGAAGTTGCTGTGATGGTGGTGCAACAACCATTTCGAGTAAAAGTAAAATAAATGCCTACAAGATATAAAAACACACCAAAAAGAGAACAGGTCTGTCTCTATAGATGGTCCTGAAAGAATGAAAGAAAAATGGGTGGGGTCCTTCAACTTCTACAATAAAAAGTCTGTAACCCAATGAAAACTTTTCTTTTGAAGTCACATGGTATTCGTACAGGGCGCACGATGTAACGCGGAATGTGAGCACACCCGAGGCGCTTCCACAAAAATACATTTAAAAATAATATATCTTTATTCCAGTTACAAATACATAACATTTATTATTTTCTTAAATCATGTCTTGGTGTAATATATACAATAAATATATATACATACTTTTAAAGGTTACAAATTTACAACGGAATGGCTCTCCCAGTGCAACATCACAGCTCACGTACGTGACATAACGCAGGGCCGGCACCGCGCCACCGGTCCCTAATGATACGTGGAACGTGTGCGACTTAACCAATATGGCGGTGAATTACTTGAATTCGCCCACGGATCGAGACGGGTGCATGATGGGTGCGCAAATCTTTCTTTTTTTTTAAATGTGTTTTAATTTTAGAAAATATATACATTTTACAAAAATATTAAAATACAAAAAAAACATTTCTTGCAGATTATACTTAGATATTAGCATTAAAAAAAGTTGAAATTTATTAAAAAAAAACATAGGTTTCAGGAACATTCCAGTTAGAAATGAGCATTTAAAAAAAAACCTTTGAAATTCACTGAAAAAATCATAGGTTTCAGGGATGTTATAGTTAGAAATTAGCATTTAAAAAACCTTTGAAATTCACTGAAAAACCCATAGGTTTGAGGGACATTATAGTTAGAAATTAGCCTTTAAAAGACCTGTGAAATTCATTGAAAAAAAACATAGGTTTCAGGGACATTATAGTTAGTTGGACATTTCACTCATACAAAACCAGAGAAATTTGGCTGTTATAGTTGCTGATGACTTCACATATTACATCACTCATTACATGGTCAATGACATCACTGATGACATCACTGATGTCATCTCAAATGACATTACTGATGACATCATCCATGTGATAATCTGATGCACATCCTCACACCTTAATAAAACCTTTGATACACCCACTCTAAAATACAGACTAGCATTCTCAAAACCATAGACACACCAACACAAATAACTACATACCCAATCACTGATTCTTAGGTCTACGCACCCATCCACTCACTCACCCATACAGTCACTCATACTTTTGGTCACTCATCAGTACAGGACTATTATATAGAATCATACATCTTTGTAGACACTCACAAACTGCTACACATCCATAGAGTTACTTCCACACCTAGTCAACCATGCAAAGAATTAATCACACTCCCATACAGTCCATCACAGATGCACTCTTGAATCCATACATCCAGTAAATCACCCACTCACACATCTATGTACAGAGTCACACACACCCCACCCACACAAACACTCAGGCACCCATACAGATACTCAGACAACCAATCAATAACCCATAGAGACACTCATGTAGCTAATCACTAACCCATGCATCCATTTACACACCAACAGACAGACTGATGCAGACATTCACACAGTTTAGTCACTAACCCATGCATTCAGTAAGATACATTTAATAACTCGCTTATAGAGTCAGTCACGCACCCACTAAAACACTTATACACACACTCATTCTTCAATACACCTTGGCCTATATATATTAAACATATTTAAACTTTACAGAAACACATATTCACTGGATGATGTCAGCAGTGATGTCATCAGTGATGTCATCAGTGATGTCATTTGAGATGTCATCAGTGATGACACTGACCGTGTCATGAGTGACGGAATATGTGACGTCATCAGCAGTGAATTGCGGGGGCGCGAGTTATAGTTAGCTCTACTAACTATAACGGCTTAATTTCTCTGGTTTTGTATGAGTGAAATGTCCGACTAACTATAACGTCCCTGAAACCTGTGTTTTTTCCAGTGAATAAATATATATATATGAATACATATATATATATATATATTACCTACTGGCGGTCGCCAGTAGGTATATATAGTTAGGATTTTTTCTCTATGGGTTTTTTGAAAATTCTATGTCTAATAACTTTGGCGTTTGTGGACGGAATTGGCTGAAATTTTCAGGAAAATGGCACATTTTGTTTCTGAGCAGCCCTTGAAAATTTGGGGGGGGTTCGTCAAGGGGGGGCCGAGAAAAAAGGGGGGTCCCAAAACGTGTTTTTAACATTGAGTTTTCCATAGGGCGGTTGGCCTCACTTTTAGCCCGAACGGCTGAATGGATTTGCACGAAACTTGGCAAAATTGTAGGGACTGGTAGCCCGATGTGCCTTTTGTAGGTCTCAATATATGTGCTCCAGTGGATTTTGAGAAATTAACGTTTAAAAAAAGATATATATCTGTAACAGCGGACCGGTTAGCGCTCTGGTTCGCGGACTTTTCGCGCAACGGAGCTTTGTGAAGCGAAGCTGATTGGTTCTCCGGCGTCTGTCAACATTCCAAACAGTCCGTAGCGGCCGCCATCTTGTCTCTCGGTAGGATCGAGAGACAAGAGGAGGTCAAAACAAAGGGGGAAATAACTATAAGGGGGCATAGTAGATCCTCGCTGACCCCCTAGGTTTGATGTGGAGGTTTTAAAAGGGCCCCGCGGGGCAAAAAAAAATAATAAAAATAATAATTGAACGGCTGAATGGATTTGCACGAAACTTGGCAAAATATTAGGGACTGGTAGCCCGATGTGCCTTTGCTAGGTCTCAATATATGTGCTCCAGTGGATTTTGAGAAATTAACGTTCAAAAAAAGATATATATCTGTAACAGCGCTCCGCTTCGCGTAACGGAGGTTTGCGAAGCTGATTGGTCATTCTGTCACTGGGCTATAGTTGGGCTACATCTGGCTGATATTTGGGCTACATTTGTTTTTTTGTGTGTCTGGCGGCCATCTTTGGGCTACATTGGGCTACATTGGGCTTCATTGGGCTACATTCGGCTAATTAGCAAATAGCTCATCGCAAACTAGGAATGGTAAAGAATCGCTATTTATTCCTTAAAGTTCGCTATTTAGGAAATGCAAATAACTTTGATGATACATATGGCGGTTCATCTCTAACAAGATAAGAAGCATAGGGATAGATTTATGATGACTGGCGCATCACCAGGGATGTGTTAGTCATTCTGTGCCGCTGTTCCGTCACCTATGGTGTGCTGCATTTACAATGCGGCGCATCACGGGGCAAAAACAGCACAGATGCGTGATGTATCTGTGCCGTAAAGGTGGCGCATTGCTGGAGTTGTATCGCAAGTGTGATGAAGCTCCAGCAAGGGTCGGGGGTGCCCCTGTCGCAGGGTTTCTGTTCTCACACAGAACTGTGGACAGAGGATTGGAACCTCGGCGAATTAGGGTGTCCCAAAACTCACGTTAGTAATCAAAAACTATTTAGCAAGCTAGGTACAGTGTCACATTGGATATAACAAACTCTCAATGTTTAGACAATCCAGAATATGAACTTATAGTACCTCAGGATACGTGGAACTCATGAACAGTCGGTCGTTATATATTTCTTAGAAACCAGAACATGGAGTTAAGAAGAACACATGTGTATTTGAAATGTTTATTTACTAATGCCGTCTTCTCAGGCGTAGTACCTTAGATAATAAAAGTACACATATTATCAGTAGCAAAATTACCAGCATAGTTACTAGTACATAAAAAGTGAATGGTGATAGTATGTTAACATGCTGTAAATGAATAAGAGTTAGCAACACTTATAAGCAGCCGCGGGCCGTGGAGGGAGTTACGGTGAGGCATGGAGGCGGGGAGGGGGAGAAGCAGGGTGGAGAATACAAGTACACATATTATCAGTAGCAAAATTACCAGCATAGTTACTAGTACATAAAAAGCGAATGGTGACAGTATGTTAACATGCTGTAAATGAATAAGAGTTAGCAACACTTATAAGCAGCCGCGGGCCGTGGAGGGAGTTACGGTGGGGCAGGGAGGCGGGGAGGGGGAGGGGCAAGGTAGAGAGGGCTCCACCCTGCTTCTCCCCCTCCCCGCCTCCCTGCCTCACCGTAACTCCCTCCACGGCCCGCGGCTGCTTATATCTCACCCTCCCTAATACACATATTATATTATTTGCTAAGAAGGTCTCTTTGTGTTGGTTTAGGGCGTGCCCATACTTTAGTGTCTTAGATTTGAAGGAATCACATCAGCATACACCAGCTCTCTCTTCATGTGAACCGCATCAACTGTTGTGTATGTGTGTTCGGCAAAGCAATATAAAACCCGCCTCATGCCCAGAATTGGCAGAAGTTGCACTTATGTTATGAGTATGAAGTCGTGGAGATCAGACCTCATAACAATTCTGTATCGTGTTGTTCTTGAAACTTTAGCACTCGCTGTACAGATATAGTTTAACAAGCAAAGCAGATAGTAGAGCAATAACATATTATTCTCATGTAAACCACGATGAACTACTAGGTGGAAAGCTAAAGCAACAACTAAATGTCGTGTGCAGAAGTTGCAAAAAAGGAAAAATGGCGTTTAAACCGGTAATGAGCCCATGCTAACTTAACACGGTGTAAAGATATCCAGGACCTAGATGACACCTCCTCATGATCCGGAAACGAACTGAATAAGATAATAGAAGTGCCATCTCATGAGAGCAGATTGCAAGTTTATATGTGGACGGTCCGCAAGGTAAAGCATTAAAAACTAGGAAAATTCAATGCTAAAGAAAAATAAAACAGCCAAGTACTTTATCGAGTCTTAAGCCAATAGGCAAGGTAAATAATAAAAACTTGACAATTAAGTCAATGAATTGTCAATGAAATGCTAGTACTCAGCATATGAAACATGAAAAAGGTCTATGACATAACTGTGTATGCAAAATAAGCTGCAACAGCCTCCAACAGGAAGTCACCGTCTTCATCCGAAAACAGTTCAGCCATCCAATTTAAAAGCGGAAAAGAACATACGTGCTCTCCCAGCACCGGATCCTCTATCACCATCAGAGGACAGCTCGGTGGGTTTTCAAGAAAGCTGTGTTCCAAGAAAGACTGTGCTGCCGCCAGTAAATTCCAGGGACCAAGTAGTCCATGCATCAATGCCACAGCCATAATCCTTTCGCCAGGACAAATCAACTCGTGAGTAATGATAGGAGTCATCAGCTGATTAAAGTCGACGTCAGGAGAAACCGGTCCGCAGAGACACAAATCAATGGCCCAATCGAAATCACAGGTCAGGCAGTGAAATACAGGCTGGACACAGGTGAAGTAGGAGAACCGAAAAGATAATCCATATGCCGTGCTTAATATCGCCAACGGCATTGTGCCATAATATTCTAGCATGCGATTGCGGAACAGTGTCAGCAGCTGCAGGGTCGGAGGTTGCATAGGAGGGACATCCATATTTAAAAATGTAAAAAAGTACAAGAGCGTCCGCTGGTAATGCAAGTAAAAATGCAATCCACGAACCAGAGTGGAGAAAATGGAATGAAAGGGAGTAGGGATGACTCCAAAGATTTTCTCAAATGAAGTCACGAGACCACTGGTAACAACTTTAAAAAAGTGTGCCAGGGATTTTGTGGAGGATGCGTTAAAGATAGTCGGAAACATGTTGCTGAAATTGAAAGGCAAACCTGTGTACGGGTGTTCGCTATGTGAAGTACGAAAGTTTCACGGGCCGAACTCAAGGCCACCTCTCTCTGAGACAAAAGAGCTCTTATTCTTGTCATGCTGTTGAAACGTGTCCCAAGGTTGGTATTTGTGGCCAGATTGAAAACTCCCTATGTTCATGTGTGGGAGGAAATAGAACATTTCTGCAGCAAATAACCCGTTCACTTACTGTTACGATAAAAGGAATACTTTTAATTAACTCAGAACAATCTTCATTATTGAGCATCAAATAACTACCATTTTCCAACAACTTGAACGTGGGGATGATAGCAGGAACTGGCGTGCCTTGCATCACGCAAGCCATATTTGGTCGCTGTTTGTTGCATGAATCGTGTAACTGTATGTGCCTACACATTAGTGAATGATCTGGCGTCTCAGTGCATTCCTCTCCATTCAGATAAACTTCTTGATCATCTTTGAAACATCTGTATGTGTATGGAAGCGACCAGACCTCATGAACAAAAGCACTACCTAAAGGTTCATAAAGACCTATTGGTATATATTTCATACAATTTGAAAACTTATATAAAGCAAAAGGCAGCGTTATTAAACCGTCGATAAGGCATGTTGCCAAAAAACCCGCAATCCTCTGCTGATGATGTCACTGAGCATGTCATGAATGATGTAATATGTGACATCATCAGTAGTGGATTATGGGTAATAGTATCTCTAGTTTACTCCCCTATAGCTGTCTTTCTTTTAACATAAGTGTGTGTTTCCTTCCCTTATACTTACTGTTTTTGGTTCGCTTCCAGTTCGCGTACCAGCGAGCGAACTAGGAAGCGAACTAAGAGAAATAGAGGTTGGCACAGTTCCAAATATTGTACCAATTTTTTAATAACGGGGAGGTAGTTCTGAAAAGAACTTTTTTTTTTATTTTTCTGAACATTTTTTTACTGTAAGGTTCCCGATTCGCGAAGCGGGAACGAAGAAAAAAAAATATTTAAAAAAATAATTATTCATAAACATATAAAATATATTTTTGGATTTAAAGAAGAATAAATTTTACAGCTACAGATATTAGCTGTTAAAAAACCAATGAAATTCACTGAAAAAACCATAGGTTATAGACCATATATAGTTAGGAATTAGCATTTACAAAACCTTGAAAATTCACTGAAAAAACCATAGGTTATAGACCATATATAGTTAGGAATTAGCATTTACTAAACCTTATTTTACTCACACAAAACCATTGAAATTCCATATATAGTTAGTTGCACTAACTATATATCGCGCACCCGCAATCCACTGCTGATGATGTCACATATTACATCATTCATGACATGGTCAGTGACATCACTGATGACATCACTGATGACATCTCAAATGACATCACTGATGACATCATCTAGTGTCTGTGTGTTTTTGTAAAGTTTAAATACGTTTTACATATTGAAGAATGACTGGATGTATGGAAGACTGAGTGTGTGTGTGGCTGGCTGGGAGGTGTGTGACTCTGTGCATATCAATGTGTACTTGTATCAGTGATTGTATAAGAGAGTAAGTATGTGTTAGTATATGTGTGAAAAGTATGGTGTTCTGTGTTTAACTATAGATGAGGAAATCGAAGTGTGATTGATTCTTCACAGGACTGACTAGGTGTATGAGTGCATATGATAGTGTTCTAATAATAACTGACTGTATGTATGAGTAATTGTATGGGTGAATGAGTGAATGTGTGTGTAGACGTACGAATCAGTGAGTGCGTATGTAGTAACTGGTATTGGTGTGTCATGATGTCATCAGTGATGTCATTTGAGATGTCATCAGTGATGTCATTTCAGATGTCATTAGTGATGTCATCAGTGATGTCACTGAAGTATGGTGTTCTGTGTTTAACTGTATAGATGAAGAAATGGAAGTGTGATTGATTCTTTACAGGACTGACTTGGTGTGTGAGTAACTCCATGGATGAGTGGCAGTGTGTGACTGTCTGCATAGGTGTATGAGTGCATATGATAGTGTTGTAATAATAAGTGACTGTATGTATGAGTTATTGTATGGGTGAATGAGTGAATGTGTGTGTAGACGTAGGAATCAGTGAGTGCGTATGTAGTAACTGGTATTGGTGTGTCATGATGTCATCAGTGATGTCATTTGAGATGTCATCAGTGATGTCATCAGTGATGTCATTTGAGATGTCATCAGTGATGTCATCAGTGATGTCACTGACCATGTCATGAATGATGTAATATGTGACATCATCAGCAGTGGATTGCGGGTGCGCGATATATAGTTAGTGCAACTAACTATATATGGAATTTCAATGGTTTTGTGTGAGTAAAATAAGGTTTAGTAAATGCTAATTCCTAACTATATATGGTCTATAACCTATGGTTTTTTCAGTGAATTTTCAAGGTTTTGTAAATGCTAATTCCTAACTATATATGGTCTATAACCTATGGTTTTTTCAGTGAATATATATATATATATATATATATATATACATATATATATATATATATATATATATATATATATATATATATATATATATATATATATATATATATATATATATATATATATATATATATATATATATATATATATATTACCTACTGGCAGTCGCCAGTAGGTAGTTATAGTTAGGACCTATTTTCCATAGGAAATCCAGAACATTCCATTTGGAATAACTTTGGCGCCGGTTGACGAATCTTCGCGAAATATTCAAAACTGGTGGGGCGCTCCAGTCCGCTCCTATCCTGAAAGTCTTGGGGTGATTCGTGAAGCAGGGGCTGAGAAAAATGGGGGTCCCAAAACATGTTTTCCTCATGCAATTTTCCATAGGAACCGTTCATCGCGGCAACAGCCCGAACTGCTGAACGGAATTACACCAAATTTGGCAAAGAGGTAGTCCTTGGTTCAGACTTGTGCCTTCTGCTTAAATGATGTAAATCTGTTTATTAGTTCCTGAGAAAATTACAATTAAAAGTGCATATATGTCTATGACCTCGGTGGATCCATGCATCTTACGCGCACCCTAAGCGCTGAATGCTAATTGGCTGTCAAGTGGTTGTCAACATTCAAAACCAGGAAGTGTTGGCAGCCATTTTGTGGCGCGATAGAAGCGAGGTTGAAGAAGTCAGTGGAACAAAAGTGCAAAACGTATTAAGGGGACAGGGTAGAAATATCTTGACCCTCTATACCTGCTTAGAGGGCCCCACACGACTCCCAGGGCCCCCAATTTCCTTTTTTTTCTAAAAACTGCAAAGTGCGCTTAGGGTACGTGGATCATGCCGTAAACAAACAAATAAAACGAAGTGCGGTCTTTAATAATTAGCTACCGGGGGGCCAAATCCCGGGGGCAAAAGTTTAAAATTGTATGAGGTCCCAGAGGGGCTTCCTAGCCTAGCTCCGGGGATCACCACCCTCCAGGGCTAAAACATTAATGGGTGGCGGGGGTGGCTCCAACGCCACCACACCAGCAAAATAGATGGGTGGGGGGCTCAAAGGCCCGCTATCCCCTGGGGCTTTTTCAAAAATGGTTGAGGGGGGCTCAAAGGCCCCTCCAGTCCCGGAGACCGCCACTGCTGTTTGCTATGGCAGTACAAAAGGGGGTGGTGAAAAAGCGGGTGGTGATGGACGGAGCAGCTATGGCAGGGCGGGAGCCGAGGCTGTCCTCTGTCATAGCAAACTTGGTTTGAATTTTGAAAGAGAGCAGGGAAACCGGTTGTTTGTTTAAAAAGTAAACCAGATTGCTTTTCCACACGGGGAGCTGCATGTTAGCAGCTCCCTGTGTGGAAAAGCAATGCCAGCTCCCGAAGTACGCGGGGAGCTGGCTGGGACCGTGGGGGTATTGGGTCTCCCCCCATGGTCCCCAATGTTATATATGAGCCCCGGGGTATGGGCTTCTGGAGAGAGTAGAAATTAGTGATAGATGCAATTTTTTTTTACTGTAAAATTAGGCACGCTCCCTGGTGTGCACGTGTTGGGTGCACAACTCTAATGCATCAGGTGCGTGACTCCAAGGGGGAAAAAAAAGTAGTATTTTTCAGATATACATGAAGTTTATGTGTTTAGATTTTGGGTGGCTTTAAAAAGAGCCCTTGTGTTTATTGAGATATTTTGGTACTTACAAGTAAGTACCTATGCAGAGTCTAAAGTTGATGAGGAAGACTCTGTTACCCTCATCTGCAAAATGTACACCATCCTTCCTATAGATGCCATCCATATTGAAATGCAGATTGTTGTGGTAAATGGACCCCATCCTATAATCTTGGAGAAAAGCAGAAACAGATTTATTGACATGTTTCCTAGCTTTCTCAATCTGTGGACAAAATGTATTGGACCAGTTCCATTTTTGCCCTTGGCATATGTTAGAATACACAAAGGCAGTTTGGGGGAAAAGTGACATCACTTCTCCAAACGTGTCCTTCATAAGCATTTCCAGACCTACCCCAGTGAACGTGCCTAGGTCATTGCCACCAGAGTGCACAATTATGAGGTCAGGGTGTTGGAGATGTAAAAAGGATTTAACCAATGGCATCAATTGGTGCCACTTTAACCCTCTCTGTCCAATCTATTTAAGGTCTACATTTGGCAAACCTAGGTCTTTGTCAATGGCTTTATTTTCTGTGTACCTTTGGCTCCAGAAAATATAGCTGTGTCCCACAATCCACACTCTAAGCATCTTGAAAGGAGGTCTGGGCGCACTCAGATGGTCTCTGTAAATGAAATGGCAGTTTGAAAAGAAAGATTTTTCTAAAATGGTGGATAAGGTGCAGTTTTGAAAACAGAATAGAAATTATTGACATGTTTCTGTTTTTTGAAAGCATGTTTCTTATTGGTTAAGAAAAACTGTTTGAATACAACATTACATTAGATAAGGTGATATTTTGAAAAGTCAAGCACACTTGCTGTTTGGACTAGCAACATTGTGTGCTGAACTTGTGACCTCAGTGGTGAGTTGAGTGTTGTAAATGTAAATGTAGGTGTACTTATATAGCGCAGACCTGTCACCCAAAGGGCATCCTGGCGCTTGCTTAGGGAACCCGTCCTGGTATTCCCCTGTGAGAATCCCCGGCAGGGTGTCCACAAGGTGAAAGCCAGGGATCCCGCCGCGAGGGGCCGTAGTGGAGATTAAGCAGGCTATTGCCCAGAGTTGCAGAGTGTGACCCCGTGATTCGAGTAGGCACCGGAGCGAGAATTGTCGAGTCCGTGGAATTTTGAGCCCGAGACCCGCCGAGGCGGGGAATCGAACCCTGGTCCACAGTCGATCTCAGCTTCCAGGTCTGCCGCCTCTACCCACTGAGCCACGCTTCTCCACTGTTGAGTGTTCCATGTAATGTTAACATGGTAACAGGCAGTAAGCAGATTGGGGGTAGGGTTCAAACTTATGTCAATTGGAAAGGGTTGAAATGTGTAACCAATAGAAATGTGTGTTTGATTTTGAATTAATGTGGGAAGCAATATGATTTGATATTTACATGTATATGTGTGCAGAATGAGAGGGAAACTTTGCCATTTTTTTGTTTTGCTGAGTAGTGCAGTACAGAGATTCTGTATAAGAAAATTTGTTGTGTTACTGACATTCTTCTTAATCTACAAATCAATTTGAAAGGTAAATTAGTAATTTGTGAGAAGCTTTATGTGGGGTTTTTGTTTGTAATATGATTAATGTTTTTCCTGGTAAAATCCAGGTAGTAATGCTGCTTGTCTAGAATTACCTTGTGAGATTTACAAGCCCCTTGCGCCGCCAGTGTATCACTTTGCATGACGCACCGTTGGCGCAGCCTGCTAAGGGATATTTACAAGCACAGGTAAAGTGACCCTGCGTGACTTAACCCGTGCTTGTAAATGATGCCCTTGTTCACACAACATTTTGCGTGTTAAGAGCATGACATGGGTGTTGCTGTGGGTGTTCCCACGCAACACCCATTTCTACCGATGCATTTCCATATTTACGAGAAATCGTAAAACTGGAAATGCGTCAGTTTGCTGCGTCATTATAGAGGTGGTGTAGGCAAGAGAAACGAGAAGAAATGTTTTCATTTGTCCTCATTTTTTCCTCTTTCAAAGTGTGCTGTATTCTACAGCACTCTTTAAAAGAGGGAAATGCGCGAAGTTATTGCTTTTGTGCAGGAAGGGGACCTTTCGTTCAGAAAAGTAATCTCCCAATGGCGCAGGCTTCCTTGCACCATGGTGCAAGGGTGCCTGCACCGACGCATGGCAGCTGTTTCTGCGCTAGCACTGGGGAGACCACGGGAATGCGAAATATCATTGTACATATGTCGCATTCCTGTGCTCTGTAAGTGCCGTAGCGTGGCGCAGCCAAAGGGTTTGCGGTGCCGGCACTTTCTTGTAGATCTGCTCCTTGGAATGTGTGCAGTCATCTCACTTGTTGCAGACTAGTAAATGTTTTTTGGTAAAGTGAAAGGATGCTGTTATTTGTCTAGAATCACACTGTGAGTCAGTGTGTATTTGGGAAAATTGTGAGAGGAGCATTTGGGTACCTTATATGTTTGCAGGCATATAAGTGCTTAAAACTTTTTTATTGTTGTTTAGTTATCAAGTATCAATCCACCTCCCATATTCAACATGCTTAAGTCTACTTCAGAGCACATGTTAGGATCCTGCATAAACCACAATTAGCGAGAGTTTTGCTATTGCTCCTTAAGTGCAGGGTTAACTTGTAAATACAACGCTATTGTCGTACTCCCCTCTTCCATGTTCTATTGTCATAGGAAAACCTACCTTGCCTCTGGGAACGCCTACATTGCAACTCAATGGAGATGCGACTCTAGCCGTTACCAAACCGACTGCTAAGATGCGTTAATGCATCTTAGCGTCACCTAGTAAATAGGGACGATATCATTTTTATCGCATTTTTGGTTTTTTTTTTTAAAATGTGGCGAAATGGCACTCCGAGACACAGTAGGAGCCGGCCCTGGGGAGTGGTGTTCCCCAAGGCCCTCGACTGCTCCAGAATGTGGGCCATGCGGCCTCTCTCCTACACTATAAAAAGTCCCAGAGGATGGTGATCACCGGGCTTAGAGGGACCTTTGAGCCCTCCGAACCATTGTTTATCAAAGCCTCGAAGAGTACCCAAGTATTTTACTGGGGAGTACCATTGAGTCCCCCCACACGTTTATTGTGTAGCACTGAGGGATGTCGGTCCCTGGGATACAGGACCCCTATGGACCCCATCAAATTTTGGGGCAGATTTACAAGCTCTCTGCTCCACCAGTATGTCACTTTTCATGACGTACTGGTGGCGCAGGGGCCTCCTCTATATTTTCAAGGAGAGGAAAAGTCACCCTGCGTGACTTTTCCTTTCCTTGTAAATACGGCTCCTTCACACGCAGCACTTTGCGGTGAAGGGGCGTTCCATGGGAGTTGCTGTGGGTGTTCCCACGCAACACCCATGGAACAAGACACATCTCCAGATTTATGAGAAATGGTCAATCTGGAGATGTGTCTGAATGCTACGCCACCCTAGAGGTGGCGTAGGGAGGCGCAACGAGGAGAAATATTTTCATTTCTCCTTGTTTTTCCTCTTTCAATGAGTGCTGCATTCTACAGCATGCATTGAAAGAGGGAAACGCTCTAGTGATTGTTTTTGTACAGGAAGGTGCCCCTTCCTGCACAAAAACAATCTCCCCATGGCACAGGCATCCTTGCACCATGGTGCAAGGGTGCCTGCACCGGCGCTTGGCAGCTGTTTCTGCGCCAGCGCACTGGAGAGCACAGGAATGCAACATATCACTGTAGATATGTCGCATTCCTGTGCTCTGAAAGGCACTTTCTTGTAGATCTGCCCCCTTGTAGATTTAGCCCTCCCCAGGTAGCGTTTTTTTTTTTTTTACGGCGGATCCATGCACCCAGCGCACATTTCTCCGTTTAAAAAAAAAACATGCTTTAGGACATGCACTGTTTTAAACTCCTATACACTATGCATGTATCGGTCTAATCACCTTTGCAGTTGTTTTTCAGGCCTACAATTCCCTAGTCAATATACCTCCACTATAGCAAACACCCTGTCACTGCTCTTGCAATGCCATAGTGAATCTTTCAGTACTATGTTTTAATCCATTCAGTAAAGTAAACTCAACCAGTTATAAATTCACCCAGTGTCTTTTCTTGTACTACTCCAATTATTCAGTTAGTTTGGATGTACTCATACAGTGAGCCAGGCTTTAGGGCACGGAGTGCTTCAAACTCCTATGCACTATTCATGTAGTGATGTAACCACCTTCACACTTGTATTTAAGGTCTACAATTCCTCTGTCAGTATCTACATAAAATGTGTTTGCATAGTAATAGAAAAGTATAATTTATAAGGTTAGTAATATACTTTTATTTATGTTTATTTTTTACAGATATTGTTTATCATCATTAAAATAAAGTTATCATGCCTGAAAAATCTAGAAAAAGAAAAAGAGAGCTAAAGGACAGTTACTTGAAGAAACTCAACAACAAGTATTGGATGAGCAACATAATGTGGCCAAAAAGACAAAATCTTCTGTTAAGATTACTAAGAAATTTATTAACAATCTTTCTAGACCCAAAAAGAATGTTCAGAACGTTGAAACCAGTAACAACGCTTCAACCACAAAAAAATCAAAATAATAGGAAAGGGGAAAAAGCAAATGTAGAATCAAATAATTCGACATATGGTAAAAGAAGACAAAATCAGTATAAAGAGATACGAAAAAAATATTTTATAATAGAGTAGTACATTTTTTGCTCAAAGATTTGAAGAAATATAAAAAGATATCACTATTTTATAAAAAAAGAAGCATATTGGATCCATTGTTGAAAAGGCTTTTTAAGTAAAAACTATTTATTTTAGTTTTAAACAGAATTCGATCACTAGATAAACCAATCCATTCAATGAAGGCCAAAGGTAAGAGGAAAAGAGTAATTAACAGAACTAATTTTTGTGATTTTCTTTGGGTGAATGGAAACACAGTTCAAGTTCAGAGTCCTTCTTTAATGGAGAGAGTTATTTTCAGACCAATGATTTGTTGCATGCAGTTGATACCAGTGGTCGAGCTTATGAGGTTAGAAATGGTTGTCCAATTGACAAAGAAAAAATGGTTCCCAGAAATGCAGAAGAAGTGATAGCTGATGAAGTTCTAGGCAGACGTGCTAAAGCCCCAGTGTACACTTGGGATTGCAGTAGTATTTGTAGTGTACAACAAGAATCTATTGATCTTTTATGTACGAGAATATAGTAAAAAAAAAAGTGTTAAACAAAAGATTAAGATGTTGCAAGGACTAGACCCTTGAAGAGTTAGAAAAAATACTGGTTTGCAAGGTCATTCTCTGGCTTGTCTTTCTAGAAAAGTATGGATGTTAGCAGTACATCATACTCAAATGTGAAAGTTAGTCAGAAGATTGTATTATGCAAAAAGTTCAGCACAAAAATTAAATGAGTTGAACAGTGCTCTTTTGCGTGGGTCAGTTTCAGATGTGAAGAAGATTTGTGATGACATTGCGTTTTGTTATTTTGGTCCTGAACAAGAGAGTGCAGAAACTGATAAATTATTAGAAGAAAATGTTGTAGAGAATGTTGAACATAGTAGTACAAAAAATTTTGAAGATGAAATCACAAAATTTAAGTTGATTTCAGGTGAAAGGCCAAATTATTCTTGTATTTGTTGCCGGCGAACTCACTATAAAAATCAGACTAGGAGTGTTGATTTGTATTTATTTTTTATTTTAGATGTCTTTTATTGATTTAATCCAAAAAGAGAACAAATGAGTCATTATGATCTGCAGTCATCGGGTCGCAACCTGGCACATCACTATTACATGCTTCAGGCCTTAACAGCAACAAAAAAGGAAACAACCCCACCCCCCTCCCACCACCCACCTCCTCCTCCCCGGAAAAAGAAGAAAGACAATCTAACAAAGAAAAAGGGAATGTCACGGCCCAACCATCGGATCCCATATGCAGTTAGGTTGCAGAGTCAGCGGTGACAGGTGCCGAAGGAGGATCCGCCAACCTTAACAATCTAAGATATTTGGGACAGGTGAGCTCTGTAAATTCGGTTGTCAGTAGTGCGAGGAGTGGTGCCCATAGCTCATGGAATGAAGCCCCAGGGTTGGTTAACGAGAGGGAGATTTTCTCCATTCCCAAGATGGACCATAGCCTATGGAGCCAGCCCAATCGTGTAGGGACTGTGGTAGAACCCCAGTGTGCAAGGATATTTTGTACTGCTGCGCCCACAATGAGCGCCATCTGTTTGCCTCTCCTAGAAGTGAGCGGGAAGGTGATGGCATTGGGGAGTATGTATGCCGAAAATCTTGGGATCTGGGTGTCGATGTGGGAGTCAACCTAATCTAGAATGTTTTGCCAGTATGTCCCCAAGATGGGGCAGTCCCAAAGCAAGTGAGTGAGAGTACCTAGCGCACCACAGGCTTGCCAACACAGAGGACTACGTGCCCGGTTACTCCTATGGAGCCTGACGGGGGTAAGATACCAGTAGGTGGCCAACTTAGTGGCTGTTTCAATGGATGAGACATTCCGGGCCATGTGACGGGCCCTATAGTAAATATCCTTCCATTCTTTCGATGAGAGCTACCTAGCTCCCGTTCCCAGCGTAATTGGCCAGCAGATTTCCCAGTGTCAGAGGGGTTATGGACAAATTTGTACAAATCTGATGTTAAACAAGCATCATTGTGCCTTGTTATGAACCGTTTCTCAAATGACGTGAGCCGTCTCTCTGCTCCCTCCTGCACTCCTTCCTGCAGGACCCAATGACGTATCTGTAAATACCGATAACGCTCTGCTTTGGGAAGCCTATGATCAACACGAAAATCTTTGAAAGGGCGTATACCAGAAAGGTCAAAGAAGTGTCCTATGGAGCGGGTAGCCTCTGTCGTCCATTGGTGGAATTCCCTATAGTCTAGGCCAGGTGGGAAGTCCGGGTTCTGCACAATGGGAGTAATGGGGGATGGGAAAGTAGTAAGACCCCTGGTGATTGCAGTTTTATCCCAAGCAAACATTATGGGGCGGCTTATCTCCGACAGATACAAATTGCGAGGCCGTCCTCCCCAAGGGAGAAAAGGAACCCCCCACAAAGATCGTTTCGCAAGCGATCTATCCATGAACAGCCAGTGCTTCTCTGATTCGGAGCATGACCACTCCACCAGTGCTCGCAATTGAGCCGCCCTCCAGTATGCTAAAAGATCGGGAACTCCCAGACCTCCAACCGCAGGGTCCCTGTAGGTAAGAGCCCGAAACATCCGCGCCCTCTGATCCTGCCAAATGAAACGCTTGATGTCCCTCTGGATGGCACGTAACACTCCAAGGGGGGGCATCAACAGAAGGGTATGGAAAAGGTAAAAGATTTGTGGCAGCAACACCATCTTCACTGCCGCTATCCGTCCCAGCCAAGAAAGGGAATGAGGCCACCATCTGCGGAGGGAGTCCCTGACCTGTTTCAACAGTCTTGTGCAGTTCGCCTGTCTGGTGATGGAGATGGTGGGAGCCACTCGGAGGCCTAGATAAGTGATAGCGTCGTGGACCCACTGGATATGGAAGTTATGCTTTAAAGGTTCTAGTGTCTCGGGTTCCAGCGATAATTAAGAGCTTGCGATTTATGCATGTTAATCTGAAAGCCCGAGGCTAGCGCAAAACGAGCTAACTCATCCAAAAAGGCTGGCAAGGACTCCTGCGGTTGTTCTAGGCTCGCCACCACGTCATACAGACAGCTTATGCTCCGAGCTCCCGAAGCGCGCACCCTTAATAGAAGGATCATCGCAAACCTTTTGAGCTAGAGGCTCCATATAGAGGGCGAAGAGGAGCGGCGAAAGAGGGCACCCCTGTCTGGTTCCCCTGCAAATAAAAAAGGCAGCTGACGCCACGCCGTTCATCCGCACTGTGGCTGTGGGATGTGCATAGCCCTGAAAGACCCAATCTATGTAGCGGTCTGGGAATCCAAAGTGAGCTAACGTAGCTCGAAGATACGGCCAGTGTACCCTGTCGAACGCCTTTTCGGCATCGACTGAAAGAATCATGCGTTCTGCCGGAAAGCACTCCGAACGGTCCATCAGATGGAGGAGTCGCTTGGTATTATCGGAGCATTGTCGCTCCGGAACAAAACCCGATTGATCCGGATCTATCAGACCGGGAAGGTGGCGAGAGAGTCGGGCCGCCAAAATGCCAGTAAAAATCTTTAGGTCTACATTGAGGAGTGATATAGGGCGGTAAGAGCTGGTTTGGGAATCATGCTTATTAAGGCCTCCAACATAGAGGAGGGGAGGGAAGAGGCAGGGGACGACCTAACAGAGTTAAAACGCGGGTGAGAAGCGGAGCTAATATCCCGCAGAACTTCTTATAAAAACCGGAGGTAAACCCACCGGGGACTGGCGATTTATTAAGCTTCAGGCGCGAAATCGCCGAAATAACCTCCTCCAAACGAATGGGGGCTTCTAGCTCGGCTGCCTGGGAAGGTAGCAATGTAGGTGTAGCCACATCATGGAGGTATTGGGCTGGTGCGGAATCAGGCAGCACCTGAGCCGCATACAGTGTTTCATAGAAGTGCCGGAAGGCCTTTACGATCTCAATATCTTCGCTACACTCACCTCCTCGAGGGTCTTGTACTGTGGCAACTCTATGAGCCTGTCTTTGTGCACTAAGACGGTTTGCTAGAAGCCGCCCACAACGATCCCCGCCTATGTAAAAACCATGCTTAAGGCGGAGAGCTGCATACTCAGCTCGATCAACGTCCAACCCCGGTAGCTATGCCCGAGCCGCCTTTAGTTGTTTCCAAATCCTGGGCGCACCAGTTCGCTGGTGAATACGCTGTAACACAAGGACCTCACTAATCAGATGTTCCCTTTTCTCCCGCCTTTCCCTATTGTCGGCTGCTGCAATACTAATGAAGACCTCCTCGGATAACCGCCTTCAACGCCTCCCATAGGGTCGTCAAAGAAATGTCCGGTGTGCCATTTTGGGCTAGGTAATCGGCCAAGCTCTCTTCAATCTGCCATACCACTGAAGGACGCTGTTACATAGTGACCCGAAGTTGCCAGAAGCGGCGAGTTGGGCAGCGCGAGGGCATGGTCAGAGAAAGCCGCAGGGCAGAGTGATCCGACAACGGACAAGGAAGGATCTCCACGTCCGAACCCGGTGTGTTAGGTGATCAAAAGTAAAAATATAGTCAATTCTGTTATATGTTTTATGTGTATGAGAGTAAAACGTGTAGGCCCTGGTGGTGGGGTGCCGAAGTTTCCATATGTCAGCGAGCCCAGCTCCCGCCAGCAACCATTTACCTGCAGTGGATAGTGTCCCAGTTTGGCCCCATCTTTGTCCAGAGCAGTCCATGCTACCGTCCAAAACCATATTGAAGTCCCCTCCCAACAAAACCATTCTACCCGGCAGATTTGTGAGTTCCTGGATTGTTGTCTTGATGAACCCCTCCTACCCTCTATTGGCAACATATACCGAGGCTACTAAGAATGTGTGCGAGTCTAGTGTAAAAGTGTATGCCAGTAGTCTCCCCCAGATTTCAGCTTGTTTGCAGCCCACACTGCCAGGAAACCAGGATAGCCACACCTGCAGTTTTGGAAGTAGCTGACGAGAACATCTGGTGGGGGAATGCCTTAGATCGTAGCCGGTGGGTATCAGCATGGAGCAGGTGCGTCTCCTGGAGTAAGCAGATGTGTGCGTTTGAGAGTTCCAGGTAGGACAGAAGGGCACGGCGTTTAGTCGGATTGTTTAGCCCTTTTACATTAAGGGACACCACATGAACGTCAGGGAACCTGGAGAGGGGAACTCAAAAAAAGGCTGTAGGCGGCAACACCGTGCCAGTAGATGTGAGAGGTGCAGTGCATGTGTAGGATAACCGTGAACAGCCTTAAAGGAAGAGGAGGAGGCAACCCAACAAAAGAAAAAAAAAAAACATGAACGAACTTGAAAAAAGTCAGTCATGTAAATAGTTCACCAATGTCCCAGGCTATCCGCCTGTGGTGAGACGTGAGATGGATAGCAGGCGTCCCGCGGCCCCCCTGCCCCAGACCCCAACCATACCAACTGTTGTGACTAGACACTGCAATGAAATCAGCCACTCAGAGAAGAAAGGAAGGATCAGTCCGCGGAGTTGGAGCCCTCGGACAACGACTGGAGAACTGCTGAGCACTCTTTGGCCATCACCTCTGGATCTGGGCGAGGGCTCAGTGACGAGCCGCCAGCCCTCTGCCAACGGGTAGTGTCATCACGGTGGGAAGAAGCAGAAGCCTTCACCGAACCCATGTGGTCAACCTCTGGTAGTCGCAGGAGTGATGCCGCCTCCTCCAAAGAGCGTATTTGACGAGGTTTACCCTCCCATTTAAAGATGAGTCTAAACGGATGACCCCAGGAGTAAGTAATGTCCTTGGAGCGGAGAAATGCGGTAACAGGGCGGAAGTCATGTCGCTTCTGTAAGGTAGAGGCAGCCAAGTCCTGGAAGAGAAGAGGTTTGCAGGAGCGAAATTTGATGGGATGTAGAGACCGTGCCTCGCGCAGGATGCACTCCTTAAGCTTAAAATCATGGAGGCACTTCAGGATATGAGGAGTAGGGGTCTTAGGCGATCTTTTAAGGCCCACTCGGTGCGTCCGATTGAGTCGAATCTCCTGGTCCGGGGGATCTCCCAATATGTGGCGAAACAGTGCCATGACAAATGCCTCAATGTCCTGCTCCTCTGCCCCCTGAGGCACCGCCCGAATCCGTATGTTATTGCGGCGGGAGCGGTTCTCAAGTCCTCTGTGTGGGACTGAAAATCCAAGTTTTGTTCTCTCAGCTTGAGAACTTCCTGCTGGAGCTGAGATACCTCGTCGTCCCTCACCGCAGTTTGGTTTTCTAGGTCATCCACCCTTCCTCCCAAGGAATCAAGGTCCTTACGCATCTCGCGGATCTCGGCTGTAAGGTCCGTCTTTGTCGCATGAAACTCCCTGGTTAGATCCGCAAAGAGTGATTCAAGGACACTCCGCATGACAGGTCCGTCGGGCTCAGTCGTCCCCCTCTGCTCGCCGGCTCCTCCCGCCTGGGTCATTGTCTCTTTACCACTAGTTCCCGCTCTGAGCAGCAAGTCCTTAACAGATCTATCTTTCCGGGAATGAGCCGCAGCCATCAGTGATCGCCGGCACTACTAGACTACCCTGGAGGGGATGCTCCGGCAATAACACGTGACAAGGAGCCCAGAGAATGTGCAGCCCAGGGCCAAGCTTCGCCGAGCGGTGGTCAACACTCAGCAGAGAACAGCCGAGTAGTTATTCAGTGGTTGGCCCTCTCTGTCAATTAAGTCAGTGCCGGCTTATGAGGAGGCAAGGGAGCCTAATATGTTCGCATTGGTCCGGCCCGCTCCTTGGAGAGGACTATCAGAGCAATGGCGACAGGCTATGAAGGCCAGCGACACAGAATGGAGTGAACACATTTTATGGTCTAAGGCTCAGGCGAGTCCAATGGGTCTGTTGCGCAGTATGGCAATTCACTTCAATAAGGCGGCAGGGCACGGCAGCGCCGGGTGCTCCACTCCTCAGGCGCTGGGAAAGGGCAATACCACCGAGATCGGCAGCATAGGACACAAAAGTCACAGCAGTGGGCTACAGGGGTGACAAACCAGGACTGGAGGGTCCGGGAAAGCAGAGCCAATATTTAAGATCGGCAGACAGCGTGCGCTATTGGGCGGCTCACCTCTATTGAAGGCATTGTAGTTCCGCCCGCAAAGTCAGCCCCACGCTGCCATCTGGCCACCACTACAGGGATATATCCTGGTGCTCAAGTGCTCTGATCCCCGTAGTCGACCGGTGGTGACTCCACTTGCACTATGTGGTGTTCCTGCGCAGCTCAAAGAGGTTCCTCCTCGGAATGGAAGAGCCAAGCATAAGGACACTCCTAGGGTGCAGAGCAAGGCAGACAGCCAGGACCGGATTTCAGAAGAGCAAGGCCAGCAGCTGGAGGCGAAGCGGCCGGGGCACTGGGGGGCTGCTCACCTCAATTGGGATACTGCCAGTCCGCCCACAAGGTCAGCCCCGCACCGCCATCTTGTCATCGACGTGGAAGGACGCCTCAGCCGCTCTAGCACCTAGCGGCCACCCGGCAGCGGAGCCACGCCCATGCCACAGATCAAGGCTTGCGCTCTGCAGAAGCTTCAACCAGCAACGGCGCCGCTCCCCAGAGCCAGCCACCTCCACCGCAGCTCCGTACTCCACCGCACAGATCTCCACACAGGGCCGGTCCCGGAACGATCCCTGCTCCTCAACTCAGCGGGGCGCAGCTCGGCTCCGCGCGCAGGTATCTGGCACAGCAGCAGGCCGAGGGTGTTGTGGCGGAGCACGGGCCAAGGCTGGGTCCGGTCCAACCACAAAGGTCAAGCTGGACAAGGCTATGCAGGTGAGGCTCGGGCTGTGGGCAGGAGCGGTGGGTAGGTACATCCTACTCATACGCTATCTTGGACGCACCCTTGATTTGTATTTAAAAAGTGAAAGAGAAAAAAAATGATATGTGGAAGGAATTTGCAACATATTTGTTGGTAGAGAATTGTTTTGATTTGGGTTCTGATCAGCGTATTTGTAAATATTGTTATAACAAATTAGATGAGAATAAAATGCCCGCTAGAGGTGTGCATAATAATCTAGAGTTGGTTGCTATTCCACCAGAACTGGTAGATTTAAATAGCTACGAGTCTATTCTCATTCAATGTGTGCACTTGTTTCAGGCTATTGTTCGTATGGATCCTAAAACAGGCAAATTGCCTCCTTCAGATTTACAGATAGGATTAAAAGGAAGAGTTGTATATTTACAATTAGATTTAAAGAAAAATATTGAAACTATTGGTATAGAGTGTGTAGAAAATGAACCCCTAGTCATTCTAGTTAATGGCGTTCCTACTAAGAGTAAGAAAATCTGGCTGGAGTTAGTGAATGTTAGGAAAGTGCAGAGGGCGACTTTGTATTTAATAAAAAACAATGAGTACTATAAAAATGTTTATATGAGAGAAGAAGAAATACTTTTAGCAGAAGATACTGAAACATTAAGTGGACAAATTGAAAAAGTGGATATGTCAAGAAGTGAAGAAATCTATGAACAGGTGGCCGAAAATTACATCTTGGGGCCCTAGGATTGGCATTGTGATCTTGCCAACTATAATCCAGTTCCTTTTCCTCATTTTGAGATGTGAATTGATTGTGGTATGAATGTTAGTATGTGAGCAGTTTTGATTGGTATGTCTGATATCAAGGGGTATTTTCTTGATGATTTGTGTCATTGTGTATATTTATGACTTATTTGTGTTACTATTGCTTATATGTATGAAGTAAAAGTTTCTCTTTTCCAAAAAAATAGATGCATTTCACATGAAATGTCTCTTTTTTTAAAAAAAAAGTAATTGTATGAAATGAAAAAAGAAAATAAAGTAATTTTTGAATAACTTCTGTTTAGTATAAAATAATTCTTTCTGTCACCCATTTTTAAATTTGTGGATGTATACCTATATTTGAAATGTATGGCCACTGAAGGAACAACCCACTACATTATGATATGTCCCTTATATATTTCATCTTTTGTTTGAAAGTGACTTGTCTGGACTTTCATATGCAGTCAATCACATATTGAAAAAAGGAGTACATCTGCAAAATGTTTCTGCAAAGGATTTTATGGATAAAGTGCACCAGAGGGATGATCACTTAGAATCTCAGCTGATTAATCTGATGGCATGTCAGCGTGGCACCAAAGAATATTGGTACCGTTGTCATGGAGAACTGAAATGTATGCTAAGGAACTTAGGAACTCCTACATGGTTCCTTACTCTAAGCTGTGCTGAGTACTCTTGGGATGATTTACTTAAATTTCTTTGAGAGGCAAATTTCAATATAAAAAATATTGAATACAAGACACCTGGAGAATTGTGCTCTTTGGATCCTGTTAATGTATGCAGGTATTTTAATCATAGATTTGAAGCTATAATGTCTTTTATCTGCAATAAAAAAAATCCTCCTCTTGGAGAAGTTGTGGATTTTTTTGGGAGAAAGGAGTATCAAGCAAGAGGTGCTCCTCATATACATTTGCTATTAAGGATCAAGGATGCCCCAAAAATCGGAACAGATTCAGATGATACTGTTTTGTCTTTTATTAAAGAATATGCCACAAGTGCTGTATCGAAAAGCACAGAAGAAAAAAACTTAAGACTACAAGTCTTACGATTCCAAAGCCATCGATGTGGAAAATACTGCAGACGAAAGTACAAGTCTAAGGATAAGTTCTATACCAAATGTCGTTTCGCATTTCAACGTCCTGTAATATCCAAAGGAAGAGTGAACAGTTTTATGTCAGCTATGCGACATACCATCACAAGGAGGTCTTCAAAAAATACCTACAATTTGAGAAGAGGCGAAGAGTCAAAATAAATAAATGACTACAATCCGGTTATTCTGTCCATGTGGAATGCTAACATGGATATTCAGTACGTTACGGACAATTCCATTGCTGTTGCTTGATATGTAACTTCCTACATAACAAAATCAGAAATGACGAAATTGAAAGAAATGTGGGAAGAGATTTCTCACGAGAAGACTCTAAGTAAGAAATTATACAGTTTCAGTTTGAAGATGTTATGCCATCGAGAAATTGGAGCATATGAATTCTCAGATCGGTTATCATATGCAAGTCTCTACTCCAAATCTAGAAGAATAATTTGGGTGAGTCTAGGTCTTGCTGCAATGCGAAATCGGGTACTGAAATCTATTCAAGAAATTTAATATTTAGCAGAAAAAGATCCAGAAAGTACAGATATTTTAAAAACAAATATGTTGGACACATATTACCCAAACAGAAGTCATCATCTTGAGAACATGTGTCTCTATGAGGTGCTGCAAAACTATACTTTTAAACTAATTACTACAGAGAACATCAATGATAGAAAATATGCAGTGATTGGTTCCGAAGGATGTTTGGTGAAACAAACTAAAGGAAATTTGAATAATCACAGGAAGCTGAGTTGTGACACTGCTGATAAAAGGGAATTTTACTATTTAGCCCTTATGCAACTGTTCAAATCGTGGCATTCAGAATTGGAATTACTTGGAGAATTTCAGAGCTCTGAAGATTCCTTCAATGCTTGTAAAGATACCATACAATGCACTGTTTTTGCATATTATGTGAAAATGTTGAACGGTGAAATTGATCAAGAAGCTAGTATAGCAGCTGAGATTGCTAGAGACAGTTCTCAAGATAGTCAATGTTCTGCTGCACTGAGTCAAGATCCACTAGGACAACCAATTGTTGAAAATGAAGCAGCAATTGCCATGAATGAGGTGGAAACAGTAATGCATCAAGCTCAAGAAGATGTAATGAACTTAGCAAACTTGGAAGAACAACTAAATGTTGAACAGAAAGAAATATATCAGCAAGTGAGACAACAGATTGATCATGGATTTCTTCATGAAAAGAAAGAATGTAACATGCACATCTTTTCAACCTATCCGAATGTATGTGAGTGGACAAGCTGGAACAGGAGAACGTTTCTTAATTAAAGTAATCACCAGTTATCCACAGAAAACAACTGAGTCACATTTGTCTTGTGTTGTAATTGCTCCAACTGGGTTAGCAGCACACAACGTTAAATTAATTACATTACATCGTTTACTGATGCTACCTGGGGAGCATGAAAACAAATTGGAATATCACAAGCTATCTGGAGAAGCTTGTTGTGAAGTTTCAAGAGTGCTGAAGAAAATGAAACTTCTGATTATTGACGAGGTAAGCATGGTCTCAAACTTAATGCTTGCTTTTGTGCATTTAAGAATGCAGCAAATTCTTAAAAGAGAGTATGATGTCTTATTTGGAGGAAACATGTCATAGTTTGTGGAGATCTACTGCAACTTACTCCCGTAAAAGGACAATCAGTATTTAAAACACTTGCGCATGAAGACAACAGAAAGTCTCTGGGTAGTGTTGGAAATGTTAATATTTGGTCATATTTTCAATACAAGGAACTCATTACAAATATGCCACAGGCAAATGATGTTGATTACAGAACTATTCTTCACGTTATAAGAATTGGCGTACTGACAGAACATGGCAGAGAAGCTTTGCAGAGTCGATTACTTTCCAATTTGTTTCCAAATGAAAATGTTGTTCCTGAGAAAGTATATATGAGAATTGCAGAAAACAAATCTTTAATATGCTTAATGCCAACACTGCGTGAGTGTTCTATATTCAACGAACAACTTTTGAAGCTAGAAAATGAAGAAATAATAAAAATGGAAGCCATTGATAAAATAGAGCATGAAGGAATCACTATTATTTTGACAGAAAAGTTGAAAACAAAATTGGATTCTTTAGAAAAATCGATATCTAAAACTGCTGGTTTAGAAAAGAATGTATATGCATGTAGAAACTGTCGGGTAATTTTAAGGGTTACTTTGGATGTAGAAAAAGGTTTAGTTAATGGAGCAATGGGCAAAGTTGTGGATTTTGTTAATTATCCGAATGAAGATGGTATTGCATTTTTAAAAATAAAATTTGATCAGATTGAAGAAGTGAAACAAATTGGTTGTTGTTCAGTTTGTTTTTGCTTGTTAAAGATGTATATGTCCGTTGAAAACAGTTTCCAGTTTCTCTGGCATATGCAGGGACTATTCATAAATCTCAAGGTTTAAGTGTAGAAAGTGCTTTGGTGAACATTGGAAATACCGTGTTTAAAGAGGGTCTGGCATATGTTGCTTTGCCATGAGTCAGAACTTTATCTGGTTTGTTTTTGATTGATTTTGATGACACAAAGGTTACTGCAGATGCAAACTGTGTAAAAGAGTATAATAGGTTAAGAAGAGTGTATGTTTCCACTTTAGGTCAATACCCTGTATTTGAAAAGTGTGTAGTAGGAAGAAAAAGAAGATATGAGAACATTTGTAGTGAAGGTATAGAGAAGGGAAAAAAACAGGATAATATTGTGATTGCAAGCAAAAAGAACAAGCATTTACAATGCAACGGTTTCGCCTTTGGAAAAGTTAGAGCTATTGGCATTTTAAATGACAACATTTTTATTTATGTGTTGGCTTTGACAACATAAATAAATGGCATTGTCATTTACAAAGCCAATAGCCTAATCTCTCGCAAATGCGACACCTATTGCATTTGCACCCACACACACACACAAAACTGGGTCACAAGCAGGCAACAGAGGCACGCACAAAACTGGGTCACAAGCAGGCAACAGAGGCAAGGACCAACCTCCTTTAAGCTTAGGATGTCAAGATGAAATAGGAAGCATCCCACACGTAAACAACGATTTTTCAGTATCTATGAACGTAAAGTAAACAACCAGGAAGAAGAAATAGGACTACAAATTATAAATTTTTCTTCATTGCATCATCCGGGTTTCTCACTGAATAGAAAGACATAAAAATACTTTTAGGAGCTATTATAGACGCAAAGAAACTAGAATATTGCTTAGTCCGGAGAGAATGTCCTCATTACAGAAAAACCTCCATCTGAGCCAAACATCACAGTCTCTGATAGCGTTGGATGTGATGACCTCCCACATTCATCTACCGAACGTCAGATTGCATATTCTTTTATTTATTGCAGCATTTGTATAGTGCATCTGTGAAGGTCTAGAACAATAGAGTTGTATTTTTGACACATGGTCTGGCTGCTAATTGTAAGGCAGCTCTGAGCGAGGCCGATTATGTAAATAATGGGACAGTAGCCAGTATAGCGTTCCTAGAGTCCCCGGGAGGGGGGAAAGGAAAGGCACCGGCAGCGGGAGGGGGGGAGGAAAGGCACGGACAGCGGGAGGTGGGATGGGTGGCGGAGCCGAGCTGTTTTGCAGCCATCATTGTGTGGAGTTCAGTTCATCTCACTAGTTTTGTATTTGTCATGAGGGGTTGTTCCTAATGTTTCTATTTTAGCGAGGTCAAAAAGAGATCCCATTAGTGGCCTACTGATTTTGCTCGATTCCTTTTCTTTTTTTTTACACGATTTTTCGTTATCTGCAAAGACTAAACAGAGTATTGCGACTCTGTGTTTGTTTGTAAATAGAGAATGAACCAAAGAGAACTAATTCTAAAACAGTAAATACTTGGATAACAATCAATCAAATGGAGAGAGAAGCAGGCACGACGGATTACAACGGGGGCAAAGGCCTGCGTTAACTACCTTTCACTATCTGCAAAGAGAGAGTACTCCTAATAGAAATGAGGGGGGGGGCACCATTCAAAGCAGATCAGTGTGCATAAACACGAAAATGTTTTCACTTACCACGTACTTGACATTCGACAGCTTATGATATTTGCTATTAAAAAACCATTGAAATTCACTGAAAAAACCATAGGTTATAGACCATATATAGTTAGGAATTAGCATTTACAAAACCTTGAAAATTCACTGAAAAAACCATAGGTTATAGACCATATATAGTTAGGAATTAGCATTTAAAAAACCTTATTTTACTCACACAAAACCATTGAAATTCCATATATAGTTAGTTGCACTAACTATATATCGCGCACCTGCAATCCACTGCTGATCATGTCACATATTACATCATTCATGACATGGTCAGTGACATCACTGATGACATCACTGATGACATCTCAAATGACATCACTGATGACATCACTGATGACAACATCCAGTGACTGTATGTTTCTGTAAAGTTAAAATATATCTTACATATTGAAGAATGAGTGGATGTATAAGTGTCTGGATGAAGGATTTAGTAGGTGCGTGACTGACTGTATGAGTGAGTGATTAAATGTGTCTCACTGAATGCATGGGTTAGTGACTAAACTGTCTTAATTTGTGCATCATTATGTCTGTTGTTCTGTAAACTGCTGCATGTGTTGATCATTAGCTATACGAGAGGCTATATGTGTTATTAATTGCTTGCCCAAGTATTTCTATGGGAGATTGAGTTTGTGTGGGGGTGGCTGGAAGGTGTGTGACTCTATGCATAGATGTGTGAACAGTTTATTCACTAGGTGTATGAGTTCAAGAGTGCATGTGGAAACAGCTACATGGGCAGTTGACTGTGTGCATGAGTGTATTGATGAGTGAATGGATATCTCAATGCTACATGTCATAGTAAGTACATATGTAAAACACAGTACATGTGAGAGTTGGCATATATAAATAACTGTGCATGAGAGCCACCGAATGAGTGAGTGGTTGTATCGATCATTGTGAACTTGTATCAGGGATTGTATAAGAGAGTAAATATGTGTTAGTATATGTTTCAATAAGTAAGGTGTGTTTAACTGTATAGTTGAAGAAATGGAGATGAGATTGTTTCTTTGCATGACTGACTGGGTGTGTGAGTAACTCCATGGATGAGTGGAAGTGTGTGTGTCTGTATACACTGAGTGTATCTAAGGTTATATTAGAGTCTGAAGAGGTTTATCGTATTAGCACAAGAATGATGTCAAATGAGATGTCATCAGTGATGTCATCAGTGATGTCATTTGAGATGTCATCAGTGATGTCATCAGTGATGTCACTGACCATGTCATGAATGATGTAATATGTGACATGATCAGCAGTGGATTGCAGGTGCGCGATATATAGTTAGTGCAACTAACTATATATGGAATTTCAATGGTTTTGTGTGAGTAAAATAAGGTTTTTTAAATGCTAATTCCTAACTATATATGGTCTATAACCTATGGTTTTTTCAGTGAATTTTCAAGGTTTTGTAAATGCTAATTCCTAACTATATATGGTCTATAACCTATGGTTTTTTCAGTGAATATATATATATATATATATATATATATATATATATATATATATATATATATATATATATATATATATATATATATATATATTTTCATGTTTTTTTCTTTTTTTTCCCTTTTTTTGTAAAGAAAAAAAAAGTCAACAGGACGAACAAAACCATGAACTTTGAGGGAATAAAAAAAAAACTAGCATCAATGGTTATTAATTGCTCTGCAAACTAGGTCTACTGATTGCTCCCCATAACAAATTAAACTATTGCACTTCACGCAGTGCATTCTAACTTTCACAAATTGGGGACGTATGTCTGGTGACGATGTTGAAGGTGATGCCCCAGAGGTACTTGGTATTGCCGGTGGTGAAGGTGTATTTTGGCGCAGTCTTCTACATTCTTCGTGGGCATAGTTCACAGGATGCAGGGATTGGAGGTGCTTGCGCATACTAGCAGTGCCAGAGGAGTACTTTTTATTAGGATCTCCTCTGGACAGCACTGCCTGGCAAATCTTGCATGTCACCTTGGTGGCATTACATTTCTTTTGCCGTTCCGGAAAAGTAAAAAATTTCCATACGATGGATGTGTATGTTTCGGGAGGGGGAGGTTCTGGTAGAAATTCTTCAGCAACAAAATGATCATAATCAGGGGCGTGGCTTAGCGGGCCAGCATGGCGGAAGTAGCCTAGTAGAGCTCCGTCCTGCCCGTAATATATCCAACGATTTATCATGGCTGCCCTGACCGTCCTGCTGCCCAGGAGGAAGAAATAGCCCACAGAACCAAGTCGCTACGCACTGGTAGCGTCTATTAAGCGCTGGCAGATATCAGCGGGCCCCGCAGACACTCCTATCCACGGCAGCTGCTAGTTGGGGGCCCGATTCTCCTGCATGTGGCGGAGGGGCCGGGGCTTTCACAACGTGAGGCCTAGAGATCAGAAAGCAGCCAGGGACTACAGTTTCGCGACGCCGGAGAAGACGCCCTGGCAGTGGACATTCTCAGCAGGTGATCGGGGGCATATCGGCCTTCAGAGGGTGGCACAGGGGCGTACTTGGCCTGCAATAGGGAATGGTAGTGGTGGGCAGCTGACCAGGAGCATGCTGGACCCAGTGGAAATGTATTGCCTAAACAGGGCCCAGAGTCAGGAGATAAATGAAGATATTGGTGACATATAAAGGCCCTTAGGAAACTACTACTAGTGGAGGACTGCCACGGGGGGGCTTGGCCTTTGCATCGGCCGGTGGTGCTGGGGCTTTCATACAGCGAGGCCTGACGACCAGTGGTACAGCCGGGAACTGAAGTTGCGTGCCACCCGGGGGACAGCCCTTGCAGCAGACATTGTCGGCAAGAAATCGGGGGCAGGTCGGCCTCTAGAGAGTGTCGCAGCGGAGTACACGGCCTGACGCAGGGTACAGCGGTGGTGGACGGCTTCTCAAGAGTACACAGGGCCTGGTGAGGATCCATGGCCTGATCGGGGCCTTGAACCGCAAGCTGGATGGTGACACCCGCGAAATTATGGGGGGCCAGGAGCTGTGGTGTGAAGCTGAGCGATATTAGACGGACCCTCGCAGCAGGTGGCCAGTGAGTTCTTGGGCCGCCTCCCACACAACATTTAGGCAGGGCAGATACGGTTACGGATCTGAAGACGTGGTGGGGCTTGAATACACAACGCCACCCGGCAGTACTAGAGACGATATCCTAGTGCACAAGCAGCTGGTTCCCATGGTGAGTGTCCTCGGCCACAGTCCACAATGACCAGAGGCCGGAGTGGTGGGGGGACTTCGAAGCAAGGGCCCATTGATAAGCACACGGGCCGAGTGGAGGCGCTGGGGCCACGGGGGGTCGCCAAGCCCCAGAGCCGGACAATGCAGCACGGATGTATGACATTACAATGCATGCTTTTACCACGCATGCCTTTACAACGCGGTATTTACAACGCATGCCTTTACAACGCATAGCGCTTTGGGGTGCTGGATAGTGAATAGTTTAATTTACTATTCCAACTCCAGTCCCCGTGGATAGTAGGGAAGGTGTTGGATAGTAAATTAAATCTATTCCCTATCCTAGAGCGCCCCCCAGCACAATGCGTTGTAATGGTTTGCGTTGTAAAAGTTGCGTCGTAAAGGCACTGTGTGGTAAAAGTTGCGTTGTAAAGGATGTTTCCCATGCGGCACTGATGGCAGCTATAACCCAATCCAGGGATATGCTGGATGCGAAAAAAGGAGCTGTGGGTGCAGATGTCACACTGCTGCGCCAAGATCTGCGGAATGCCATGCCCCGCATCACGGAGGCGGAAACCAGAATTTCGGGAGTGGAGGACGATGTGGTGATCCTGAAGCGCAAGGTGGCCAGCATGGAGGGTGTTCAGAAAGGCCTAGCGCTCCGAGCAGAGGATGCGGAAGGGCGGGCCCGGCGGAACAACTTGAGATTCGCAGGGCTCCCGGAGGGCTGCGAGAAGGGCAATATGGAGAGTTTCTTGACCCAGTGGCTGGAGAGCTGGCTCCCGCCTGACTCCCTTTCAAGATGCTTCGTAATAGAGCGGCGCATAGAGCCCTTATACAAAAGCTGCTGGTGGGGTCCAGTCCCAGGCCTGTGATAGCCAAGTTATTGAACTACCACGATCGCGACACCATCCTACGCAGGCGCGGGCGAAGGAACCCCTCCTGTATGAAAATCAAAAAATCCTGATATTCCCAGATTATACCAGGCTAGTACAGCAACAGAGGCAATCATTCACGGCGGCCAAGGCACGCCTTCGTGATCTCAAGCTCCCATATGCCTTGCTTTACCCGGCCTGCCTGCGGGTGGTCTACCAGTCCCGCACTCATTTCTTCGACACCCCAGAGGCAGTGTTCCATTGTACTGACGAGATGGTAAAAGTGAGGGTGCATACTCCACCGGGCCAAGACTCGGATTCCTCATCGAACGGAGCACCGGCGCGGACCTCCCGAAGTTCGCGGAGCAGAGGGAATTGGAGGTCCAGATCTAGGAGGCGCTCCTCCTCGGGGGTGGGGTGGGTGGCGGAAGGACAGACAGCTGCCCCTGACCCTCCGACGACGGCTCCTTGAACATTCGACCTGCAAGCTACTGAACTTTGGTGTACATGTACTCCTGCGGTGACTGGTAGGCTTGGGGTGCCTCCGCTGAGCGATCATAGGGCTGAGAGGGACGGCCGAGAGAGACTCTTAAGCTACAGTGATTATAATTGCATGGGGTAGTGGGCGGGGTGTTGTATTAGGGGTGGACGTTTCCCCTTGCTTAGAGCTCTTTTTTGGGGGGGAGTTAGGTGAATGGGTTGGTTACTGGGGATCCATTGGTGTGGACGGCCTCAGGTCCAGCGTTTGGGATCGGGGGTTGCCCACGACGCGACAGGTTCTTCAGTGTTCTTGAGGTATGGGGGGCTTGAGGGGGGAGGAGGTGGGGTGGGTGTTGGGGGGAGTATGCATGGGTTGAGCTGCACGATAGATATGAGATCTCAATGGTTTGTGTGTACACGCCTACAAGGCCCACCTTATGGGCTCGTACCCTATATGCCACCGGATGGCTATCGAGGGAACCAGGCCACTAAACCCCAGGGCTTCCATACGTGACCTTAGCTGGAATGTGCGGGGAGTGCTTGACAAGGTAAAGAGGGGGGCGGTTCTGCAGCAGGCGAAAAGAGAAAAAGCAGATGTCTTGCTACTGCAGGAAATTCATTTATTGGGCAATAAAATACTATGTTTACAACGGTATGGCTACCAACAGGTTTATCATGCTGGGTTTGGTAGAGGGTCCAGGGGGATGGCCATTTTGGTGCATCGCAGACTGTCGTATGTTCACTCGACACAGTGGGTTGACCCACAGGGCCGGTACGTTTTTATCAGAGGGATGATTGGTGAGGAACCCATGGTGCTTGGGAGTGTGTATGCCCCACCTCCGCTGCATTGGTTGCTGGTAGAGAAGTTGTTTGCAGAATGGGCGGATATTCCCGAGGCACCAGCAGTGATTGGGGAGACTGGAATGATGTTGTTGACTGCCGTGTGGATCGATGCCGACCGGGGGGTGGTCAAGTAGCCGATACACCCACCAAATTATGGGATATGATCAAGGGGATGGGCTGGGTGGACACATGGCGCTATTTACATGCACAGAGCAGGGAATGTACATTCTTATCAGCAGTCCATAAATCCTTTTCGAGATTAGACTACGTATTCGTCCCCCACACAGTTATCAGTCGGGTGGAGTCGGCGGCCATTTTACTGCGTGGGTTGTCGGATCATTCCCCGGTGGCGGTAGAATTCCGGCTGGATAAGGGGCGGCAGCCCTTTCGGTGGTGCCTTTCCACATGGCATCTTCAACAGGAGGATTATAGGAAACATGGGGGAGGCCATAGCACACTTCTTAGGTGAAAATGTTGGTTCAGTTGCAGACGCTGGGACGGTGTGGGAAGCTCTGAAACCCACACTACGAGGAGTGGACATTGCTTGGTGCGCGGCAGCCCGTAGGCAGCGCAGAGAGGAATTAGTGAGAGCCACAGCAGATATTGAGGCCGTGGAGAGACGTTGCAGTGGCGAAGGGGACAGTCAGGTGATGGGGCAACTTCTACTAGCACAGCAATCCTATGCGTCCCTATTACTGAACGAAGCGCGACAGGTGTGGCTGGTGACAAGCAGCAGGGTCTATCAATGGGGGGATAAATCGGGTACGATGCTACACCGGCTCTGTCAAAATACGTTCCAAGCACAGACCTTACCGGGGATCAGGGATACTGTGGGGGCCCCGATCACGGACCCAAAGGAGCTGGCAGACAGCTTTGCAGCCTATTATGCCGATCAATATGCCCAGCGGGAACACCTCCCAACGGCCGAAGTAGACAAATTCATTGCGGACTTACCACCACGCGCGGTATCTGAGGACGTGAAAGAGCGCCTTGAACTTCCATTGACTGCCGAAGAGTTACGCACGGCCCTGGGGGAGCTTAATACTGGGAAGGCCCCGGGACCAAATGGGTTCCCGAGTGAATTTTTTAAGAAATATCACCTCCCACTGGGCACACACTATAGAGCGGCGTTGGAAAAAGCTAGTGAGCGAGGTAGCCTCCCGGCAGACTGGAGACATGCGGCAGTGGTAGTGTTCCACAAACCAGGCAGGCCCCCGGACCAGCACGCGTCTTATCGACCAATATCCCCCCTGAACGTGGAGGCTAAGATATTGGCCAAAGCGCTGGCCAACCGTCTTCTGCCCCACATAGCAGGACTGTTTCACCTGGATCAGGCCGGGTTTATGCCCCACAGGGTGACGAGGCACAATATCAGACACACCCATATTGTGGTGGCAGCAGTTAGAGGCACCGGGGAGCAAGCGGCACTTCTATTGGCCGACATTGAGTTGGGTCTACCTATTTGCACTCCTGTCAAGACTTACCTTTGGGCCACATTTCTTGTCATATCTAAAACTACTATACACGGACTTGATGGCCTCAGTGAGAGTGGCAGGGGCCATATCCACCAAATTCTCCATCGGACGTGGTACTAGGCAGGGGTGCCCCCTCTCGCCGTACTTGTTTGCCCTTGCTATGGAGCCGCTGGAGGCGTGGGTGCGAATAGATGCGCAACTGCGTTGCTTTGAATGGGAGACCGAACCATCAGATAGAATCGCGATTTACGCGGATGACGTTCTGTTTTTTATTACCGATCTTAATAGGTCGGGTGTCTTAGAAATTATGCGGATATTCGGCAAAGCCTCTGGGCTTTACCTGAGCCCGCGTAAATCAACTCTATGGGTCCTGGGAGAACGCTCTGGGGTTGGGACATGGGCATCCACGCTGCTGGTGGCGGTGGGAGGACTTAAATACTTAGGAGTGATCCTATCCGAGACCCCCACAGTCTCTTGGGAGCGAAATTTAGCACCAGTTTGGGACCGGGTTCGAACCGAGACGTGGTCACGCATGCCCCTCATGATATATGGCCGGTCAGCCATTTTCATTTCTAAGATGGTAGCCCTCCCGCGTCTACTCTACCAACTACAGAACCACCCCTACCCGATTACACCCCAATGGTTCCGACAGGTGGACTCGGCGCGGGGACAGTTTCTATGGGTGGAGCTGCGCACCTGCTTCTTGTCGACGTACTGTGGAGGGTTGGCAACATCCGACATCCTGTCGTACTACCAAGCATCCCACCTCCTGGTCCTGAACGAATGGTGGTATGGGGACAGGGGGGACCCTCCGTATGCTCTGGAGAGGCACCTTATGGGGTCTGATACCCTACATACCATCCTATACTCGGCACAGCTGCGGAAGAAGTTGCCACAGGCCACCCAGGTAGTGTTTCAGATCTGGAGGCAGGCCTTACGGCATATGGGATGGTGGGGCACATTAACTGAGGAGACTCACCTGTGGCATAATGGACGTTTGCCGGCATTGGCGACCCTCCAGGGATTCCGAGGTTGGGACAGTATCGGAATTTCAACACTGGGGAATGTAATGTCAGGTACGGCCCTTAAATCCATCCAAGATTTGAGTGAGGAATATGGTATGCCCCGGTCCCAATTTTTTAAATATCTACAGTTCCGCGATGCCATTACACCGAGCCTGGAGGGCCTCAATTCTCTACCCGAAATTTAGCCCGCTAGAGGCAAAGGTATTTATGGGGGACCTGGGGGATAAGAAGATACCCCGCATATATCAGACTCTAGAGACACACTGCTCCACATCCCTGCACAGACTGCGGGAAGCCTGGGAAAGAAATATCGGGACATTGGAGGAAGAAGATTGGCGGGAGGCGCTTGAGGCCCCTAGAGGTGCTGCAATTGCGATGCGCTTGAGACTCATTCAATTTAAATACCTTCCTAGAGTCTATTTCACAAGGGAAAGACTATGGTGGGCGGGCCTGATTGCGTCCCCAGACTGTCTTGAATGTGGCTGGGAGGTGGGGACACTGATACAGACTGTTTGGAGCTGTTGTTCCTTGGTCCGGTTCTGGGGGGGTGTGGAGCAGTCTGTCTGAGGTTGTGGGATGGAAACTTCCTCGTACTCCACAGTTGGGCCTACTGCATGTCCTAGAGGGGGTGGGGTGCAACGTATATAAAAGGCATCTATTGTTGCTAGGCCTCACCATTGCTAGGAGAGACGTGGCTAAGGCATGGAAAGATCCCAGGGCGCCTTCAGTGCAGGTGTGGAAAAAGGGGCTAGACTTCTGTATGGGGTTGGAGCGTCCAATATTTGAGGCCCGGGGTTGCCCAAGAAAACACTATAAAATATGGAAGCGTTAGGCGGATTACAGGGGCCTATGGATAGACCCACCAGTTGCACAGGAAGATTACCCAGGGACGATATGAAAGGGCTGCAATGGAAGATGAGTGTACACTATCTATTCGGAGAATGTTTTTAAAGTGTGAGATGATATCGGGCGGCGGGGTAGAGAGGGATCCGGGAGGGGGGAGTTGGGGGTAGGGGTGGCATAAGGGGCGGGGGGGTGTAGAACGAGTCCTGCTGTTGTTGTTTATTTCAAATGATACATGGATTGCCAACCATCTGATGCTGTGTACTTGATGTGCAGTTTTCTACGAATTGCGGAGTGCTGCGCCATGTGTGCAATCTTTCAATAAAATCTGTTTTGAAAATAAAAATGATCATAATCAGATGATTCTTCCAGTGGTGTAGCCATTTTTGTCTCCAAAAAAGAAATTCAGGTTTCCAATTATGAAAAAGTGAGGCTCTTCTCAGGACAGGTCTTCTCCTAAGGAAGGTCTAAGAAGACGAATTGAAATGGGTGGAGTTTTTCAATAGTTAGAACAGTAAGTGTTATAAACCAATCAAATCTCTTTTTTTTGGTCACATGGGATCCCGTTGGGTGCGTACACACACGACGCACCCAGCACGACTATGCGAAATTGCATTTAAATGTAATATGTTTATTAAAACTAAATTAATATTATTTTTTTTGCTTTAATATTTGTATTAAATACATATATATATCAAAAAATTTTGTGGAAGTCACGCGCCCACCGCGTTGAACATGTAGATGACGTCATGCGGAAATGCGTATATGTAACAGATGCGCTTGAAGTCGCGTACGGGTTGCATAGCGATCACGCATGGAAATACGCACCCATCGCACACCCTACGCGGATCCTACATAACAATTCTAAAATGGCGGCTACGTTCCGCCCAGTAATCGAGAAAGGTGCGCTTTGGGTGAGCGACTCCCTAAAAATATTGAAAAAAAAAACAATAAAGAAAATATTAGAAATACATTTTTAAAAATATATATATATTTTACTTTATATTAAAAATGTGTAATGTAATCTAAAAAATAATATATCTAAAAATAAATAGATTAAACATTTTTGTAAATTAGTATCAAAGAAATAAATATAACAATTAATACATTTAAAAATTGTCATTGAAAAAGCCTTTGAAATTCACTGAAAAAACCATAGGTTTCAGACATGTTATAGTTAGGAATTATCATTTAAAAAATCTTAGAAATTCACTGAAAAAATCATGGGCCGGATGTAGGATACCAAATACCGTTCGGTAACGGCCGATTTCGGCCGTTACCGACCGGTATTTGGTTATTAGTTTTTGAGATGTAGGGGGCCCAAATTGTAACAATTCTGTAAATTTACCAATTCGGTAAATTTACAGATTCGGTAAAATACCGAATCGGTAAATTTACCGAATCGGTAAATCTAGATGTAGGTGGCACTTAAAATAGTGCCACAGGCCCTTAAGAATTCGTTATTTACCATGAAATTCTATGTCATGGTAAATAACGAATTCCTGTGTACATGCACACCTGTGCATGTACACCTGTACCATGTGGCACACAAGCCAGAATCAGGGGTGCAACAGGGTGTCAAAGTGACACCCTGTCCCCCTTGACAATTTGGTATAATTACCGAATCGGTATTTACCGATTCGGTAATTGCCATTGATTCCTATGGGTCTCAAGGCCCATAGGAATCGGTAATTCGGTAATTACCGATTCTTTACGATTCGGTAAATTTTAAAGAATATTTACCTACATAGCATTTGCCGATTTGTAAATACCGAATCGGTAAAATTCGGTATTTATGAATCGGTAAATGCCATTTACCTACATCTAGCCCCAAAGGTTTTAGGGGTGTTATAGTTAGCTGGACATTTAACTTGTACAAAACCATTGAAATTCCTCCGTTATAGTTAGTTGTACTAACTATAACTCACGCGCCCGCAATCCACAGCTGATGATGTCACATATTACATCATTCATGACATGGTCTGTGACATCACTGATGACATCTCAAATGACATCACTGAAGACATCATCCATGAAACAATCAGATACACCTCATCATACACTGCTATAACTTTCATCACTCACTATAAAATATAGAGTACCATATTTAAAACAATCACATACCAATACAACTTTCTAAAAATCCCCGCACTGATTTGTGCATTTACACACACGTCTAATTACTTATCTATAGATTCACATATACATGCTGACAAAGATCAATAGAACATTATTAAATATAGTTATACACCTATATTAACATTAGACACCAGCACACATCCTATTCCGATATGCAGCCATCCTTCTCACTTCTGCAAATAATTGATTATACTTACATTTACTCAGCTATATACTTATACAAACAGTACTTTATTTATTCCTATGCATAGAAAGTGATACTTACTGTGTTACAAAATCACTATTATTATGCAGTTTTCTTTGCAGTCACTTAAACAATCACTTGTTTTCTTATATATACTTATTTAAATACAAGAACTGTCACATACACTGCCTTTTATATTTCTATTTTGTTGGACATGTATCATTGAGAAATATATTTACTCATCACTACACACATAAAGACATTCACTCACCATGTTTCCACATGCAGTTTTAACCTCATGTACCTACTAAGTAAACGTTTTACACATCTTTGGACAGTCACACACCTCCCAACCAACCACAGATACATTCACTCTCACATACAAATAGGCAGTTAACTAATTAAAAACTAATATAGAGTTTCACATAAGAAATAACAAACTTATGCAGTAGTTACACAACAAGACACAGACTGATACAGATATTCACACACTTTAATCACTATCCTATATATTTAGTGAGACACTTTAAATTAGTTATTTAGACAGTCAATCACACTACTAGTAAATTCTTCATACAGGCACTAAAACTCCCAGTCATTCTTCAATACAAATTTCTATATATCTAGTACTTATTTAAATATCAAACCAAACCACATTCACTGGATGATGTCATCAGTGATGTCATTTTGAGATGTCATCAGTGATGTCATCAGTGATGTCACCGACCATGTCATGAATGATGTAATATGGACATCATCAGCAGTGGATTGTGGGTGCGCGAGTTATAGTTTACAACTAACTATAACTTAGGAATTTCAATGGTTTTGTACGAGTGAAATGTCCAGCTAACTATAGCACCCCTAAAACCTATTGTTTTTCCAGTGAATTTCTAAGGTTTTTTAAATGCTAATTCCTAACTATAACATGTCTAAAACCTATGGTTTTCTCAGTGAAAAAAAAAAATATATATATAAAGTCCAGAAGTCCTGCGTATCAGCCTCAATCGCCGAATTTTCCAACAGGTACAGACCACTCGGACGCAAAACAATTAATTTCTATATGGTTTTATTTCCCCATTACCACCAGCATGACGCGTTTCGGCCACGTCACCGCAGCCTTGATCACATATATATGTGTGTGTGTGTGTTTATCGGGGCCTCAATATCCCTTGAGTCCTCACGCCACTAGTGCCCAACAACGGGAGGCCTCCCTGCACCACATCAAAACCACATTTTTTGGTTCAGCCAAATCACAATAATGATGTGCACGATCAACAGTTTGCAAATAGATGAAGGTATAATCCAGTCAATACATGTTCTTCAAACAGCTTACAAGGTATAATCCAGTCAATACATGTTCTTCAAACAGCTTACAACACGGAAACTTTTACCCAAGGTGTTTCGGCATAACACACGCATTGCTCATGGGTCATATGCCTACTGAATGATATATATTAAGTAATACCACCGGTGTAAACATTGAAAAAGGACTTACAGGTTCACAGTGTCATCCTGTATCATGTTGGCCATCTTAAAATATACTTGAATACCATTCAATGTGATCATTGTAAGCATTGTAAGTACATTAGCCCATAATTGTAGAAGGGCCCAGAGATGATAGAACCCAAAGAATAAAAATGAAATGAAACTTAAGCATCAAAGATATAAGTATAGTGAGTTATAAAGTGTTTCAGCCACACTGCGGGAACTATACATTCATACTTTTATCCTTAGGTATGGTCTTCACTAAGGGAAAGAGATCCGCTGCTCATTAATGCTCCCCACATCCACCAGCTTACAATCATTATAGGCCTGTTGCGGTCTCGCTGGCCAAAGGCCCTATATTGCTGCACAAACTCCTTAGTACGTATCAAGAGGGTGCCCGAGCGGGCATGATCTCCGGTTGGTGACGCACCGGATACTTCATAAGACACTCACTTAGCTCGCTGAGCAAAAAGAAGTTATGATAAACCGCGGAATTATGAAAATGTGTATGTGTCATAAAAACGGAGTCTAGATATAATATAAATAAATCATTAGTGCAAATACCACTCCATGGGCATGCACACTTCCTAACAATTTCTGGCTATGCGCTCTCAATTGAGCTCAAGAGGGCATTCCCAGGTCCTACCACAACTTCTCATCTGTATGTAAGGGGCAGGTTCGCACTGCTTTCATACATGCTCCATAGTAGGGTTAGAACAGGTTGAAGTAAAATGTTCTGCATTTTATACAGGTGTGGAGCATGTAAAGAGACAAAGAAACAGAAAACATGTGTCCCCCCAAAGTGATAAACTGTGGAAAATAATAACAATAGAAAAGTTCAAGAGAATGAGCAAAGTGTAGACAATGAAGTAAAAACATATATACAATAAAATAACTGTTAAAAACAAACCTTAAAACATTACTGTATGGTATTCCATGAATTGTGGAAGGGAGAGAGAAGAGATGTTTATCTATCATACAAATGATCCCCAACCAGCTCCTAAAAACCCAGGGATAAGTTCCTTCACACCTAGTTATATGTATAGAGGACCTACATTTCCCTAAATGGACTGAAAGTTCCTCATCCATGTTGAAACCAGTCGGTGTTTTAGTGTATATTTATAGTTATATATATTTTCACAGAAAAAAGTTACGTGAAAATGTCATGACAAATATATCATTTGAAACTGACAAACCCACAGAAATTAACCAATTATAGTTCTCTCAAGTAACTATAACTCATACCCTAAAATAACTATAACTCGTGCCCCTGGCATGTACTGTATTATCAACAATGATGGCATTTTAGATGTGAATAGGGATGGTATATATGTAGTCAATGAATATTACAGTGATTTAATATGTGAAAGTAAGAGCAGTGCATGGCAAGGACACAAGTTATAGTTACTTAAGTTACTTTAGGGTATGAGTTATAGTTACTTGAGATAACTATAAGTGGTGCATTTTAGTGGTTTTGTTAGTTTCACATGGTATGTTTTAGGTGGCATTTTCACCTAAATATAACATCCCTTTAACCTCCCTGCCCTCTCTTGTCCAAGTCCATGCCACGCACCTTCATTGTCTGATGTGCTGCCACTTAGCTTGATGTCTTAGTCCATACCTCCTGCCCTCCATTGCCCAAACATATGCCCCTGTAATTGCCCTCCAACTTAGCCCCCCTCTCTATCTTCCTGCTCCTACCATACTTACCCCTGTCCTCTGATGTGTGCTTGCCCCTGATCCCTCCTTTTTGTCCAGCATGTACCATGGACATGCCATTGCCCCACCTGTCTACTCTGAGTGGTCTGTTGAACTGGCACTACCCCTCCCACCTGCCCAGCATGGTCAGATGCCTGCCACCTGTCTCTGCACCCTCCACCCTGCCTTCCATTGTCTGAGTTACGTGTCCCAATCCCCTCTCTCCTGTCCTCCATGGCCCATTTTTCTGCCACTCCCTTCTGCCCTCCAGGATTTTTTGTGCTGTGAATGCCCCTCCTTCCTACACTGTATGATATTTTCAGAGAACAAAACACCAGTGCACATCATATGTAGTCACTTTTATCCTCTGTGCAGTTTAGCTCTCTTTCTCCATCAATGTTCTTTATCGGAATAGACTTTATCATTTCCAATGAGCCATGTTGTGTTGACAGTTCAAATTTTATTTCTTAAACGACAATGATCCACAGCCGACGCGCGTTTCGCCCTATTTGGGATTCCTCAAGGCTGTACGTCATGCAAAAAACAGAAAAGAAAGACACAAGCTATAACCTATACCTTTTGATCGCTTTTCTTAAATACATGTGATTAGTTAATTTATGTATTACTCATGCATCTTTCCATGCGTTAAATACATACATAGCGACCACCATCACCGGTCTATCGTGTGTCATGCATCTCTTCCAGTTCATTGCTAATACTCATACTTCCATCCTAACCGTGTTACACACAAAGGAATTATTGTGATTTTCTGCTGCAATCTCTGTGGGCAGGCGGTCTTTGTTGATGCTCTAGATGGATGCGCATCAAACACCAAAGTTGCACTCAATATTGAATTTGTTGAACATGATTTGTGGTTGAAGTGGACTTGATAAGAGAACTTAAATTGATGTGCAGATCATTGTATAGCAAATCCACCCTTATTTGTATTTTGTATACTGTATGATATGTTGTGAAGCCACTGCCCCTTTCCCTTGCCCTCTCTTGTCAGTGTCAATCCCTTCACCCTCCCTTCTGCCCTCCATTTTATGCATGCCCTTGTCTATTGCCTACCATGTCCGCTGTGCTGCCACTAACTCTCCCGCTTGCCATGCATGGTTTTTGCGCTGCCCCTTCCTCCTGCCCTGGGTGGTCAGCTTGCTGCCCCTGACCTCCTTCTACCTTTGCTCTGTTGTCTCTGTGTATGCCATTACAGTCATCCTGTTGCCCTCCATAGTGTTTGCTTCCAGTGCCCATCCCGCCTGCCCTGCAAGGTCAGCTGGCTGCTCCTGCCTTGTCCCCCTGTGCCCTGCCCTATGTTTTTCATATGCCCGCCGCTATCCTCTCCCTCCTGCCTTACATGGTCCATTGTGTGCCACTGCCTCCTCCCTCCTACACTCCATGGTCCAATGTACCATACAGTCCAACATTTCGAACTTGGTAAGAGGAAGATTTTGAAAAATAATCAGAGGAATTGATTTTTCCCATTGACTTACATTGAAGAAGAGGAGATTTTAGGATGTAGACGGCTAAAATAAAGCTCTTTTGTGCTTAAAAACATCAGGAGTGTACTGCCTGCAATGCAACTTTACCCATCTTTTACACGTGACAAATACTTCACAACTTCATAACCGATACATGACATGAATCTACATTTAGCACTCGATTCTTATATGGTCTAACAATATTGAAATAAGTATTGCATTTGACATTATTATTAACGTGCATTTATTGTAGGACTAATGAATTTACTCAAACAATGTGGCTAACCATATTCATGACAAATTAAGAAACCATTGGCACTTAGTAGATACGTACTCACTATAAACATGAAATTTGACTTTCATAATGTGTACCTTAGTACACTGAATAACATTTACTGTTTAGAGTAAATAAAAACCATCCTCATATATGTAGAATGTGAGTATAATTGAAACGATAAAAGTTTATGTGATGTGTGCATTAATATTTCATATATTTATATAAATATATTTCTTAGCCATACTTATACATGATTAATCAAAAGAATATACTGTATGTTTTTATGTAACATGAGCCTAATGCACTGATCATTCTTATTTGTTGGTGTTTAAATGAACATTCGCATATTAATTGGGCACTCCTGCTAATATTTTACATTGACAATCTAGTCCTATAATTCTTCATGCTGCAAAAATTCTGATGTTCATTTTCTTCTAACGTAACATTTCTTCCAGGTATTCATACACATTGTTAGTTGTAGAATAGATACATTACTGTAATAAAGATAGAGAAAGAACCTGTGAAGAAGACCTTGACAAAAGAACATGGAGGGCTAGAACGTTAACTGAAAGACCTATTCAGTAATGTTTCAACCTGGTAAGTGCGTGAGAAGATTATGTCATTCTCATGTTTGGTGTGGGGTATTTGGAAATTGTTGCAGTCTACACGTGAGAAGTGAAGAAAGACAATAGACCCCTGATGATGTGTGTAAAGGGTTGTTTCCCTAGAAGATTATTGTGTGTTATAACTTAGTGTTCACCCTGTTGGCCCTTTTGGATCTTTTTTGACATTTGTTTAGATCCCTTTAGAGACTTTCCTCTTGAATGCTTAGAGCAGTTTCCCTGGTTTTCGCACTCTATGCTTCCTTGATTCTCTACTGAGTGTGGCTCAGGTTAACAATTGCATGACTCAAGCAGACCCTTGACCGAGCTTCTGTAATGCTAACACCTTTCATACTTATTTTGTCTTGCCTAGTTATTCTTTTGTTTACTGAAATGCCTGGTTTATGAGATTCTTTAGACTTTTAGAACCATCCTTTTAGCTGGAACTCTACTTAAGGTGATTTGGATGTATCTTCTTTGAGCATCAGATACTCCTCTCAATGTTTTGTATTGCTGTGACTGAATTGCTTGTAAGCCTAAAATTGTCCACCTCAATTTCTTCTGTAGATTGGGGTTGCCTGTTGTTATTCTGAATCCTTATAGCAAGGTGTTAAGAGTTGTGCATCTTAATGTGATTTTGAATTTGTAATAAACTTTCTTAACCTTAGATATCGATTCTTAGTCCTCATTGTGTAGCCAAATGGGTTGCACTGCTAATTGTCTATTGATTGATGAAATGTTAACTCTCCACACCCCTCAATGTGGATAAGAAAGATTCATCAGATGAAGATATATGGTTAGACTGTGAGCCCAAAAAGCACTATCAATTTGGTAGAACATTGGATGCTTTATTCATTGACTGAGGGAGTTAGGTTGTCCTATTTAGAAACTGCCCAAGCCATGTCCAAACCCCAAAAGCCCATGATTCGGTCAAAGGATTGATGGAGCTCGCCGGTTTGGAAACAAATTGTAGCAGCGGAGGAGTGTGATAGGTTTGCATGTTGCAACTGCTTATGCTTACATTGGGGTCATTTGCAGTGATTGTGTGATGTTCTGTGGAGATGATTTGAGTAGTTGTGTGAAAATAGCACCTAATGCAGATAGGTGGTTATCGAAAACTTCATAGCCTAAAAACGCGGGATAAATAGATGAAAGTCAAGTTTCAGTGTAGAAGACACTGGGTGTAGTTCTATGCTGTGTTGTGGTGCTGATCATGAAACGTCGTCAACAGCATTATTGAGATAGGGACTTTATGTTTGTGTGATTGTGAAATGTGGTTGGTATAGTTGATCTCAGTACTTGGAGGAACTGCGTCAATCTGAGTAAGATCCCACTGGTCAAGGTTTAACTTAAAGCGAATGTCAGGATAGGTTGGAAAGTGTTGCTCTGAACTGTCTTTTGTGTGTGTGAAAATCTGTAATTTCGTTAGAGGAGCAAACATAGTTGTTGAAATTGCTGACATTTGTTTTGTGTAATTTGCAGAGAGAACGCACTTGTAAAAATTGTTAAGGAGGGTAAGCTACTGCAAGGAGGGAGGATGACATCACAAGTGCTGTGCAGGTAGGTTGGTGTAAAGACATACTGGTATTGGTTGAATATTTCACAGGGGGAAGCACTGGGAGTGGTTGTGATCGCTAAAAGAAAATAATTTCCTAGTTTCAATGAAAAGTCATTTGTGAATATTGCATATTGTTGATTGAAATACAAAGCCTAGTGAAGAGAGATGTGACGATTTCTGTTAGAATGGTGGTAGAGGCACCACCCAAATGCACGCCATGTCATATTATGGCAATAGATGTGGATCTTCACACATGCTTGGTTCACACAATGGCATAATATCACTGAGTGAGATGGAGCATTGACCTTTCCTCAATATGGCACGTTTGATTTGAAAACGCTCTATTAAATGAAACCGCCTCCTAGACCTACACAATTCAAAGCACTTCCTGCATAAGAACATGCAGCCCATCTTAGACAAATAGAGGGATTTCAAGGAAGAATCAAGTAAGCCAAACGCACTTATGAGGATGCTAGATGGGATACAGAGCAGAACTCCTATATAACTGACATGATTGAGGGAGCTAGATTGTATCTTGCACTAACACGTGAGGAAGAAGGGAAAAGTAAACACAAGTATAAGAAAAAGAAGAAAGAGACAGAAGACACAGAAAATGTGGCTGAAGACAGCGACAAGGATTCAACTGAGGATTTTATAGCTGTGTTATTGTACTGTCCGCCTCCATACTATGTAGCCCAGACTAGTGGAGCGAGTAATGTACCTATGGGAGAGACTATTGCTGTGCCTATGACACCAGCAAATATGAATCCAAATCTAATGGGAGAGAATTCAGGAATGACAGTCCCTTTGATTTCACATGCTCTAAATGCCCGAGATGTATTAACCATTCCTATCACAATTGGTCCTGTATTCCTTTGTATAAGCCTGGATCAGTAGGAAATACTACACATACTTTGGATGTTCTTTATGGAATGAACACATTAGCTAGTAATTCAGTAGGTTCAACAATGAGACCAATTCCTCAGACTCCTATGGTTCTGACTCAAGGAAATACCTACCCTACATTGAGTCAGACAGGGCTTGATCCAATTAGAAGACTTCCTCAGTGATCGTCACCTTTTCCTGCCTAAAATGAATAAACTTCTAAACATGAATTACAGTCCTCATAGAACAGAGATATCTATGGGAAATTCAACTTCTGACATGTCCCTTTTAAACTTACCACCGAATGCAAGTATTAGTACTTATAGTGGAGAGATAATTCACAGCAGAACAGCCAGGTCTCACTGCCAAGAATTTGACGATTGGCTCAGAGGCATAGACACTATAACTGGACGTAGAATTTCTGGAACTACTGGAGGGAATTCTCAGGTTCTGGAGAGAGAGAAAGGGTGATGTATGTGGCTAAATTTAAAGTAGAATTAGAAGAAATGATAATTGGAACTCTTGACATGTCACATTTGAATTCCTACCAGGATGAGGAGTTATTGTTTGTGGGTAAAGATATTACCAGATGTGCAGGACAGGCATTTGAAAGATTATCTGAATAGGTTGACCGATATAGAATTGCTTTTCAGAAATCTAAAGCCTTACAAAGAAGTTACAGGTTAAGCTTTATTTACAAAGATCTCACTGATATGAGACCGTCTGGAAAGAAGTTACAGATCAAGGAATTAATTGTACATTTTTGAAAGTGGAGTGAGTTAGAAAATTGGGAAAGGTGATGGTCAAAGAAAAAGTAACAGAAAAAAGTCAAATGACAAATGCCTCTACCTGGAACAGAGGAGGAAAATGAGGATATTCACATACTTCCCAGGGGAGAAGTGCTTAGTGAAGGGTTTGTCCATATACGGTGAAGCAGAACTGTTCTTGTGTCATTCACAAATGGTTTCCCGAAATTGAGAGAGAACCTAGTGGAATGGTACAGACAGGTTGTTTGATTTGTGAAAATATTAAAAGTTCTATGGAAAGATTTGGATATCTTATTTGACATTGTACTTCCAGGTGATTTGTGGGTTGAACGCAAAGTTGATGTGGATTGGCCTAAAGTCGAGCCGAAGAGACATCCTGTATCACATGCTACCTCCCTACTGGTAATGAAAAAGTATTATCAGGTGATTGCATGTCTGAAATCAAAAATCTCTCCTACAGAAATTGATTGGATCAAGATTGGCAGACCGACCCAAGAGTCCAAAGAGTCAGTACACACTTACAAAGAAAGACTCTTACAGGCATTTAAACAGTGGGACATAGACTATTGAGGCAAAGCAAATGGGACATTTTCTTTTACAGATTTGTGTATTGATTTAAACCAGAGGTTGATTCCATGATTCAGCAGTATTTGATCTGTTGGCAGAATAAACCCATTGACAAGATACTGAGATATGCCAAATATTTCCGCGAAAAAATCGAAAATTAAACACAAGAAATTGAAGGAAAAGTTAATGGTAGCACAAATGAAATCTGCCCCGCAAGATCAGAATCAACGGTTTGTTGGGAATACTTGTCCCATGCAGGGAGTGTATCAACAGGGAGTCCCATGATGCAGGGTGGTAATGGGTTCACCCGCAAGGTAAAGGACAAGGTGTTCAGATTGATCTGAGTACAGGCATTGATGTACCAACTTTGAAGAAGACAAATCCATGCCACATCTGCAGTAGGCTAGCTCATTGTAAGAGCGACTGCTGATTTAATACTGGTAACATGGTTTATGGGAATTAGGTTCAGAATGGTGGATTTGTGCAATCACAAGTAAATAATATGGTTCAAACACAGCAAGTACAGAGACAGAGAGTTCCCAATCCCAATGTACCCCAAGCTCAGGTGATGCAGGTTCCACAAGCCCCAATGACACAACAAAATGTAAATGTCCAGAGATATAATGTGAATCAAATTCCCAATGTAAACACCAATCTTTTTTATTAATCAGGGTACTTCTCGACAGTACTCTGTGATACAAGCAGATGATGAATACAGCTCAGACTTGTCGCAATGACGGGGCCTGAGAGGGGAGGAGGATTGCATACTTGGTGCAAACTTAGATGTAGACCAAAGTGGTAAATTAGTGGATGGGGAGGAAAATGTAAATCCCTTCTCATTCCCCACGGACACTGGTGCTACCCGCTCTACTGTAAGAACAGTAAGGGTTTCCAATCTACCCCTCTCAAGAAAAACAATCCAAGTTGGAGGAGTTGAAAAAAACAAATGATTAATCCAGTTTCAGAAGTGGTACCTGTCAAAATAGGGCCCTGGGAAGAGAATCACTAATCTGTGGTCTGGGGTTCAAGTCCCATGAACCTGCGGGCATTAGATCTCTTGTGCCAGCTGAACTGTTCCATTTACTGTACCCCAAACAGAATTGAGTTTCAGACTCATGATGAGGACATTGCCTTTAAACTCGTTAGACAGAGATCAGAAATCGGACTGTTTCCTACGTTGACAAAAGACAATCTGCCTCAAGAGCCCGGAGACAAAGTGTTACCTGAAGTCTGGGACTTTTCAGGGAAAGACATAGGTCTCATCAAAAGTGTTGAACCGGTCTGCATCATAGTGAAGCCTAATGCTGAGTACCCACAAATCCCACGATACTATCTGACACCTGAAACCATTGTTGGGATTATTCCTGTGATTGACACAATGATTGAGCAAGGCATTCTGAAAGAGATTATGGGGAGTCTATATAACTGACTCATCAAGGGTTTACAGAAACTCAGTTAAAAGCAATGCATTGTTCAATACCTGCGAAAGGTTAAATCCATTGTTGTTCCTTGTTGTCCTGTGGTACCGAATCCAGGTGTGATTGTGTTTCAGATTCCAGGTGAAGTCGAGTGGTTTTCTGTCATTGATTTGGATCAAGGCTTCTTTTCTATACCATTGCATGAGGATAGATAGTTCCTTTTTCCTTTCTGTTTCAGCAGCCAGGTTTGGCATGGTGCCGAGTCCCACAAGTGTATATGGGGAGCCAATCAATTTTTTATCAGGTACTCACAAAGAATCTGGAGTTTCTGGTGATGCCCTATCATTCAGTTCTAGTGCAATATATTGATGACCTATTGGTGGTGTCAAATACATAGGAGGCTTGCAAGAGAGACCCAATTGCCTTGTTGAACCACTTAGCTGAGTATGGACATAAAGTGTTCCCTACCAAATTGCAGTACTGTAAGAAAGAAGTCCTGTATCTTGGATATCACACTGAGAAAGGAGCAATGAAGGTGTCACAAGAAAGAATCTAGGCAATTCTGAAAATGAATCCACCAGCAACCCAGAAAGAAGTCAGAATGCATTTAGAAATGGTGGACTACTGTCGACAGTGGATTCCCAGCTGATGGCCAAGCCTTACAGAGGCTGATACACAAGGACGTGTCAGATCCAGTACCGTGGGATGACAACAGAATGCACGTCTTCTCAAAGCTGAGAGAATGTCTCTGCCGTGCCCCAGCACTGAGAATGCCTCAATATAATAAAGGTTGTGCTTTTTTTGCAGTGAGCGGGATGCATGTGCTTTTTCAGTACTAACCCACATACACAGGAATGCTCACAGACACGTAGTCAACTTTTCTGTCGCACTTGATCCCGTAGCTGCTGCATTGCCTGGCTGTCTCGAAGCCATAGCCTCACCAGGTGTCAGCATTGAGTACTGCAAGAGCATTGTCATGGGTCATACGCTGACAGTTTTCATCCCTCATTCTGTAAAAGTCCTTGTAACTCGTATCAGAACCTAATATCTAACTAATAGTCGTCTCACCAAGTATCAACAAGTTATACTTGGTGCAGACATTGTCATATTCAGGAGCTGTTCTATACTGAATCATGCTAACTTATTGCCCATCCCTGGAAATGAAAATGTTAAAGGTGAAGATGAGCATGACTGTCTTTATGTTACTGAACTATGCACCAAGCAGAGACCTAACATACAAGATGTGCCCCTATATAAATCAGATTATGTGATGTTTGCTGATGGCTCCTGCTTATGAGACCATGATGGAAACTTGTGAGCTGCATGCACAGTCTGTACTGTCTAAGGTGTGGTGGAAGTCTCCTGGCTTCAAGGAGTAATTTCAGAACAAGTGACCAAATTGATTGCTCTTACTAGAGCATGCTGTGTTTCAGACCAGCTGAGAGTGATGAATTTCATTTATGGTCAGTATGGCTTTGGTGTTGGTCAGAAGTTTGAACAGTTACCATCCCAACATTGATTTATGACCTCTTTAGGGTCACCAATTCACAATGGCAAGCGTATTCATAACCTCTTGTAGGCTTTACAGTAACAACCCAAATTGAAGTTGTGAAGTATGCCACCTATCGAAACGGCACTTACTATATGACAGTGGGCAATAGGTATGCTGATCAAATAGCGAGATATTGCGTGCTAAATATTTGTGCCTTTAATGGTAGTATCACAATGAGAAATCGAATGCTACAAATTGCAATCTGTTGTTGACTGCCATTGATACTTAGGAGAAAGTTAATAGATTACAGGAAGAAGTGTCTGAAGCAGAACAGCAAGGCAGGATTATAGCAGTATGTGTAAAAAGAAATGATGATGGCATTTGGGTTTCAGGAGATGGAAGACCTGTGTTGCCAGATTAATTGTTGCCTTCACTGGCAAGACATTATCATGAACCTGCACACATAGGGAGAGACGCCATGGTGAACTTGTTTAGGCAAACAGGGTTTAACCCAAGATTTACACTGTTGGCTGAAGGGTAGTGGCACAGACGTGTGGTATGCCAACAGCAGAATGTAGGCAGATAAACAGCAGTAACGCTAAGACACATAGGGAGGTCAGGCAATCCCTTCAACAGGGTGCAACTGGATTTTTAATAAGTTGCCTGTATGAAATGGGTTGAGGTATGTCTTAGTGATTGAGTGAATTTTCTTACAATGGGTTGAAGCTTACCCAACCAGGAGAAATGATATTCTCACAGTGGCTACGTTGTTGTTAAGGGAGTTCATTCCGAGGTATGGTTTCTCGATTTCCCTGGAGTCAGACCGAGGGTCTAATTTTTTTAATGAGGTCCTGAAGATGTTGTGTGCAGCATTGCAAGAGGAACTGAGGCTCCACTGCAGTTACCGACCAGAGGCTTCTAGAATTGTGGAGCAAGCCAATGGCACTTCGAAATCCAGATTGGCTAAAGTGTGTGCTTCGACATCTCTGAAATGGCCTGATGCATTGCCTCCTGTGTTGATGAGTTTACGCAGTACTCAAGATAGGAAGACAGGTTTGTACCCCGAGGAGATCATCATGGAAAAGGCCATGAGACTGCCAACTGAGGCTACGAATGAGCTTGTGAACATTACAGATGACATGATTCTTGATTACTGCAAAGGACTGGCTATGTTGTGCATTGTGTGTCTCACCAGGTTGTAGACGCCACAACCCTGCCTCAACAGGAGCAGTTGGGTTGGGAGGGCTGAGGAAATGGGGAAACATGGGGTTCACGTCAGGTTTTATTTAATCACGGCACATTTGTGGGAAGTGCATTACGGGATTTGTAGTTGTTATTAACACTGTTTGCAGTATGCAGCGCGGCTGTGGGGCATACGGTCACGGGGTAAAAATCAGAGAGTGTCATTGGTGAATCTTTTTTTTAAAGTACTGATTCTAAAGGAGAGTAAACAAACGATTTTCAAGCACACTGGGAGAGGAGGAGGATGTGATTGAGTTGATAGCTGAAGCTCTGATAAGGTACATAGTTGTTTCGTTTTGGAAAGTGGAAAATGTGGAAATGGGTTTAACCCCTTCCCTGCTGTGCTGGGGGGAGGGGGGGGCGCGCACAGCGCCCCCATGCTCATGACGAACTCAGCTCGTCATGAGCTTCGGCGCTCCGGTGCTCATGACGAGCTCAGCTCGTCACAGGGGTATTACCTCCCGTGGAACGCTCAACACAGGAGGGGAATTCTCCCCGCACCTGAGCATTCCACGGCTCATGCCGAGCTGAGCTCGTCATGACCACCGGAGCGCCGTGGCTCATGACGAGCTCAGCTCGTCATGAGCCTCGAAGAGGTTAAGATCGTAAATCAGTGAGAGCTTCATGGAGAGAATTGTTTGAGGAAAGGTGGGTTGGAATTCAGCACGTTTGTAGCTTATCACGTGGTTTTAGTTGTTTCTTGTGAGTATATTTCAGTAACGATGATGATGTCAATAGATGATGTTGTTGAACGGGTAGGGGTTTTATTATTAGGAGGGGGTGTACTATAACTTGGAGGGCAAGGGAAGTTGGAGGTATACAGGGGAGGAGTTGTGTATGGTATTTGAATAAGTCAGGCTTTTAGGGTGGTGGGTAAGGGAATAGTAAGGGTACAAGTGATAAATTGGGTTAGTTTACCTATGTTACAGTATTTGCTAAAGGTTGACTGTGAACAGCTAGCTGAGTGTCTTTTATTTATTGTAGAGGCCCCTGAAGAAGAACCATTGTAGGTTCCAAATGCATTTGGTACAAAAAGACGAGCCGACTTCGATGCGCGTTTCATTTCTGGATTACACGTGTTGTTGTGAAATACCTGGATAGGCACGCAGCAGTCATTTGAAGAGGTTAAAAAGTAAGACAGGACTTGAAATGGCGCTGTCTTCTGAGTGATTTCAAAAGTCTGGACTACTGAAAAGATTAAGTAGTACTATTGGTTTCCAAGGTTGAAAATGGTTGAAAATTGATCAAAGGAGTTTAAATAAATGGGGGTAATTTTCACCCACCACACAGTGCGACAGATGGGACACAAAGTAAGGTGTTCTCAGGTATACTTATAGTATGAGCTGTGAATGGGATGGATCACATCAATCTGATCACACACAGTATTGTGATGACAAGATGATTCATGAACACATACAAGGGAAGGAGTGCATCCTCAAATTATGGATTTTTGGCTCAACAGGAACAGTGACATGATCTCATTCCCGGAGACTAAGGTATGGTGAAGAAGTACATTTGCAGTGCAAGTCATGCTTGGAGCCTAAGTGGCGTTCCCCCTACCAGGTGATTCTGGTGACAATGACAGCTGTGGAGTGAGGAGGACTCCCTAACTGGGTACATGCTGCTTATACTTGCAGAGTCCATTGTCCACTTGATGATATTCCAGCACCTGTTCCTAAGGTGCCGGTGGTTACAGTGAGACAGAGGGAGCATGTTAGACAAGCTGTTGGGGATCAGCAAGAAGCTGGGACAACACTTGTTTGGCCTGCGGCAGATCTGAGAGAGTCAAGAGTTGAATTTGTACAGAAGGGTCCTATCCTATAGTGTTCACTGTGCCAGATTCAGACCCTGGTGAAGGGCCTAGTGTAGTTGTAACACAAGTTGTATCTGGAAGCCGGTGGCCGAGAAGACAGGAGAGAGAGAAATGCTGTTTGTCTAATGTGCATGTGCAAATACTATCACAGAAAATCCTGACGGATCTAGCCTAAGTTAAGAAGGACCAATAGTAGGGAGATCATAAAGAATTAGGGTACCTCGAAGGAGGCATTCTGCACCTAAATGGACATACCTAGCTGGCAATGATTGGGAGAGTTCATTTTGAACCTTTTGCAATGACAATTGGCATCCAACTTGAACTAAACTTTGTGTCTGAACTGAGTTTTGAATTTGCATTGCTACTAAACAGACTGTCAATTTATTCTCTAAGTAATTATTCGTGATTCTGAATTGAGCATTGATTAGCAAGAATGAATGAATGAATACTCATTTCTATAGCGCGTGGTTACCCGGAGGCATCCCAGCGCTGCAGTGAACCAATTCATCACCCGAGAGATTAAAGAAATAGGAAGGTTTTTAACATTTTTCTAAACCTAAGATGGTTCTCTTCCATCCGAATAGGGTCCGGCAGATTGTTCCAAAGTTTAGCTGCTTGGACAGAAAGACGTCTGCCGCCCATACGGGTTCTCCTTAACTTAATAGAGAACTTAATAGATTTGCCAAAATTACAAAGAAGAGTACTAAGGCCCGAGTTGGCTGAAGCATCATATGGTTGTCCCTAAGAAGAACAAGGAGTAGGACTAAGGAATTCTCACGAAGATCACTTTACATATTTTCACCGAAAGAGACATTTGAACTTTGTTTGCTGTTTGCGTCAATAGTAACTAACTGAAAGGACCGTGCTGCAAACTTCCAGTTAAAAGGTCTGACATCTCTAGGACCTCTAGAAGCCTAACCGAAACACTAGTTGACATAGATGTTTATGTGTAGGGGTATTTGTTAGGTTTACACATGCCTTTCAAACACCACTTCCTACTGACAATAGTTTACCTGCAATAGATGAGAAAGAATTACATGTAGATACTTCTACAGGAGATTATTCATTGAATGTTTATTCAAAATTGCTTTATGAAGATGGTGACACTATGGATGCTAGGGATTGCTGTGTTTGCTTGCATCAGTTGCTGAGGGGATTATATATCATCATCTCCCCTTGACATATGGAGTTACTTGTAGCTTATTGCTGAGCCTATTCTATGGAAGGGGTCATTTCCAATACTTTTACTTGAATCATGATGACTTTATTTTGTTTTTCAAAAGTTCCTGTGCTGAAGCTCTTTAATTGACAGCTTGATGCTAAAACCTCTGAGATAGTGAGACATTTCTTTAGTCCAAGGATCTCCAACCTTTTGTGCAATAAAAGCTACTTATGTTCAATGAAAATGATTGTGAGTTACTGATATTATTAGTGTTGTGATAGTTACCACATTAGACTAGATTACGTCAGTGCCATCTTATGCAAGATTACTTGCAGTGATCCCCTCAGTGCATCAGACAGGGTTACAGCAGTAATGAAGAAAAGGCTTTGGCAATTTGAAATGCTGCCACATGGGTAATCTGTATTAGCGAAGATCAGATGCAGTGATTTGGATGCACATCTTTTTAAAGCACAAAGTAATCCATGTTATCCTCGACCTCTGTAGGATGCGTGCACACTCGAAAATGCCTTGCCCAAAGGCACCAAGATGAACAACTCCAACATAGTGTGAGGCTGCATTACGCCTCACTTCCAGTGGCACTGCTATATTGCGCTTGTTTAGCGCCATTCATGCTTTTCACAATCGTACTCCTTGTACTCCATGTACTCCAATTTTTATAATAAACCGCTAATTTTACTCTGTTACTTCCACACGCAGGAATAATGTGCAATTTCCATAGTTTCCCATGTTTCAGTGTGCCCTCCGGGCCTCTTGCAAAAACACGAACTGAAGCAACTTCATCCAAAGCAGTATTTATTAAACACCCAATGTATTTCAGGCTGTCAAAGCCTTTCTTCAGGGGTAACTGTGAATGACAATTAAACATTTATCATTATCTTGTTGGTCATACTAATGCACTTAGCAAATTTAATACATTCTTGAAAAAATATATTCTTTAAAAAGTGCTTTTGACGGGACTGAATCCATAATAATACAGTGTTCAATTACATGTGCCTCTTGCACCTATATCTATTTCTCCCTTGATGCTCCTCTGTGACAGCTCAAACACTAGGCCCCCATTTTCTAATCTTGATGTGAGCCTGACAATATAGCTCGAACATTTTCACTAACATTACCCTTCTTTAAATCTTACTATTCACACACTTGACGCTCATACTCTCACTCGTTGTTAAAGAAATCCGGGTTCATTGCTAGCACAGTAAAGCTATTGTTAAACTCCAATCTCAGAATCTGGGCCTAAATCCATCGTTTTTTTGTACTCCACACCACCCCAGGGTCAGACATGACCATATGCAAATCAGCCTTGACCCTGTGCCTCATGGGAACAGTGGGATGGGTATGCTCAGACGTGAGTCCCATGCTCTCCACACCACTGGAGTCTAGCTATCCAGGCTGATGACGGCTGAAAGCCAGAAACCGGTCCTTGGATGCTTGATTCCGGTCCGGGAAAGACATGGCTTGGCAGCTCGGGCTGGACTGTTCCCATGAGGCACAGGGTCAAGGCTATTTTGCATATGGCCATGTCTGACCTGGGGTGGTGTGGAGTGCAAAAAAACGATGTATTTAGGCCCAGATCTCTGTACTGGGGTGAATGTATGACACTGTTCTGCATTCTGTCCATCACCTGTTGTTTTTGCCTTCGTCGCCCCGAGTGGGATGGGTATGCTCAGACGTGAGTCCCATGCTCTCCACACCACTGGAGTCAAGCTATCCAGGCAGATGACGGCTGAAAGCCAGAAACCTGTCCTTGGATGCTTGATTCCCGTCCGGGAAAGACATGGCTTGGCAGTTCGGGATGGACTGTTCCCATGAGGCACAGGGTCAAGGCTGATTTGCATATGGCCATGTCTGACCTGGGGTGGTGTGGAGTGCAAATAAACGATGGATTTAGGCCCAGATCTCTGTACTGGGGTGAATGTATGACAATGTTCTGCATTCTGTCCATCACCTGTTGTTTTTGCCTTTGTCGCCCCGAGTGGGACGGCTATGCTCAGACGTGAGTCCCATGCTCTCCACACCACTGGAGTCAAGCTATCCAGGCTGATGATGGCTGAAAGCCAGAAACCGGTCCTTGGATACTTGATTCTGGTCCGGGAAAGACATGGCTTGGCAGTTCGGGCTGGACTGTTCCCATGAGGTACAGGGTCAAAGCTGATTTGCATATGGGCATGTCTGACCTGGGGTGGTGTGGAGTGCAAAAAACGATGGATTTAGGCCCAGATCTCTGTACTGGGGTGAATGTATGACAATGTTCTGCATTCTGTCCATCACCTGTTGTTTTTGCCTTTGTCGCCCCGAGAGGGATGGGTATGCTCAGACGTGAGTCCCATGCTCTCCACACCACTGGAGTCAAGCTATCCAGGCTGATGACGGCTGAAAGTCAGAAACCGGTCCTTGGATGCTTGATTCCGGTCCAGGAAAGACATGGCTTGGCAGTTCGGGCTGGACTGATCCCATGAGGCACAGGGTCAAGGCTGATTTGCATATGGCCATGTCTGACCTGGGGTGGTGAGGAGTGCAAAAAAACGATGGATTTAGGCTCAGATCTCTGTACTGGAGTGAATGTATGACAATGTTCAGCATTCTGTCCATCACCTGTTGTTTTTGCCTTTGTCGCCCCGAGTGGGATGGGTATGCTCAGACGTGAGTCCCATGCTCTCCAGACCACTGGAGTCAAGCTATCCAGGCTGATGACGGCTGAAAGCCAGAAACCGGTCCTTGGATGCTTAATTCCGGTCCGGGAAAGACATGGCTTGGCAGTTCGGGCTGGACTGTTCCCATGAGGCACAGGGTCAAGGCTGATTTGCATATGGCCATGTCTGACCTGGGGTGGTGTGGAGTGCAAAAAAACAATTGATTTAGGCCCAGATCTCTGTACTGTGGTGAATGTATGACAATATTCTTCATTCTGTCCATCACCTGTTGTTTTTGCCTCCTAAAGGAACAAGTGATGATAAGACTTCTACTGACGCGAAAGGGTATTTTATTTATAATTGGGTTTACACTCCTTGGAATAGAGCAGATGTCATGGCTCTTAAAAATGCATTGCCTGATCCACGAAAGAATCCGACAGCTTTTTATGAAGAAATTGAGGGTGCCATTAGTTCTTATACTATGACTTTGTCTGACATTGATGGAGAACTGTGCGTAAAGTTGACGATTGTGCGGTATTTGGGGTATTGTGGTCAGATATAGAACAATTAGATAAAGATAGAGAACCTGCACAAAAACCATGTCAGCAAATTTTAGATCTTCCAGCAGCTATATTGGTTAAATTAAAGACGATTATTCCCCCTAAAAAGATAGATTGGACTATATTAGCATCTTGCAAACAAAAGGTAGATGAATCAGTTTCAGATTTTTCACACGCTTTGGAGAAGCATTCCACGATTTTAGTGGCCAGTCATTGACAGATGACACGGGTAAGCATCTGTTTGTCGATAAATATGTCACAAACCTTTTGCCAGAAATAGCTAATCGCTTAAAGGCCAGCGAAAGTTCATGGACTACCTCCTCTCCGGCTTCTCTCCTAACTATGGCTTAGTATTATGAAGGACAGGAATTAGAAGCAAAAGTAAGGAGGATAAAAAATCTAAAGAGTTAAAAACAAAGGTTATGATGGCTCAAGCTTATGGCCCACCTTCTAAAGGTAATAATAGAGGTGGACGTGGATCCTATGGTTCGTCTTTTCCTCCCTATCCTCGTGTAGATTTGTCTGTTGATCAGTGTGCGTATTGCAGACAATTCGGTTTTCTAATTGTCCAGTGCTACGTGCTTAGCAGGGTTCACGTGGTCGGGGACAAATGAGAAATCGGGCAGGATATTCAGGGCCTAGAGGAAACACAAATGATCGTGCTAGGTTTGAGGCTAATACACGTGGACAAGAGGGGGCTAATACTTTTGACAGACGGAATCAATATCAAATGTCGGACTATGAGCCGTCTAATTTGCAAGATTCTGCTTATGCATAGGATTGCCTGGGATGGGGTAAGGAATCAGTTGAAGTTCCAGTAGATCAGAAGGGTCCCTATGTTACAGCACATGTTTTGGGTTCTACTGATCAGTTTTTGGTTGATACAGGAGCTACTCGTAGTGCCTTGTCTAAACACTTGCCCCCACATGCATCATTGTTCCATTTTGCGATTCCTTAATTGCGAAAATTAAGGAATCGCAATTAAGGAATTGCAAAATGCAATTCATTAAGAAATTCGCAAAAAAATTGCGATTTCTTAAAATTCCCTAATTGCGATTCTCTAATTGAGAATCGCAATTAAGGAATTTCTACACATTCATTCCTATGGGCCTAGAGGCCCATAGGAATGAATGGGAGGGCATTCTCAATTTGCAATTCATCATTGTGAATTCGCAAATTGAGAATGCAATTTCAAGGGTGCAGGGGTGTCCAAATGACACCCTGTTGCACCCCTGAAATTTGCTTTTGGATACATCTTACACACACACATGCCTCAAGGGCATGTGTGTGTGTAACATGTAACAAAGAAAAATGCATTTAAAAGCATTTTTCTAGATTTTTGCAAATTACCATGAAGGTCAACTTCATGGTAATTTGCATTTCTAATTTGCGAATTCGCAATTTCTAAAAGTATGATGAATTGCATTTAAGGAATCTCAAATTGAGATTCCTTAAATGCATTCGCAATTTAAGAAATCGCAATTGTGCGATTTCTTAAATTGCGAATTTCTGAAAACGGTTGGCGCATCCCAAATCAGGAAATTGTATTCGCAAACGGCCGAAAAATGCGATTCGCACCGTTTGCGAATGCAATTTACCTTGATGCACGTGGGCATTGATTCCTAGGGCTCCCCTGTCTGGCTTAACTATTACATCGATAGGTTTCGATGGAACCTCCACCTTTAGCCCATTGTCACAACCACTTGCACTCCATGTTGATAAGTTTACTGCTCCATGTCCATTTTTGCTTTCTCCAAATACACCAGACAATATTGTGCATCTTGACATGCTCAAATATTTCAGGCCACGATACGATGTTCTCCGGAAGGAATACCGGTTATTTTAAATGACAACCACCCCATGATTGAGAGATCCTGTATTGTTAAAGAGGATATTGCACTACCTTCACTCCCTAGTACTTTGTGGGCTGCTTCAGACACTGACGTAGGGCAAATGATTATTCCACCAGTACATATTAGTGTCAAGGAGGGTGCTATACTGCCGAGATTACCTCAGTATAAAATTTCTCGCGAAGGAGGAGAGGCACTTACACGTATTGTACAAGATCTGATTAAGGTGGGAGTGGTGGAAGAAGTTGCTTATAATGTTTGCAATAGTGCGATTCTTCTCATTTTGAAAAAAGATGCTGATACTAAGATTTATAGATTTATCATTGATTTGAGAGAGGTCAACAAGATTGTAGTACCACAGTATCCTGTAGTATCTGACATAACGACACTGCTTACTTTGGTCCCTCCAACTGCAACTACATTTTCAGTAGTGGATCTGAAGAATGCTTTCTTCACGATCCCTATTCATCCTGATAGCCGATATGTGTTCTGTTTCACTTTGAATAACAGATAATATAGATTTTGTAGAGTTCCTCAAGGGTACACTGAGAGTCCGAGTATCTATAGTCAAGCCTTAAAAAGACAACTCGGTTCCTTTATTTTGCCTGAAGGAGTGGCTCTCATACAATATGTTGATGACATCTTGTTGGCAGCTGATACACCTGAACAGTGTGAAAAATGTACTGTGTCCTTACTTTCTTTTCTTGCGGCACATCACCATAAAGTATCACGAAAGAAATTGCAATATTGTAGACCGAAGGTAACCTATATAGGTCATCTTCTGTCTAAGGAGGGACGTGCGCTGACATCAGATCGCATTCAAGCAATTTTAGACACTCCAGTACCTTCCACACAGAAAGATGTTCGTGCATTTATTGGGTTAACTTCATTTTGTAGGCAATGGATATTGGGTTTTTCACACATTGTTAAACCATTGCTAGCACTTTTGACTAAGAACACTCCGATTCCTCTTCTTGGACAGATGAAAGCAGCTGAACTAATAGCTTTGACACGAGCGTGTGAGTTTAGTACTGACTTGTGTGTGAACATTTACACGGATAGCCACTATGCTTTTTGAGTGGTTCATGATTTTGGCCTACTCTGGAAGGAAAGAGGCTTTCTTACATCCCACGGGATGGAGATAATGCACGGAGAATTAGTACATAATCTTTTGACTGCACTTACATATCCGCAGAAAGTTGCCATTATGAACTGTAGCACACACAAGAAGATCACTGACAAAATAGGTCAAGGAAATGCCTTTGCAGATTGTGTAGCTCGCGAAACTGCAATACAGTGAAGCACTACACCTATGTACGTAGTAAAATCACAAGCTGAGCATTGGCATGATGCTAGAGAGGAAGTATTGGATATACAGAGATCTGCCTCTGTGGAAGAACTTAAGCAGTGGTCCAAAGAAGAAATGTTGGACGAAGAGGGTTGTTGGTGCATTAAAGACATGGATAAGTGGAAATTACCTGCAGCCTATTTATAACCTATGGTTCAAATGGCACATGGGCTGGCACATTTTGGGGCTCTAGCAATCACTAAATTGCTTACACACGTCTGGGAGCATCCTGAAATTGCCAGCACAGCCAAAAGAGTGGTACAGTCCTGTTTGATCTGTTGGCATTACAATCCTGGAAAAGGGACACAAACTCCTACAGGAGGGTTTGCTACACCAACCGCACCTTTTGAAGTTTTGCAGATGGATTACATCCAACTTGAACGCTGCAACAATCTAAAATATGTCCTAGTGGTGGTATGTGCCTTCAGTAAATGGATAGAGGGGTATCCTACAAAGGATAATACTGCTCTTACCACAGCAAAGGTGCTTCTGAATGAATTTTTCCCTAGATATGGTGTTTGCAAACCTTTGTGGAGTGACAATGGACCCCATTTTATTGGGCAAGTTGTTGAATAAAGAATGTTACCAAGATAAAGATGGCTATCCTCAAGCTAAAGGGACTAAATGGGAATGGGATGAATACCAACCGGACAATATATCGACCCCATATGTCTTCACAAATGTGAGGGCAATTAAAAACAATGGACTTTTTGTGATAACTGTAAAAAGAGCAAAAGCAGATGTATGTATTAGCAGTGTTGGGAGAATTCCCGTAGGACGAAGCAAATGTACTACTGTATTAAACATTGAGGGTGTTAACAATAGGAGCTTTATATCGTCACATAACACCTATTTTGTGTGTGGTAATAAAGGATATTACCAATTACCTGTTGGATGGTCAGGGGTATGCTACATATAATTTTTGTTACCCTCTGTGTTTTTAGCACCTGCATCATATCATCTTGACTTGAAACTGTATAATGATATTTCAAGAAATAGATATAAACGGACAACAAATACAGTTGAGATTGATCAAACAGACACCGCTCTGCAACAATATGTGGATTTCAATTTGGGTTTGTTTTTCTTCGTGGGTACTGCATTAAAAGTCAAAAGATCAGACGATTGAAATGTGTAGTGGAAGCTGTCACCAATGAGACAGCTATGGCACTTGGGAACATTACAGAAGAACTGCAAATTGCAAGAATTGTAGCACTCCAGAATCCGATGGTGCTCGATGTGATCTTGGCTGATCGTGGTGGTGCATGCCGCATCATCGGAAGCAGTTGCTGCGTCTTTATACCTGACCACTCACCTTCAGTTTATGACGCAATCTCTAAACTACATAAGATTGCTGCAGACATCCACCCAGAGACTGGTACATGGACATTTTCATACTGGATATGGACACTCTTTGTTACTTGGGGCTGGAAACTACTTACTTTTCTATGTATACTACTGGTGATACTATTTACATGCTGTACTTGTATACAATGTGGTCCCATGATTTGCTCTATGTGCATTACTGCTTGTACACCTGCCAAAAGAAGTGTTACAAAAGAACAGCAAATGTTAAGCAATGAAATTACTGATATGATGAATATCAATATACAGGATGCAGATCCAGATTACCCTAGACAGACGAATGTCTTCAGCAAATGGTGAAAGGGTCGACTGTGGTAGTTTAGCAATAATTAGGTTAAGCATTAGCAGAAGACATTCGGTATTTCGAGACTACCTTGCCCGTTTTACGGAATCCATTTTTTATTTCTGTCGGCCATTTTGTATGGCAAGTGCTTTGTCCTACCTTCCTGTGAACTGCTCTTGAAATCTGCCTAGAGACAAGATATGTTTAGTCTCCTCTGCTCTGCACATGCCCAGTAGAGCTAACAGCTATCCTCATCTTGTAACTGTTAAGATGTGCCCACCAAAATTAGCTAACTGTCAGCCCTTCCCACTTGTTGCTAGCACACTCTCTGTATGACCTTATATGTGTCTGAAACCAGTTCTCTGTACCTTGTACAGCCTTCATTTCAGCCCCTGTGTGGGTATAAAAGGACCAAGCTCCTTCTAGTCAGTGTGCTACCTCATGCTATACCGAAGGGTGTTGTGTGAATGTAGTTCCACCTCATGAGGTTTAATAAACTCTGTTTTTTTCTATTTCAGTTTCTGTGCCAGTGAAGGGCGAATCCCTTGCACTAGTAGGCCCGGCTGAGGCTTGCTATTACACCACCATGACGTTAAATACAGTTTATGCAAATAGACATTATTTAACTTGTTCTTTGACAGGTGTAGTAGAAGCTTTAGTAGAAGATAGATTAAGAGACATATTAGTTAAAGCAACGAATCACGCAAAAGTGCCACAATGGATTAAAGAGGAAAGTGAGCATAAATTAGTGAGAAATATGGCCACAGTAGCCTTAGATTGGCAACATAGGAGATTATGCATATTCATCAGAAAATCCACAACTAACACAAATGTTATAGGTAATAGTGAATGTGATCATACTTTTGAAGTTCAAGGAAAAGGGCATTATACTTAAATGGAGCAGATCTTGTTTTTCCAGGAGGTTATTGCATCTGTGGGAAAAAATAATTTTACAGGTTCCTGAAGATATGTAATGTAACATGTTACATGAGGATATATTTTCCAAAGAGTTATCATACGGGACAACTAGACTCAACAAGGGAATAACATGGGAGAACAAAAAGAGGTGCTAGTGCAAGAGAAACAGTAGGAGACATTTTTGGTGCTCTGATACCATCTTTAGGAGTGATACTCAACTCACACAAGATTAGAAAGCTTTCTACAGTAGTTGATAGGTTATCCACTAGTACAACTGGAGGATTTTTAGTTATAGATACGGAAATGGTTTAAATCAGATCAATTGTTTTGCAGAATCGACTTGCATTAAATGTTCTTCTTGCAAAAGAGGGCGGAGTCTGCTGGATGTTAAAATTTCAACAATGTTGCATTACATTCAGACGAGAGTATGGACTTAAAGGAATACATACAGAACATTACTGACTTACAGAAAGATTTGAAAGGGTTGACAGCAACAGGTGTTTGGTAAGCAATAGGGAACTGATTTTCTGCGTTTGGCAGATGGTTTGGAAACCTAGGGAGTGGAATTGTTGGAAGCATTCTAAAACCCTTAGTGATAAATGTTATTTGTGAATTTTTCTTGTTTGTGATCTATAAGGGATACAAACATGCACAAGTAAAGAAGAAGTGAAGAGAAAGAGAGCAGATATCATAGTAGAAGACAGACAAAGTATATATTACGATGACATCAAATCTCTGGAGGATTCCAGAAAAAAGATGATAAAAACTACCAGACTGTGATTTGTACATCTGATGAGACATTGTTTTGATGGCAATCAGAGCGGGCATTTGTGTAGCACAACTTTGCCCATCTTTTAAAGGTCACAAAAATGTCACAACCTCACATCCGATACATGAAACAGATACATGACAAGTATGCACATTTCGCACTTGATTCTTATATAATCTAACTATGTAAAAATAAGTGTTGCAAAGTGTATTATTAAAGTGCATTTATCGTAGGACAAGTGAATTTTCTCAAACTATGTGGTTAACCGTAGTTTATGAGAAATTAATTAACCACTTGTACTTAGTAGATATGTATTCACTATAAAGATAAAATTTGACTTTTATAATGTGTGTCTTAGTACATTGAATAACATTTACTGTTAAGATCATTAAATAGAAACCATCCTCACATATGTAGAATGTGATTACACTTGAGACAATAAAAGGTTTATGTAAAGTGTGAATTAATATTTCATATATTTCATTTAAATGTAGCTCTTAGCCATACTTACCGATGATTATTCAAGAGAATATACTGAATCGTTATGTAACGTGACCCTAATGTACTCATCATTCATATTTGTTGGTGTTTAAACCTCACACGCATATTAAATGTGCTGGTATTCATTTTCCGCTAATGTGAAATTTCTTACAGGTATTCACATGCTTTAATAGTTGTAGAATACATACATTACTGTACTAGAGATAGAGAAAGAGCCAGAGAAGAAGACCTTGGTGAAAGAACATGCAGGGCCAGAGCTTTAACTGAAAGGCCTATTCAGTAATGTTTCAACCTGGTATGTGCTTGAGAAGCCGGTGTCGGTACCCTTTTTAATATCTACAGTGTATTAAATACAAACTTTTTCATATACGCCCGCACTATTTTTCTTCACTTTTGATCACATATGGTGACTTATCTAGACTAATTGATTAACTATTGTTACATTGTTGTACTATTGACCTAAATTGTGACAGGTCACTAAACAGTATTATCCACCGTTGTGCTGTGAATCAGTATAAACGAAATCCCTTGAAGGTATTTTTTACCCTATCATACTTACTGCCCGAACCCTCTAGGGTATATTGGGTTGCTCACTTTTTGTTATCATTATGATGGAGGCTGGCGGAAAGAAAACCAGACGGTCATTCCAGCTGGCTTCCGACGGGCTTGGAAAACCGTCTTCGAGACGGAATCTGGCCTGTAATCTCAAGGTCGGCTCTTTCTGCCCTTGAGATTATTATCACAGTTTCTGACACGGTCTCCATGTCGGTCTGTCTGACATGGAAACCATGTTGGAAAGTGTGTTAGGGGGCCCCCAGCATGGCCCCCTTTGGTGCACGGCCTCCGGTTGGAGGCCGAAGGGGCACCTATGGTGCCCACCTGTTGATCCCTGCACCTTGAGTTGCCTGCCACGGAGTGCAGGGATGAACCGCACCTCTCATTTAACTATAAGAGTATGCAATACAGCTGGTTTGTGGTTGTAATGAATGCTCCTATAGTGAAATATAGGAATACGACCGAATCCTAATGGAGCGGCTGGGACTGCCGACCGGGTGTTGGTCGGTCCCATGACCGAGTTGGTGTTGGGCGAAAGTGATTCCACCTGACATCATAATGAGCCCCTTAGTGTTTACCCCATTGGAGATTCAGATGCTTTCCAGATTCTTATCAGATTCCCCTTTAGATCCTTTTTTGAAATTCCTTTAGATCCCTTTAGAAACTTTCCCCCAAATGCTTAGAGCAGTTTCCCTGGTCTTTGAGAGGTTTAGACCTCTATGCATCCTTGATTCTTTGCCGAGTGTGGTGTAGGTTAACACTTACAAAGACTCTTGACCGAGCTTCTGAAATTCTGACACCTTTCCTTCTTATTTTTTCTTGCTTAGTTCTGATTTCTTTACAGAAATGACTGATTTATGAGATTCTTTAAATTTAGAACCATCCTTTTAGCTGAAACTCTACTTTGAGTGATTTAGATTTATCCTTGTATAGACAACAAAACTTGCGATTCTTCTCTGAGCATCAGATACTCCTCTTGATCTTTTGTATTGCTGTGACTGAATTGCTTGTATGTCTAATAGTGATCTGCTTCAATTTCTTCCATAGATTGTGCCTGCCTGTTGGTAGTCTGCATCCTTATAGCATGGTGTTAAGAGGTGTGTATCTTAATTTGATTTTGAATTTGTAATAAACCTTCCTAAAATTAGCTACTGATTCTTTCTCCTCATAGTGTAGCCAAATGGGTTGCACTGCTAATTGATATTTATTAATGAAATGCTAACTCTTCTCACCCCTCAGCGTAGCTAAGAAAGGTTAATCAGATGAAGATATGTGGTAAGAGAGTGGGCACAGAAAACACTGGATCAGTTATACTGCCACTGTCACTTCCTTATGCCTCAATGGTCTGTTGTATTGTTAAAATCCTCTTTAATAGTAAAGTCGGATTTTAAGTCAGTATTCTAAAAAAGCCGCTTTTAGAATGTTGGTATTTCCTTGTCCTAACAATTTGGTGGCTGCTGCTATTGTCCTTCGTCACTGGACTCTGGAAGCAGGCACAGGAATGGCTTAGCAGTTGGGCTTTGTGTAGTCCTCCAAGCCAGGGAGACAAAGCATTCAGCCAGTATGGCTGGGGCAGTGCTGTTTACTGCCCCACCTACATTTCAAATATCTGCCTCCAGCACACACATATATGAACCTATGATAAGATGTGGGGGTAGAATAGGCAATTCGCCATTTCAAAGGCTGGCCCCAAGTATAAATATTGGACCCTCAGAACACATCTTCAGTACACTCCTTGGTCTATGGAAGACTTCAGAATGACTGCCTTGTTCCTAGAGGACTGCCCTTCTGCCTGAGGCCTGCCTTGTTCCCCAGAGGCCTGTCCTGCTGCTACCGGATGACTGCCTGCTGCTTGAGGCCTGCTTTGCTTCCAAGAGAACTGCCCTGTTGCTTGAGTCCTGCCTTGATGCATGAAGGAGAATTAGATCATCTCCATGAACCCAGGACTACCAGAGTGACTTCAAGGGCTAGTTGGCTGGCTTCCGGTGTGAGCTACAGGCACATAACAAGCTCCAGAAACTTTAAACTCGACCTGACCGTCCTGGAGTCCTAAAGGGGTTTTGGGGCTCCCCTTTTTTCTCGGCTCCCGCTTGATGGATCACCCTGAAATTTTCCAGGAAGACGTTGAGGTGGATGACTCTTTTTTGGGAACATTTTATGAAGATTCATCAAAGGTACCTAAGTTATTAACAAAACAAAAAAGATCTGTCCAGGGAACTCGGATCTAACTGTAACTAGACAGTGTTGACGGTGTAATATAGATAGATAGATAGATAGATAGATAGATAGATAGATAGATAGATAGATAGATAGATAGATAGATAGATAGATAGATAGATAGATAGATAGATAGATAGATAGATATATAGATATATAGATAGATAGATAGATAGATAATCAAGTTTATATATTTAGGCTATTGAGATAACTTTGAAAATGTAGTAGTTCCATCATAGCACAAGTGATGTAGAATTTATTTTGAAGGCAGCGTGGCAGCCTGGACATTAGCTAAATTTTTTATAACATTTACAAATGATGGGGTGTTGAAGCATTTTTTTGGCAAATGGCACGCTACTTCAGAACCCACAAAGTATTAGTGGTGAATTAGTATAGTGAAATATGAAAGTAATTTGAGTGATGGATATTAGTCAGTTATTTGGATTGAGAAGGATCCCCGACGGATAAAAGAGGGAAAAAGGTTTGCAATTATATAGCGCTTGTTGCCCCCGATACGGTGTTGGAGCACATTTTTGGCGAGTAGCATACTACTCCGGAACCCGTAAACGATTAGTGTTAAATTAGTATAGTGAAATATGAAAGTAATTTGAATGGTGGATATATTAGTCAGTTATTTTGATCGAGTAGGGTAGCAGAGGGATAGAAGAGGGGAAAAGGTTTGCATTTATATAGTGCTTGTTACCCCTGATGGGGTGTTGAAGCACATTTTTGGAGAGTAGCACACTACTCCGGAACCCATAAAAGATTAGTGTTGAAGTAGTATAGTGAATAATGAAAGTAATTTGAGTGGTGGCTATGTTAGTCAGTTACTTGGATTGAGAAGGGTAGCGGAGGGTTAGTAGAGGGAAAAAGGTTTGCATTTATATAGTGCTTGCTACCCTTGATGAGGAGTTGAAGTGCTTTTTCGGTGAGTAGCATGTTACTCAGGGACCCATAGACAATTAGTGGTGAATTAGCATAGTGAAATATGAAATTTGAGAAGTGGACATGTTAGTCTGTTATTTTGATTGAAACGATAGTGGTGGGATAGAAGAGTGAAGGATTTAGATTTCTTTTAAACACTTTTTATTTGTTTTGGCGGTCATAGAAGTATGAGGAGGCTTGAGATGAGTAAAACGTGATGTGGAGGGAAAGAGTCAGAGCGAAGAGTTGAGAAAGGCTGGTTTTGGGGGATTGGTAGAGTAAAGAGGTGTCAGATGATGCAAGGAGGGGTACAGTAGGGGAGAGTCTAGAAAGGGTTATTTTGGGTATCATAGTAGTGGTATGGGTTTGGGATGAATGAGAGAGTGGATGTAGAGGATATATTGAGAGAGGTATAGGGTGATAATAGGGTAGTGCATAGGACATGCTGAATTAGATTAAAGTAATAAATATATAGATCGAAAGTATATAGATGCATAGAGGAAGTACGTATATGTAGATATTGGTAGAGGTGTAGGGTGACAAATAGGGTAGTGCATTGGAAAGAGTAGTAGATAGAGGTTTGAGATGAGTCAGAGAGTTGAGGCAGAGGATATATTGAGAAGGGTATGGGGTGAGAAATACGGTTCTGCATTGCATGCTTTTTTAGGAGAAAAGTAAGAAATATATAGATCCAAGTACGTGGAAGGTATATATATATGTGTGTAAAGTAGGTAAGTATATGAAGATTAAAGATCCATTAGATAAACTATGGTTTTCAAGTGTTGTAGTAGTAAAAAAAAAGATTTTAAACATAATTATTCTACATGTTTATACAAAGCAATATAGATATATAGGTACATATCTATAATACAAATAAATGCTTATATACAGTGTGATATGCTGTTTATTTCTGTTTGCGTATTGGGTTTTATTGGTGAAGAGCCAATTCTTGAGTATTTTTCTCAAGATAAGGTGGTTGTCCTGGATCTTATGTTGGGGGTAAAGAGTTCCATAGTTTGGCTGCTTGAACAGAGAAGGATGTGACACCAATGGTTTTTTAAGTCTCGCCTACGCAGTGCGCATGTGCTGTATAGGAGGACCTTTAGCCATCACGCTGCCCTTTTTGGAAGCACCCACTCGTGGTTGTGGCAGCATCCACCTTGCGGGAGCGAGCAGGGGCATGCCACAAGCACAAGTATGTGCTTCTAAAAAAAGCAGACTGTGTGCGCGTGTGCACGCACCACTCCCGGGCAAGCACGAGTGCTTCGCCGGGCTTTTTTTAAAAATACCTTTTAGCGCGCGTGCACGCACGCACCGCTCCCGGGCCTCTATCTCTTGTTCAGGTTTGAGACTTTCCAACTCTTGGTACATCGCAATACAATCCAACGCCTTAGCTGAGCCTGGCACACATCAAAATCAATCCGTCCACACAGTACAGTACTTGCTAGATGTCCAGCAGATGCATCATATTTGCAAGGCAGTGACTTGGCAAGTAAAACAATGTAACTCCGAAACTTTATCTTTTTACTTTCTGGTGTACACATCCTTCAAACCGACATTTCCACTACAGCAATCTCCTTCGTTTGAGCAAATGAAACGTATTACAAGTGCCACTAAACTCTACTCTGTGCAAAATTCAAGATATACATTCATTTATGAAGGTGCACTTCCCTCCTTTACTTTGAGGTGTTTAGAGATGCATGCATTTCTCTTCAGTCTTGCTAACCCGCAGCAGTGCTTGCCTCGGACATGTGCAAGGCTGACCAGTTAATGATGTCGTCCGCCTCGTTAGTTTCAAGACCCGGCGCACATTAATGTGAACCATATTGGAGGGACTCCATGGCTCATGAACTGCAGTGTTTGTGTGGATGGTTTAGGGGCTACAGCAGACGCCCTTTTAGCTGCCCGCTGTACAGAAATGGCAAACCCGCAGGAAGGGCTGACAACACAAGCCACCAGAGAGGGGTGATCGGATATAGTGCCTGCTGTAGACGTAGTTGCCTCTTGGCGTTATGCGTCCAGGAGGACGCAAGAGCAAGGAGGTGCCTGAAGTACTACAAATACAATTTCAGAGCTTTCTGAAAAATCCAAAGTTTTTCCTGATTGAAACTTATAAAGATTTTAGAGAGCTGCATTGATAACGCAATGACTGCTCCCCAACAGTGCTTAGCCATTCAAATTGTGTTGAAGGAAATGCATGGGTCCCTGATCTGCCAGTTCTCCATGCATCATACAAATGTGGTTTAATTGTTAAGTATTGGAGGTGGTGTCACATGCAGTTTCTCATCAAGATGGGGCTGAGAAAGAACACTCTCCTACAGGCTCATGTATGTAATACAATAAAAAGACACTCTGACAGTACCAAACCAAAACAATGATCTGTGGAAAGCTCAAGAGTTTGGTACAGCATATACCACTCTATTCCACTCAGCTGTAACCTCCCCAGAGGCTGCCACACAGACGCCTCATAGTGGTTAACAGCGGAGCACTCCCCTCTACCCCAGAACACACTCTGCACTGGAGCTGATTTTTTTTAATGTCACATTTTATTGGGATTTTTCAATACAACCAACCAGAGTCTATCTAGCTAATTTATCAGTGAACATTCAGACAAGCATTGGCATAGCCAATAGGTCTCGCCTTTGGGACCTTATAAGTGTTTAGTTATCCAGCACAATATCCTTGGTGCAACAACATCAAGTGTTGCATGGCTAAACACTTATAAGGTCCCAAAGGCGAGACCTATTGGCTGTGCCAATGCTTGTTTTTTGTATCTTGGTATTTTGAGGCGAGGGGCCACTCTAGAGCAGAGGTTCCTTTGTTGAATGTGTTTGATGATTTTATTCCTGTTGAAGAGCGGTCCCTTTCCATGTATCGCTTTGTGGATTATACAAAGCAGCTTGAATGTGGATCTTCTGGCAACCGGTAACCAATGCAGGGCTTTCAAGGCAGGGGAGATGTGGTCTCGCGGTTTGATATGCAAGAGTAGTCTGGCAGCCAAGTTCTGAATGCATTGTAGTCTTTTCATGGTCGTTAAAGGTGATCCATGGTAGAGGCGATTGGCGTAATCCAGTTTGGACAGAACAAGGGAGAGGTAGCTTGGACCTTGTGTGGAAACTTCAAATGGGGAAAGATTGGTCACAGATTTTTTATAGTAACAAAGCTTGATCTTGCTAGTTTGCCCACTTGGGCATTCATCGATAGCTTGGAGTCCATGGTCACTCTGAGATTTTTTTACTTCCTTCGATACTTTAGGCTGTGATCCCAGTTCATCAGGCCAGGCGGCAAGTGAGTCATAATGTTGCCACACATGAGTAATTCCGTTTTGGAAGCATTCAATTTGAGTTGGCTCCAAGTCATCCATTTCTCTGAGATAACTGAAAATTGGTGAGTTTCCTATTTCGTTGGGGCATTCCAGTTGAAGCAGTATTTGTGTGTCATCTGCATAATTATAGCACGTGAGGTGAATCTGATTGATCAGTACCGGTACTGACTAAAAGTAGTTGTTGAAAAGCATGGGCGAGATGATAGAACCTTGAGGGACCCCTGCTTTTGTGGAGTCTGGTTTGGACGAGAAAGGTGGGGTATGAATAACATTAGTTCTGTTTTGAAGGTAGAACGTGATCCAGTCTAGAGCAGTCCCCTCTCTGCTGGCTTCGTAGAGTCTTTGTATCAGAGTGTCATGGTCAACTGTGTCAAAGGCACCCAAGAGGTCCAAAAGGAGTAGCGCAGCAACCTCCATTACGGTCAACTGTGTTCTTCAAGTCATCCCAGATGGCAAAGAGGGCAGATTCTGTCCCTCTTCCTAGACGGAATCCTGTTTGGAAGTCTGAAAGTATGGCAATCTCTTCTATGAACTGCGACATCTGGGCGAATGCTGCTCTTACTATTTGTTTAACAGGAAAGGTCCATTTGTAATGGGTTTGTAGTTGTCAGGGTTCAGCAAGTTCAAGTTTGTTTTCTTCAGTAAAGGGCATATGTATGACTTTTTTTATTTCTTCTGGCAATATTCCAGTAGTTAAGTAATCGTTGATGATTCTTCTTACTGGAGTAGCAGCAGAGGTTGTTAGAAGAATTGTCTTGAAAGTTTGCAGTGGACACGGGTCATAAGGGCTGCCGGCAGGCCTGCTTGCTTTGACCAGGTCCATACATTCTGTGAGAAATGTGTAAGAAGGAATGGAGAGGCTGGGTTAGAGTATTCTTGGATTGTTGTTTTATAAAAGGGTTAAAAGGTTAGTGCTGGTGCTTTGTCTCTGGTTTAAGTATGAGTCCAACGTGTATGCCTTGTCTGTGTAATGATTTGCCAGTTCGTCTGTGAAATCTTGAGTAACAGGATTAGTTAATTCTAGGCAATTTGGTTTTCGAAATTCATTGAGTATTTTATAGAACACTTTATTTGCACATTTAGCATTTTGAGTTCTGTCTGAATAGTACCTTTTCTTTGCTTTTTTGATGGCTGACCTGTATAATCTGTAGGCCAAGTTTGTCTTGTTTGGCATTTGTTTTGAGCCAGGCATGTTGCAGTTTTCAAATTTGTTGTTTTATGTCTTTTATCACTGTATTTCTCCACGGTGCATGTTTTCTTTTGTTCTGTTGTGTGGAGCTTCCTCTAGCCACTCATATAGTTTTTTAACAGAATTTATTGTTTCCAGATCTATACTGGATATTAGTTGTGCTTCTAAGTGTTCCAAATTGAGATTGTTCCTCGGTCAATAGGTGGATGCATGTGCGGTGGTTTTAGGTGAGTTGCTTAGTGTGTTTTTATTTTGGAAAGCAAGGAGGTGGTGGTTTGACCATGCGACTGGAGTTATAGTTTGAAAGGTAACTAGTTCGGTATTAGCAAAAATAGCATCTAGAATGTTTCCAGCGATGTGTGTGAGTTTATGGATGATCTGATGCAGGTTCCGTTCTTCTAGGCCAGTGATTATTGCTTTCGCATGGGACACATTGGGTTTGTGAAACCAAATTTTGAGGTCACCCTGAACGCATAGGTTGGAGTGTGTTGTTATCAGGTTTAAAACTGTTTCTAGAAGTGTGTCTGTGAATATCGCCTTGCTAAGTGGAGGTCTGTAAAGGAGCAGTAAGTTATAGGAGGAAGACGGTGTAGGATTGAATCTGGTGAGAAAAGCCTAACAATTCTTTATGGAGATGTCGTCAAATTTAGTGATATGTATTGTTTGCCTGAACACAACAGCTGGGCCACCTCCTTTTTTGATTATACGATGTTGGGTGATGGTTTTATAGCCTAGAGGAAGAGCTTCAGGCAGGACTGGAGCCATATCATCTCCCAACCATGATTCAGTTATGAATAATATGTCTGGTTTTGCGTTAGTGAGAAGGTCGTAGATGTGATGTTTATTTTTAGAGAGCAATTGAGCATTTATTAGTAGACAGTTTGGAGAATGTTGTTTAGTGACAGTGAGACTTTGTTTTGTAGAAGAGTGATCGGTATTGTGTGGGTTTGTAGAAGGTGAGTTTTTAGTGCTGGTGTTAGCTGTATTAGGATAGGAATTGTGTAGCTGTTCTGTAATGTGGTCCATGTCCAGCAGACTAAGAAGGTGTAACCTTGTTGTGCAGTAGACAAGGAGAAGCAAAGTTGTGATGTGTGGCACTTTGCTTATCTTGTTTGCGTTTGTTTAGGGTGGAAGGTGTATGAGTTAAAAGTGGTGATGCAGCATTGTGTGTCAAATAGTAACATTCTAAATTGTCCAATGGATGAGAGGCAGTTAGAACAGAGTTGCTGGTGTTGCTGTATGTGTGTTAGGTGTGGTGGAAGAGAGAAAGCTTGGCATTGTAGTTTGTTCATTTGTGTAGTTTGAAAAGTGGGTGTATGATTGTATTTTGTGACTGTGAGTAGTATGAGGTGTTGCGCTGGAGATATTTTGTTGTACTGGTTTGCCTGATATGTTTAGTTTTTGAGGAGTAGTGAAATGAGATGCTGATGCATTTGTTTTATGAGATGGAGTTGTTTGTATAGTATTGTTTGTGAGAAGATGTTGTAAGGTAAAGGGGGTGGTGATGTGTTTGTGAGTAGAGTATATTTTGTGGGTAGGAGGGGATAAAGTAGAGTTAAGAGTGTTTGTCTTAGACTTGATTGCTGAAAAAGTTAAAATGTGTGGTGCTGTGGAGTTTAAGTGTTGTGTTGTTGTGTTATTGTGATAGAAAGAAGAGAAGGATGTTGGTTGGACAAATGATGGAAGGCTGAGTATAGGTTTGATAGTGATAAAAGGGGGTATGTTATGAGTAATTAGAGTGGGGAGTGCGTGTCTGGATGAGTTGTAGTTAAGTTTGGTATGGATATTTATTGTAATAGTGATGAGTGGATAGGTTGCTAAAGGATAGAGTTGTGTACTGTTTGTAGGTAATGGTGCAAATGAGTGGCAGCTGGGATAGAAGGGTATATAGGTGTGGTTGGAGTGGTGTTGTAGTGTGTGCTGGTACATTGATTTGTGCATAGGGTTGATTTGTAGTAAATGTGCGGAGTGCATTTGGTTTGAGTGTGTTACTCTGGTCATGGATGGGGTGGGGTATGTGCTGATGTATGCCATAAGTATAAACCAAAATGTATTGCTATTTTGTTTTAAAATGTACTCACACAACCTTTTTTTAATGAAAGGTTAAGACTTTTATTTTTCATAAAACTACAATATTTAAACATAATCTTTATCAAATTGTGGCAAAAATTAAACAATTCAAATAGTTATAGTTCAAAATAAAATTATTTGGATAATTTACGTTTACTGTTACAATGAATATATATATATATATATATATTCACAGAAAAAACCATAGGTTATAGACCATATATAGTTAGGAATTAGCATTTACAAAACCTTGAAAATTCACTGAAAAAACCATAGGTTATAGACCATATATAGTTAGGAATTAGCATTTAGAAAACCTTATTTTACTCACACAAAACCATTGAAATTCCATATATAGTTAGTTGCACTAACTATATATCGCGCACCCGCAATCCACTGCTGATGATGTCACATATTACATCATTCATGACATGGTCAGTGACATCACTGATGACATCACTGATGACATCTCAAATGACATCACTGATGACATCACTGATAACAACATCCAGTGATTTTATGTTTCTGTAAAGTTTAAATATGTCTTACATATTGAAGAATGAGTGGATGTATAAGTGTCTGGACGAAGGATTTAGTAGGTGCATGACTGACTGTATGAGTGAGTGATTAAATGTGTCTCACTGACTGCATGGGTTAGTGACTAAACTGTCTTAATTTGTGCATCATTATGTCTGTTGTTCTGTAAACTGCTGCATGTGTTGATCAGTAGCTATATGAGTAACTATATGGGTTATTGATTGATTGCCCAAGTATTTGTATGGGAGACTGAGTGTGTGTGTGGCTAGCTGGGAGGTGTGTGACTCTGTGCAGATCAATCTGTACTTGTATCAATGATTGTATAAGAAGGTAAGTATGTGTTAGTATATGTTTGAAAATGTAAGGTGCCCTATGTTTAACTGTATAGACAAGAAAATGGAAGTGTCATTGATTCTTTACAGGACTGACTAGGTGTGTGAGTAACTCCAGGGATGAGTGGCAGACTGTGAGTGTCTGTATAGGTGTATGAGTGCATATGATAGTGTTGTAAAGATGAGTGATTGTATGTATGAATGATTGTATGGGTGAATGAGTGAAGGTGTGTGTAGACGTAGCAATCAGTGAGTGCGTATGTAGTAACTAGTATTGGTGTGTCAATGGTTTCAAAAATTATACTCTCTTTTTAACACTGGGTGAAACAGAGGTTATATTAAAATGTGAGGAGATGCATTGTATTGTCACATGAATGATATCATCAGTGATGTGGTCATTGATGTCAAATGAGATGTCATCAGTGATGTCATCAGTGATGTCATTTGAGATGTCATCAGTGATGTCTTCAGTGATGTCACTGACCATGTCATGAATGATGTAATATGTGACATCATCAGCAGTGGATTGCGGGTGCGCGATATATAGTTAGTGCAACTAACTATATATGGAATTTCAATGGTTTTGTGTGAGTAAAATAAGGTTTTCTAAATGCTAATTCCTAACTATATATGGTCTATAACCTATGGTTTTTTCAGTGAATTTTCAAGGTTTTGTAAATGCTAATTCCTAACTATATATGGTCTATAACCTATGGTTTTTTCTGTGAATTTCATTGGTTTTTTAACAGCTAATATCTGTAGCTGTAAAATGTATTCTTCTTTAAATCCCAAAATATATTTTATATGTTTATGAATAATTTTTTTTTAAATATTTTTTTTTCTTCGTTCCCGCTTCGCGAATCGGGAAGCTTCCCGTTAGCTGACCTTGATGCCGCGAAATAGACCGCGAGCCGGTAAACGTTTCTTTACCGCAAGTGCCGCGTTAGAAAACAACATCGTGACGCCTCCCGTCCGCATGACGTTTCACGTTGTCGCGTGATACGTCATATGACGTGCTACGTTAGCGAACTGGTACGCGAAGCGAGTCGCAAAGCGCAGGTTTCTGGAAGCAAACCGGGAGGCCCTGCAAAGCGCTTAACGTAAACACAGCAAGTCATGTGACTTGGTAATAACACTTTTCATTGGTTCATTTCACTTTTGGTTTCCTAATGATGTAAGACTAGGTCATATAATCTAAAATGAACACTTTTGATTGGTTGAGAACTCTTGTTTTTCCCAAATGATGAAAATCCCTCCTTCTTTCCTCACTCTGACTTTCATCATTGTGAGAGAAAGACCCTTTGTGATCACTGAGCAATGGCTTCTTTAGTAGCTTCAGCTGGTGCTTCCCCACCACCTCCACCACATCCAAGGAAGAGTGGACCACCTGCTCAAGTTATAATTCAACAAGAAGAAGAAGAAGAGGAACAGGACGACGAGCACGAAGAGAGGCAGTTTTTGCCTGAGCAGCCCAGGACGTCTCACCGGAAAGAAAACTTCATTTGGCAATTTTTTAAAATTCCCAAAGGTCAGAAAAAAGTAAATGCAAGATACGTAACTTGCCTTATATGTCAAGATAGACTGTCCAGAGGAACCGAGAAAAAATACAGTTTCGGAAACTACACAATGCATCGCCATATGACTAGGTGGCATCCTAACAACTACAGTGCTGCACAGTTTCGGAACGACCTAGATAATCTCCCTATTATGGCCAGAAGATCTGTTGTACCGGAAGTAACGGGACCAGAGGGCAGGGAGATGGTGCCAAATATACAAATGAAATTTGGTGAAGTAAAACACACCTGCGTATTTTGCGATGGATTCATTTCCTACGGAGAAAAAAGCATCACTCTGATCAACAGAGCTATTGACTATCATATGCAAGTTTGTACGAAACGCCCAAAATAATAAATACTTCTTTTTTTGTTTTGTTGCTCCTGTTGAGCCCTTTACAATGAATCGTTTTCATTGCCCCCTCCAAGAAAAACCCAAAAAAATATAAAACTGTTCAGAAAAATTCAAAAAAAGTAAAAAAATGTTCCGAAAAAAAATAAAAAAAATATAAAACAACAAAAACAATAAAAAAAAAGTTCTTTTCAGAACTACCTCCCCGTTATTAAAAAATTGGTACAATATTTGGAACTGTGCCAACCTCTATTTCTCTTAGTTCGCTTCCCAGTTACCTCGCCGGTACGCGAACTAGAAGCGAACCAAAAACAGTAAGTATAAGGGAAGGAAACAGACACTTATGTTAAAAGAAAGACAGCTATAGGGGAGTAAACTAGAGATACTATTACCCGTAATCCACTGCTGATGATGTCACATATTACATCATTCATGACATGCTCAGTGACATCATCAGCAGAGGATTGCGGGTTTTTTGGCAACGTGCCTTATCCACGGTTTAATAACGCTGCCTTTTGCTTTATATACGTTTTCAAATTGTATGAAATATATACCAATAGGTCGTTATGAACCTTTAGGTAGTGCTTTTCTTCATGAGGTCTGGTCGCTTCCATACACATACAGATGTTTCAAAGATGATCAAGAAGTTTATCTGAATGGAGAGGAATGCACTGAGACGCCAGATCATTCACTAATGTGTAGGCACATACAGTTACACGGTTCATGCAACAAACACCGACCAAATATGGCTTGCGTGTTGCAAGGCACGCCAGTTCCTGCTATCATCCCCACGTTCAAGTTGTTGGAAAATGGTAGTTATTTGATGCTCAATAATGAAGATTGTTCTGAGTTAATTGAAAAGGGTCTGCACCTCTGTACGGGTGTTCGCTATGTGAAGCACGAAAGTTTCACGGGCCGAACTCAAGGCCACCTCTCTCTGAGACAAAAGAGCTCTTATTCTTGCCATGCCGTTGAAATCTGTCCCAAGGTTGGTATTTGTGGCCAGATTGAAAACTCCCTATGTTCATGTGTGGGAGGAAATAGAACATTTCTGCAGCAAATAACCCGTTCACTTACTGTTACGATAAAAGGAATACTTTTAATTCAGATTTGCCTTTCAATTTCAGCAAGATGGTTCCGACTATCTTTAACGCATCCTCCACAAAGACCCTGGCGCACTTTTTTAAAGTTGTTACCAGTGGTCTCGTGACTTCATTTGAGAAAATCTTTGGAGTCATCCCTGCTTCCTTTCATTCTATTTTCTCCACTCTGGTTCGTGGATTGGCATTTTTACTTGCATTACCAGCGGACGCTCTTGTGCTTTTTTACATTTTTAAATATGGATGTCCCTCCTATGCAACCTCCCACCCTGCAGCTGCTGACACTGTTCCGCAATCGCATGCTAGAATATTATGGCACAATGCCGTTGGCGATATTAAGCACGGCATATGGATTATCTTTTCGATTCTCCTACTTCACCTGTGTCCAGCCTGTATTTCACTGCCTGACCTGTGATTTCGATTGGGCCATTGATTTGTGTCTCTGCGGACCGGTTTCTCCTGACGTCGACTTTAATCAGCTGATGACTCCTATCATTACTCACGAGTTGGTTTGTCCTGGCGAAAGGATTATGGCTGTGGCATTGATGCATGGACTACTTGGTCCCTGGAATTTACTGGCGGCAGCACAGTCTTTCTTGGAACAGAGCTTTCTTGAAAACCCACCGAGCTGTCCTCTGATGGTGATAGAGGATCCGGTGCTGGGAGAGCACGTATGTTCTTTTCCGCTTTTAAATTGGATGGCTGAACTGTTTTCGGATGAAGACGGTGACTTCCTATTGGAGGCTGTTGCAGCTTATTTTGCATACACAGTTATGTCATAGACCTTTTTCATGTTTGATATGCTGAGTACTAGCATTTCATTGACAATTCATTGACTTATTTGTCAAGTTTTTATTATTTACCTTGCCTATTGGCTTAAGACTCGATAAAGTACTTGGCTGTTTTATTTTTCTTTAGCATAAAATTTTCCTAGTTTTTAATGCTTTACCTTGCGGACCGTCCACATATAAACTTGCAATCTGCTCTCATGAGATGGCACTTCTATTATCTTATTCAGTTCGTTTCCGGATCATGGGGAGGTGTCATTTAGGTCCTGGATATCTTTACACCGTGTTAAGTTAGCATGGGCTCATTACCGGTTTAAACGCCATTTTTCCTTTTTTGCAACTTCTGCACACGACACTTAGTTGTTGCTTTAGCTTTCCACCTAGTAGTTCATCGTGGTTTACATGAGAATAATATGTTATTGCTCTACTATCTGCTTTGCTTGTTAAACTATATCTGTACAGCGAGTGCTAAAGTTTCAAGAACAACACGATACAGAATTGTTATGAGGTCTGATCTCCACGACTTCATACTCATAACATAAGTAAAACTTCTGCCAATTCTGGGCATGAGGCGGGTTTTATATTGCTTTGCCGAACACACATACACAACAGTTGATGCGGTTCACATGAAGAGAGAGCTGGTGTATGCTGATGTGATTCCTTCAAATCTAAGACACTAAAGTATGGGCACGCCCTAAACCAACACAAAGAGACCTTCTTAGCAAATAATATAATATGTGTATTAGGGAGGGTGAGATATAAGCAGCCGCGGGCCGTGGAGGGAGTTACGGTGAGGCAGGGAGGCGGGGAGGGGGAGAAGCAGGGTGGAGCCCTCTCTACCTTGCCCCTCCCCCTCCCCGCCTCCCTGCCCCACCGTAACTCCCTCCACGGCCCGCGGCTGCTTATAAGTGTTGCTAACTCTTATTCATTTACAGCATGTTAACATACTGTCACCATTCGCTTTTTATGTACTAGTAACTATGCTGGTAATTTTGCTACTGATAATATGTGTACTTGTATTCTCCACCCTGCTTCTCCCCCTCCCCGCCTCCCTGCCTCACCGTAACTCCCTCCACGGCCCGCGGCTGCTTATAAGTGTTGCTAACTCTTATTCATTTACAGCATGTTAACATACTATCACCATTCGCTTTTTATGTACTAGTAACTATGCTGGTAATTTTGCTACTGATAATATGTGTACTTGTATTATCTAAGATACTACGCCTGAGAAGACGGCATTAGTAAATAAACATTTCAAATACACATGTGTTCTTCTTAACTCCATGTTCTGGTTTCTAAGAAATATATAACGACCGACTGTTCATGAGTTCCACGTATCCTGAGGTACTATAAGTTCATATTCTGGATTGTCTGAACATTGAGAGTTTGTTATATCCAATGTGACACTGTACCTAGCTTGCTAAGGAGTTTTTGATTACTAACGTGAGTTTTGGGACACCCTAATTCGCCGAGGTTCCAATCCTCTGTCCACAGTTCTGTGTGAGAACAGAAACCCTGCGACAGGGGCACCCCCGACCCTTGCTGGAGCTTCATCACACTTGCGATACAACTCCAGCAATGCGCCACCTTTACGGCACAGATACATCACGCATCTGTGCTGTTTTTGCCCCATGATGCGCCGCATTGTAAATGCAGCACACCATAGGTGACGGAACAGCGGCACAGAATGACTAACACATCCCTGGTGATGCGCCAGTCATCATAAATGTATCCCTATGCTTCTTATCTTGTTAGAGATGAACCGCCATATGTATCATCAAAGTTTTTTGCATTTCCTAAATAGCGAACTTTAAGGAATAAATAGCGATTCTTTACCATTCCTAGTTTGCGATTAGCTATTTGCTAATTGCAAATTACCCATTCATTTCCTTCATTTCCATAGGGCGGTTGGACTCACTTTTAGCTCGAACGGCTGAATGGATTTCCACAAAACTTGGCAAAATTGTAGGGACTGGTAGCCCGATGTGCCTTTGCTATGTCTCAAGATATATGCTCCAGTGGTTTTTACGAAAATTAACTTTGAAAAATATATATTGGGCTACATTGGCCTATATATATGTTGGAGCCCAAATGTAGCCCAATGTAGCCCAATGAAGCCCAATGTAGCCCAATGTAGCCCAAAGATGGCCGCCAGACACACAAAAAAACAAATGTAGCCCAAATATCAGCCAGATGTAGCCCAACTATAGCCCAGTGACAGAATGACCAATCAGCTTCGCAAACCTCCGTTACGCGAAGCGGAGCGCTGTTACAGATATATATCTTTTTTTGAACGTTAATTTCTCAAAATCCACTGGAGCACATATATTGAGACCTAGCAAAGGCACATCGGGCTACCAGTCCCTAATATTTTGCCAAGTTTCGTGCAAATCCATTCAGCCGTTCGATTATTATTATTATTATTATTTTTTGCCCCGCGGGGCCCTTTTAAAACCTCCACATCAAACCTAGGGGGTCAGCGAGGATCTACTATGCCCCCTTATAGTTATTTCCCCCTTAGTTTTGACCTCCTCTTGTCTCTCGATCCTACCGAGAGACAAGATGGCGGCCGCTACGGACTTTTTGGAATGTTGACAGACGCCGGAGAACCAATCAGCTTCGCTTCACAAAGCTCCGTTGCGCGTAAAGTACGCGTCCTGGGACGCTGCCAGGTCCGCTGTTACAGATATATATCTTTTTTTAAATGTTAATTTCTCAAAATCCACTGGAGCACATATATTGAGACCTACAAAAGGCAAGTCGGGCTACCAGTCCCTACAATTTTGCCAAGTTTCGTGCAAATCCATTCAGCCGTTCGGGCTAAAAGTGAGGCCAACCGCCCTATGGAAAACTCAATGTTAAAAACACGTTTTGGGACCCCCCTTTTTTCTCGGCCCCCCCCTTGACGAACCCCCCCCAAATTTTCAAGGGCTGCTCAGAAACAAAATGTGCCATTTTCCTGAAAATTTCAGCCAATTCCGTCCACAAACGCCAAAGTTATTAGACATAGAATTTTCAAAAATCCCATAGAGAAAAAATCCTAACTATATATACCTACTGGCGACCGCCAGTAGGTAATATATATATATATATTTATATTTATATATATATATATATATATATATATATATATATATATATATATATATATATATATATATTAAGGCTCCAAGTCGTACCGGTCATCCCAGGGCACTCTAAACAGCGGGTGCAGGCGCCGCGCCGATACTCGCGGAAAATATTCAGCTCCTGAACCGTTTCCTTCAAGAAACGAAAAGCGCACTCCAGGGGTAAAGCAGCAAAGTTTATTCAGCCCACCAACACTCGTGCAACAGACGCGTTTCGGACGTCAAGTCCTTCGTCAAGTCCTTCGTCAGACGTCCGAAACGCGTCTGTTGCACGAGTGTTGGTGGGCTGAATAAACTTTGCTGCTTTACCCCTGGAGTGCGCTTTTCGTTTCTTGAAGGAAACGGTTCAGGAGCTGAATATATATATATATATATATATATATATATTATATATATATATATCTGGCAATGAACAAGTGAGGAGAGCACAAGTTGAGTCACATCAGTCATGGGGAAGACTTCTTTTCACGAGGCGTTCCAACTGATCCGACAATCGTGGCAAAGAGGGGGCAGGGGGAAACCACCGGACCAAAGGTCAACAGACAAACAAGGTGAGGTGCCTGGGGGCACAACAGGAAACAGGTCACCACCAGTAACAATGAGCAAGAAGTTTACCAACAGAAGGAAATAAGCAATGACAATCTTAACATCGTGAATCTGACCACCAAAATTCTATCTAAGGCGGAGCAGTCAGTACTAAAACTTGGTCTATCCTTTTGTCCCCAGAAGAAAATGGAATATACCCAAACCCAAAAAGACTTGTTCAAATTCACACGCAAGTTAAAATGACACAAGTACTTAAAATAAAACCCTCAACCATTAAACCTCAAAAAATGGGACAAACTCATATGGCCACAGACATCCTGACAGGAAAGGACTTGGAGACTATGGAAATTCTGGAGAGCCTACGCTTTGAAGAAGAACCCGGAACGGAATCATTAAGGAATCTGACCCAACAATTCACCCTGGCAGGTGTGGAACAAAGAAGTGGGGTTAGTCCTTTCAAACCTTTATCACAATTTTTACCACAGATGCCTGGGGGTGCAGTACGACATGGAAGCCAAACAACAACTGTCAGATGGAAATTGTTATATAAGAATCAACGAAAACATTTATAATCAAATTATTACAGCCTACCATCAGATGACACAGAAATGGTTTGAGAGAAACAGATTAATATCTATATCTTTGATTCTTGCATCCAGTAACACCTACATTTTATCATCTCATGAAGATTCACAAAGACAATGAAAACCCTCCAATTCAACCAATCATTTCCTCACAAGGGAGCTTAACTGAACATTTATCTACTTAGATAGATTATTTTCTCTCACATCTGGTGGTGAAATTAACATCTTACATCAGAGATACAAAATACTTTTTAAGACATATCAATGGAATGAAGTGGGAAGAAGGTTTCCAACTTATAGTTCTGAACGAATCTAGTTTGTATACCTGTATAGCCCACAAAGACGGATTGAGGGCAACACAGTTCTGCTTGAGAAATCGCAGTTTCAAATTCTTAGAACATAATGCCATGCTAATTGATTTCATCGAGTTCTATCTTAACAACAACATTTTTCTTTTCCAAGATCAGTACTATAGACAGGTCTCTGAGACCGCCATGGGCACCTGCTTCACCCCCAGCTATGCAAATGTATTCATGGACTGGTGGGAGGAGCAGGTGGCATGGGCGACATCCAATATGGATTGGATAACCAAAATAGTAATATGGCACCAATATATCGATGATCATTTCCTAATTTGGAGGGGGTCACCTGAATCAGCAATGGCATACATTGATGTCCTGAACTCTAATGCAGTCAACTTGAAGTTCACAGGGAATGTTAGTTCCCAGTCAGTGAACTTTTTAGATCTAAAAGTCTATATCTCTGAAGGAAGATTGTGCACCATGCTGTAAAGGAAGCTGACCAATAAAGAACCACTGGGTTCGGGCTCCAAACAGTAAGGCCAAGCCACTGACCAATAAATAACTAAACAATTGCCAATACTGCTCTATCTAATCCCTTTCTTTCCAAAGCACATTTGAATTAAACAAAATGTGAATGTGAGAATTTAATTTCACTCTGAATTAATCACTTCTTTATTTTTACTTTAAATACATTTGTTGGTTGAATTTCACCAATTTTACATTTTCAACATCTACAAAACAAACACAAACATTTGATAAAACATTAAATTGTACATATTCACAATCATTCAAAACTCACAGTCACCAGCCAAATCAACCATTCATTTGGGAGAATAGACTAAGAGCCATAATGAACCAAATAGGGCTTAATAGGGATGTGATAAATGTCTAAATCCCTTTTCTGAATTTCTTCTAAATGATCCTTTCCTTTGCCTTTCTTTTCCTCTTTGGTATCGCTTTGATCGCCCTAAGTTGGCAGGGTATACCCAGACGTGGGTCCCTTGCTCACTTTGCCACTGGATTCAAGCTAGCCTGGCTGATGACGGCTGATTAGCCAGAAACCGGTCCCAGGATGCTTGTTTCCGGTCCAGGGAAGACATGGCTTGGCAGTTCGGGCTGGACTGTTCCCATGAGACACAGGGTCAGACTTATTTGCATATGGCCATGTCTGAACTGGGGTGGTGGAGTGAGCTAAAGAATGATGATGGATTAAAACCAGATCAGTTGACTGGAGATGAGTGTTTGATTTGCTCCAATGCTCCGTCCATCATCCCCTTTGGTATCGCTTTGTTCGCCCTAAGTTGGCAGGGTATGCCCAGATGTGGGTCCCTTGCACACTCTGCCACTGGATTCAAGCTAGCCTGGTTGATGACGGCAGATTAGCCAGAAACCGGTCCCAGGATGCTTATTTCCGGTCCAGGGTAAACATTGCTTGTCAGTTCGGGTTGGACTGTTCCCATGAGGCACAGGGTCAGACTTATTTGCATATGGCCATGTCTGAACTGGGGTGGTGGAGTGAGCTAAAGAATGATGATGGATTAAACCCTGATCAGTTGACTGGGGTGAGTGTTTGATTTGCTCCAACGCTCCGTCCATCATCCCCTTTGGTATCGCTTTGTTCGCCCTAAGTTGGCAGGGTATGCCAAGACGTGGGTCCCTTGCTCACTTTGCCACAGGATTCAAGCTAGCCTGGCTGATGACGGCTGCTTAGCCAGAAACTGGTCCCAGGATGCTTGTTTCCATTCCAGGGAAGACATGGCTTGACAGTCCGGACTGGACTGCTCCCATGAGGCACAGGGTCAGACTGGTTTGCATATGGCCATGTCTGAACTGGGTGGTGGAGTGAGCTAAAGAATAATGATGGATTAAACCCAGATCAGTTGAATGGGGTGAGTCTTTGATTTGCTCCAACGCTCCGTCCATCATCCCCTTTGGTATCGCTTTGTTCGCCCTAAATTGGCAGGGTATGCCCAGACGTGGGTCCCTTGCTCACTTTGCCAGTGGATTCCAGCTAGCCCGGCTGATGACGGCTGATTAGCCAGAAACTGGTCCCAGGATGCTTGTTTCCAGTCCAGGGAAGACATGGCTTGGAATTTCGGGCTGGACTGTTCCCATGAGGCACAGGATCAGACTGATTTGCATATGGCCATGTCTGAACTGGGGTGGTGGAGTGAGCTAAAGAATGATGATGGATTAAACCCAGATCAGTTGACTGGGGGTGAGTGTTTGATTTGCTCCAATGCTCAGTCCATCATCCCCTTTGGTATCTCTTTCTTTTCCTCAACTGCATCTTTTTCCAATATCTTCAACTTTGATTGTTATTTTCCCCATCTCATCTAAAGTTGGAGAATTTTGCCTGTAACTAATGAATTTTGCTCTTTAATTGCCATCTTTCATTCAATTTTAATGTATTTTAATGTGCTTTCACCAAGGACATTGAGGCGGTTTCCGCAAAACTGTTATGTAATTAAAGTTAGGGATGTTTTGATCAGTTAACAGTACAAGGAGAGGAGAGTCTGCCCATCCGGGGCATGATTGTTTTTTGTTATTGTATCTCCTGTGTATGATTGCATACACGGCCCATCAAGGGCAAGATATTAGTCATGAAATGTAAAATATATGTGCTAAATATGTACATGGTATAAACTTGACTGCGTTTTCCCCAAGATTGTTAATTACCGAAACAGCTCAAAACATCATGTTAATATGGCAGAAATTGGCGAAATTATCATTTTGTCCTTTTTTAGTGTCAATTCATGCAAGAGGTAGTAGTTTTTGGCCCGCCCGATTAACATTGAGGAAGGCGTTAGCAGAAACGCGTCTGTTTTGCATGAGTTCTAACAATAAAATAACAGAACTCACCCCGAGAGTTCTTCTCATTTATTGGGCACGATTACCCATTGGGACTCTTGGAGCTATGATATTTACGCAGGCGCACCCCCGCAGCAATAGCACCCATCCGCGAGTGCACCGACTAGGTGACAAGTCAGCCGGCAATATACATATATATATTACCTACTGGCGGTCGCCAGTAGGTTGTTATAGTTAGGACCTACTTTCCATAGGAAATCCACAACATTCCATTACGAATAACTTTGGCGCTGGTGGACGAATCTTCCCGGATTTCTCCAAGAAAATGGCCTGCTCCGTTCCGCTCCCTCCCTGAAAGTTTGGGGGTGATTCGTCAAGTAGGGGTTGAGAAAAAAGGGGGTCCCAAAATGTGTTTTCCCCATGCAATTTTCCATAGGGACCTTTAGCCAGGGCTACAGCCCGAACGGCTGAACGGAATTACACCAAATTTGGCAGAGAGGTAGAGTTCACTTTACAGATTGTGCAGATTTGTTGAATGGTGTAAATCCGTTCAGTAGTTCCTGAGAAAATCAAAAGTAACACCATAGTGATATCTAGAGATGAAGTACGGCACGCGTACGGAAATCCGTACAATTACGAGCACGAGCTGCATGCTGATTGCATGTCAACTGTCTGTCAACACTCCAAACCAGGAAGTGTTGGCAGCCATCTTGTGCCTCGATAGCACCGAGTCACAAGAAAACTGTAAAAGAAAGTTGAAAAATAAGGAAAAGGGGCAGGGTAGAAACATGTTGACCCTCTAGGCCTGCTCAGGGGGTCCCACATTGATCTTTATGCCCCAATTTATTTTATTTTTTTAAATAAAAAAACGCGGTGTACGCGTATGGTACTCGTACGCGGTGGAAAAGGAAAAAAAAACTAGAAGTCCGTTTTATTCTTAATTAGCTCCCAGGGGGGCCAAACCCCGGGGCAATTTTTTTCTATAATGGGGGGCTTGTAAGGTGCCCCGGGAAACGCCACCCCTGGGGTTTTATTTTGAAGTATGCGGGGGGGGCTCACGCCCCCCACACGTCACGTGGAGCGTCGCGGCTTCCACTTTAGCACAGCAAACCGCTTTCCTATTTGAAAGAGAGAGCAAGTTAATATGCTGTCTTTTTAAAGTAGGAAAGCAGATTGCTTTTTGTTAGAGAGAGGAGCATATAAACTGCTCTCTCTGACAAAGCAATGCTGGCTCTCGAACGACACGAGGAGCTGGCTGGGACCGGGGGGGTATTGGGGTTCCCCACACGGTCCCAAATGTTATTTTTTGGGTCCCGGGGGATGGGGTCCCTGCGCAGCTCCTCAAACATTCATGTGGCGACGCGCACTAGTTTACCAGAGCGTGCGCCCAGTGCTTTCTGGGAACGTATCCGGCCACAGGAGTTGCCGCGAGTCTAGCAATGGGCAAGTAGCGTTCCCGGCGCTCGGGACATTAAATCCTCACATTCTTAACTCCGTGTCCGTGTGGTTATTAGGAGCAGATCGTTAAAAATTTCTGGTTTGTTTTGTGTTTTTAGTTTTCTATTTTTTTGTGTTTTGTCAACAAGTTTTTTTTAAAACCAAAAAAATGGAACTGGAACTCAAAAAGTGTCCAACAGGAACAAAAGAGTGAAAAAAATAAATTAATGTCGAGGACAGCGATGCTCCTGCTTCCTGCGTTTTATCATGGAATTTTAACTTTAGCAAAATCAGGATCAATTTGTGGGTGTGGACTGCTTGCTGAAAATGCTGGTGCAGCAGCTGATGTGCTTGGTGCAGCAGCAGGTGGGTTGTCCTGCATCCTCCGGGTTGCAGCTCAAGCAAAGTTGGTGGGGTGCAAGTTCTTCACGTGTTGCTCCAAATTTGCTGTGCCAAAGGAGTATTTTTTAGATGGATCACCCCTTGAAAGAGTTGTTTGGCAAATTTTACAGGTTACTTTTGGAGCATTAACCATTATTTGCCCTTCTGGAAAAGTAAAAAACTGCCAAATTAGAGCTTCTTTCCTCTTCTTTGGAGGTTCTGCAGGAATTAAATATTCCTCGGAAGAATGGCTGGAAGATGAGTCCATTGCTTTTATTATGGTAATCTTCCTTCTATTTGACAAGATTCTCAGAAGAGATGCTTCTTCTTAGAAAGTCAAAGTAGAATGATTAAAATGGGACGGAACTTTCAACAGTTGGAATAGGAAGTGTTATGAACCAATCAAATCTCTTCTTTTAAAGTCACACGGCTTTGCATACGCTTACGCTGTGCGTACGGTGCTCTTACAATGCGAGTACGCATGACGTTCCACCGTGATTTGTGTTATTGCTTTTAAAAGTAATATACGATTGTTCAAAGTTTAAAAAAACTATTTTCATAACTATCTATATAATGTATTCTGTTAGTATGTTCATTAAATACGTAAATATATGTTTTTAAACAATTAAAAACATTTCCGTCTTTCGTGTACGGGGCGCCGTACATGACGTCACACGCATAACGTGAAAGCGTATTCGTAGCGTAGAGATCCGATTCAGCTGTGTGGCTTATCCACGGTATCATAACGTTACCTTTTAGCATGTTTAAGTTTGAGGTTTGCATGAGATACTATGCTATAGGCAGATATGGATCTTTAGGCAGCGCTTATCTCCATGAAGCTTGGTTATTACCATTTACATATAGGTGCATGAGGGAGGGAAAATAAGTGTATCTGAATGGCGAGGATTGCACAATAGCACCAGATCACTCCTTAATTTGTAGACACATACAATTGCATGGCTCTTGTAATCAAGATGCGCCTAATTTGGCCTGAGTTGTGAAAGGCACTCCGACACCTGCTATCATAACAACATTCAGTTTACTGGCAAACGGGAGTTATTTACTTTGAAATAATGCAGATTGTTGTGCGATGTCAGCAGGCATCGCTTACATGATTACGGTAACTGAGCGTGTAGTTTGCTATAACAAAGTTGTGTTTACTCCTCTGCATGGGAAGCTGGATGTTTCCATCTGGCCGACGATTCCGACCTTGAAAGCAGAGTCAACCAAATGAGCCGTATAAGAGCGCTATTGTCTCAAAAAGAGGTTGCTCTTACATCTGCTAGAGAAACATTTGTCCTTCATGTAGCAAACACCCGCACGGAAGTGCATGCTTTATTAAATACAGATGTGCCCCTGCATTTTGGGGAGTTAATTCAGACTATCTTTAATGTGTCCTCGACTACGGGGTTACCTTACTTTTTTAATGTTATAGGCAGTGGCCTTCTGACTTCTTTTCAAACTATATTTGGTGCTTTCTCTGCATTTTTTCATTCGATTTTTTCCAGCATCTTTGGTGGATTCCCCTTAATACTTGCATTAGTTGCCGGTGTGGTTCTATTAATTTGTTCACTTAAATATGGATGCACATCCTGCAGCACACAACAATATTTCTCGGCTGTTGCTGCTCCGCAACCGAATGCTTAGTTATTACGGAGCGCTGCCTCTGGCTACATTGAATGCAGCTTATGGATTATCGTTTCGATTTTCCTTTTTCACATGCGTTCAACCTGTCTTCCATTGCCTGAGCTGCGATTTTGACTGGGCCCTGGATTTGTGTCTCTGCAGTACGGTGTCTCCCAACGCGGATTATGACCAGCTAATGAGCCCCTTAGTGGTTCATGACTTGCTCTGTTCTGGCGGTGGGATTATGGCCTTAGCAGCGATACATGGAATAATGGGACGTTGGTATGTTTTTGCAGCTGCGCATGACTTCTTGGCACGCAGTTACATTGAAGATGACCCAAGTTTCCCTCCGATGGTCATAGAGGCTCTGGTCGTTCAGGAACATGTATGTTCATTCCCACTATTGAATTGGATGGCTGAAATGTTTTCAGATGAGAACAATGACTTCCTCTTGGAGGCTGTTGCTTTCCTGCTCTGCTTTGCACATGACACGTACTTGCGATATTGTTTAGATAATGAGTATTTTGCTTCACATGAGAATAATTTTTTATGCTACATTTGTAGACTGCCTCGCTAGTTTAGTGTGTATAGTGAGAGCATGGAACATCAAGGTTATCTAGGACACTGTGTCTGTTATTCGGAATGATCCTCGCACGTTCGAGCCATAACACATATGCAGCTGTGGCCACCTCTGATACTGGCGCATTTAATAATGCACTGTGCAGGCATTACTACACACAGTTGGAGAACATTCGTACCCTTACAGTTTGTGCAGAACTCAATGTGATCCACTACTGCTGAGTACCAGAGGTATGGGTCCGCCCATGTAATCCTATGAGACCTTCTGTAGTTATAAACTAACCTGCTAGGTAGGGAGGGTGAAATCTAGGTATATTTTAAATCTGTTTCCCTTTAGCATTATAAGATACTTTCTCCCTTTGTATTTTATGGAATAGTAACAATGCTGACAACCTTGTTTCTGATAATATGTTTGCTTGTATTATCTAAGGTACTGCGCATGAGATTACGGCGTTAAAAATAAAGATTTCAAACTTGCACGTGTCTTTCTTTACTCCTTGTTTTGGACTGGTGTAAGACTATAATGAAAGAGTGCTCTTGTTATCTACCTTACTTGAGGTAATCTAAGTCGCATGTTCTGGGTTGACTAGTCATTGGTGTTTTTGCTATAGGACGAAGAACCAATGAGTCACTGATTGCTGGTCTGTTAGGGGGTTTGGGTACTAAGGTGGGTTTTGGAACACCGTAATTCACTGAGGTCCTAATTCTCTATGCACAGTTCTGTGTAGGAGCAGAATCCCGGCAACAGTAGTTACAACAAAAAGTCTTGATAAAGGGCTTTGAGTTTGAATCAGAATATGAAATTGAAGAATAATTGATAACCCCAGCCAAGAAAGGGAGCAAGTGTACAAATTTCACAGTGCCTTCGGCCGGGGTAGTTGTTACAATAAAAAGGCTTGATGAAGGCCTGCACTTTGAATAGGAATATGAAATAGAAGAATAGTTGATAATCACAGCTAAGGAATGCAGCAAGTAGTTGTGTGTATGTGTGGATGATGTGTTGATTGAGTGGAAGATGAAAAAGGTGAAAAATAAGAAAGGCTGGAGACACGCAAACTACCCACTGCCTTGTCAGTGAAGTGGATCTTTGGATTTCCAGCTCATTACACAGATAAGGTGTTGGATTCCGCAGTAGAAGCAAGAGAAACGAGTACCACATCTAAGGAAGCAAGCTAGTGCACCAACTACACACAGTGTGCGGTAGAAAGGATGCAAGAAAGGACGCAAGTGTGCACATTACCCACTACCATTCACGGGTAGTAGTTTCAAAGAAGGCTGAATAAAGGGCCTGCACTTTGAATTTGAATTAAAGAAGAATAATTGATAACCCCAGCCAAGAAAGGCAGCAAGTAGGTGTGTGTATGTGAGGATGATGTGTTGATTGAGCGGAAGATGAATACGGTGAAAAATAAGAAAGGCTGCAGACATGCAAACTTTCCACTTCTTTGTAAGGGAAGTGGGTGTTTAGCTTTCCAGTGCATATATATATATATATATTCACTGAAAAAAACATAGGTTTCTGTTAGACCTGTCTGGCTTTTTGCGTAGTCCCTCCAATTTATTATTTATTTTGTCTCCTTTTTGCCCCTCATACTTTTATTAATTTTTGTGTCCACTAGTTTTTTTTTACAAGGTGTTGGTCAAGGGGATAGGTGTTCTTTCCCCCTCATAGTTTTTCACCTCAGGCCTAGAGGCCTTTTCTGATAGGAATATAGTTGGAGTCACAAAATGGTGGCTACCAACTGTCCCAACTGACAAACCTAGAACCTGTCCCATAGAGTAGAATAGGGCATTCCAGAACCTTCTGGTCCCTTCTGGACCCCTGAGGGTCAGCCTATAAAAGGCGGAATGCTGGACAGCCATTTTGTCTTACCAGAGAGAGTCAGCTGGAGGACAGGCTGTAGCAGAAGGTGGGGGGAGGTTAGACTAAAGGTTGACCTCCTGGACTGGGACGCTGCCCTATTGATCCACCACTCTACCCCCCTTGGGTTACTTGTCTTGTCCCCGCTGTTTAGGGTTACTGGAGACCCTGGGCGCCTGACCAATTACCAGACTGGAAGAATGGGGATGTGAAGAGGAGAAGGAGACTGCAGCACTGTGGAGTGCAGTCCTCTGCCCAGTGAAAAGACTTTAGTGAGACTGTTGCTAAGAGAATCTCAAATGGAGAGGGGTCAATCTTTGTGGCCCCCTTTCTCCGCTCTTTAAATGAATTCTGCCCCGGTTGCTGGCATCTCCCCCTGATGACAAAATCCCACAGTGTCCCTCTTCCTACCTGTCGTGACGAGTGCTGAGGGAGTGGAGGCAGAGAGAAGTCGAGCTGAACTGCTCCTGAATTGGCATGGTGAGCGGCGCCGATTTGGAGCTGTGGTTGCCAGTCCTGAGGTGAGGAGCGGTCCTGGAGGAGTACTTGTGGATTTCCGAGTGGGCGGAGTAGCAGGCAGGCGCCGGCGGAGGAGCGCGGGCTCCAGCGGGAAGACACTTTCCCCTCGCGCATGCCCCGTTGAGCCGCCCGGCTCTGGAAGGCGGAGCCAGCGAGCGAAGGGGTTTGGAAGCGGCGCTCGTTAGCGCCCGTCGGACCTACTCGCGCCAGCCCTGGGGTTGTGTGGCCGGTAGCGGAGGAGACCAGCGGTGACTCCGGCTCACCGGCGAGACATTCCCCGGACCTCCCCACATCTGCCTTGAGTTTAGCTCGCGAGAAGGGTGGAAACTGCCTCAACAGTTACCGGCTGGGACCTCGGTTGAACCGCGTGACAGGGCGGAAGTTTGGCACAGTAAGGAGAGTGTGGGGTGAAGGGGGAGGACTGTGTCCTAGATCATTTCCTGAGGGAAGGAGAACTAACACTAGATCATTTCCTGAGGGAAGGAGAGTTAACACTAGTGCATGATAAAGTGATCTAGTTTCACCAGTCGTTTTCCCCCTACTGTGTCCTTGGAGGTGGGGGTGAAATTGGATGATAAGAACCTTGTTGCTAACTGGTCTGAGGAAAGACATCTACTAGACCAGAATCTGGGAGTAGCACCACTGCCAATGCTGTGCTGAGAGTACCTGCTGATTAAGTAGGGGTAAAAGTTCCTCATAGAGGCTGCTGGCACTGATGTAAACGTCTTGTATAACTGAAACCTTTCATTGGATGTGTACCTTTTTGGTGGGTAGTGGTGTTGAGGGGGAAAAGTTTTAGAGTCTCATAGAAATCAAATCTAACCAATTCTGGAATCTAATGAAATGTACTATTGATGCTGATAGTGATGTAAGTTAGCACTTCTGAAAGTATTATTATTAACTTCATGACAACTGTATGTACTAAGCTGTGATTTCTAAAGACATAAGGGCAAAGAATATTTTTATAAACAAGCTCGTACTTTTCCAACATTGGTGTAGTGTCATTTTTGGGTGTTTTTGCGTTGATTTACTGCTGGGTGGTTTGCAACCTTTACGCTTAAGCCTCTAGTGATTGTGTCTTACCCTAGGCCAGGCTACCCTAGGTGACCTGTCATCTCAGGTTCCAACAAGTTGGTGTCTAGCGGTGGGATCCTGACTGTGGTTGCAACTACTCAGTAGTAATTGAGCGTAATTCACTAGACTACACCAGGAGTTTTCTCCTAGCGGCCCTCCTAATTTGCTTTTGTTTTTCCAAATTTGTTCCTGGTGGTGGGGTGGAGGTAGCTTCAGGTTGCCCTTGCAACTCAAATTTCCTTGTGTGTATAACTTGGTATTTCCTGTTGTAAAATGGAGTTTGCACTAGAAAACCTAGACACCTATTCTGTGGCTCAGTTGAAAGATTTCTGCCAGAAAATGGGGGTATTTTTTAAGCATGGTGCCAAGAAGGGGGAACTCCAGACCAGTCTAAGAGCTTGGGTGGAGGCACACAAAGAAGGGAAGGAGGAGGATGAAGGGACAGACCTGGACACGGTTGTGGAGATAGAAGGATTATTCCACTCTGAGGGGGAAAACCTACTCCCAGGACCAGTGTCCTACTCCAGGAAGGGCAGTAGCGCCTCTGGGGGAAGCTTAACTGAAGCAGAGCTCGCTGACAGGAGGGAAAAGAGGCAATTAAAATGGGAGTTGGCTAAGCTGGAGCAGGAGAAGGAAGAGAGGAGGATGGCTCACGAGTTCAGGTTGAAAGAGTTGGAACTCCAGGCCCTACAACGGGGGCCCTCTCCTGTAATAAATGGTGGCAGCGAATTTAAAGAGACAGCCAGGGAGTCCAGACCCTATTTACCAAAAGACCTTATAGCTAGCTTTAGTCAGGGGAACGACATAGCCAAATGGTTGGGTGCCTATGAGGTCTCCTTAAGAGCCCATGGGGTGCAGGAGAAGCACTGGGGGGGTGGTTTGTATAGGTACATGTCTCCCGCTGGTCGGGACACCTTGCTGGCCCTGGAACCAGAGGAGCAAACCAACTACCCCATCATTAAGCTAGCATTGGTAAGGAAGTTTGGGCTTACCCCAGAAAGGTACCGTCAGAAGTTCAGGGGGAGCCACAAGTTGAGCACCCAGAACTGGGTGAACTTCCTTGATTAAGCAAGAAAGGCATTAGAGGGCTGGGTCAAGGGCAGTGAGGTGAAGGATTTTGAGGGGTTGTATGATCTATTTTTGAAAGAGCACCTCCTCGAGAAATGTTTTCCCGAGCTGCGCCAACACCTGGTGGACAGCAAGCTGACCAATCCCCGGAAGCTTGCAGAGGAGGCGGACATCTGGGCAAGTACCCGGGTGTCCTCAAAGGGGACTGGAGGGGATTCCCAAAAGGCCGGACAGGGCGCCCCCCAGGAGAAGGAAGGGGGAGATAAAAAGAGGGAGTTCACTAAAGGTCCCCAAAACAATTTCCAAGGAAAGGGAACAGGTTTCACTCCTAAGGCAAACCTGCCCAGAAACCCTAATCCTGGCCAAAGCCAGCAGCCAAGGGTTCTCCACTGTTTTGAGTGTGGTGGTGTTGGACATTATAAGGGAGATGTCAGATGCCCAAAGAGACCACCCCCTCCCACCGGAGGAAAACCACCGGGAGTAGCTAGTGTAGCGCTCGGGGAGGAGTTGCCTTTAGATAAGGGGGGTGAGTGGGCGGGTGTCAACTTAGTGTCCCTGGGAGAACGGGAGATGGTTCCTAAGATCCAGGTGCCCCCAAATACTGCAAAGTATGGGCAATGGGTCACCATCAACGGCCAGAGAGGGGAGGCTCTGAGAGATACAGGAGCCAGTATGACTATGGTGAGAAGTCAACTGGTATCTCCAGAGCAGGTGGTTCCCCATGTACTCCACCCCGCCGCGATGGCTGACGGCAGAATGGGCCACTATCCAGTGGCTGAGGTTCCCTTTGAGTGGGAAGGGGTTGCAGGTTCACTTCGAGTTGCCGTAAGCCCTGCCGTGCCAGTTGATTGTCTGCTGGGGAATGACATGGAGCACAACACTTGGAGAGAGGTGGAATACCGGACGCACTCTGCGATGCTGGGTACACCTGACTGGGCCTGTGTGAGCACACGGTCTGTGACTGCCCGGAGAGGGAGTTCGCCTGGGTTGGAGCCTGGAACAATGGCCCAACCCGCTGCCAAAAAGGGACAGACCCGAAGTCAGGAAGAGCCTGCTTTGGCTTCCACACCCCATGTGACAGATCGGCCACCTGCGGTGGTGGACCAGGAGTCCGTGGAGGGGGAAGTAGACTCTCTGGAGGATTTACCCATCCCTGCTGAGTGGCATGTGGAGGGAGGGCCTACCAGAGAGGAATTCTGTAAGGGGCAGAGGGAGTGCCCTACCCTTGAGGGACTGAGGCGTCAGGCTGAAGCCCAGGCAGCAGGTGATGTTACGGGACACTACCATATTTACTGGGAGGATGGACTCCTCTACAGTGAACCCAAGGTACCCTTACCTGGCTCATCAAGGGCCTTGGTAGTCCCGCAACAATACCAAGCCTTTCTGCAGGAATTGGCTCATGCTATACCCTTGGCAGGACACTTAGGTCAGGACAAGACCTTTGCTCGGCTTGTCCTCCACTTTTACTGGCCTCAGATGAAAGTGGCGTCCAACACTTACTGTCGGACATGTGTATCCTGCCAGGCCAGTGGGAAAACAGGGGTAAAGCTGAAGGCTCCCCTGGAACCACTTCCAGTCGTTAGCACCCCCTTTGAAAGGGTGGGCATCGACATTGTAGGAGCTTTAGATCCACCAACAACAGCGGGTCACAGGTTCATCCTGGTTCTGGTGGATCATGCCACACGGTACCCAGAGGCAATTCCTCTGAGGACAGTCACTGCACCTGTGGTGGCTAGAGCCCTAATGGGGATCTTTACCCGAGTGGGATTCCCCAAGGAAGTTGTGTCTGACAGGGGCACCAACTTTATGTCAGCTTACATGCGGGCAATGTGGAAGGAGTGTGGAGTGACCTACCGGTTCACCACTCCTTATCACCCCCAGTCAAATGGACTGGTTGAGAGGTTTAATAAAACCTTGAAGGGCATGATCAGAAGTCTGCCCGAAAGCCTGCGGAGGAAATGGAACATCCTCCTACCTTGTTTGCTATTCTCTTACAGGGAAGTGCCACAGAAGGGAGTGGGCTTCAGCCCCTTTGAACTTCTGTATGGGCACCCTGTACGCGGTCCTCTCAGCCTGGTGAAGGATGGTTGGGAGAAGTCTCCCAGGAAACCCCCCCAGGATGTGGTGAGCTACATGCTGGCCTTCAGGAGCCAAATGGCGAAGTTGTGGAAGCAAGCTTCTGACAACTTGGAGGCCAGCCAGGCAGTCATGAAAGAGTGGTATGACCACAATGCTCACCAGGTGGAATTGGAGCCTGGCCAGAAAGTGTGGGTGATGGAACCTGGGGAGCTTAGTGCCCTCCAGGATCGCTGGACAGGCCCATTTGAAGTGTTGGAAAAGAAGGGTAAGGCCACATACCTGGTGGACCTTAAGTCCCCTCGACAGCCCCTACGGGTGCTGCATGCCAACCGACTCAAACCCCACCATGAGAGGCCCGAGGTCATTTTAATGATGGTGACTGATGGGGAAGAGGAAGCGGAAAGCGAACCTCTCCCAGACTTGTTCTCGTCTCAAGAGAAGGATGGGTCAGTGGAGGGAGTGATTCTCTCTCCCACTCTAACTCCTGAGCAGCGGGAGGACTGCCACCAGATACTGGAGCAGTACTCTACGCTGTTCTCCCTTGTCCCGGGAAGGACTCACCTGTGTACCCATGATGTGGACACAGGGGACAGCCCACCAGTGAAGTCGAAGACCTACTGGCTGTCCGACAAGGTGAAGGCTAGCATCCATGGAGAGGTTGCCAAGATGCTAGAGCTGGGAGTTATAGAACCTTCCAACAGCCCTTGGTCCAGTCCGGTGGTGCTAGTGCCAAAAGCCGCTCCACCAGGCACCACACCAGAACTGAGGTTCTGTGTGGATTACCGGGGACTGAACTCAGTTACAAAGACTGATGCTCATCCGATCCCTAGGGCGGATGAATTAATTGACCGGCTAGGAGCTGCCCAATACCTAAGTACCTTTGACCTCACTTCAGGGTACTGGCAGATCTCCTTGACAGATGGAGCAAAGGAAAGGTCAGCCTTCTCCACGCCTGAGGGACACTTCCAATTTTGTGTAATGCCCTTTGGGCTCAAAAATGCCCCTGCCACATTTCAGCGGCTGGTGAACCAGGTCCTCTCTGGAATGGAGAGTTTCTCTGCTGCTTACCTGGATGACATTGCTGTCTTCAGTAGCAGTTGAGTTGAGAGGACCATTTGCAACATTTGCAAGCAGTTCTCCAGGCCCTGAAACAAGCTGGATTGACAATCAAGGCCAGCAAATGCCAGATTGGGCAGGGGTCGGTTGTGTACCTTGGACACTTGGTGGGTAGGGGGACAGTGCAACCCCTGCAGGCAAAGATTAAGGCAATCATGGCCTGGGAACCCCCCAAGACACAGACTGAGGTCCGAGCTTTCCTGGGCCTCACAGGCTACTACCGTCGCTTTGTGAAGGGGTATGGCACAATTGTAGCGCCCCTCACAGAGCTCACCTCAAAGAAACAACCTCGACGGGTAGTTTGGACGAAAGCTTGTCAGCAAGCTTTTGAGAAACTGAAGCAGGCAATGTGTGCAGCACCGGTCCTGAGGGCCCCAGACTTCTCCAAGGAGTTCATTGTCCAGACAGATGCATCAGAACATGGCATTGGGGCAGTATTATCGCAACTAAATGAAGAGGGCCTGGATCAACCTGTGGTCTTCCTATCCAGGAGACTGCTTCCTCGGGAACAGAAGTGGAGTGCAATTGAGAGGGAAGCTTTTGCGGTGGTGTGGGCTCTGAAGAAGCTGCGGCCATACCTATTTGGCTCGCACTTCCTGGTTCAGACTGACCACCGACCTCTTCGTTGGCTAATGCAGATGAAGGGGGAGAATCCCAAGCTGTTGAGGTGGTCCATCTCCCTACAGGGAATGGACTTCCGGGAGTTGACCACGCCAACGCAGACGGTCTCTCTAGGTATTTCCGCCTTAGTGATGAGGACTCCCAAGGGGTTGGGTAGTTCTCCCCACTTTCAGCTGGGGGGGACGCGTGTTAGACCTGTCTGGCTTTTTGCGTAGTCCCTCCAATTTATTATTTATTTTGTCTCCTTTTTGCCCCTCATACTTTTATTAATTTTTGTGTCCACTAGTTTTTTTTTACAAGGTGTTGGTCAAGGGGATAGGTGTTCTTTCCCCCTCATAGTTTTTCACCTCAGGCCTAGAGGCCTTTTCTGTTAGGAATATAGTTGGAGTCACAAAATGGTGGCTACCAACTGTCCCAACTGACAAACCTAGAACCTGTCCCATAGAGTAGAATAGGGCATTCCAGAACCTTCTGGTCCCTTCTGGACCCCTGAGGGTCAGCCTATAAAAGGCGGAATGCTGGACAGCCATTTTGTCTTACCAGAGAGAGTCAGCTGGAGGACAGGCTGTAGCAGAAGGTGGGGGGAGGTTAGACTAAGGGTTGACCTCCTGGACTGGGACGCTGCCCTATTGATCCACCACTCTACCCCCCTTGGGTTACTTGTCTTGTCCCCGCTGTTTAGGGTTACTGGAGACCCTGGGCGCCTGACCAATCCCCAGACTGGAAGAATGGGGATGTGAAGAGGAGAAGGAGACTGCAGCACTGTGGAGTGCAGTCCTCTGCCCAGTGAAAAGACTTTAGTGAGACTGTTGCTAAGAGAATCTCAAATGGAGAGGGGTTAATCTTTGTGGCCCCCTTTCTCCGCTCTTCAATTGAATTCTGCCCCGGTTGCTGGCATCTCCCCCTGATGACAAAATCCCACAGTGTCCCTCTTCCTACCTGTCGTGACGAGTGCTGAGGGAGCAGAGGCAGAGAGAAGTCGAGCTGAACTGCTCCTGAATTGGCGTGGTGAGCGGCGCCGATTTGGAGCTGTGGTTGCCAGTCCTGAGGTGAGGAGCGGTCCTGGAGGAGTCCTTGTGGATTTCCGAGTGGGCGGAGTAGCAGGGAGGCGGCGGCGGAGGAGCACGGGCTCCAGCGGGAAGACACTTTCCCCTCGCGCATGCCCCGTTGAGCCGCCCGGCTCTGGAAGGCGGAGCCAGCGAGCGAAGGGGTTTGGAAGCGGCGCTCGTTAGCGCCCGTCGGACCTACTCGCGCCAGCCCTGGGGTTGTGTGGCCGGTAGCGGAGGAGACCAGCGGTGACTCCGGCTCACCGGCGAGACATTCCCCCGGACCTCCCCGCATCTGCCTTGAGTTTAGCTCGCGGGACGGGTGGAAACCGCCTCAACAGTTACCGGCTGGGACCTCGGTTGAACCGCGTGACAGGGCGGAAGTTTGGCACAGTAAGGAGAGTGTAGGGTGAAGGGGGAGGACTGTGTCCTAGATCATTTCCTGAGGGAAGGAGAACTAACACTAGATCATTTCCTGAGGGAAGGAGAGTTAACACTAGTGCATGATAAAGTGATCTAGTTTCACCAGTCGTTTTCCCCCTACTGTGTCCTTGGAGGTGGGGGTGAAATTGGATGATAAGAACCATGTTGCTAACTGGTCTGAGGAAAGACATCTACTAGACCAGAATCTGGGAGTAGCACCACTGCCAAAGCTGTGCTGAGAGTACCTGCTGATTAAGTAGGGGTAAAAGTTCCTCATAGAGGCTGCTGGCACTGATGTAAACGTCTTGTATAACTGAAATCTCTCATTGGATGTGTACCTTTTTGGTGGGTAGTGGTGTTGAGGGGAAAAGTTTTAGAGTCTCATAGAAATCAAATCTAACCAATTCTGGAATCTAATGAAATGTACTATTGATGCTGATAGTGATGTAAGTTAGCACTTCTGAAAGTATTATTATTAACTTCATGACAACTGTATGTACTAAGCTGTGATTTCTAAAGACATAAGAGCAAAGAATATTTTTATAAACAAGCTCGTATTTTTCCAACATTGGTGTAGTGTCATTTGTGGGTGTTTTTGCGTTGATTTACTGCTGGGTGGTTTGCAACCTTTATGCTTAAGCTTCTAGTGATTGTGTCTTACCCTAGGCCAGGCTACCCTAGGTGACCTGTCATCTCAGGTTCCAACAAGTTGGTGTCTAGCGGTGGGATCCTGACTGTGGTTGCAACTACTCAGTAGTAATTGAGCGTAATTCACTAGACTACACCAGGAGTTTTCTCCTAGCGGCCCTCCTAATTTGTGCTTTTGTTTTTCCAAATTTGTTCCTGGTGGTGGGGTGGAGGTAGCTTCAGGTTGCCCTTGCAACTCAAATTTCCTTGTGTGTATAACTTGGTATTTCCTGTTGTAAAATGGAGTTTGCACTAGAAAACCTAGACACCTATTCTGTGGCCCAGTTGAAAGATTTCTGCCAGAAAATGGGGGTATTTTTTAAGCATGGTGCCAAGAAGGGGGAACTCCAGACCAGTCTAAGGGCTTGGGTGGAGGCACACAAAGAAGGGAAGGAGGAGGATGAAGGGACAGTTAGTTATTTTTATTTTTATTTTTTTATTTTATTTTTTTTTAGTTAGGAATCAGCATTTAAAAAACCTTGCAAATTCACTGAAAAAACCAGAGGTTTCACACACGTTATGGTTAGGAATTAGCATTTAAAAAACCTTGCAAATTCATTGAAAAAACCATTGGTTTCACACATGTTATAGTTAGCTGGACATTTCACTCATACAAAACCTTTGAAATTCCCCCGTTATAGTTAGTTCAGCTAACTATAACGCGCGCGCCCACAATCCACTGTTGATGACGTCACATATTACATCACTCATGACATGGTCAGTGACATCACTCATGACATCACTGATGACATCTCAAATGACATCACTGATGACATCATCTGTCCTTCTGAAAAATAAATATTTTTTATATATGTATATCTAAAGGTCGATGGAAGAATAAATGGGTAAATAAGTGTCTAAATGGATGTTTTTTTGTAAAAATGATTGCATAACTGACTTATTAAGTGTATCTTAGGGAATACATGTATTAGCGAGTAATGTTTAAATATATAAATATCTGTATCAATGTCTCCTTTGTCTATAAGTGGCTGCATGGGTTGGTGAGTAGCTACATGAGTGTCTATATGGGTTATTAGTTGGTTGCAACAGGACGTGATCCGTCTCACGGAACAGAACCTAGACCTGCAGGCCCACACCGAGGATTTGGAGAACAGGTCTCGGCAAAATAACATTCGGATAAGGCAGTCCCGTGAAAAGGCGAGGGTACAGACCTTTTTAAGCACATTTTGAATGAGGAGGATCTTCAGGGGATTAAAATGGACCGTGTGCACCGAGTGGGTTTACCACGGGGACCCAAGTCCCCCCCTCCGGACATCCTCGTCAGTGTGCATGACTTTCAACTTAAGGAGAGAATCCTGAGGCGGGAGCGCAACCTCGTCCCCCTCCAATTTCGCGACCACCATCCTGTGTTGTTCCAGGACTTAGCAGCCTCTACATTACTCAAGCGAAGAGACTTTAAGCCCATCACTAATTATCTGAGGGAGCAGGGGGTCCCCTACTCATGGGGCATCCGTTCAGGCTTATCTTCAAGTGGAAGTCCAAATTGGCTCAGGTTCGGTCATTGGAGGCAGCACGTTCCATTCTGGGCTTGGAAAGGCTTGCTTCCCCCGTCTGAGACCGGCAGCTCTCCTGACAGACGCCGTCGACGCTCCGCGGAATGGAAGAAGGTTGGCAGGCAGGCGCCAGCTTTGAAACCGGACCGGTCGTTAAGCTTGAAGGAGAGAGGGGATGCGGTGGCCTCGGTGGCCTTGGTGACAGACGCTCCCGGTGACGCCTGAGACTTCAAACCTCTAGCTGGGCCTTTCAGGGGCTTGCCTGGCGCCGGAGAGGTCCGGATGAGGACCTCCTGAGTTACTTGTAAGTGTCCTTGCTGAAGAGAATGTCCTGTATCAGGAACTGGGTACGGGGTTGGTGGATGCCATGTTCCCTTGCCTTTGGGGCCTGTTTAACGGACTGCCATTTATTCCTAACTCTAGTGTTGTTATGTTTTGAGACTTTGTGGTTTTCCTTATGTTTGGGAGGAGGGGGGAGGGGGGTTAGGTGGGTTTGGGGGAGGGTAGGGGGCTCCGCATCAGCTAGAGGGGGGCTTACTGGCGACAGAGGAAGTTTGGTCCTATTGCACAGGGGCGGAGGGAGTGCTTATGCCTGGCTGGTCGTCCCTTGGTTGTATTTTATTAGCCTCAGTGGCCTATGGGGTAGTGGCTTTGCTCATCTTCCTTACGTGGGTTGGATCGAGACCTGGAGATGAGAATCCCATAGTCTGGCGGTGGTGCGAGCAGCCACCGAAGGACCGTGTGACTTCGATCATGCATACTGGGTCTGGACGCCGCATGCGCATTAGCCTGCTTTTTCTGCCTGAACTGCAATGACTAGAGAACTGAGAGTGGTGAGCCTGAATGTCCGTGGGTTAAATAGCCCGGTGAAGCGAGCTGCGATCCTGTCCCTTTTGGAGAATGCTGATGGTGATGTGTGCCTTTTGCAAGAAACCCACCTGCTCGCTAAAGACGTCCGACGCATGCAGGACCACCGTTACCCCATTCAGCTCTGGTCCTCAGGTCCGAACAAGAAAAATGGGGTGGTGTTACTGTTTAGTAGCCGTATGCATTGTAAACTGCTTTCTCAGGTAGTGGACATTAGGGGGAGGTTCTTGGCAGTGCGGGTCCAATGTGGCGCGACGACCTTCACAATAGGGTCCATGTATGGTCCAAATGTTCAGCAGGAACCCTTCCTGCGTGCTGCTCTCCCGCAGGCCCTGGCGTCCCCAGATGCATTGATTTTGGTGGGAGGGGACTTTAATCTTGTGATGGAGGGGGGGATAGATAGATCAGAGCAGCGCTCACACCAAGCTGGTGCCTGGTCACAGGAAGGGAAACGGTGGCTGGCCGAGAGAGGGCTGCACGATGTGGGGCGCGTTCAACACCCTCAGGAGCGAGATTTCACTTACTATTCAGCGGCACACAAGACGTACGTGCGTCTTGACCACTTCTTAGCCACATCGGCCTTCCTACCTCACTTATCTGATGCAGCTCCACAACACTGACGCTGCCATTCTCGACACCTTCCGACACTTTTATCAGTCTTTATACACAAGGGAGGGTGCGACGCAGGAGACCATATCGCAATACCTAGCATCATCTCACATCACTCCCTTCCAACCCAATTCGGTCAATGCGTTAGACTCGGAGATCCGCATAGAAGAGGTTATATCGGCCATTTCCCGCCTCAAACTGGCTAAGTCACCAGGGCCAGATGGGTTCTCAGCTATATTCTACAAAACATTCTGTAGGGAGCTGGCTCCTTTTTTAACCCGTCTCTTCAATTCCTTTCTTGGCACTGGGGTGGTCACTACCTCCATGACTGAGGCAGCCATAACGGTTATTCTCAAGCCTGGGAAGGAGCCGACGGAATGCGGCTCTTATAGGCCGATCTCGCTTTTAACATTGATGCTAAGTTATTTGCAGGAGTGTTGGCGGCAAGGCTTAGCCCCTTAATGGATGGAGTGATTGAACCCGACCAGGCAGGGTTAATACCGACCAGACAGGGGGGAGATAATACCAAGAGGCTGCTCCATTTGCTGGACCTGGTCCACCGCTCAAAGGCTCAGGTTTTCCTACTGTCTATAGATGCGGAGAAAGCCTTCGACCACGTGGACTGGGACTACATGTTCGAGGTGCTGAAAGCCTTTGGCATTGGCAACAACTTTTTACGTTGGGTTCTGTGCCTATATGCAGCGCCCAAGGCGGTGGTGAGGGTGTACGGCTGTAGGTCTGCCCCTTTTTCCATTACTAGGGGAACGCGGCAGGGGTGCGCCCTCTCGCCGCTGCTTTTTGCGCTCTACATGGAACCCTTTGCCCAGCGCGTTCGCGCCCACGCTACTATCTCGGGTATTCGCTTTGAGGCTGATGTCCATAAACTCAGTCTATATGTGGATGACGTCATTTTGGCGCTGACTGACCCCCACTCTTCCCTACGGTGCTTGTCCACTGAGCTTCTGGCCTTCCACACAGCGGTGGGGTTTAAGATTAAGTTAGCTAAATCGCAAATCCTCAACATCTCGATTCCGGACTCTGATGTAGTAGACCTGCAGAGAGATTTTGCCTTCCAATGAGTGCATTCGGATATCACTTATTTGGGTATACGATTAGCCCCAACTCTCACCAAAACCATTTCTTTAAACTATTCTACGCTGGCTGAGCAGGTTGCTAAATCCCTGGCCAATTGGTCACGCCTTAAGTTGGCATGGTTTGTCGGCTGGCCGCGATTAAAATGACGGTACTTCCCCGTATACTCTATCTCTTTCAGATGCTACCCCTAGCTCCACCGCTGGGCCTGTTGAGACGATTGCAGAGTCTCCTTAACAAATTCTTGAGGGATAACAAAAGAGCTCGCTTTGCGTTCACGGTAACAACCTCCCCGAAGGCATTGGGCGGCCTGGGTTTCCCTCTGCTTTCTGCATATTTCCAGGCATCCTGTCTTAGATACGTGGTGGAATGGAATAGGCCCATGTCCAGAAAACATTGGCTATTTATGGATCAGACGGTGGCCGGCTGTAATATCTGGAGAGAGCTCTGGCTGCCGCGTAAATGCAGAGCGTGGGGGCTGTACTCCTCCCCGGTGACGTCCCCGGTGCTAAAAGCATGGGATCAGCTGGCTCTCCGTAAAGGTTGGACCTCCTTCCCCTCCCCAATGACACCAACAGTGGATAATCCTGACTTCCCTCCGGGTTGTTCATCTCCAGTTTTCCACCGCTGGCGGGAGAAGGGTTGCAAGCGGGTGGGCATGCTTTTTGATCTAGAAGGGCTGATCCGTTTTCAACACTACGATCGGACTACTTCCCGCTGGGGCCAGAAGACCACAGTCTTGTTCCGGAACTCTATGCAATGATTGTGCGCGGCCCCCGGAAGCAGCGTACGAAGGTGCAGGTGCGGTGGGAGACGAATTGGGACGCCCCCTGTTGACCAAAGAATGGGAGCATGTGTTCTACCGGGCGCATAACACGACCTCAAACACCACAGGGACTGAATCAGCCTATAAAACAGCGACCTATTGGTATTATACCCAGGCGCGCGTATAGACCTGGGACAAAGCAAAGTCGGGCCTCTGCTGGAGGGGCTGTGGGATGTCTGGGAACCTAGTTCATCTGCTATGGCGCTGCCCAAAACTGGAACGCTATTGGGCAACAGTCCTTGACAAGCTGGATGCTGCTTTTCAGATTACACTGCCCCGATTGCCCGAACATACTTTGCTGGGGCTTCCCCACCCTAAATTTTTTCCCTTGCAATCCCTCAGGGGTAAACAGATAGCGTTGGCTCAATTGGCGGTGCGGCAAGTCCTTTTAGTGCAATGGGGCTCCCCGGCGATACCTGGTCCGCGGGATTGGTTTCAGCGGCTATGGCACACCCTTGCCATGGAGCGCCTGTCATTGGGTATGGATGGGAAAGGTTCCGAATATGCTAACCTTTAGGCACCATTTTTGCAGCTTTTGTCTAAAGACCTTCGGGAAGTGACATGCCCGAAGTACTTGCAAATACTACAGCTTATTCCCCTGGAACCTGTCGGGGCCTCGACGCACACCTGAAGGTATCCTAGTTGTAACCACGCAGGGGGAGACTGAACCATGGGGGAAAGGTGATGCTTGGATGAGCTGATGTGGAGGGGGTGGGTGTGGGGGGGGGCATGGGGCGGGTGGGGATGAGGGTAGGTGGGGGGGCCCTGTTTTGCTGTTCTTTTGATTCCTCTCCCCTAAAAGCGGACACTATGCTTCCAGTGAGGTGGTGGTGATTCCTCAATTGCGCGGGGTCGGCCTCCGGGATGTAGACCCAGACGCTGTGTTCGATCACTGTGTGAATCCGCCCTGCCGGCGAGTCAATGTAGGCAGCTGGGCCGTGTTCTAAGATGTCCTAACCGCATAATAAAAATGTTTGATTCTAAAAAACCTTAGAAATTCACTGAAAAAAACATAGGTTTCAAGGACGTTATAGTTAGGTGGACATTTCACTCTTACAAAACCATAGAAATTCTGCTGTTATAACTCGTGCCCTCGCAATGCACTGCTGATGATGTCACATATTACATCATTCATGACATGGTCAGTGACATCATTGATGACATCACAGATGGCATCTCAAATGCCATCACTGCTAACATCACTGATGACATCATCCACGTGAAAATCTGATGCACCGCCTCACACTCTAGTATAACCTTTGATACACCCACTGTAAAATACAGACTACCATTTTTGAAACCATCGACACACCAATACTAACCCTGGGCGTAGTGTGCGGAGTGGGGCTCCGTGGAGCTACGCGAAGTGGGCGCAAAACTACGCCCACCCGCGCACTCTGCGTAGCCCCACTACGCGCCGCCCGCCTCCCTCCCGCCCTCCCTAAATACTTAAATAAAAGGATAGAAAGCTTTTAAAAACACTTACCTTGTCAGCCGCGTCCCCGGGGCTCCCTCTCGCCGTCCCTGGATTCGCGCCGCCACCGATTCAGATACTAATGCGCATGCGCGGGTGCCCGCGCATGCGCATGTCTCATGAGAAATGCGCATGCGCGGCTGCCCGCGCATGCGCATTAGTATCCGAAATGGCGGCGCGAATCCAGGGACGGCGAGAGGGAGCCCCGGGGACGCGGCGGACAAGGTAAGTGTTTTTAAAAGCTTTCTATCCTTTTATTTAAGTATTTAGGGAGGGCGGGAGGGAGGCGGGTGGCGGCCGGCTACGCACCGTCTGCGGAGCGCGCGTAGTGCCGCCTGGCTACGCCCGCTACGCAAAATGCGTAGGAGACGGCACTACGCGCACTCCATGCACAGAGCGTAGCTGGCCGCCCACCCTTAACCAATACCAGTTACTACATACGCACTCACTGATTCCTGGGCCTACATACACATCCACTCATTTACCCATATAATCACTCATACATGCAGTCACTCATCAATACAACACTATCATATGGACTCGTACACCTATACAGACACTCACATATCACCACTCATCCAGAGTTACTGACACACCTAGTCAGTCATGCAAAGAATGAATCACACTTCCATTTACTGACCTGTACAGTTATACATACACCACATCACTTATTCAAACAGAAAAAAACACTTACTTACTCTCTTATACAATCACTGATACAAGTATACAAGTACACTCTCATCCATACAGCAACTCTCACAATCACTGACTTTCACTTATAGTCATTTATATACAGGAACTCTCACATACACTGCTGTTTTTTAGGTCTCGCCTACGCAGCGTGCATAAGCTGCATAGGCAAAAAGACCGTTTGCAATTGATTCTGTTTTCATTCAAAAACGTGCATGCATTGCATTGCTTTGAATGCAACGCAGGCACGTTTGGCGATTCCCTCACGGGAGCGAGCTTTAACATATGGCTCCCGCAAGGGAAACAGCCGCAGGCCCCCTCCCCCTGCTGCCTCAATCAGCCTGAGGCGCACGCTGGTTCTTTTTTGGATCCATTTCACAGGGAAGCAACTAAATGAAAGAAGGAAAGAGATGTTGTGAACCGTTTCTTCAAGTCACGGTTTTCAGTAAGTGAGGAGCAAGGGGCGCGCTGGTTGTTCCTTTGTGGTTGCTAGGATGAAGCACAGAATGGGGTCTGATGGAAGATTTGGGAGTACATTTGTTTAGATTTAATTTTTGATTTTAATTAAGTCAGATTTTTATACACAGATAGAATGCTGATTAATTAGTCAGAATACTTTGGGGAAAAGACTGTGAATGTGTTTGTATTACACCACACGTTGTGCTTCAATTTTAGCCCTACTAAGGACATCCATGATGTGCTGGAAGTGACAGTCTTTGATGACGATGCAGATAGACCACCTGACTTTCTTGGCAAAGTTGCCATCCCTTTGCTGTCGGTAAGCGAATGTGATTGCTTCCTCTGGTTTGCAGTGTTCGTTATATGCAGCTGTTGAGCAGCAGCACTAGCCCCATTCTTTGGCTCGAAATCTCGTCTCGCTTCGAAGTCCCTTAGTTGCAGTGCCACAGTCTTCCCTTTTGTATGTATGTTTCTTTAATACTTATCCATTCAGCAGTACAGGTACTATTTACATTTTACAAACACAGCAGCATCCCTTGCACATTTCCCATCCTGTTTTATTTGAGTTCATCAGATCTAATGCCGAACGGTACTGCAGTGCTTCGCTGTGAATGCAAATAGTGTATCTACATGTCAGATACTACATGCCATGCTTTAGGGCGGTCCTGAGCTAGCAGCCTCCCTCCACCCACTACCCCATAATGTAAAGGTAGAGTCTGGATTTAACCTAGCATGCACCCAGCAACAAAGTAAAGGTCATCCCTGGGGCATATGAGCCATGAGAAGTTCAGAACACCGTTTTCGACATGTAAAAGCATGTTCTGCCTGTGAGTGCAGCAAATCATGATGAAACTGACCGTCAAGCTTTGGTGAGTCACCGCGCACACTTTCTGCTGACTCACCCATGGGGGTAAACATGCAGAGTCACTGTTGCCGTCTTCTCCACGAGCTAACCGTGGCCCGTACCTTTCAGAGGGAAACTCCATGCTGTCTGGGGCAGGGGAAAGGGTGATTCCAGGCCGGGGTGAGGCTGCTGGGCACCTGCAGAAACACTACTTGTTTACAGGTATGGCAGGCTGTAGTGTGAGTTCTGCTTGCCCCTACTCACCACAATGGTTTATCTTTCCGTGGTGTGGCACCCGAGGCTCAGAGTTGCCTCGCAGTGCGATGCCGCCGTAAATAAACGTGGGCACAGCTTTCACGGCCTACATAAACTTTAACCAGTACTCCTAACTCCAACCATTGCTCCAAGCTAGACCCATTCACTAAATCATAACTATAGTCTCTCACCTTCTTCCTACCAATAATCCCAGCAAAAGTTTTGTAGCACCATGGACCTATTTATTTGTTTCTTTTTTTCAACTAATTTCAAAATAAAAACTTTGTGTAATGTGTTTTGGTTTCCGTTGCCACAACCTAACATTATTTTTAGGTCGAGCCTAGCACAGTAGGACATTGCCACATCTAATACCATAACCAACAGCATTATAGAACTGTAAATGTTAAGCACACAGGATAATGTGCTGCATAGCTAACTAATTATAAGGTCCCAAAGGCGAGACCTATAGGCTATGCTAATGCTTGTTTCATATGTAGTTACTTGGACATGTACCACTGAGGCATCCAATCACTCACCAACACACCCATACACACAGTCACCCACCCATACAGCCCTTCACAGATGCACTCTTGAACCCATACACCCAGTGAATCAACCACTCAAACATCTATGCACAGAGTCACACACCTCCCACCCACCCACCCACACACACTCAGGCACCCATACAAATACTCAAGCAACCAATTGATAACCCATATAGACACTCGTGTAGCTACTGACCAACCCATGCAGCAGCTTATACAACAACAGACAGACTGATACAGACATTCACTCACTTAAACAGTCAGTCACGCTCCTACTAAATCATCCACCCAGACACTTATACACCCACTCATTCTTCAATACATCTTGGCATATATATAATACGTATTTAAACTTTATAGGAACACACAGTCACTGTATGATGTCATCAGTGATGTCATTTGAGATGTCATTAGTGATGTCATAAGTGATATCACTGACCATGTCATGAATGATGTAATATGTGACATCATCAGCAGTGCCTGCGGGGGGCGCGAATTATAGTTAGCTGAACTAACTATAACGGCGGAATTTCTACGGTTTTGTAAGAGTAAAATGTCCAACAAACTATAACGTCCCTGAAACCTATGGTTTTTTTCAGTGAATTTCTAAGGTTTTTTAAATGCTAATTTCTAACTATAACATACTTGAAACCTATGGTTTTTTGAGTGAATTTCAAAGGTTTTTTTAAATGCTCATTTCTAACTATAACATCGCTGAAACCTATGGTTTTTTTCAGTGAATCTCAAAGGTTATTTAAATGCTAATTTCTAACTATAACATCCCAGTCACTTTTCCAGAGTGGTGGAGAAAGGTAAGCGTGGCCTCCGAAACACCTCTTACCAAACCCACTGTGTGGGATTTACTGGAGGTAACAGGAGGAGTAGTTAGCCCTCAACGTCACCTTGGGGACCAACTTCTCCTTTTATTACCAACAGTAAGTCACACACAGCAGGATTGCTAACTTCTTATATCAGGCCCGCCCCCTCCCTGCACCACTGTGCAAACGCACCCCCTAGCACATTGTAAGATGGGGGATTAAGTCCTGAATCTTGAAGGTCCCGGGGGCCAACTAGCCCACCAGGTACCTCCAGTAAGCACCACACAGCTGCTTTGCAGAGAGGTGGTCCGAGGCCATGCCCCTTTTTACACCTCTATGCAACGCAACTCTGTTGTGATTACTGGAAGTACCCGGTGGGCTAGTTAGAGCCCAGGGACCCTCAGGATTCAAGGGGACTTAATCTCCAAACTTACAACACACCAGAGGGCCCGTTTGCACAGTGGGGCAGGGAGGGGGCAGGGTCTGATGTGACAAGTGTGCAAACGCGTCCTGTGGTGCGTTTTAAGTTAGGGGTTTAATTCCCCTTGAATCCTGAGGGTCCCTGTGGGCCAACTAGCCCACCAGGAACCTCCAGTAAGCACTACAGGGCTGCATTGCAGAGAGACTCTCCAAGGCCTAATCCCTTCAAAATCATAGGCCTAATTCAAAGGAGAGCTTGAATATAAAAAAATAATGAGAAATTAACCACATTTTTGCATCAAGTAAGATATATGATGACTTTCTACAACACAATATTCACTGGTGGACTTCTTAGCGCTAGACACTAGGCCAAAGAACAATACAAATATGCCAATGGAGGGATTTTTCAGTTACTGATGTGAACCTGGAACACAGTGAAGGCATTGGGCTATTAAAATAGCTCTGCAACAGAGTCAGTTTTGTGTCAGATGGACCTGACCTAGTTCTAATGGCCTTTCTGTGACACTGACCCATCCAGAAATGTAATGATTTCCTTCTGACCAAACAAATCACATGCTAACGTCCCGTGGATTTAAGCTGCTATGCCTCAAGCCACCCAGTCTAAAAAACATGAGTCGCCTGCGTAACGGAGAGACATGAAAGATTATTATATTTGATGAGTAAATTCACAGTTTAGTTATACCATAGAATCGTTATTACACGTTTCTGGGTCAGAGGTCGCCTGGTTTAGAAGGATGGGACGTGAAAGGGATGGAATTAAATCTGCATTATTCACAAAACAAGTGGCTCTGGATCTTGAACTTTTTGTTGACATCATAATACCATGAGAAAAATAAAAGCAACGCTTGGTTCTTACTATAAGAAAAACATTGATTTTCAGTGTGAAACACTGAACAACATTCTGCATTCGAAACACTGCCAGTTCCTTACTTTTCTTACAAAAAATCACGCAAGGGCCTGAGAAATGCTGTCACTTCACCTTTGAATATTTAGAAGCCATAGGGATCTTGTTTCCCATAGGCGTTGCAATGAAACCTGGGATGGCCGATCTTCTCAGTGAGGAGAAAATAAAAGGATTAGCCTGATGTCAGGAACATATTATCAAATGAGGGTGCCTGGTCCACGTCCAGAGGGGGAACCTGCAGCATGCCCCTGACCCGCGGGTCCGCTCAGGATCACAAGCTGGCAGCTGAGCTAATCAAGGAAAAAAAGATGCCGTGAACTAGGCCCAGTGGAGGCAAGAACCCTCCTCCAGCAAAATGGCACGTCGCATGACGCAACGTTAGATATGCGCGATGGAACAGCTTGTTGCATTGAGCAGAACTTGGGCACGGTTTGTGGTCAAGACAAATGAACAATGGTCAGTCAACACACTAGACGACTTTCAGAAACAATGGCGGCCACGCGGCCGCAAAAGTGAAAACGACCACACAGAACAGATGGCACCCTGCGGGCCCCTGCTCGCTCCCGCAAGCTGCAGGCCTCCACATGCACGAGTGGAGGTCTGGAGTGATTGCAAGAGGCCCTATCCTAGAGCAACGCATGTGTGGTGCGCTAGAAGAGACCTAAAAAGCAACATGAAGTGCATTGAAGAGCATCGGAACATGACATAGGGCCGCTGCTGCACACTGCGTCAGAGCCTTGCCAGTAGGTGCCAGTAGGGTCCACGGGCCCTTCCCCTTCCCTGCCATGCTGCCATACAACCGTGCCCACCCTTCTCCATGAGCGACCCAGATAAAGTGCCGACAAGCAGGGGCAAGGCCAGGCCAAGGCAGCAGTGTCTGTGAGAGGGTCAGAGGCAGTGATGGCACCTGCGGAAGACACAAGAGCAGAGCAACAGCTCGAGACCCCCAGAGACCTTAGCAACGTCTGACACCAGGCAGCAAGACGGCTGCTGGCTGGCTATTTGGGGAGTCTACCTTACCTCAATCGGGCAGACATGTCCATCAAGCAGGAGTTGGGGACTATGATCTTCCTCCAGCCGTCGCTTCCTCCCTCCGTTCCTGACATGTGACCTACGGCATGTGTGGACGGGCATGGCATCTGAGATTTGGTGTTAAACATTTAGCAATGTATGGGCTGAAAAAACTAGAAATGCAAAACGCTTTTAGTAAAAACTCTTATATAGAAATGGTTTGCTAGTATAGCAGTCTGTTTCTCTTTTAGTGGGCATAGCCTGTGTTGTGTGCTTTTTAATGCTTTCCAATAAAAAGGTAAATGTATCAGAACTCACATTTCTTTCACTTGATCCTGTTACTTGACTTTAAAGGGACTTAAGTGATGTATTTAATAGAAATAAAGCTATTTAACCTGCTTTGTTTGTTTTTGTATCTTTCTGCTGCTTGAGTAGAAAATCTACCTGTTACAGTTTCTTGTATAGACTATTAGGTGTTCCAAACTCTACTGTGAGTCTCATAGCACACATGGAACTGAGTTTAGGTTTTATAGAACATCAAGTCGATATTGCTCCACTCTCTTTATGGTTAAATATGTGGAATTCCCCCAAGGCCAAATTTTCACAGCAGGTGATAGCTCATTGTGATGAATCTAGGGAACATAATTGGCATTCCATGGCTTGTTTATGCAAAAAACATTTTTTGCAGCTTGCAACCTCTTTGACTACCCTGAATATATTGGCCGCAGACCTAAAGAGATAGTTACAGGGGCATTCAGATCACTCAGAGAGGAAAAAAGCCTTGAAAAGCTGCTTAGAGATGTCATCTATCATCAAATATATGCAAATCTCTGTATCTATAGGTCCTGAGCACTATCTCAGCTGGATAACCAAACCTGAACACAGATTATATCTTACTAGACTGAGACTGGATAAAGTCCACCTTCTTTCGGCTTTCCCTATGGAATGCACTTGGCACTCATCTATTCCATGTTGCCCATGTGACACGGACACTGCCCAATCTACTGAGCACTTTATGCTTTTTTGCACTTTGTATGAATCTCGTAGACTACGTTTCTTGCGCACATTTTTCTTTCAAAAGCATTTTGTATCTTATAGGCAGGGGCTAATTTATTAGCAAAATGTATCTTCGGTAAAAATATGTATAAAATATGCTGCCCTCAATTACATTGTTACTGCAATCAAATTAAGAAGAAAGTATGCACTTTAGCCTAGGGGTCGACAATAATTATCTATCGGTGAATGACTGTTTCAAATCACTTATAACTGATTTTTAAAGATGTTGAATCTGATTGAGACGGTCCTTGGTGGTGAAGATAGGCTTTTTAAAAATTCCGACACAATTTATCTATATTAGCTCATAACTCGGACCTTGCCATACCTGTGGAATAGCTCCTGAACTTTTGTTTGCAGCGCACTCCCTGAGGCAGAGTCGGCTGGTGGGAGCGCTACCGCATTCGGCGGGTAGATCATCTGCTCCCAGCGCGACCGCGCCCAGGTAGCAGTGCTTGGAAAGGGCGTCTTCCCGAACAGCCTAGCGGGGGACTGCGAGGCCCAGAAACCACCTTGCAGCTGGTGCCTCTTCCCCCGGAGGCCACGCCCACCTAATTGGCCTCTCCTTATTACCTTTCACGACACCCGCTACGCGGGTGCCGCTCATAACTCGGACCTTGCCATACCTGTGGAATAGCTCCTGAACTTTTGTTTGCAGCGCACTCCCTGAGGCAGAGTCGGCTGGTGGGAGCGCTACCGCATTCGGCGGGTAGATCATCTGCTCCCAGCGCGACCGCGCCCAGGTAGCAGTGCTTGGAAAGGGCGTCTTCCTGAACAGCCTAGCGGGGGACTGCGAGGCCCAGAAACCACCTTGCAGCTGGCGCCTCTTCCCCCGGAGGCCACGCCTCACGTCCCTAGAACTATCCCATATAAACAATACATTCTCCTCCGCGACGCGGGACGCGCGCGGGACGGAGCCCGGGGCGAAGACCGGGCAAAGAGCGGGCCGTTTGAGGCCGTTCGAGAACGGGAGAGTCCGGTCCGGCCCACCCCCCTAAGAACTACACTTTGGTCAACCCAACACAGGTATCCATTATCTTCTTGATCTTTTTCCACAACCGGTCAGGCAATATAGTAACCTTCCAAGGTGAACATTCATTGCAAAATGAACACGAGAGCCTCCAAGCAGAAAAAATCTAAGAAAAACGGAATAGGAGAAAAATTACTAGGTCCAATGGATGACTTCTTGGCCAAAGCAAATACATTTATTGACCAGAGTATAAGTTTAATCGAGGGTAGAGTTTCTACTGACCTTGCAATTGCACGCCGATCCTCAATGGGACTACTTGCAACTGCAAAAACTCCTGAAGCACAGCCAGCCTCAATTCAAATGGGGGTGACTACAAATAGACTTAGCCTCCCAAATAATGTCGACCTTTCAGCATCCCAATTATCTGTAACCTTCACAGAAAGTGACCTTGAAAAAAACCCTGATATCTTTCCTGATCCTACACCCGAAGAAACAAGGCAAATGAGAGGGAGACGGGAGGGAGCCATAAAGAAACGGAATTCAAAGAAAAACCCAGTTCACATTGCAAATTCCATAGTAATCGAGCACCCAATTTTGGTAAGCGACACAAATCCTTCAGTGCTACCCAATCATACTACTCCCTCAACTAATAACGTGGTAACAATACATCACTTACCACATGACCTTCGAGAATCTTTAATCCCAGACCCTCCAAGTCCACAACACACAGGAAGACAAAGAGAATCAGCAAGACTAATTAAAGAGATAGCCTCCCTCTTAAATTCTTATATTCGTCCGTTAGAATCCAGACTCAGTAACATAGAGAGTCAGCTAACAAAAATTACTGGCTCTCTCAAATCTATATCCCCACAACCCCATACTAAACCACCTTCAAACCCATCAACTACTCCCCCTGTACCTAAGAAATCTGCAACTCTACCTCCCCCGCAGTCTAAAAGACAAACCACAATAACCCTCCCAACAAACCCTCCCATTGCACAAAAGTCAACTCCCACGTCCCAAGTCATTCCCCCACAAGCCAGTTCCCAACCAACACCAACAGTAAATACCCCAACTGTAAAAACACCTGCCTCTAAAACTCCTCTTATAACAAACACAAAGCCACCACAAACAAAAGGTGCCCCGAGAGGGACAATCGAACAAACACCTACCTTACATTTGCCACCTGAGGCTTCTCCTTATGTGGTAGTTATGACGGGGGTCCCCGAACTTACAGGCGAGGGGTCGGAACCCAACTGGTCATTAAAGAACAAAGTCCAGTATTGGCTGAATACAAATCGCCCCGTCCCGCCACACTGGAAAAGCAAAATAGCATCAGTTTCCCGGACCCCGTGGGTAGGTTATAAGAAAAAATCCATCCGGGGAGACTGCATAGTAATTACGTTTGAGGACCCCAGTATAGCTGAATATATCTGCTCCGGGGAATATAACAACTCCTTAGGGGGGATTGTAACAAGACCCTTGTCCTATTTCTACCCAAAGAGGTATAATAATAACAACTTTACACGTAACATCAACAACATCTGGAGGAATCCAATCCCGCAGCCATGGGAGTTAGATATTGCCGGCCCAAACTTATCAATGCGATTTAGTGACTCTACCAATCCCTGGTGCCCATCTTATCAGAATTACCATCAGAGAGAAGCACCATGGCAGGTCGTGGGCCCACAAAATAGATCCAGAAACTGGGAGCAGTGGGAGAGACCATCCCACCAATCTTACGGACCTAACTATGGAGATACCAATAATGGGCAACATTGGCTAGGCATCCCGACCATGAACAGGTTCAGCGGCCTGGAAATGGTCGATTGACCAATAATTTCCCCGGAGCCCTCATTAATAACCCTGGCACCTTCCTCTTCTACTCCACCTCCATCACAAACAACCAATGATGTAATAGAATATGCACCTACCCAGCTTTCCGTGATCTTCTGGAACGTGGCCGGTCTCCGAAACAAGATTGAGGACGGCTCGGCAGCCGCATTCTTGAAGGACAATCAAATCATTTGCCTACAAGAGACCTGGGCCACGACACCCCTTCATCTCGTGGGGTACAGGACATTCATATCTCCCGCCCTCCCCAGTACCTCAGGAAGACCTAAAGAGGGTTTAGTAATTTACATGGCCAACACAATTGCCGACACAAAGATTTTCAAGGTAGATCTCTTTTTGAACTTTCAGATCCTCACTCTCACTATAGGAAAAAAACTTCTTATTACAATAATAAATATATACAATAATATGGATGCTGATAACTTTGTGAGTGTCCTTTCTCTAATTCAAGACAAAATAACTGAACACTCTCATACCAAACAGAAAATGGCTAATGCCTACGTAATATGGGGTGGTGATTTCAACTTACATCCTTGCCCCAACATCGATACCTGTGGAATGGTGGACGAGCATGCCAATCCTCTAACCCACTTTATCCACTCAGGAGTGGGGCCAGTGATGAATAAAATACTTTCTGATCTGGACTTGCAAATAATAAATCCCGTCCAACAGTCAACTAATAAATTAGAACCAACGTACAGAGGAAGGGGCCATGAGACTACAGTAGACTACGTAATAGCTACAGAAGGCTTGAAAGCTCAAATCAGTACTATCAAAATCCTGGAAAATCATCTCAGCGATCACTCTGCGTTAAGTCTACTTCTCCAAATACATCAACCAAAATCTTTGATGGCAAACATAGCTAACACGCTAACACAGAACAGGATTGAACTGGGTAAAAGTAACGGTTTTACAATTAGATGGGAAAAAGTAGATCCCAATACTCTTACAAAAAGGCTAGTTACTTCTGCATATAAAAACATATTGATCTGCCTTGACCCTCATGCGGAACCGAACCAAATCCTGGAAAACTTTAATGTTATAATAGACCAGGTCAAAAACCTATTAACCAGAACTTCTAACCAAAATAAGAAAAACCACACAGGTTGGTTTAACCGAGACTGTACTAAAGCTCAGACCAACTTGAGGAAGGCTCTTGGTGAATCTAACAGAGACAAAACAAAGATCCAAGATCTTCGACGGGAATACAACACTGCTAGGAAAACAAGGAAAAAAGAACTAAAAATATCCCTGTGGAAGGCCTTGCACGAGAGTGCTCTCTTAAAAGACAGCCAGGCTTTCTGGAAAATAGTTAAATCTCCTCTGTTAACAGATTCCAGCGGTCCAAAACTAGATGTGGCTATTGATGAGTCAACATGGGTGAACCACTTTTCGAAAATTTTCCAACACACACCCAATAGCGAATCACATCACTCTAATAACAATCCAGTCGCCTTTCCTATTTCTCTGGAATTCGATCTACAGGACTTTGAAATGGCACTATCCTCAAGTAAGTCTGGGAAAGCCCCCGGTCCTGATGGGGTCCCAGTTGACCTTTTTAAATTTCTTCCCGACCTTTGGGCTCCAATAATCACGAGAGTTTGTACAGCAACAATGAAACTCGGGCTGTTAGATTCATGGTCATCATCTATAATGGTCCCAATTTTCAAGAAGGGGGATCGACAAGATGTCAAGTGCTACCGTCCAATCTCGCTTCTTGACTCTCTGGGCAAAGTGGTTGGCAGAGTCCTCCTTGGAAAGCTGCAACAGTGGGCATCAGACAAAAACATCCTATCGGACCTACAGTTCGGCTTCAGGGAGGGCTTTGGTACCATCGAACAAGCACTAAACCTTAGTTTATTGACATCTAAATACATCCACGACAAAACAGGTACCATTTTCATGACATACGTGGATTTGTCCTCCGCATTTGACTGTGTCTCACATTCCAAGCTCTGGTCGCTACTGAGTGAAATGGGGGTAGATCCTCCCCTTTTGGACTTCCTAAGGGAGCTTTACAGTGAAGCCACGGTGAGAGTGAGGTATGGGACAAGAGGAGAACTAACAGCACCATTCAGGGTAGAGCGGGGAGTGAGGCAAGGCTGCGTCTTGGCCCCCTTTCTCTTCTCACTCTATACTAACGGCCTTGAAGAGTCTATGTTGAGAGGGGGGAGAGACCTCCCAAGAGTAAAAGCACGCCTGATCCCCGCACTGCTCTACGCGGACGACGCAGTCATTTTAGCTCGAACCCCGAATGAACTGCAGAAATCACTATCTAAATATGCAGATTTTATGGCCGCTCTGGACTTGCATATAAATGCTAAAAAAACTTTTGTTATGGTAGTCGGTGGAACAAGAAAACCTGTTAAGTCCATCTTTCTGAAAGATCAAAAAATCGAAAAAACCTCACAATACCCCTACTTAGGCATCATGATAGATGATGCCCTAAACTGGAAAGCGGCGGTAGAGGCAAGGAGACATCTTTTTAAACGAGCGATATTGGCACTGATGAAATTTTCAAATAAACTCGGAAAAAGATCTCCAGTGGAACTGCTACAGATTTATGCCGCAAAGTGCCAATCCATCGCATTATATGGCGCAGGGATCTGGGGGCATACAAATATTGGCTCCATACAAAAAGAGGAAAATATCTTCGTGAGATTCCTTCTATCAACCCCACGAGGTACTTCCACCTTTGCCTCACATGTAGAACTGGGAATCTCATATATTGAAGATCTCATTAAAATCCAACCTCTTATGCTTTGGAGGAGAGTCTGGCTGTCCGAAGAAAACACCCTGACAAAAAGCATCCTACAGGATACCATGGAGTTGGACCATGCCAATAAAATAGCTTGGCTCTTCTATATAAGACATTTCTTTTGTGATCTGGGTCTTGAACAATATTACCACAATCCAGAAAAACTAAAGGAAATATCCAAAAAAGAACTAAAGCAAATTGCATTGAACCACTTGGATTCCCTGAGACTATCTTCGCTGATTACAAAAAAATCTGTTATACACGCAATCATCATACAGCAATTTCCGAAAATTCAGCCTTATCTGACTCTAGAAATTACCACGTACGAAAAGATGCTCTTAACAAGGTTCAGAATGAACCTATTTTTCAGATTAGTGACATTTCCGGATAAAAATAACTGGAGAACTCAGATGGACCTGTGCCCCTGTGATGATCACTCACAACAGTCCACCATCCATACAATACTTTTTTGCAAGTTTTATTATACTCACCGAAAGACATGGCTTCTTCCTTTATTAAAAAAATGGGGTTATAGACAATGTCGTCCAGCCCTGCTGGCACTCCAATCGTTGGACTCTGAATGCACTGTGTACAATGTACTAAATTTTTTAAAGTGTATTATGAGACACAGAAACAATTTGTAAAAGCAAAGTACTAACTCATACCTTATGTAAATTGCTGGCAATTTGACCTTTTTACAGTATACTTAATCGTAATTTTTTAACTGAAAGTTTGTATAACTATGTCATCTTTTATGGTTTTGCAACTGCTAAAAAAAACGAATAAAGATTATTATTATTATTATTATATTAAGTGTTTTATTATTGTTGCAAAATGTAGAGAGGTTTTATTTTGTGCTTTTATAGTCATGAGTATTGGCAGATTAAAGATACTTTGATTGATTGTATCTTGCTGGTTCAAAAATCACCTCTTTTTTTTTTTTAAGTATATTTTTATTGAAAAAAACTTTTTTACAACATATAACATGTATTAGGCCTCGCATTGTCGGGCATACAATTTGGGAGAATCATACACGCGGAAAGTAATGGCCTTATACCAAAAACCTCTGGGTTTTTCTACTTTATATTGTACTGGCTATTTAGGGAACATATATGCCAACATTTGGAAACTGGAAAGAGGTAGATAAAAAAAAATAAGAGGAATTTGTTTTTCGTTGAAGTGAAGGCATTTTTAAAAAGGAAAGAGATCAAATAAAGTGTTTTTGGCTTAAAAACTCTTGAATCTCCTGCCTGAACTGGGTGTATTTGCATTTAAGGGGAAATCACCCTATTTACTACTCTAGAAACAATTAGTTAACAGTTGAGTAAAGCTATCAGTTTTTGCAAAAGCTTGGCCTACCTTTTCCACCTATTGTAAATATAATTATGTATTTTCACTTCGCAGATCTTTAAAAATATAAGTGCTAATTTTTGTTATGTCACTTATGTTTTTATCATTTTACTGATGGCTGAGCTCAGGGAAGTTAGTACTTACAAACTCACTTCTAGGTCCCACAGAATTAGTGGTCAATTCATCTCACTTCCTGTGATGTCACTTTCTGTGATGTCGAGTTCTATGCAAGTTAGAGGAACTTCACACTTTTTCAGTGCTTAATTTGTAAGAGTGCCAGTGCCCAAAGCTCAGCTCAGAAGCCTACGGCCAGTACTATTAAATGTTGGCATGCCGAATACTAAGACAGTGCAGTGTTCAATCCACCTCATGCCTTTTAATCCACTACATTATTTAGCTGGTTCTTGCAGGTGCCTGCTTTCTCCCTGAGTGACGGTTTTCTCTCTTTCTCTTCCTTTTTATTTCCCCTTTGTGTGTTTTCCCTCTCTTGCTCTCAGGAAATGTCTGATTAGCAAAAACAAGTGTCAGTCCCCACAAATGAGTGCCAGTGAGCCCCATCAGCAACCAGCAGGTCAGGGTAAGCACCGCTTTTCCATTTCTGCCCAAACGCAAAATCCGAGTACTTGCCTTGCCCTCCCCCCAAAAATAGTCCTTGAATTCTGTGTGCAAAAAATACTGCAAAATGCACCAACGTTCCAAGACTGAACACCTGTGCTCTTCTACTATGTTGCACAAGTTATTCTATAGATATAAAAACGAATATATGTCTGTCTGTCTGTCTGTTTGTCCTTTATGCATTACTACACCATTCATCCGATCGGCATGAAACTTTGGGAAGTTGTTGCTTACACTCCCGCAAAGGTTTCTGGCATAAACATTTTTTAAATAACGAAGCAAGATTAGAAGCTGTTCGAATACAAACTGATCAAGCCCGTTCTTCTCAAACGAACGACCATCGAGAATCGCTCCGAAGGTGAATTCCTCTAATGTAACCCGGCCCTTATCGAGCGCAGCTACGCACATTGAGGGGGCCGGAGAAGCTGCCCAAACATGTCAAATCAGTCTTTGTTGTGCCGAGTCGGAGTGTTGGCGAGACGGTGCGGGATCGGGAATGAACCCGAGTCGTGAAGGGGGCAAGGTATGAGCGTGTAAGTGCTGTGCTCTCGCGCTCGGGTTCAAAAGTATACCAAATGCGATGATGCCTAATCCGGTTCGAAATAGAACCGGAGGGGAAGTAGTCTAGGGTGAAAGACACAGGGGCCAATATCGAGTGCGAGACACAAGTATCATTAGAAAGCGTACACCAACCAGAGAAAAAAGTTAAAATTTCACCTTAAAAGGCCATTGTGAGGTATTCAGAACATATAGGCCAATCCCAGAAAACATAGGAAACTGAGATAATTATCTTTCTGAGCAGCAGCAACATTCCTTTCTTCTGAGATTGCAGCAACGCGCGACGGGTAAGCTAGTGATTTAATAAAAAACTGACAAAGAGATAGGGACTTTGTCCGCTCGCTGTTTCTAATCTCTGCTTCCCAACTTGACCAAACTGTGCAATACTGCGCTACTTGCAGTCTCTCTCCTTTGCCTCGGCTCCCTATTCTGCCAAATTATGAATATTTAGGCACTGAACGAAGTTCACTATTATGCACTGTACTTAAATATGTGCTTTCTATATGGGTGTATTTGTAAAGCGCGTCTGTGACCCTAGAGTGCATGGAAGCGCTTTAAAAAAAGTTGAAGACAACGAAGAAACAAAAGCAACCAGTTAGGAAATACATGGACACACGAATGCCAGATGAGACGAGAGTTTAGTAGAATGTGATAGGAGAGTGAAGAGTGGCGTCCGGGAATAGCTTAGCAAGGCCCAGGTGCAAAACATGGGAAATTGCCCCATTGCCTACTATTTAGGTAATAAAATACAGCCATTATCATGGTCCAATGGACCCTTCGGGTCTCTGGACCTGGTGCCACTGTACATGTTCTATGCACTATGTACATGTTGTATCAAAGGTAGCTACACCACTGTAAGGGATGCACCCCTGGGCCCTGACTGAGTGACCGTGACCCTTGGGTGCGTAGTACCTTGGCGGAAGGTACTGCAGGGCGGCCCGGGCAGGTCTGCCCATTCGTCCTCCTCTTGTGTGGTTACCTGCCTGTCACATTCATGTTCACTGCAGAGTCCAGGAGTAGCCTGCCTGTGGGGACCGCCCTTGTACTGCCCGCTCTGGGGTTACCTGCCCCTGCCTTGTTTTCCTTTTGCACGGAGCTGAGGGTAGAAATGCGGGGCTCTTTCCGCCTCAATACATCAAATGCTCATTTGTCCCATTTGAAGCCCTGCATCCAGGGCGCTTTGTTATGCTAATGAGGTCTTACATCACTGTGATCAAAGTCCCCGGGAACGAATATAAGCACGTTCCATGAGGAGGGTGGGAGGAGGAGAGACCGGGGGCGTGGAGGAGGGCACAGGCAGCCGGGGACTGGGGGTGACACGGAGGAGCAGCTCCGCAAACACACCAAGCATGCAGCAAGAGGTGTGGGTGGACGGGCACACCTCCGCACTGGGCAGACAGCAGCGGGGTGGGCAGAGAGGGACAAATACCACACTGTGGAGAAAGTGCACGCTGGGCAGAGGCGAGCACTCTACAGAGAGTGAACAAAGGGGGGTCATATAACGGAGCCTTGCCAACGCCGTGAGGGAAACGGCACCAGCGCACCAAAGCTTCCTACCTGCACGGACATTCTCCTAACGCCGTGAGGGAAACGGCTGTAGTCCTCGCCAGTGGACTACATTACCCAGCGGCCCCAGGGAGGTCGCAGGCCGTGACACTGCCCACGCGCCCGGAGGCGCCATAAGAACAGCGAGCGCCGAGTGCTCTTGGGGGTCATATAACGGAGCCTTGCCAACGCCGTGAGGGAAACGGCACCAGCGCACCAAAGCTTCCTACCTGCACGGACGTTCTCCTAACGCCGTGAGGGAAACGGCTGTAGTCCCCACCAGCGGACTACATTACCCAGCGGCCCCAGGGAAGTCGCAGGCCGTGACACTGCCCAAGTGCCCGGAGGTGCCATAAGAACAGCGAGAACCCAGGCGCCAGGCTAAGCCCGGGACAAGGGCGGGACAGTCTGTGGCAGTCCGGGGCTGGACGAGGCTGGGCTGGGCCATAAACCCTGGCTTTCGACTCCTAGTGCCTGCTTCGTTTAATTCGTGAGATATTTCTGACATTTTAATATATCTTTTTACAGACTGCAATACAATATAATTGGATGATATAACTGCATTGCATAATTCATGTTAGCTAACGGTTTTTTAATATAGTCTAAAAAGTGTTGTAGGTGGTTTAATCATTATGTCCAAACAAAAATCTGTGAAAAAAAAACCAATACCTGCTACACTGGATAATTACCTAGTCAAAGTAGTTAAGAAAATTAATAATGATCGGCGACTATCACTAGGACGTGGTAGGTCTCCGATGGTGTCAACTCCTTTGAGTGAATCTGCTTTAAATGGTAGTTATGAGTCGGAAAAAGGGGATGTTATTGATAATGAGGCCCCTATACTAGTAGCTTCTAGCCAGGTTGTGCTAGAGGACTCTCCTGATTCCTCTAATACTTCAGTACATGCCTCCCCACCACGTAGAGTAGTCAGAGCCTGTAGAAAAATTCCAATTAGACGCGGGGGAAACCGGGCTAAAAAAAGAGTTGGAACCCCCCCCCAAAAGTACAGCAAGGGAGGAGGATGATATAGAAAAGGAAGGTACAGCTACACTGAATACTGGCCAACTAGATCTTTTGGTTAATATCATCAATGCCAAATTAGAAAGTATTATTAAACCTTTAGAGGAAAAACTAGATATGCTTTCTGCCGAGGTAGTCAGACTAGAAGGCCTTCTGGACTCACATATTGCCTTGGCTCAAAAATCTAAGACTACAGAGAGGGGCACTAGTGCGAGTGTGAGTGCAAAGGAAAAAAGGCCAGTAGAAGGGAGACTTACAGTTAATATGACAGTGACTCCAGCCAGCTCTGCTAGCACTGGACAGGTAAATAAGATCATTACTGTGGCAGAGAATAAAGAAGGGTGGACAGAAGCGAGAAGGAAGCAGTTTATTAATCTTGATTTTTTTCTATACCCACCTCAGTAAAGCTACCCCCAATGATAATAAGAACAATAGGTATAGGCAATTGCCATTCATTTATAGGCCCAGTTTGGATATCCCGTTGCAAAACCAATTCCATGTACTAAGCAGCCTAGATGTCAATGATTGACTTCAACAGGCTATCGAGCCTCCCCTCTGTGAGACCCCATGTGTAACAAAGATCACGACTCGAGAGAACCCTCTGGTAGATGGGGTGCTCTCTCTCACAGAATCCTCGATTTGTGAGATCACAGATGCATTGGTGACCAAGGTTAGTGATAACCCTATGGCAGTTGATCCGATCTTGATGGCAAACCTAGACTGTATCTGTGAACCTGGGGTTTCGCCAAGTGGGATCCAAAGGGTTGAAAATGTTGGCAACAGAACTGTTATATCTGCTAGTACTGGGACAGGCGGCAAAGGGATAACAATTGCTAGCTGGAATATTGCAGGGCTCAAATCAAAGGGTAATGCCATAGGGTGGCTGGATATGCTTAATGCCTATGATATATTGTGCCTCCAAGAAACTTGGTGCCGGGATGATGTTAATTACAATGGGTTTGTTTCATATAATCTCCCGGCCCAGGGGACTGGACCAGGGAGAGCTAAAGGCGGGCTATTGATACTTCTGTCTATTAATCGCTCGATTGCGGTCAAGAGATATATAACTGTGGGAGCATATGTGCAGATTCTTTGGTTATTTGAGGACCAAGGACAAAATATTTTGCTGCTAAATTACTATAATAATATATTCGATAACTCAAAGGTTACAGTAATATCCAATCTGGCAACTACTATTGAAAAGTTAATCGTAGAAGTAAATGTTTGTTTTGATTTCATATGGGTCGGTGATTTTAACATTTCTTTATGTGAATTTTCTAACCAAAAAGTCTGTGGTTACACAAATAATGCTGGATTTGACGATTTGCATTTTGGCCATAACTGCTATGGTGAGGTTTTAAATACATTTATGGTATGTCATGATTTGGAGATTCTTGGCTTTGCTAACGACCAAGAAGGTGAAATTATCCCTCCTTTTAATAATGGGCACTCTAGTTCTGTTATTGATCATGTTGTCATTTCTTCCAATATCAATTCTAGCTGTGCTGTTCCAAAGATTGTAGAAACTCCGATTAGTGATCATAATTGTATCGTCCTGGAAACAACCATATGGGTCGGTAACCTTGCCAAAGCAGGCATCACAGTCAACAATGTGGAACCACATAGACCTAATGGGGTCAGATTAAGATGGGCAGGGGACAAAGCCAATTAGTTCCATTGTCAAGGACTGTATGCTAGATATTATTTTTATCCTCGACAATGGCCATGTTCATAGGCAGGTTTTATCTTCTTTTAATAATATTAATAGAGTAATAGATGCCAGGTTCACTAGGCCTAAACGTGTCCAGACAAAAAACGGGCCAGGTTGGTTTGACCACACATGTACTAGGCTATTAAATGAATTGAAACATGCACTTGTTAAAAAACCAAGGGATGCGAATTTTATAAGTATGATAAGATCAGACTACAAGCACGCTCTGAAACGGAGAAAGATTGAGTTACAGCAGTCGGCTTGGGATTCCCTTAACCAAGCCGCAGAATTATCCAACACAACTTTATTTTGGGCCACCATTAACTCTCCTTTTTTGAAAGATGAAAAAATGCCAGAGCTAACCTCGCATATTACGAGTGATGATTGGGTCGCCCATTTTTCAACCATCTTTGATTCAAATAACCATGTGGATTCCACCCCAAGGGGATGGCCTGTTTTACCCCTGGATCTCACAGCCTTAGAAGTTGAACTTGCAATACGTGCTAGTAATGGTGGAAAAGCTCAGGGCCCTGACGGCGTCCCTGTGGATGTTTTTAAAACAGCCCCAGAGATGTGGAGTCCCATTTTGGCTATCACTTTTAATGCCGCAATATGTACTGAGGCACCCAAATCATGGGGGGAATCTATCATCATCCCAATAAACAAAAAGGGTAGCCGCTCTGATGCGAAAAACTACCGCCCCATCTCCCTCCTTGACTCCTCAGTAAAAATCTTGAGTAGAGTCATGTTGGTTAGATTAGAGGAATGGGCGGAGCAAAAGGGTATTTTTGCCGACAGCCAGTATGGTTTTAGAAAGGGCCGGGGAACATTAGACCAGGGTATAAACCTTAAGCTATTGATCGGGAAATACACTGAAGCAAAGCAAGAATCGTTGTACCTTTGCTTTGCAGACCTGAGTAGTGCTTTCAACATGGTTGACCACTCTATTTTGTGGTCAACCCTGCTACAGCTAGGAGCACCAGAAGGTATCATTTTTTTCATGGCCAGGCTGTACGGGAAACTACAAACTTCTGTGCGTTATGGTGTCAAAGGTGAATGCACCCCAAAATTTGATGTAAAAAGAGGGATTAGACAGGGCTGTGTTTTGGCCCCCTACTTTTTATTTTATTTCTTAATGGTATCGACATGATTTTAAAAAATGTAAAAGCAGACGCACCCAAGATCAAAGGTGTACCTGTCCCCGTGTTGTTGTATGCCGACGACGCTGTTCTGCTTTCCAGAACTCCTCTGGGCCTACAACGTCTACTCAACAGATTCTCTGATTTTATTACTGATAGAAAATTAATCATCAATAAGGGGAAAACGCATACAATGACACTTGGGGCAAGAAGTAAATTCCGTAACACCTTTTTTATTGATCAGGTTAAGGTGCAACAAGTAGACAAATTTTGCTATTTGGGTATAACCTTCTCCAAAGATAGAAGATGGTCCGAAGAATTTAGTAATATTCTAATTAAAAGTGCCCATGGCGTCTTTAGATTTGCTGCCAAGGTGGGGGATAGACGGACTGGAGACATGTTGAAAATATATCAAGCAAGATGTATCTCTATAGCTCTTTATGGGGCAGATGTATGGGGCCACAGTAATGACCACCTCCTGCAGCAGGAGGAAAACTCCTTCTTAAAAAAGCTCCTGTCCTTACCAACTTCGGCCCCAACCGAGTTGATTCACCGGGAATTGGATATCAATTTTCTAATGGATCTATTATCCTTGAGACCACTTATGATCTGGCGGTCAATTTGGCTTCAGGAGGAAAAAACTTTTAACAGATCGTTCATTGAGGATTGTATCTTATTGGATAAACATTTAAATATACCCTGGTTAAAATACGACATTGTTTGTTTTTCTGACATTTTTTATTTAAATGTCTTGATTGACCCCAGTGCAGCCTCTAAGATACCTAAATCAGAGTTTAAAGCTAAATTCTTGGCTTATAAATTAAAGAAACGAGCTCTAGCCTACGGATCCCTATCAACTGTCATGTTCTATAATCGTTATATTACAGTCAAAGGTTTTCCCAACTATTTGGTAGGGGTGACAAGACCATCCCACAAGTTAGTGCTGACTAGATTGAGGTTCGGAAAATCACATCATTTAGTGGCCCTGCCGAACCTCAAGAGACATCCACTAGGGCCATGCATGTGTGATGGCGTATCAAAACAGAGTACAATGCACTTTCTACTGTTCTGTAAACTGTATACGAATTTGCGTACTGCTTATTTAAAACCCATGTTTGTTAAACATGGTGTACGCACAGTTAACCAGGCAATGAGTCTACTTTTAAACTTACAAACTGTCGATATTTGTTTTTACACTGAAACGTTCTTAATTAAGTGTATTAATATCAGGAAAAGTATGCTTTTTTAAACGATCATGTCCGTATTTTCTTATTGGCTGTCCATTGCCCTGAAATCTGATGTATATTTTATACTATGTGTGACCTGAAATTTGATGTTTTTATACTATGTGTGACCCTTTTGCTTATTTTTCTGTATGTGCTTTTATGGTCATTTTATATGTGCCGAATAAAGCTTCATGAATTGAATTGAGTGAACAAAGCGCACGCTGGGCTGAGAGCAGCAATCAACCACTGTGGAGGCAGCAACACCCTTGGTAGAGGCCAGCACTCTACAGAAACGTGGAGAAAGTGCACTCTGGTAGACAGCAGCACTACACTGTGAAGAAAGCATCAAGCTGGTAGAGACCATCCTTCCACTGTGGTTAAAGTAGCGCTTAAAAGAGAGCGGCGCTCCACTGCGAACATACAAGCCCTCACCCACCTTGGACGGTTCAGCACAGACATACAGAGCATCAGTCTGGGCAGAGACCAGTCCACCTCCACGGTGAACAGAACAGCTGAGTGGGCAGAGGTCATCACACCTCCATTGTGAACACACCAGCCCTCCCCTGCACGGGGTCGGATTAGTTGACTGGGGGTGAGTGTTTGTATTGTCAATGCTCCGTCCATCACCACCTTTGGTTTTTCTCGGGTCGGATTAGCACACATCCACTTTGGGCACCACAGCTATTTCCCTCTGAAGGCTTGTCAGCACACCTCCACTGTGGGTAGATAGCACAGGAATCTGGGCAGAGACCAGCTCACCTTCACTGGACAGGGGTCAGCGCTCCTCCACGGTGGAGAAAGCAGCGCCCTGGGCAGAACGGCCGCACTCCTGTGTGTGCAGAGTTGCATACTGGGCATACTTCTGGACGGACTAGCGGCTTCTCTTGTGGACAGGATAGTCTAACTCCAGTCTAGGGAGACCAGGACAGGGGGCAGAACAGCAGCTCTCCACGGCAGACAGGCCAGCCAACATTTACTGTGTGCAGAACAGCACGGGGCGAGGATCACACGTCGGCTGTGGATAAACCACCCCTCGAGCGTGCGTAAAGAGCACACCTGCACAGACTGCCACACGAGGATCTGAAGGGCGCTGCACCACATGTAGCTGAAAAGGTGCTAGTCACATATCTGCGCACAGATCCCCACAGCAAACAGACCACCCCCACATTAAAGTGGGATCGCTCGGCTCGAGTCTACGTGGTCAGTCCACCCCAGAACCAGCGGTGTGCAGATCTACAAAAAATCGACCTACAGGCAGCAGCTGCCTCTGCATCCGGCTGCCCCGAGACCTCTTTAAGGGCAGATAGGGGGAGATATCTGATGTACCAAGGCCAGACATCCGATCGCATCCAGGCGCTGTCAGATAACTCAGACACAGCTGGAGAGAGATCTACCTGCGACCAGCTGCGCGGATATCTGCTTATACCCTTATACCTGGAGCTGCCCCCACAGCCGCTGGAGTGGTCTGCGCGCACACACCAGTGGCCCCACGCCCTTGAGCAGGTTGAGTCAGTGTGAGTGTCTGTGTGCCTTGGACTGGGCTCCCTCCCCCTGCACAGATTTGGATTTGTCTATTCATTTTTTAATTTTTCAACAAATTCTTCATTTAAACAATTCTGCCTTGAAATGTACAATTACGATGCGCTATGGTGCTTGTAGTGTAGTAACCTAAAATATGAAATTGATAGGCTTGAAAAAATATCATATACAACAATTAGAAAAATTGACATAATTATGAGGAGTGATAAAAAATATTTGAGAATGTGGCTATCTGTATATGATTTCCTTACAACAATACATTTTCTAACAATATCCTACTTTAGAGTAGAGAATGTTAAAAATGGTCTTACGTTTTAACTACCCACTACTGATTTATAACTTAAACAAATTCAAAGATAATAGAAACTTCTAATTTAAAAATGTGTTAGTATATGTAGAGTGATTATACATGTAAATTGCCTAGATTCAGATAAGTGTAAGGAAGACGCCTAACTCGTAATCTGCTGACCAGGGAGCTCACTTTCTAATCCCTGCAACGTGCTTGCTGCTGTTGTTCTAATCTACCCTCATCAACGCTGCACCTCGCGTTACCCGCTATGCAGGTCCCGCATCGCCCGTGTTTCTGGGTGTCCAACTAAGGAAAAGGATCGCCGCTGGAGATTATTGCTGCACCAGAGGGCGGGAGAGGATTACTCCTTCAGGGCTGCGAGCGCCAGGTGAGGGACAGGGACTCCATTTCCCAGGAGTCCCTGTGTTGCCATCACCTGCACCTGGACGCTCTCCCTGCTTGCCCCGCCCCCGACCGCCGAGCAAAAGGTGCCGCCTGCCCAGGACGTTTGGGAGACGCCTAACTCGTAATCTGCTGACCAGGGAGCTCACGTTCTAATCCCTGCAACGTGCTTGCTGCTGTTGTTCTAATCTACCCTCATCAACGCAGCACCTCGCGGTACCCGCTGCACGGGTCCCGCATCGCCCGTGTTTCTGGGTGTCCAACTAAGGAAAAGGATCGCCGCTGGAGATTATTGCTGCACCAGAGGGCGGGAGAGGATTACTCCTTCAGGGCTGCGAGCGCCAGGTGAGGGACAGGGACTCCATTTCCCAGGAGTCCCTGTGTTGCCATCTCCTGCACCTGGACGCTCTCCCTGCTTGCCCCGCCCCCGACCGCCGAGCTAAAGGTGCCGCCTGCCCAGGACGTTTGGGAGACGCCTAACTCGTAATCTGCTGACCAGGGAGCTCACTTTCTAATCCCTGCAACGTGCTTGCTGCTGTTGTTCTAATCTACCCTCATCAACGCTGCACCTCGCGGTACCCGCTGCGCGGGTCCCGCATCACCCGTGTTTCTGGGTGTCCAACTAAGGAAAAGGATCGCCGCTGGAGATTATTGCTGCACCAGAGGGCGGGAGAGGATTACTCCTTCAGGGCTGCGAGCGCCAGGTGAGGGACAGGGACTCCATTTCCCAGGAGTCCCTGTGTTGCCATCACCTGCACCTGGACGCTCTCCCTGCTTGCCCCGCCCCCGACCGCCGAGCTGAAGGTGCCGCCTGCCCAGGACGTTTGGGAGACGCCTAACTCGTAATCTGCTGACCAGGGAGCTCACTTTCTAATCCCTGCAACGTGCTTGCTGCTGTTGTTCTAATCTACCCTCATCAACGCTGCACCTCGCGGTACCCGCTGCGCGGGTCCCGCATCGCCCGTGTTTCTGGGTGTCCAACTAAGGAAAAGGATCGCCGCTGGAGATTATTGCTGCACCAGAGGGCGGGAGAGGATTACTCCTTCAGGGCTGCGAGCGCCAGGTGAGGGACAGGGACTCCATTTCCCAGGAGTCCCTGTGTTGTCATCACCTGCACCTGGACGCTCTCCCTGCTTGCCCCGCCCCCAACCACCTCATCACCTCATTAGGAAGGACAGACCTCCGCTACGCGGGACGCGTGCGGGACGCCCGGGGCTAAGCCCGGGACAAGGGCGGGACCGTCTGTGGCCGTCCGGGGCCGAAGGAGGCCGGGCTGGGCCAGACCCTTAACATCTGCTGTTCAGTGGCCCGTGTCCTGCCATACGTTGGATATGGCGACAGAAGAGGAAACCCCGGGGAAAAAAGGTAGATTACGCAATGGGTCTTTGGAGAATTATTTTCCCAAGAAGAGTGAGGGTGAGAAGGATTCTATCCTAGCAGAGCGTAGGGCAGAGCGGCGTCGCTCAGTTGAGAGCATGAAACATAGACCCCTCACTGATAGTTCCCTGCTTGAATTGACCCGGGAGGGAGGTTCTGTAGACTTGAGTGAGGACAACGCTAGTCAAGAAGGCGTTCCCCTATTGTTCCGTGATTTTGTTTCCACTCCTTGTTTGCCTTTGGATAACATTATAATCGTCTCTCCTACCCCTAGTCCAAGTCGCGTCATTGTCACATCGAAACCCAGGAAACAGAAACCTAAGCTTTTACTTGCGGCCCAGATCCACCGTCCACCACCTAGTAAAAAAAGGAGGAAACATAGGGTGGCACCAGGGAAAGCCAAAACCCCGCATACTGAGTTCGGTAAAGGGGCAAAAACCCCCATTTTAACTGAGATTACCCCAGCAGTGGAACAGGATTTTACACCAGCTGCAGTACCACCATTGGTTCAGAGTCCCTTTGAAGTAGCCATACAGGCAGTGGTTCCTGATAGCAACACTAGAGCTATAGCAGCTGTTACTTCACCTCCCCCCACATTGATAGGGAACTTGGAGTTTTTGTTGAGATCTCTCCTTTTACCTATCAATGAGTCCATTAAAAAGGTGGAAATCAGACTGACTATATTGGAAGCCGCTATAACTAGCATGGCCACTCTGACTAAAACCAAGGGGAGCGGGGTGGCGCATCTTACACCCTCGATAAGGCCCCCTCCTACTACAGTTCAAAAAAACACACCCGCCCCAGCCCAGCCGGCCAAGCAAACTCTACAGCCCCAGGGTAGAGCTGACCTTTCCTCTCAAAACCGACCGCTTCCCAAACAATTAAAGACACCAGAAATTGCCCTGGGTGAAGCCCCAAATAAACCAATCTTAAAGGCCCCGACAAGTAACAATCAGAATGTCCAAAGGGAAGGTAGAAAAAATAGAATACCACACAAAAAGGTCCCACAAGTGGAGATTCCCCCAGAAGCAGTGCCCTTTGTGGTGGTCTTGACTGGGGCCCCTCAGTTAGCAGAAAGTAAGAAGGAGGGATATGTTGACCTCAAGAATAAAATCATCCATTGGTTGAGAACGTACAGGCCGATAGCGCCCAATATAGATGGGGATATAGTCCACGTTAGACAGATCAATTGGCTGGGGAGTAGAACTAAAACTATAGAGGGGGATCTAGTGGTGGTCAATTTTAGAGATCCTCGGGCTGTTGATTATATTTTAAACTGGCCACCAGGAAACGGGGAAACTTGCATCGTCCCTCGGGCTTTAACACATTTTTATCCCAGGCCAGAGGCTACCCCTTTTAAATATCCAAATAAATTTCAATCTTATAGGCCTGCTCTTACCTTGCCCTACAATAACAACTATACCCAGTATGGGCATCATTTTGCCCTGGTGCCTGACCAGCATCTTGCTTGGTCTAAGGTCCCTTATAGACATATGACGAACCATGACACCAGGATGAATCATCTGAGACCTTTCACCCCGCTGGACACTTACAATCGGTTTTCTCAGCTCTCTGGGCTGGAAGACTGCGATTGAAGTTCAGTGCCCGGGGGGGAGATAAGTGATCTCACCGGGGAGGAGGCCCCACGACGACTCTGTGGTAGTACAGATACAGGGGAAGTTAGTCCACTTTTAGCTCAAACTGTAATTACCAACAACACTACTGAGGCTCCTATGTCAGCCAGGCCTTTGACTAGTGTGGTTGGTTGTCCTGCAACCCCTATTCCCTTGGCACAGGAGGGGGGGAGCTGCATGACCATGGTGGATAATGAGGGTGTGAACGGGGAGGGATACGGGGAGGGATACACCATAGTGTCCAAAGGACGTCGGGTAATAAACCTCCTTTCTTGGAACATCGCGGGGTTAAAAAGGAAGCTAGAAATTCCAGAGTGACACACGTTCATTGCGAGGTTTGATGTTTGCCTGTTTCAGGAAACTTGGAGCCTATCACCGCTACACAAATCGGGGTATACCACCCACTTTTTGCCAGCAGTAAGCAAGGGAAAGGGTAGACCAGCGGGGGGCCTCATGGTCTGGTTTAAAATAGAACTGGATTGGGTGGTCACACGCCACATCTTGGAGTGTAATGATATTCTCCACCTCTCCTGTAGAGGGAAGGAGGAGGGTAGTAGGCTTGACCTTTTCAATGTTTACGCTAGAGGGGCCCCTGGGGACTCTGCCTCTTTGACTTTAACAACTCTGGACTCCGCCTTAGCTAATTGCCCGTCATCAGCAAAAATCATCGTGGGGGGCGATTTTATTTGTACGTTTGAACCCCTCCTCGGAGATGACCCCCTGGGTATTGAAGGGGAGGATTCAAAATGGTCCATCCCAACCTTATCCCTGCCCCCCATTAGGAAATGGTCAGCTAGGGCAATCCAAATCAATGCACTGACTAGGGACCACAAGTTAAGAGCCCTCAACGGCAGGACTATATCCGATCAGGCAGGGGCTCTGACCTTCAATAGACTTACTGGGCCGTCCCGAATTGACTACATCCTAATGGATGTCAGTTTTTGGGCAGACCTTATTGACATGGAGGTCCTCCCAAGTCAGGATAGCGACCACAATCCCCTGTGTTGCAAGTTTAATTGGGGTACCCTTAAAGATAGGAGGGAGAATGTCACCCTAAAACATCTAAAGAGGTTATCCCATATAACAACAATCGCAGACTGAAATGGGATAAGGCTAAACTTAAGGAGGATGATCTAGGGGCTATTAAATCTCTGGTAGAGGGCTTGTCTTTTGATTTGGAGGTCAGGGTCGGTGGAAACCAGATTAGCAGGCTTCCATACCCCTCCCTCGACTTAGCTTATAAAGCCACAATAGAACATGTTGGTCAATTTTTTACCTCGAAAGGGAAAAGCAATAGGGTTACTGCTACACCCCCCACTTTTAAAAAACCCTGGTATACAGATCAGAGTAAGGGCAAAAGGAAAAACCTGACAAAAGCCCTGATTTCTGGGGATCCTTTGCTGGTTAGAGCGGCCAGGAAGGATTACCTAAAAGCATTATCACTGGCCAAACGCGAATGGGAGGAACAGCATTGGCAGGACCTATCCAATGCTGTGAGTAGTAGGAACCCGAACCTTTTTTGGGATCTGATCAATAGAACCAGGCAGAGGAAATCGCAACCATTGGCTGCACACATAACTAGTCAGCAATGGTTTGATCATTTCTCATCCCTATACGGAGGCATTGAGGAAACAGCCAGCCCTGGGGCAGATAGTTTGGGTGACGGGGATTCCCTAGGGGTGGACGACCCTCCATTTACGACCACAGAGGTAGTGATGGCGATCAGACATCTTACCCCCAAGAAAGCAGCCGGGCAGGATGGAATTCCTGGAGACCTGTTGATAGCTGAGCCACAGGCTTGGGCCAAATTAATAGCCACAATAATGAATTTGATTACCAGGGGTCACCAGGTGCCAGATTCTTGGAAGGGGGCAGAGGTAGTAACCGTGTTCAAGAAGGGGGCAAGAGATGACCCTGCGAACTACAGACCTATCAGTCTGATAGATATAATTCAGAAAGTGGTTGGCAGGGTCATCATTTCAAGAGTAGGAGATTGGATGGAGGAGGCCAGCATTCTTTCCCACCTACAAGCGGGTTTTAGAAGAAAGGTAGGCACAATGGACCAGGTCTTTCGCTTTTTTGTTATCTATTGGAAGGCAGTTACCATCAAGAAAGGCAGTTTATATATGGCCTTCATAGATCTCAAAACGGCTTTCGACCTGGTCCCCCGTGCCAAATTATGGGAAATCCTAGGAGAGATGGGTTTTCCCAGTGGTCTCCTGAACCTAATCATAAAGCTCCACGAGGGGAATTATGCGAGGGTCAGATGGGGATCCCAGGGACAGTTAACAGATAGGATCCCTGTGAGGAGAGGAGTACGCCAGGGCTGTGTTATGGCTCCGACCCTTTTCTCCCTATTCGTGAATGGAGTGGTGGACCATCTGAAGGGGGAGGAGGCGGATGCCCCAGCCCTGGCGGGGGAAAGAATCCCCACTTTACTCTTCGCCGACGACACCATATTAATCTCCAAATCCCCAGTGGGTCTGCAAAAACTCTTGAACCGGTTTAGCTCCTTCTGTACCATCCGAGGCTTAACCATCAATACCTCGAAAACTAAACTGATGGCACTCTCCCCCTCTAGAAGATTCAAAAATAACTTCTTGCTCAATGGTGTTCCCTTGGAGTTGGTCGAGTCTTTTGACTATCTTGGTGTCCGGATAAACAGCCGCATGACCTGGAAGGACCATTTGGCCAAAATGTTACTCAGTCACCAAAGAGTATCTGGGGTGACTTTGAGGGAGCTCCGTGAATCATGTAGTAAACCTGTCTCCCCGGCCATGGCAATCTATGAGGGTCAGATTCTTCCTGCGGCATTATATGGCTCCGAACTTTTGGGGTTTGAAAATGTTACAGAGCTATCGACAGCGGAAAACAATTTTCTAAGGAAGGTGGTGGCTCTTCCTACTTCCACCCCACTGATCCCCTTGAGACTAGATCTGGGCAGAAGAGCTCTAAAGGACTTGGTAAGGCTACGACCGTTGCTCTTTTGGACTCGTTTAAGAAGAACTGAGGAGCTTGCAAAATATGCTGAAGGGTTGGACGATCTTCTTCTACTGGATACGGGAAAAAAAATAGGATGGTTGAACAAATTGAAAGACTTGGCTCTTAACTTGGGGCTAAGGGATGCATGGGAGTCACAACTGCCGCCACCCAAGGAAGTGATCAAAAAGCTATATTGGGACTGGGTACAGAGTAATGCGCTGAGGGTTGCGGATGGGGGCTCACTCACGGACCAATTTTTGTTATTTAAATGTGTGAGAAAATTGGAGCCCTTCCTCGACCTGATAACCAAACCTTTAGATCGAGCACTATATCTAAAACTGCGATACGGGACGCTTCCGGTGCATGATTTCACGGCGAGGTGGTCAAACTCTGGTGCCCCCCTGCGTTCTTGCCCTGGCTGTGTAGCACCAAAGGAGTCGGTGGCCCATTTATTTTTCGCTTGCCCAGCTTACAAAGGGGCGCGGAAATTTTGGTTGAAACCTGTTTGCAGGGAACTGGGGCTGAGGTGCCATAGACAGGCACTACGTGTACTTTCTACGGACTCTTCATCCTCCTTCATGATTTGTGGGGTGGCAAAATTCTTGGGTAGTGCGTGGATGACGCGCTCCCGTTTACTCAAATTGCATTCGGGGGGATCTTCGGTGTGATGCTGTATCCGCTGGTAGCAAACAAGTTGACTGTGGTGAACTTCATCTTTTATTTGTATTTTAATAATTTTTCTGGAGAATTGGAAATGTATATTGCATATGTATTCTTTTATGGTGATTAATTTGCCGAATAAAGATTTTGTATCCCGATAAGTGTAATATATGTTTACACTTTAACAATGTATATTGTTTTAGTAAATCCAAAACTTTGAATCTCACAACACTTCCTTTCAAAACAACAATATATATTTTAGTACTTGTTTTAAAACCTTCCCTACAAACATTTCTATGGGTCTTACCACCATGTATATGCCGACAGGTGACAAACTCTAAACACAGCAGAACTCCAGTCAATTTTCAGCTATAATAGCATCAACCAAGATTCTGGAAGGGGCGGAGAAATCAGGCAGACATGGGGTAATTTATCTACAAAGGTGCTAAAATCTAAATATGGAGGTGTCTATATGATGGCAAAGGACAGATAAACTACCAATTTTTGACAGTTATTTCACATCTGCCAAACTTTACATCACTGACCTAGGTGGGAAACCACAATATTGACTCCACATATTGGCTACCAACATAGCATCAAAATAAAACAATGTGGAGTTAAAACAGTGGATTTATACCTCCCTCTAAATTCTTAACTATAGTGGAAGTCGATATTGTGCGCACTATAGCTGTGCAGTGTGGGGAGAGGATGTAGCCTTACGGTTAGAGCAGTCGACCTCAAAGCTGGGGAACCGGATTCGAGCCTCGCAACGATGCTCAACATCCTGTGATTTTGGGCAAATCACTTAACCTCACTATGCCTAGCAAAAATGAATGTGTCCATCTGTAACAAAAGTGGTGCTCATGTAAAGCGCTCTTATACCCAATGTCTAAAACAAAAATGCAAAAAAAAATGTTTTGCCTTTGATGTTGTGACATACAACCACCTATAAGGAACAGGCAGGGCCATCTACGCATTTAATATGTGCTAGGTATTAATATTTAAATAGTCTATACTATCAGCTTGAAGTCCTGTGAGACAGCCAGGCCATTTCCATGGTATAAGAGGGTGCATGAGGAGAATAAAACCATCATATTAGCCATGTGGACATAGCCCACATGGCAAAAGTCTGTTCAGCACTCCTCCAGCCACAGAAGAGTTCGCAATTTCAGACGCCCAAAATGTCATTAATGGTTTGAAACACACTGTAAAGATGTAATTTCCTACATGAACTCTCTAAATAATGACACAAGCTATCAATGAAGCTGCATGTGGAAACCTTTCGATCCAACAGTAGGCCAGAAATTACTATTTTCACCACAGCAAACAAAGAAATATGCAAAGAAATATGTGGTCCATCAAGTCCTTCATATAGCATCTTGAAAAATGTTTAAGAGAAAGCAAATAATGTTTTATAAACAAGGATTGACTAAGCCAATAGCTCTCAGCTACAAAAAAGGCCAAACTACTGGCTTTGCCAGTTATTTTTGTCATTGGCATGCGGATGCATGTATTAAGACTAACACACTCATACTTGCCACTCTAAGAGTTGTCTATTGAAGAAAACAAATTCTTAGTTGGTCACCGATGGTCACATGGGCATTGTAATGCATGTGAATGCATGAATCATGACGCATGGTGGTCATTTTGTTTTATTTACTGTTCTAATATAGCAGACTGCCATGTCAAAACAATACATAAAAATGTTTAAAAAGTGAAAAACAAGTATGCACAAAGCACAAAAAACCAGGATCAAGCGGCATCTGGGCATTTCGCAGCTGCCAGGCCAACAAAAAAATGTAAAAACAAAGTAACACAGGTAGTGGGATGTGGAAAGAGACAGGGAATAAAGCGAGAACCATGGGGAGTGGTGGAGTTTAAAGACAGCCTGCGAGGGAGCAAAAAAGTACTGGTAGACAGAAAGGAGACACATTCACTTCGTAGCAAACAGAAAAGAGCAGGTAAAGGATACAACTCATTCATTAAGAACACTGTGAGAAGGAAACCAAAATGCCCAAGTTGCGACAAACACCGGAATCATAGGCAGATAAACATAGATAGACAACAAGGCCATCCAATCATGACCAAGGGGCTGACCCACTGGCCCAATACATGTATGTGTTATGTTTTAGCAGAGGCTGCCCCCGAAGGGGGCCCCAAGGGCCGGCGCCTTAACGGCCACCCGAGCCACAAGGAATGAATCCGGGTTGCGCAGGTTAGCGCCACCAGGTATTGCTGCACAGCGAAAAGGGCATGAGGCCCTCCCCCTCCCCAACAACAAAGGGAATAAGGAAGAGGGGAGGGGGATATAAGGGGACACTCCCCCTGGCAGCTCACCTTTTTTATCAGGGAGCTGGGGGAGCAGCACCAATGATTTTTGAGTCCCACCCACACACACCTACAACAGCAGCGTTGCAGTGCTGACAGGGTCGAAAAGAACTAAGGATGCAATGATTAGCGATGGAGACACACTGGGCAGTGTGTGGAAGGAAGGCCACTCACTTTTGGATGCCTCACGGCAGAGTGAAGCGGTCTAACATGAAGGGGTAGCAAATGGAGATGGCATTTGCAGCCCAGCCCCCGCCGGACGGCAGGGCACAAAAGAGTCCAACATGGTAGCGAGGCTTAACTCCAGAAAGAGGCTACCCTCATGTGATGAGACCGCAAAGAGAGCGCAAATCCAACCAAAAGGGGCGGAAACAAAAGGTGTATTGGTTTGGTTATGGAAACTCACCGACAGGGCGGTGTGTAGAAGGAGGGCCACTCACTCTCGGATGCCTCACGGCTGGGTGAGTATGTCTGATGAAAAATTGGGGTAGCAAACGGAGACGGCACTCACAGCCCAGCCCCGCCAGATGGCAGGGCGCAGGAGAGACTAGCAAGGTAGCGAGTTGGGCCTGGCTCCGGAAAAAGGCTACCCTCCACACGCAAAGGGGCGTGGAAAACAACAAAGAACAATCTACAAGATGTCAGGTTGATTTATGACCCTAGGATATGCAAATGAGCAAAAGACAAACCAGTGATTTATGGTCAGCCGATGATTTATGGCTGATGATTTCTGATGCCCATGCAGAATGATTTGTGATAACAAAATGATGACAGAATTGTGACCAAATGATTTATGACAGCCTGATGATTTATGACCATGATTTATAGCGGCTGATTTATGACGGTCAGGCAGAGTGATTTATGACAACAAGATGATGACCGATTTGTGACAGAATGATTTATGATACCGATGATTTATGACCCACGATTTATAATGTCCAAATGATACTGAGCGATAACCAATTGTGATAATGTATGATAATGATTTATGACCCCAGCCTGAGAAGGTATCCAGGGGAGTTGTACAAATATGACGTATGTCATGAGTAATAAAACTGCGGCCAACAACCACCACAAAAACAATGTCTGCTGGCTGTGTGTAGGAATACATGTACACAGGTATGGTACGGTTCCTGGAATAGGCGCAGTACGGCCGCTATGTAAACTCCAGGTCTGCTTACACATAGCGTAGAGAAAGCTGAATCACTCTTTTTTCTATTGACAAAGTGAAATCACTGGGCTCCATCCTAGGCTCTCTCTTCTATATCCATTAACACACCAAAGATTTTTTAGGTCTCACAGTGCTCTGATTGCATGAATTCTATCCTTCCAGTAAATAATTAATTACATTTTTTTATTTCAGCCTTAGCTTCCATAGGAGTGCATGTGTTTCCTAGCTCTCTTTCTCATCCCCAACCCCGCAAGCATGCCCTCTAATTTTGTCCCCCCCTCCTTTTTGCCCCGATTGGTGCCCTCCCCTCCTTCTGTCCCTCGTCCTACACGCTTTTTTTACCAATTGGTTTACGAGGGTCCTGCAGCTGCAAAGTGCTGCTGTGCCACTGTTTTTATTTTTTGTGCTTTATATAATTTGTTTTTGTAATACTTTAATTTACTGATCTAACATGGCTGTCTGCCATGTTATATAAGTAAGTTAAAGATGGCCGCCTGCATTATGTTGCAAGAGCTTGAAAACTTCACAACGCATTTAGGTAGGTGATTCATAATGCATGCGTCACAATGCATGAATGTGCATCTGCAGCCAGTTATGCATGCACATTCCACTTCAATAAAAAAGCAACAGCACAGACTTTTAGAGCCAAAAATTGGTTTCCCATGCATTTATAAAAAGGCTGTTAAGAAGTATGACATTCCACTGGTACTTGGTGTACATCTGAAACAATAAGAAGAACCCAATGTGACCAAGACTGAAATACTCCAATTCATTAGAAAGTTAACTACCAACAATAAGGTGTTGCACCTCTAGACAGGGAGCACATAACACAGCAAGGAAGAGGTAACCAATGTTATGCCACTATGTTTAAAGGTAGTGAACTAAACTAAATTATCTTCCATATGAGAAATATGTTAAATACTATACCTTTGACTGGTTCCCCCTAGCTTAGTATTACAGCAGAACTAAAGATTCAACTCCATAAATCTTTCTTCATCTCAGTACCCTAGGCCCAAATCAAAACAAATATAGAGACCTATCCCCACAGGTTTCCCACCTACATTTATTTAGAAAGTTTTTTATAGAGCGAACATGACTACCAAGAGTATCAGAGCGCTTTACAGTTTATACATCAAGAAGGATACAAGTGGTAAAAAACAGAATAAACAAAGAAGAAAGTTAACAGTCTTGTAGAGTCGGGCACCCTTGGGAGCCTAGGCAGCTAAGACTCAAACCTGCGAGGGGGACCTTAGTCTCCTTGGAAGCTCCCTTTCTAAGACAGAAATGTCTTCATCAATAGCACTTTGACTTCCTTTTTGAAAAGGACAGTAGAAGGATTCAGCCTGACTTCAGGGGGAAAGGAGTTCCAAATCCTCGGGCGATATCAGAGAAGGCTCGATTGTAGGTTATTCTTTTCTTGAATTTTTATGGTTTGAGCAGTAGAGTGCTGGCCCTTCTGGAGGCTCTCGATCCACCTGAGAGCTCCAGTGTTTGAGCGAGGTACAGCAGGATATTGAAATGAATGGCTTTATGCGCCATGCATGCAATTTGTAAATGTATCAAAGCTTCACATGGAAGCCAGTTCAGGGATATCAGATCTGGCGAGATATGGTTGTATCTTTTAGCGCCTGTTAAGAGCCTTGCATTACTTGTAATGGGGTAACCCAGTAACCCAGATGTGGCACTAGAGAATCTCTAGTGTCATCCCTTCACGGGCACACAAATGTTTGTCTTCCCACACAAAGAAGACTTTCAATCCAATGTTTCAATTGTTCATAGGATTTATTTTATGCTTGTAGAGGAATTTATCATCATTATTTCATATTGTTCATTCGATATCATTCATGCGTTTGTAGATCAGACATTGTCATAATAAGGCATCCAATGCATTTCGGGCATTATGTAGCATGCCCTTCATCAGGGAAATAGACACTGTAAAGCAAGGGATAATAAAATCATATCATCAAAAATTGTGTGAGTCTTATTTACATCAATCATAACATTAACTGCACAGAATCTGCATAATATGTGCATATGACTATGTGTGAACTGTATGTGAACTACAAGGGTTCAGTGATTCACATGCTGTGGTTAGTACAAGTGAAGAAACAGAGAGAATTTCTCAAAAGAAAAAAGCTATCACTCACATGACTGGGTCTCTAGCAATGCGTGTTATTCTGCAAATTAAAGATAAAACGATGTTACAAGAGCAGCCTCAACCGGTGGGGCAGTCCATAAGGCAGAGGTCATTCTATCAAAAAGACGGGTGGTCTGTATAGTCCCTCAAAACTAACCTTGCTCGGGAATAGGCGCGCGATTACGTCCTTCTCTCCTCGTACTCCGCGATGGCACAATGAAATGCCGATCGCGTTCACCTATTTAACCTGTTGAGGCTGCTCTTGTAACATCGTTTTATCTTTAATTTGCAGAATAACACGCATTGCTAGAGACCCAGTCATGTGAGTGATAGCTTTTTTCTTTTGAGAAATTCTCTCTGTTTCTTCACTTGTACTAACCACAGCATGTGAATCACTGAACCCTTGTAGTTCACATACAGTTCACACATAGTCATATGCACATATTATGCAGATTCTGTGCAGTTAATGTTATGATTGATGTAAATAAGACTCACACAATTTTTGATGATATGATTTTATTATCCCTTGCTTTACAGTGTCTATTTCCCTGATGAAGGGCATGCTACATAATGCCCGAAATGCATTGGATGCCTTATTATGACAATGTCTGATCTACAAACGCATGAATGATACCGAATGAACAATATGAAATAATGATGATAAATTCCTCTACAAGCATAAAATAAATCCTATGAACAATTGAAACATTGGATTGAAAGTCTTCTTTGTGTGGGAAGACAAACATTTGTGTGCCCGCGAAGGGATGACACTAGAGATTCTCTAGTGCCACATCTGTGTTATGTAGCTTGACGTCGCAGGACCCTCGACGCCACCTTACGGTGCACCATAAAAACGACTAACTGTTGAACTTTGAGATAAAACAAATTGCTGTGCATTTATCCAATTCTGTTATTGTAACCCAGTAACCCTCAGAACCTGGGTAGGCAATGGTAAACAAAAAATTGGTTCTGTCGGAAAGTGAACAATTTCTTAGTTACACAACATATATTCCAATAACTTTTCTTACTTAGTTATACTTGGAAGTATTTGAATAGGGAAATCACACACCACACATATTTTTTATCAAAAAAGAGAAAGGTTGTTATTCATCAATCCCTTTACAGAAATTAATTTTCCCCAGTAAGTATATGCTGGACACCGTTGTTACACCGCCCTTTATTTATTTATTGCTTCTACCGAGGTTGCTAAGCCCGGTTTTCTTGTTTCCTTGTCTTCTGCAGGGAATCCCTTTGCTGCACCCGATCTCTTCAGTGTGGAGCCTACGTGCCCACATCACCATGAATTACTCACTGTGATATACACCATCAAGGTAAACCCTTTGCTTTAACGCAGTCTTTTCCTAAATGTTCTCTTTGTGTTCTTATGAATTTACCCTTTTTTACTGATACCTAGCATTAATTTGGGTTGAAACGTCGACAACCAGTCTCTCGGGAGGCCTTTGAGAAAGATGGTGGACAAACGCCCAGGGAGAACAAGGTCTGATTCTGGGCGGAGATATGGAATCCTGGCGTCGGAATGATATCATGGATAGGCATAACTACATTGGGCTGCTAAATAATATAAATGGAAATTGAGAACTCCGAAGCCACCTCTGTCGTAGGGGAGCACTAGGGTTCTCCAGTGTACTCCGGTCCGTGTGTTTTCCCAGACCAGGCGAATTAAGTGAGAATGTAGTGTCGGAAATAAACTGTTTGGAAGTGGGATGGGTATATTGTTGAAAAGGTATAGGAATTTGGGAAGCACAACCATTTTAATTAGTACGACTCTGCCTGCAATTCATAAGGGTAGTTTCAGTCACTGGTCTACTTGTGTCTCTAGTGCGGAAATTGCTAGCCCATAATAAGGCGTATTATCATTTCCGTGTCTAGGTGTATATGTATGCCAAGATATTTAGTAGTCAGCACACCACTCAAGTTGGAACTCAAGCTCCCATGGGGTTGTATTATGCGTGATGGGAATTATGACAGATGTGTGCCAATTAATGCCCAATCCAGAGTGCTGGCTGAATCAGAGTATCTCGCGAATTAGGGGGTCTAGGGTAGTTTGCGGTTCCCAGACGTATAATATAGTGTCATCTGCGTATAAGGAGACCAGTAGGGGGCCCATATTAAACTTTAAGCCTTTCTGCAGGTGTTTTTCTTGACAGTGTCTTATTAATGGGTCCATTGCCAGGATGAAAAGCAAGGGTGAGAGTGGACAACCCTGTCTGGTGCCCCATGATAGTGAAAACTGCTGTGAAGAGGATGACCTGAGGGAGCCAATAGCCTCAAGTACGTCCGTCCCTGAGATGGGCTCAGCCAAGAAGTCCTGCATGCATTTCTCGAGGTAGACTAAACCTATCTCAGAAAGGTAGGATTCCAATCCTGTGTGGTCATTCCCCAATCTGGAAGTGTATAGTGTGTTTAAAAATGCCAGGAATTTGTCCCTGATGTCTGTTGTGCCAGGCTAACTAGTAGGTACACTGTATTACCTGCACTTTTAAGCTCATTTTTTTAGCAATACATCCTGAAAAAGTAGAAAAAAACGTGAGTAAGGTGGAGATTTGTGTACCCCAGTCCTGAAGAAGGTGTTTTTACACTGAAATATGTTGACGTACACATAGGAGGTGGCTCACATTGTTTGCGCAATATACCTCTTTTCTCACCATTTTAATAGTACCAGCCCGGGGGCCAAATAAAGTTTTTGTGACACCCCACGAGGCAGGCACTTTTTAAACATCCCCCACTAAGAACCCCTCCACGCACTCACATAAAAAATTCCCTCACCTACACCACACATAGCCGTTTTAAGTGCTCCCACGTAACCGTAGGTCGCAGCACGCTGCATCCCGTAGAGAGGTGCGAGGACCCCTATGTTGAAGCATGACACCAAGGGGCCTGTTGGTGTGTGAGGGGTACCAAAAACAACCAGGGTGCTCCCAATCATCGTAGGGACACTCTTTCCTTTTTTGTTAAATGGATTCATTTTGTTTATAAAAACTAGCCAAGGGAGAACGAATCCATTTTAAGATTATTCTCTCCCTCCCACTTTTGTTAACAGTTAATGATGGCCTTGTGGCACAGGAGATAGTGGAAGACATTACGTTTCTTGCGGTTATCATTAAGGCCACGGACATTCCACGACATAATGGTTAGATCGGAGGGTCCACTAACGTTACATAGGCTGCCCATTGCGAAGACGGAGGAATAACATGAAACCACTTAGCAACTTTACAATAGGATTAGTGACTGTGATCAAGCATGTGAGCAACCAAACGTATCTTGGCAATTGCAATCGCCCCCCCACCCACCACCCAACCTTACAACCCAATTAGTAAGGCCCAGCATGTGCAAATGTCCAAAAAGTGTCAATTGTGCCAACATATACATGCAAATAGCCCAGAAAAGGCACATCCACAGATCAAAAGGGGAACCTTGGTATACACTAATGGGGGGGAGGCAACACCCCTTCAGCACACCAGCAATGGGGAACGATAAGTGTGCAGAATAAACATCCCAAGTTCACTTATGATGATGGAAAAGAGCAATGGAGGGGGATCGTATGAACCAGTTCATCCATGACATGAAAAGTTCCATGCTGGCTTCCGATCCGTTCTGTGATAGGGAGGGCCCAGCTCCGTTGGTCGTTGATTGAGCAATGTTTTTGTGCGTGCAATAAAATTCCAAGACTTCTGTGAGGCTGTCGAAGATGCAAGCTTTGCCATTTACCTCCACACGCAATCTTGCAGGGTACAGCATGCCATAGCGGAACCCAAGATTTCTGAGTGTTGCTTTCGCGCGATTAAACTTACGACGTGCCTCTTGAACCATTATTGTGAAGTCTGGGTAAAATGGCAGCTAGGAGCCTTGCCATGTTGTGAAGCCATGTTCGCGGGCCAGGCGCAGGGCTGTGTCGTTGTCTCTGAAGTTCATAACCCTGGCAATTATGGACCTGGGGGGACTGCCTGGGTTGGGACACGGGCCTAAACTCCGTTGGGTGCGCTCCACCACAAATCCTGACGTGAAGGAGTCTCTCCCAAACACATCCGCCAGCAGAGATTCTAAACAGGTGTCCATACGACCAGTGGCAGTAGATTCCAGAACCCCCAAAATGCATAGGTTATTCCGTCGACTTTGCGCTTCTTAATCTTCATTTTTTATTGCCACTTCTTTCAGGATACTGAATATGTAGCCCGCTATGTACTATAGCCCCTGTCCCTGTGGTCTGTGCGTTAATAGGGACCAGTGCGGGTGCAGGGTTTCCAGAGTTTTCGCCTGTTCACAGTGGGGTTGGCAATCCCAACGGCAGGCTTGTAATTCTGTAAGGGCCCAAGCTGGTGAATGCACAGGCCACTGAAGCGCCGAATTGTCAAGGGTGGGGGAGGCACCTAAGCTCTGGAGATGTCATACTCCACTTATCTACCTCTGTGATCCCAGTCAATCGACTGGATTGTGCTCGGTGAGCTTGTGCGGGACCGATTTCCCCGGAGCTATGCACAGCTCTCCCTCTCACCTTAGCGCGGGGACACACCGGTTGGTGTAACCAGGCGCTTTATAAACTCACTTTTACTTTTTACTATGGATGATTTAAAAATTTCTGTTAAAGGCTCCATGAACAGGTTGAAGAGCGTGGGTGAGAGCGCAGATCCCTGTGGAACCCCCAGCGTGACCGGAGATGGATGAGATAGGGACTGGTACACCTTGAAGCTTTGGGTTCTATTGACAAGGAATGAGGAGAACCAGTTTAGTACAGGCCCAGACAACCCAATCCTATGTTCCAAGAGGTCAATTAGGTTATTGTGTTTAACAGTATCAAATGCTGATGAAAGTCGAGGAGGATCAATAGGTAAGATTCGTTTTGATCAAGCATTCTTAGCGCATCATCTACAATGTGAGTGAGAGCGGATTCTGTGCTATGACCCTGGCAGACACCAGATTGCAATTGGTCCAGGAGTTGGAATTGATTGATGTGGTTACACAATTGAACGAGCACACATTTCTCCCGGAGCTTTGCCAACGTGGGGATGTTAGTGATTGGGCAGAAGTTATGTAGTACAGTGGGATCTGCAGAGGGTTTCTTTAAAATAGGGATAACTTGCCCAGATTTTAGGCAGTACGGAATAGCACCTTGCCGAAGTGAAGCATTGACAATCTTAGTCCAAAGTGGGAGTATAGAGGTTCTGATTTCAGAGAAGAGGTTTGATGGCAGGGGGTCGTTGTAATGATCAGATGGTTTCAGAGTAGCCGCAGTTTTGTGTTTAGTGCTTTCATCAAAGGTTTTGAAAAAGCTCCTTGATGCGTTGTTTTTTTTGGGGGGGAAGCTGAGCAGGCAGGGTGACATCCAATCAGGGAGGAAGGAGGGTATTAGGTGGGCTGATTGACAAGTGCTCCAGGGCTGACCATAGTTCAGCTTCGATCTTAGTAGTCTTATCCGCAAAGAAATCAATTAATTCTTCGCAGTTCGGCTGTGGCCCTCAACCCAATGCAGAGAGGTTAGGTTGACTGTTTGCATGAGACTTAATGAGTTCGAACAGTTTTTTGGACTTATTTTGCTTGCTTTAATTGGTTTCTAAAAAAGGTGTCTTTCGAGCATCTGATGCGTTTGTTATAGATGCTTCTTATGGATCTCAGATGGTTGAGATGTTCAAGGGAGGGAGAGGATCTCCACTGTTTTTCCGCAAGTCTTAAATTCTGTTTTTCAGTATTAAGACTATCATTGTTACATGGTTTGAAGACTTTGGAGGACAGTCTTTTTAGCTGTAGCGGTGCCACTGAGTCTAGAACACTTGTCATGGAGAGGTTATAGTGGGCCGTAATGTCATGGACATCAGACATGTTCACAGGAGGGGGCAGGATGTTATCGGAGAGAGCAATCAGATTGTGCGAGTTAATGTTTCGTAGACATCTTTTCCAGTGCCTGGGGTTCTTAGGCTGAACTCTACTAGCTCTTAAAGAATCCAGGATGAGGAAGGTAATGCAATGGTGGTCTGTCCAATCACACGGGACGATAGATTCCAGTTGGATGGTATTGAGCTTACCAATGACAAGAACTAAGGTAGCTCCTTGAATATGCATGGGGCTGTCACAAATTTGGATTAGGTTGAGGGCTAGCAGGAAGGATTTAAGGCTATTGACTGCCCCATCATTCATATCATTCCAGTGAAGGTTGAAATCTCCCAGAAAGATCTGAGTGCCATGGAGATCAGCGTTAGCTGAGATACTGTCCATGATCTGTTCTATAAAGGGAAGGTTGTCGCTTGGCGGGTGGTAGAACGTGTGCAATTTGCATAGGTGATTATTGCTAACAGCTACCTCAATACACAGGTATTCACACGACGGCAGGAGATCGGATTGTAGTTATTTGACTGTTAGATTGCTATGATGTATACAGGCGATGCCTCCAACTTGTCCGCTTGATTTATCCAACCTACTGATATCGTAGCTGGGAAGCACTAGAATGTTCAGGATGGGAGCAGCTGAGTCATTTAGCCAGGTTTCAGTCAACATTACAATGTCAAGGCCATATGCAAGGTTGAGGTCAGCAATGTCAGCAGCATGTCTTACTGCCGATCTGCAGTTAAGCAGCATGCATTTGAGTTTTGGGTTGGTGTCCAGTGAGGTAGTTAGTGGGGTGATGACTCTCGTGAGGTTGTTCTCATTTAAGGCTCCGGTGTTTAACCTAGGTTCCCTGAAAGGGACAGTAAGGATTGTTTCAATTCGGTGCATTTTTGTTTTGGTGGAAGAATGTGTTGGATAATATGAGAGTAGGAGGGAACGAATATCCCTGTCAGACAGTGAGGTTAAACATCTAGAGGGCCTTGAAGGTTCATTTGGATGGGGAGCGGTTTTCCAACTATAAGCGTTGTAGACCATGTAGGACAATGACCTACGAGTTGAGAGGGAAGCAGGGAGCCTGGTACTCCCGTTAGATGGGAACGTGTGGATAAGGTGAATAGTCATTGTGGAGCAGCTTAGTCTCGGGTTAACTGACAGCTCCTAGATGATATGTAATAGGCTTCGAAACTCTGCCTTAAGTTATTGGAGGTAAAGTGAGATCAGATTTAGTCTGGCTTCCAGTGAAGTGTGGGAATGGGAGTACGAGGCTAAGAGGAGGGGACCCTGCAGTGGGGGAGAACTAGTGAATGAGGGGATCAATAAGCCCGGTGGTGACTGTGAGTGCCAGGTGGGGAGGGAGTCTGGGACTTGGTGCTGGGGGCTCGGAGGGTTGGGTGGGATAGGGGAAGAAGGGTTAGATGAATATTGACCCCGAAGAACCTCTGGAAGCAGGCGAGGATTAAGGGGCGCATTGGGGGAAGAAATCAAGGGAATTACTGGGGCGATGCTGTGATCTATGGAGCTAGGGAAATCAGAGCTAGCAATTCTCGAGGAGGGGTGAGCATGCAGACTAGTATGGTGGCTGTACAGAAGAGGCTCATTCCCACCTGGCATTGAAGGAGAATTGTTATTACGTATGGTGGTAACTAAATGGGAACCCTTCTGAACTAAGGGAGAGTCAGAAGAGGAGTCTAGTATGAGAGAGGATAGACTTTGAGGAGACTGGGGGACCTCAGGGAAACTGGTGGCTCCTAGGGAGGGGGCAGATTTAATGTTAGCCATTGTATTCATGATGATGGGGGAAAAATTTTCAAACACAGCTAGGTTGCAGTCAGAAGCATGAATAAGGATGGTTCCGTTTTTGTAAAGGGAGATGGTGGCTTCTGCTCTATAAGCCGGGGAGGGCGCAACCATCACTCTAAGACCATGTGGAGTCTTCAGGGAAGTGGAGATCTGGAGCAGTGAGTAGATGGCCTCCCTCCATTGTGTATGTTGTTTGGTGTAGAAGATGAGATCATTTATGATTGCACCTTTTTTGATGGAGAAGTAGGGATCTGAGATAAGGGTTTTCGGTGGGTTTTAAGTAATCTATTTTTAAAGTTTGTTTGCAAAATTTTTTGATAGTTAGGGGGATATATAACTCTGAAATCATTATAGCCAGCCATCTCGAGGTTGGGAGAAATGGAATTCAAGGGTTTTGGATCCATGTCAGCGCTAGACTCAACAAGTGAAGTAGGAAGAGTAAGGAACTAGGGTAAAAGATCCAGAAAGAAGTCAGAGCAGTATCAAATTTATTCAATGTACCAGCTATCGGAGCATCTCAGGGGGGTGAGGTAAAGGTGGAGAGCATGGGTTTGAGGCGTAGGGTGCAATCAAGTCAGACCTTCCTCAGCAGGGTTCAAGGAGCAGGGAAGATGATAGGGAGTCACATGGAGCTGTGTAGCGGAGTTAGATATGTGCGATTCAGACCAAATTAGGGGGAGGTGGGAGTGAGGCAAGTGATCAGTCGATTCCCATTGACCACCACAGATTGACCAGGTTCACTTATGCAGACAAAACCTATGTGAGAACATCTATCTTGGACTATAATGACAGGAGGATGGCCGTGTCAACATAATTGTATGCGATGCCTTGGGTAAATTTTATTCTGTTTGCAGTAAGCAGTTCACGCAAGTAGTTAAAAGGAAACCTTAGAAACCAAGTATGTGGGATTGAGCTATATCGACCAATCCAAGATGGCCACCTTATGTGGAGGATGGAGCATACCTATTTCTATTTCCATGGCCAGCAGAGTATAGAGACCAGGGAATATTTAGGATATATATTCAATTTTGGGGGGAATTCACAAAAGAATCATGAGGTACTCATGGAAAGCTACAACAATCCTGGCTGTCTGGGAGTACTCACACGCCTAAGCACTTACACAGGTAAATGTACATAATGTACATGTACATATTTGTACATGAGTAGCATAAGTACAATTATAGTTTAATGAGGTATATATCCTGTTGTGGGAATATGGCCTGGAAATGTTTTGAATACTCACAGGCACCCCTGGCATGGATGACCTACCGCCCGTCCCATGGATGACTTACCGCCCGTCATGGGATATTATACCGTCTTGATTTAATATTGCAAATCCATGTACATGAATATTAAAGATGAATTACACTAACAAATCATGCTATTTGTGTATTGAAGTAGAACCTAGAAGCACAAATGGTTTCATGAATGAGTTATTTTGTTATGTGTTCTTTTTGTATTCTCAGCACTCTTCTACTCCTTATCTAGGTCTGCGGTTTGGATTTATACAGAGATAAATACATCTGAATATGGTTTCTTGTAAGGGTCTTTCAATAACAAAATAATGTTCTAAATTATGCTCTATGGCTTTCAAGAAACAGTATAGTTGAGTTGTGTGCTGTACAGTTTTGTGTATATTTATTTCTTATCATTTATTTATAAGATTTAGTATAGCAGGATCCAGCCCCACAAATGAGTGCTGGAACTCTCCATGTCACAGATAACAGTTTTGTATGCAGTAAAAATAGGGCTTTAAGTAGAAATAAAGTGGAACCCACATTTCTGTTATTTCCACAGTGTGCCCCTGCAGGAAAGTGGAGTTCTGTTGCCGTAACAACCCGCACTGTTTGCCAGATTTATGATGCACTTTCACTGAATGTGCCCTGGGACACTGCCAATCAGGTTCCCAGGGCCTGCGTTCTTTCCCAAAACTGTACCTTGGTTTTCACAATTGGCACACCTCTGGATATTTTAAAATGTACAACTGATACCAAGAGCCTTGTGACCAAAGAGGGCCTCTGAGGGCTGCAGCATGTATTGTGCCACCCTCAGAGACTCCTCACCTATCACATACACACTGCCATAGCAGGCTGTGTGTTTTGGTGCAGACAAAACCTAAGAGTCGAAATGGCACACCCACAAACCACTGTGTGTGGCATATGTAAGTCACCCCTATAGCAGGCCTCACAGCCCTAAGGCAGGATGCACCATACCACAGGTGAGGGCATTGCTGCATGTTCAATAAGCCCCTACCTTGTCTGTGCCATTCACAGACATTGTAAGTGCAGTGAAGCCAGTTTTCATTATTAACTCCACAGCTCCATGATAGCTTTACTAAAAGCTAAGATGTTTGGTACAAAAGGTCTCAGCACAATAAACCCTCACTGATGCCAGTACTGGATTTATTGAAAACTCCACTCAGAGGGAATCTTAGAGATGCCCCCAGGGAAATAACAAACTCTCTTGTATCCAGCTGACTGGTCTACACCAGCCTGTCACACACAGGCATGTTTCTGACCCCCTGAGGTGAGAGCCCTTGTCCTCTCATAGGTCAGAAACAAAGCCTGCCGGGTGGAGGTACTTCTCACCTACCTCCTAGCAGGAACAGCATTCAGGGCGGTGAGCCTCTATGGCTTCCTGCCTTTTTCAATGCTAGCCAGGGCCTCTCTAGCCAGTAGAGATGCCTGCCCCCATGTCCCGACCCACTTTAGGCGGAAAGGTTAGCAGGAAAATTAGTAGTCATGAGAGATGTGTCCCCTCCTTACCAGGACCAGCCCTAAGGTGCCCTCGGCTGATGTGACCCCCTCCTTAGGAAATCCTCCATCTTTAAAGGAAGGATTCTACCCAATCAGGTTAGGGGATGACCCCACCCCAAAGGGTTGGGACATACAAAGGGTGTAGTCACCCTAAAATGCAATTAGCCCATTGCCTACCATCTACCAGTATCTGTTACATCCCTGAATTCAGTATTAAGGGGCACCCCTGAACCTTGATCCTCAGATTCCTACAACATAAGAAGAAGATAGACAAAGAGGAAGCCAAGCAGCAAAGCAAGAAGACACCTATTGCCTTGGCTACAGCCCTACTGGCTTGTCTCCTACTTCTTGAGCCTGCAAAGTAGACAAAGCCTGTCCCATGGCCAGTGACTCCAAGAACCCCAGGAAGACTGCCACTCTTCAATAAAGACCAGATCTTCAGAAGACAGTGGCCCTGACCAGAACACTACAACTGTAAAGACCCCAGATCTAGGAGGATCTGTGACCTCTGCCCACTCTGCACCTGAAGCCCATGGCCCGAGTCTGAGTGGTCCACCTGTCCTGTGAAGTCTCCCCAGTGATCCTAACCTAATCCCCATCAGTTGCTGACCTATCCTGGTCTCCACAAAGTTGCCTGCAGTCTCTTCACGAAGGTTCCCCCTGACCGCGACCGGCTCCAGCAAAGAAAACCCGACACAAAAAAGTGAGGTAATTCAGTTTTGACTCCATTTTGTATTCCGTCGCCATTTTGTGTTGCCCTCACTCAGGCAGCTTGGTAAACCAAGTGTTTTTGCCCTTTGTACTGCTACGTGTCAAATAACCCCCCTTCCTTGTTGTGAAGCCAATTCCAGGAACTAGCCAAACTAACTAATCCTTGTCTAGGCTGACTAATCCTTGTCCCAACTATCTATTGGCCTTCAGTATTCTTTCCCTGCCCTATCTTATCTGTTGGCCTTCGTTATTCTTTCCCTGCATTATCCTATTTCTCAAGTTGTCCTTTGAAGCACACAAACACGTTCTGCCATTACTGATTGACCTATAGGTACTGTCATTGATTGACTTACGGGGTTGGACAATAACACGACTCAAGGGGGACGTTCTGGTCACATGGTGTCTTGTTTTAAATGTTTTCCTATTGGCTAATATTTGGTGCATGGGGAGTATTTTTCTGTGGGTGTATATGGTTATAAAAGACTGTGAGCCACGGAGTGAAGGGGCAGTCTCCTGAGAACCTACTATTGGTGTACTTCTGGGACAACTGTGCATAGCTGCAGCTAATAAATTTGGTTTTCTATGCTAACAAAGTATTCCGTGTCTCTGTACAACAAGGCAGGTGACCTCGGAGATTTCAGGCGTGCCTTGCGCCGCCAGGCCCTTCTCGGCCCGGTTCTACAACAGAATTTCCTGCATTCTCAACCCCCTGAATTTGGGGAGCCCCACCCACGATGCCCAGGTGTCCAGCAGCTCTCTAACTCACCTGCCCAGCCATTGGTCACCTTCCTTGAGCCTCCTGGTGCCGAGCCTACAGCCTCTGTGTGTGACTGAGAACCTCCATAGGAAGCATTGGGCACCCAATGCTGATTTACACACTGCATCCAGCTGCCCCTGTGCCACTGGTGGTGTAGCTTTGGGTGCTGTCTCGTGCCCCCCCCAAAGTGCTGATCTTAACCCTTGGGGTCTGTGCCATGAAACCATGGGTACTTACCTGGAAGATGTGCCTCTTCGAGGTGACCCCAGTCTCTATTGATTTACACCGTGCCCAGTGACCTCTGCACCCGGCCACCTCAGTGCCGCTAGTGGTGCAAAACTTACCTTAAACTGACCTTGCCCAGTGTTGGTTCAAATCCCCAAAGACTGGAAGAGTAAGTTGTATACTTACCTGTTAATGCATAACCCTGTTTCCTCCCATAGGATTGCATTGCATTTTGAAACCTATTGTATACAAAAGTCTATCTATTTCTATTGGAAAGTTCTACTGTTCTAAACTGATACTACAAAAATATTTCTATTACTGTAAAGCATTTTCTACTACCTTGAAAACCATTCTTACTGCATTTGAAAAGTATTACCGATTTTGAATCTGTTACTTACCTGCAACTACGGGCCCAATGTAGGTAATCTTATTTTACCGATTCCTAAATACCGAATTTTACCGATTCGGTATTTAGGAATTGGTAAATATGATGTAGGTAAAAAATCGGTAAAATTTACCGATTCGGTAATATTCCTTATTACCGAAACGGTAATACCGAATCGGTATTAAGGAATACCTTCCCATTCATTCCTAAGGGTCTGGAGTCCCATAAGAATGAATGGGAAGCCATTCACCATTACCGATTCGGTATTTACCGAATCGGTAATAGCGGGAGCATATTCAAGGGTAGCAGGGTGTCACATTGACACCCTGTTGCTCCCCTGAATCGTGCATGTGTGCACATGTGGCGCAAATACATGCCCTAAGGACATGTATGTCGGCCACATGGCACCTTAAAAAAGCAAATTATTGCTTTTTTAAAGGTATTCGGTATTTACCACCAACTTGTAGTTGGTGGTAAATAACGAATCCTTAAAGCAAAAATGCAGTCACTTAAGTGCTACCTACATAGGTTTTAAGGAATCGGTAATTTACCATTTCCTCAAAATAAGGAATCGGTATTTTACCGATTCCTTAAAATAAGGAATAGGTAAATTACCAAATCCTTTTTTCCAGCCTCCTACCTTAGGAAGTCTAAATACCGCTCGGTAACGGGAAATTCACCGATTTTCGGCCGTTACCAACCGGTATTTAGCTACCTACATCTGGCCCTTAGTTCCTCTTGGTCCTAGAAATAAAATAACAAAGTATTATTTTTCATACAAAACAATTGGTCTGGATTCAGTCTTTGAGTGCTTGCCTCAGTGTGTACAATACATTTTTAACCCCTTCGCTGCTAGCCTTTTCCCCTCCTGTGCTAAGCCTTTTTTTGGCGATTTGGGGTAGTGCGCGCTTAGGCCCCTGTAACTTTTTGACCACATAAGGTATCCACGCCAAATTTGCGTCCTTTTCTACCAACATCATGTGGATTCTAAAGGTGCCCAGGGTTTGTGGATTCCCTTGGAGGGGGTCCCAGAAATTAAGCAAAATACAGTGAAATTTTAGTTTTTTTCAGAAAAATGGGAAAAACGGGCTGCAAATGAAAGCCTCTGGGTTTTTCCCTGCAAATGTTATCATAAAAGGGTTTGTAGGGATGAAATCTCCATTTTCTCAGCTTTTAGGGAATGACAGTCTTTTGTCAGAGAACCAACATTTTTCACACAGTTTTGGCATTTTTCTGGGACATAGCCTATTTTTGCTATTTTTAGGGCTTTCAACCTCCTTCCAGTTAATGGTAGAAATGAGTTTGAAAGCAATAATGGATCCTGGAAAGCTATACATTTCCGAAAAGTAGATACAATTTTGAATTCAGAAAGGGGTCATTTGTCTAAATCCATGAAGGTTTCTTTATAGAAACTAACATTTAAATATTGGAATAATTGAAAATTAGTTGAAAAAAATAGGCTTTTGTCTCAACGTTTTCACCTATAACTTCTTGTAATTTTGACAGCTCTTTGAAAGCAATATACCGTTACATCCGTGTGACCTTCCTAGTTGTGGGGATATATATAGGACTTCTAGTTTCACCAAGAACCCGACGAACCCAAAGCCAAAAACTGAGCAGCAACTTTCAATGGTATTTTATTATTTACTGGGTATAGAGCATTTATTCTTGGAAAATGTATACATGGAAAAATCGGTATGAAAGACACCTATGTATTTCCTAATTGGTTTCAAATTTTAGAAACAGTGTATATTTGTACATTTTCAAAATTGGGAATACTCATACTAGCATTTGAATTATTGGGCATTTTTCAAAAATATGGTTTTTTTACACAATGTCTTTCATTGGGAAGGGAGAAAGGCATGAAAACTCAATAGGTAATAACAACAGTTGATTTACAAATCTGAATTACCCTAAGTCTCCCGATACAAACGGTACCTCACTTGTGTGGGTCGGCCTTGTGCCTACGACAGGAAACTGCGGCAAACGCAAGGTGTTCGCACCGCAATTTCGCAGTGAAAACAGGCCCTTTTTCGGCAAAGTGCCTACCTTTCGTTTTTGAACCCTAGCTCGGCCGGCCTCTAGGGAAACCTAGCAAACATATACATTTTTGAAAACTACACACCCAGGGGAATTCAGGATGGGGTGACTCATCTGCCTCCCACCAGGTTCTGTTACCCAGAATCTCTTGCAAACCTAACAAATTGACAAACAAAATGCATTTTCCTCACATTTCTGTGGTGGAAAGTTCTGGAATCTGCGTGGATCAACAAATTTCCACCCACCCCGCGTTTCCCCAGGTCTCTAAAAAAAAATCGTACCTCACTTGCCTGGGTCTGCCTAGTGCCTGCGACAGGAAACTGCGTAAAACGCAAGGTGTTCGCACCGCAATTTCGCAGTGAAAACGGGCTCTTTTTTGGCAAAATGACTACCTTTTGTTTTTTAACCCTAGCTCGGCCAGCCTCTAGGGAAACCTAGCAAATCTATACATTTTTTTAAACTAGACACCCAGGGGAATTCAGGATGGGGTGACTCATCTGCCTCCCACCAGGTTTTGTTACCCAGAATCCCTTGCAAAGCTAAAGAATTGTAAAAAAAAAACACATTTTCCTCACATTTCTGTGGTGGAAAGTTCTGGAATCTGAGTGGATCAACAAATTTCCACCCACCCCGTGTTCCCCCAGGTCTCCTGAAAGCAATTGGTACCTCACTTGCCTGGGTCTGCCTAGTGCCTGCGACAGGAAACAGCGCAAAACGCAACGTGTTCGCATCGCAATTTCGCAGTGAAAACTGGCCCTTTTTTGGCAAAGTGCCTACCTTTCATTTTTGAACCCCAGCTCTGCCGGCACCTAGGCAAACCTAGCAAACCTATACATTTCCGAAAACTAGACACCCAGGGAAATTCAGGATGGGGTGACTCAACTGCCTCCCACCATGTTCTGTTACCCAGAATCCCTTGCAAAGCTAAACAATTGTAAAACAAAACGCATTTTCCTCACATTTCTGTGGTGGAAAGTTCTGGAATCTGCGTGGATCAACAAATTTCCACCCACCCTGTGTTCCCCCAGGTCTCCCGAAAAAAATGGTGCCTCACTTGCCTGGGTCTGCCTAGTGCCTGCGACAGGAAACAGCGCAAGACACAACGTGTTCGCACCGCAATTTCGCAGTGAAAACGGGCACTTTTTTGGCAAAGTGCCTACCTTTCGTTTTTGAACCCTAGCTCTGCCGGCACCTAGGGAAACCTAGCAAACCTATACATTTCTGAAAACTAGACACCCAGGTGAATTCAGGATGGGGTGACTCAACTGACTCCCACCAGGTTCTATTACCCAGAATCCCTTGCAAACCTAAAAAAATGACAAAAAAAACGCATTTTCCTCACATTTCTGTGGTGGAAAGTTCTGGAATCTGGGTGGATCAACAAATTTCTACCCACCGCGCGTTCCCTCAGGTCTACAAAAAAAAATGGTACCTCACTTGTCTGGGTCTGCCTAGTGCCTGCAACAGGAAACTGCGCAAAACGCAAGGTGTTCGCACTGCAATTTTGCAGTGAAAAAGGGCCCTTTTTTGGCAAAGTGCCTACCTTTTGTTTTTGAACCCTAGCTCGGCCGGCCTCTAGGGAAACCTAGCAAACCTATACATTTTTGAAAACTAGACGTCCAGGGGAATTTAGGATGGGGTGATTCATCTGCCTCCCACCAGGTTCTGTTACCCAGAATCTCTTGCAAACCTAAAAAATGGACAAAAAAACGCATTATCCTCACATTTCTGTGGTGGAAAGTGCTGGAATCTGCGTGGATCAACAAATTTGCACCGACCCCGTGTTCCCCCAGGTCTCCCAAAAAAAATGGTACCTCACTTGCCTGGGTCTGCCTAGTGCCTGTGACAGGAAACAGCGCACAACGCAACGTGTTCGCACCGCAATTTCGCAGGGAAAACGGGCCCTTTTTTGGCAAAGTATGAACCTTTTGTTTTTGAACCGTAGCTCGGCCGGCCCCTAGGGAAACCTAGCAAACCTATACATTTTTGAAAACTAGACACCCAGGGAAATTCAGGATGGGGTGACTCAACTGCCTCCCAACAGGTTCTGTTACCCAGAATCCCTTGCAAACCTAAAGAATAGACAAAAAAATGCATTTTCCTCACATTTCTGTGGTGGAAAGTTATGGAATCTGCGTGGATCAACAAATGTCCACCCACCCCGTGTTCCCCCAGGTCTCCCGAAAAAAAAAGGTACCTTACTTGCCTGGGTCTGCCTAGTGCCTGTGACAGGAAACAGCGCACAACGCAACGTGTTTGCACCGCAATTTCGCCGTGAAAACTGGCCCTTTTTTGGCAAAGTGCCTACCTTTCGTTTTTGAACCCTAGCTCTGCCAGCACCTAGGGAAACCTAGCAAACCTATACATTTTTGAAAACTAGACACCCAGGGGAATTCAGGATGGAGTGACTCAACTGCCTCCTGCCAGGTTCTGTTACCCAGAATCCCTTGCAAACCTAAAAAATGGACAAAAAAACACATTTTCCTCACATTTCTGTGGCGGAAAGTTCTGGAATCTGCGTGGATCAACAAATTTCCACCCACCCCGTGTTCCCCCAGGTCTCCCGAAAAAAATGGTACCTCACTTGCCTGGGTCTGCCTAGTGCCTGCGACAGGAAACAGTGCAAAACGCAACATGTTCGCACCGCAATTTCGCAGTGAAAATGGGCCCTTTTTTGGCAAAGTGCCTACCTTTTGTTTTTGAACCCTAGCTCTGCCGGCACCTAGGGAAACCTAGCAAAAAAAATGGTACCTCACTTGCATGGGTAGGCATAGTGGCTGCAACAGGAAAAGGCCCAAATCGTACGGTGGAGAATTTAAAATAACCTATAGCAAAACTACCTTCTTTTTTAGGGGAGGCACCTGAGTTTTGGGCCCTTGGCTCGGCGGCAAACTTGTGAAACTACCAAACCCAAACAGTTCTGAAAACTAGACACCCGGGGGAGTCCAGGGAGGTATGGCATGCGTGGGTCCCCCAATGTTTTCCTACCCAGAATTCCTTGCAAACCTTAAATTTAGGGAAAAAAATCACTTTTCCAAACTTCTTTGCGTGGGATCTCCGTGCCGGCACAAATGTCCTACCACACAGCGTTCCCCTTGTTCTCCCGAGTAAAATGATACCTCACTTGTGTGGGTGGGCCAAAGCAGAACAGGCCAAAAATGTATTTTTAAGAAATTGTAGCATTCAGGATTGACAAATTAAGCACAGAAAATTCAACTGTTTTGGGGTCACAGGCCTTTGGCCCACCCACACAAGTGAGGTATCATTTTACTCGGGAGATCAAGGGGAATGCTGGGTGGTAGGACATTTGTGCCGGCATGGAGATCCCACGCAAAAAATGTATGGAAAAGTGTTTTTAAACCTAAATGTAAGGTTTGCAGGGATTTCAGGGTAGGAAAACATTGGGGGACCCACGCATTTCATACCTCCTGGACTCCCCCGGGTGTCTAGTTTTCAGAACTGTTTGGGTTGGGTAGTTTCCAAAGATGCCCGCCAAGCCCCGGGCCAATAGCTCAGGTGACCCCCCAAAAAAATAAGGTAGTTTTGCTTAAAGGTAATTTTTAAGTCTCCACCGTACGAACTGGGCCTTTTCCTGTTCCAGCCACTATGCCTACCCATGCAAGTGAGGTACCATTTTTTTTGGGAGATCTGGGGGAACGCAGGGTGGGTGGAAATTTGTTGATCCACCCAGATTCAAGATTACCTTAGTAACAGGAAACAGGCGGTATCCCTTCCCCCTTTCCAATCGGTTTTTTCCCCTGTCCCTCACGGTGTTCCCCAGGGCTCCTCCATCAGTCCGATTCTTTTTAATGTTTACTTGAAGCCACTGGTCACTTTAATTAAATCGCACAATATGACCACAGTAAACTACGCGGACGATACCCAGCTCCTTTTCTCCTGGGAGGGTGAGGACTCCATCTCTTTTGAAGCCTTCCATAACTGCCTAAGAGACATCGCAGGCTGGTTGCACCGGAACTCCCTCCAGTTTAACTCTTTGAAAACTGAGGTTATGTTCTGTCCCGCGAGCCGCATATCCCGCCCTCTGCCCACTGAGTTCTGGCCCCCGGAAAATTCCAATAATCCGCTACCTGTTACCACTGTTCGCAATTTGGGCGTCATGCTAAATTACCAACTGAGCATGGAAACGCAGGTCTCAAGAACAGTCGCTACCTGCTCAGCCCTTATGCGCTCACTGCGCAAAATCCTGCCTCTATTACCATCTTCAGCTCGAGCATTGATAGTCAGGTGCACTATCCTTAGTCGCCTTGACTATTGCAATGCTCTTCTGTTTGAATCTCCTGCGACACTGCTAGACAGACTCCAATGAGTTCAGTCGGCAGCTGCCAAACTGGCTCTTGGTTGGACCAGAAGATCCTCGGCCACTGCTGCCTTGGCCGAGCTGCACTGGCTTCCTTTGAAGCAACGCATCGCCTTCAAAGCCCTTTGCTTGGTCTTCAAGGCACTACACGGCGCAGGACCTAGACCTCTTCATCGTCTGTTCTCGTGGTACACCCCCACCAGAACACTTCGGTCCGCAACCGCCTGCCTTGTGAAAGTACCTAGATGCAAGAAAGCCAGGATTGGGGGAAGATCGTTCAGAGTGGCTGCGGCCAAGCTCTGGAACAGTCTGCCCGCCGAAATTCGCCAAATTCCACACCTCCTACCTTTCAGGAAGCGAATCAAAACATGGCTCTTCCCCCACCCCCTCCCCTAAGTCCGCCTACCCATAACTCACCCCCCCCGCCCAATAACCCAGGAGTAACTACCCAGCGCCAGGATACCTGCCAGGTGACAGCCGCGCTCTACAAATGTTTTAAATAAATAAAATAAAAATAAAACTTTCCACCACAGAAATGTGAGGAAAATGTGTTTTTTTTGGTCATTTTCTTTTAGCTTTGCAAGGGATTCTGGGTAACAGAACCTGGTGGGAGGCAGTTGAGTCACCCCATCCTGATTTCCCCTGGATGTCTAGTTTTCAAAAATGTATAGGTTTGCTAGGTTTCTCTAGGTGCCGGCAGAGCTAGGGTTCAAAAACGAAAGCTAGGCACTTTGCCACAAAAGGGCCCGCTTTCACTGCGAAAATTCCGGTGCGCCCACGTTGCGTTTTGCGCTGTTTCCTGTCGCAGGCACTTGGCAGACCCAGGCAAGTGAGTTACCATTTTTTTCAGGAGATCTGGCGGAACGCGGGGTGGTTGAAAATTTGTGAAAGCCCAGTGATGCCACACTTTTAAACACAGAAATGTTTGAAAAAAATAAGTTATTTCAGCTACATTTAAAGTTTGCTAGGGATTCTGAGAAAAGGAACGTTGGAGAATCCATGCAAGCCATACCCTCTTGAAAGCCCCCGGATGTCTACTTTCCAAAAATGTGTGGGTATGCTAGGTTTCCCTAGATGGCAACCGAGGAAGGAGTGAAAAACCCATGTAACCCCCCTAGCTAAACCAATTAGTTTTGACAAAATTAGTTGTTTACTTGTGCAGCGTGACAATTTGGGTGCAATATTGCTTAGAAAATATGACGGACATTGTGAGTTTTGCAGGATATTGTGGATACAATTAATTGTTAGATTTCACCAGAGAGACATCACCATGTAGTCCCATGGGTTTTCAAGAATATCTACAATTGGCAGGTTATTCGTAAGCAGAATGTACACTTTGGCACAGAGACTAAGAAAAAAAGATCCCTACACAGCCATCTATTCCTCAAACACACATACATACTGGTTGGATTTGGCACGAGGGCGAGTGATGGTTCAGTATATATAATTTTACTAACAAGATATTTCACAAAAATGAAATGCACTGTCAATTACATGGACAAAAAAACTGAACCAATGCCTCGCAGTTCGTGAGCTGTAAAGCCACTTCAGGGCACCAACCGCTTTACAGGCCATTCACACACCTTTCATACCTGACACACAGAAGACCATTCACTTCACCAGGCACAAAAGCAACACATCACAACATTTACAAAAAAAGTGACAAGGTGCGTCCTGCTTAAAAAAAAACAAAAAAAACACTGACAACAAGTTGTCAAACACACACACATACTGGTTGGATTTGGCACGAGGGTGAGTGATGGTTCAGTATATACCATTGTATTAGCAAGTGATTTCACAAAAAATGAAATACACTGTTAATAATGGAAAGGACAAGAAACTGAACCATTGACTCACAGCTCGTGAGCTGTAAAGCCACGACAAGGCACCAACCGCTTTACAGGCCATTCACACACCTTTCATACCTGACACACAGAAGACCATTCACACCACCAGGCACAAAAGCAACACATCATAACATTTACAAAAAAAGTGACAAGGTGTGTCCTGCATCAAAAAAACAAAAAAAACACTGACATCAAGTTTTCAAACACACACACATACTGGTTGGATTTGGCACGAGGGTGAGTGATGGTTCAGTACATACCATTGTATTAGCAAGTGATTTCACAAAAAATGAAAAACACTGTTAATAATGGAAAGGACAAGAAACTGAACCATTGACTCACAGCTCGTGAGCTGTAAAGCCACGACAAGGCACCAACCGCTTTACAGGCCATTCATACACCTTTCATACATGCGACACATACAAAACATTCACACCGCCAGCCGCGGACCCATCACATTACTAGACTTCCACCAGCAGACAACGCCAATCAAGGGCCCATCACTTTCACACGCCAACATTCCTGACACAGCAACAACACAAACTCATGGATTACATGGAGTGGCGCTCAACTAGCACTGTGTGTAGTAACCAGCATTAAGTCACTTCCCACACACCGCCAGCAAAGCACCAGTCCACGCACACCACCAGCCAAGTACCAGACCACACACACCGCCAGTCAAGCACCAGACGACGCACACCGCCATGCAAGTACCAGTCCACACACACACCGCCAGGAAAGCACCAGTCCACAGACACCGCCAGCCAAGCACCAGTCCAGGCACACCACCAGCCAAGCACCACTCCAAACACAACACCAGGCAAGCGCAAGAGCACGCACACCGCCAACCAAACACCAGACCACGCACACCGCCAGGCAAGCACCAGTACACACACACCGCCAGGACAGCACCACTCCACACACACAGCCAGCCAAACACCAGTCCAGGCACACCACCATTTAAGCACCAATGCAAACACACCAACAGGCAAGCGCTGCACCATGCACACCGCCAACCAAACACCAGACGACACACACCACCAGGCAAACACCAGTCCACACACACCACCAGGCAAGCGCCACTCCACACACACCGCCAGCCAAGCTCCAGCCCAGGCACACCACCAGCCAAGCACCAATCCCAACACACCACCAGGCAAGCGCAAGACCACGCACACCGCCAACCAAACAACAGACCACGCACAACGCCAGCCAAGCACCAGTCCACAGACACCGCCAGACAAGCACCAGTCCACAGACACCGCCAGCCAAGCGCCAAACCATGCACACCGTCGGACAATGGACACTACACGCAAACCAACATCATACTTTAGGTTTTAAAAAAAATAAATAAATAAATAAACAAATTACAAATTGATACAAATCTACTAACACAACAACTAAATCTAAAAACACTACACAAATGCCAACTTTGAAACTGAACAATAAGTTTTAAAGATTAAAGACCAACCAGTTCACTTTAACACTCATGGATGCTCCCAAAAATTCTTTTGCGTGTGGTACAATCTAAAACAAGCAGGTACACACAGCCCAGGGTTTGAAGGGCAGTCGGGGCAGTACATACGAACCTCCTTCCGCAAACCTCTTTGCCAACAGACTCTATAACTCCGACTGGGAAAGTCTTTTGAGGTTGTAGGAGGAATTTGATCAGGAAAGTCGCGATCTTTCAATCTGGCAACATCCTCCACCACTCCAACTCTAGGAACACTTGCCTGTTCCACTAAAACAAGGCTGCCTATTACAGACTCCTGAAACTTTACAAAAGTCATCGTTCACTGGGGACACGATTTCTGGAACACAACAAAAGCATTAAAGGTTGCCAAGTGGAAAAGATGGATAGCCAACTTCTTGTACCAAATGTAAGCCTTACGAAGAGCAGCATACGGTTCCAACCTTTGATCTACTCTGTCAACACCACCCATGTGCCTATTATAGTCAATTATGCACACAGGTTTGCGCGCTTCTGCAACCTGACCCCAAACAGTTACCGGTTCAGTGCTTTCATCATGTATGGAAGTCAACATGTAGACATCTCGCCTGTCTGAAAACTTCACAGCTAGAAGCTCCTCACAATGCAACACACTGCACTGTCCCCGAGCAAGCTTTTGAAAAACAAGTTCTTTGGGGAAAACTTTACGGTTTGAGCGGATTGTGCCACAAACAACAGTGTCCACTTTGGCCAATTCCCTGAACAACCGCACACCAGTGTAGAAGTTATCTACATGTAAATGATGGCCTTTGTTAAAAAATCCACGACCAAGTTCCCACACAATTTTCTCAGTCACTCCAAAAGTCGACAGACAACCAGGGGGGTTAATCCTGGATTCTTTACCGGTGTACACCCTGAAATTAGAGACATATCCAGTCGTACTGTCACACAGCATATAAAGTTTAATTCCATAGCGTGCCCTCTTGCGAGGAATGTATTGCCGAAATACCAAGCGGCCCTTGAACAACAGCAAAGACTCATCCACTGCAATTTCTTTCCCAGGATAAAAGATCTCAGGAAATCGATCGACGAAATGATCAATGACAGGCCGAATCTTGAAAAGACGGTCACAATCAGGGTGATCTCGTGCCAAAGGAGAACTATTGTCAACCAAATTTATCATCCGAAGCAGAAGCAAATACCTATCCCGACTCATGACTGACGTAAATATAGCTGTTGCCATCAAGGGACTAGTAGACCAATATGAAGCCATTGATGGTTTCCTAAGCAAGCCCATCAAAAAAGTGAAACCCAAAAACTTTTTCATCTCCTCCAAATTTGTGGGAGTCCACCGGGTAGCTCTAGCGTGGGGCTTAAGGCTGGCACTGTTCACCCTCAAAAAAAATTCTGCATACAAATTAGTCTGCTCTACAATCTCAGCCAAAAACACATCATCCATAAACAACTTGAAAAAAATCAATTGGGAAAAAGTTTTCAGTGTTCACCCTACACCCTGGAATACCAGTAAATTCAGGCAATGCCGGCTGCACCATGCCTGGTGCAACCCAGAGGTCAGAACTTTCAATGTCAAGTCTTGCAGCCGCAGGCTGCCGACCAGCTGCCTCTTGTCTCACTACACCAATTGGAAGTCTAGCAGCCCCAGGCTGCAGCCCAGATGCCTCTTGCCGCACTATTGGCACAGCAATGTCCTCCGCAACCACAGGCACTTCATCCACACCAAAAGTAGCTTCATCAGCACTCAGAGTATCTTCATCATCAGATGAAGCCATGTGTAGAGAAAACTCACTACCTGAATCTTCACCTCCCACCTCTGGCTCAGAATCAGAGTCAGTCTCTGGACCATGGTCAGAGGAAGAATCAAAAAGCATTCCAACAACTTGCTGAGCAGTAATCCGGCGGCTAGCCATTATCCTTACAAATAAAGGGGTCTGCACAAACAACTCAACAACCCCAACACTGGGCAAAGTAAGTAAAAAAACGTAAGCCTTTATCACAAATATCTATATATTGAAAAGATATACAATTAGCATACAAGAGACAGCTACACTCACCAGTACCTACTCTGCAAAGACACAGCAAATAGGAAACGATATCCCACTAGAAAGAAGAAAAAAAAACTTACATCTACAGAAGTACACATCAAGAACAAATGCAAAACATGTTTTACAATCACAAAAAACAGAAACCAAACATACTTGTATTATTACACACTTTGCAAAAAAACAATTACATTACAATTGAAGAAAAAAAGGTCTCTTACCAAACACATGCAACTACACAAACAGCAGAACAACAGAACCACCAGTAACGGAACCGCACACTGCAACAATCTAAAGAGAAAAAAAACAATACACATTAGAAGAAACAAAAACAACACACAATACAACAGGCTATGTCACAGGGTATGTCACAAATGGGGTCTCTGTCCCCATGGGGGGCAGAATAAAAATCATTATAAACGTGGCCCCCTGGAAGCAACCCTACGGAGGGCAGAGAGGCCAAATAAAGACACTAATCTGCCACCAGAGGGGGCAGAACATACTTTTGAAAACAAATGGGCCCAAGGAAGTGACCCCAGGCCAAGGGGTTGCTTCCTATAAAAAAAAGCAATCCCTGGAGTCTAGTGGGCTTTTCTATCCCCCCCTGGGTCCAGAAACGGTAAAATAAAGCAGCTGATCTGCCCCCAGGGGGGGCAGAACAGTCTAACATATTCATACTGCCCCCTGGAAGCGACCCTTGCCCAAGGGGTCGCTTCCTTTATAAAAACAACAATCTCTGGTGTCTAGTGGGCTTTTCTGCCCCCCCTGGATCCAGATTCAGCCCAAACACCGGCCGATCTGCCCCCAAAGGGGGCAGAAAAGTCTAAAAAAAAAGTGTTGGCCCCTAGGAAGCGACCCTTACCCAAGGGGATGCTTCCTTTATAAATAAAATACAATCCCTGGTGTCTAGTGGGCTTTTCTGCCCCCCCCGGGTCCAGATTTGGCCCAAAAACCGGCCGATCTGCCCCCAGGTGGGGCAGAAAAGTCTAAAAAAAATTGAGGGCCCCTAGGAAGCGACCCTTACCCAAGGGGTCGCTTCCTTTTTAACTAAAATACAATCCCTGGTGGTGGCAGAAAAGTCTGTATTTAAATTTGCCCCTACGGAAGCGACCCTTGCCCAAGGGGTCGCATCCTGCACACATTATTTAAATAAAGAAACAATCCCTGGTGTCTAGTGGGGGCATTTCTGGTGCTGGATCGTGACGCTGTGCGCGATCCTGAACCAGAAATGCCCTGCTTTGGTACATCAGGGGAGAGGAAACACTGTTTTCTCTACCCGATGCTTCAAGGCACCGAGAAACGGGCCCCCCGCCCCACCGGAGCACCAAACACTTACCCTTCCTCTGGACGCGCTGGCTTCCAGCGCGTCCAGCGCTTCCTAGCGCGCGCCGACGTCACAAGGAAGCGTGGGGGGGCCAGGGGGTGGCAGCGGAAAGTCTTTCGCTGCCACCCCATCTGAAAACATCAGGATCGATGCCCCAGGGGGGGAGCGCCAGCGCTCCCCCAGAGGGCTGTGCTGATGACGGAGCGGTTCCGTCAGCACAGCCCAACCGACGCTGATGACGGAACCGCTATAGGCCTGATTCACAGAACTAACTTACTACAAAATCCTAAACTTACTACCATTTTGGTATTCACAGACAGAAGACACTTACTCATTTTGGTATTCACAGAAGGTACTTACTCATTTTGGTATTCACAGAATGCACTTACTCATTTTGGTATTCACAGAATGTGCTTACTCATACTAACTTTATGTCCGCACTCGGGCCGGAGATTCCGGCCCAGTGGTGGAGATTCCAGCCTAGTGGTGGAGATTCCGGCCAAATCTCCACCACTGGGCTGGAATCTCCGGCCCGAGTGCGGACATAAAATTAATATGAGTAAGTGCATTCTATGAATACCAAGATGAGTAAGTGCATTCTATGAATACCAAAATGAGTAAGTGCCTTCTGTGAATACCAAAAATTAGTAAGTACCTTCTGTGACTACCAAAATGAGTAAGTGCCTTCTGTCAATACCAAAATGGTAGTAAGTTTAGGATTTTATGGTATGTTAGTTCAGTGAATCAGGCCCTATACCTTCATTTGGTTTAGTATATACAGAGCCAGCTTCCTACATTGGTGGATGAGTGGTGGGCTGTACGACTTGCATTTGTTGGACTACTTAGTCAACACATGATCACACGACTACAATCCTAAATTGCCTTTAGGTTGAACTCATTTTTGAATTGACAACTTTTCCTACATTTTTAAAAGTCTTGTTAGGACCTTGGTTAAATCCCTACCTACTGTACTTAGGGGTAAAAGTACTTAGATGTTTTTTTAGCCCTTTAATGGATGCAGAGAACATGGTTGAGCAGCTCGACCTGACCCCTTACCTCCGTCTCAAGATGGGCGAGCTATGGTCTCTCTATAAACGTAACCTTTTCGCCACGGCGCGAATTCTGCCGCGGCGCGGGTGGGGCAAGGGTGTGGGTGTGGCGCTCCTCTACTTTTGACGGCTCCATGCCGTCATGAGTCACAGGTGGCGTGTGCTCATGATGGCATGGAGCCGTCATGACCACGCCCACTCACTAAGTCGCCCGCACAGGCGGGGAATTCGTACTGCGTGGGTGGAGCGGCAGTTGCTTGAGGGCTCCACGGCGTCATGAGCACACGCTGCCCGTGACTCATGACGGTGTGGAGCGGTCATGAGCACGAAAGTGGTTAAAACGATAAAAACTGATTCCAATCCTACCAAGGTCCAGCCCCAGGAGCTCTTGGCAGAATATGCAAGGACCCACACTTCTAAGGGGGATGAACCCCAAGCAGAAGGAATAAGTAGTGATAAGGAGGTCAATTCCAAACCCCCTCACCCACATATAGAATATGAGGCCACTGGGTCCATCTTTTTTAAAGTAGTGGTTAGGGGACCTAGACCCCACACAGGTGGAACAGGCGCCCTAATGAAGAGGACATCCTTTTAGAAAAGTTGGCCAAAAGACTAGCCCTGGAGTATAGACTCCTGGCTCTAGAAAATGAGAGAGTAGAATTGGGTCTAGCACCCATAAATGGTGGCAGCAAAATAATACCTAGGGACAAAGAACCTTCTAATGACCCTAGAATACCCAAAGGGATTGTCCCCAAACGTGAGGAAGGTGATGATATCACAACATGGTTCCCAGTCTTTGAGAGGGCCTGTGGAAGGAGACAAGTAAAGAAGTCACACTGGGGAGCACTGCTTTGGGAACTTTTTACTCATAACAGCAGGGACAGACCCCTGACCCTTACTGGGGCAGATGCTGAGTCCTATGACCACATGAAGGGCACCCAGATTGAGAGGCTTTGGACTCAAAACTGAGGAGTATAGAATTAGATTAAGGGGGGCTCATGAAACCTCAAGTCAGTCCTGGGTTGGCTTCATAGCCTACTCAAAGACAGCACCATGTGACTGGTTAACTGGAAGTGAAGTGCATGCTTATGATGGGTTTTATAATTTGTTTATGAAAGAACACATATTAATCAATTGCACTAAAAAAAAGTGGCATCAGTATCTGGTAATCCAGGTCCAATTTCTCCCAAGCATTGGGAAAGAAGGAAGACCAGTGGGTCAAGACTAGAGTGACCAAGACTATCACTGGGGGTACCCAAAAGAAAAGGTTTACAAAACCTCCCCAGGGGAAAGAGGGCAAACATCCTAAAGATAAAAATAAGGAGTCCCAGGTAGCCCCCCAAAACCCTGTCCAGGAGGGTGGGCCCAAAGATACCTCACAAACTAAAACTGGGAACCAAGGTAACCATTGGGATGGGGCATGGTGTAACAACTGTCAAAAGACAGGTCACAAACCCAAAGACCCTAGCAGTCCTAAAAACTAAAACATTAGTGTAGCTCCAAGTGTTGCCAGTGTAGCCTATGAGGGTAGTCTCTTAGATGAAGAAGTCCACATAGCCTTCAACTGGAAAGTGGGTTCAAAAGGCGAGTTGGAGATTCCAGAGGGGAGTAGACACTTCCACCACCTACTAGGGAAAAGAATCCCAGCCACAGCCCTGAGAGATATCTGTGCCAGTCACCCAAATTGATGCATGACAGCTTGGTACTCTCAAACCAGTATGTCCCAAGGGAGACAAAAAGAGTAAGGGTTATCCCAGGGGGTGTCACTGTTATGCCTGTGGCTGTAGTGCCCCTAGAAATAGATGGGTCCCTTATTTGAAGAAAGGTGGTAGTCAATAACAACCTTCCCCTTGACTGTTTCTTTGGTAATGACCACCCAGATGTTGGTCTGAGCCAAAGTAAGGTACTGGTCCGGTGCCAGTCCTCACCCAAGGATTCTGAAGGGGGTGGGGTGAACATGCAGCTAGAGCGAATAAGCCCCAAAAGAAAAAGAAGAGAAAGTGTAGGAAATGTGGACAACTGTTAGCAACATTTCCAGTGGATCAGGGAGATTATAACCCAGTAGGGGAAAACTCCAAAGTTGGCTAAAGAGCTGCCTAATCAGAAAACTGTAGAGCCTGAGTTGGTGGCTCCTCAGCTGACAGAAGAGAGGGTGGAAAATGGGTGTTCACTACCAGGTGTGGTGGTCCCCACTCTAAAACAGCAGACAGGCATTCAGAATCCAAGGAAGCCTGTCTGTTAGCCCCTTCACCTACCAGTGAAAAGCTAAAGGTGTGGTTCTGGGCACTGACAGCTGTCAGTGGCCTCTGCAGGGTGTTAGCCTTCATGGCTGCACTGTCCTTGGCATGGTGGTCTAGCCCCATGCCAAATAAAACATTGGGTCCCCCTGACCCTGTTGGTCATGTGGGGTTACGCAAGCTGTGGGTAACCTCTGTGGGTAAGCTGGATGTTGCCCTAGCTAAGTTAAAATTTGCAGAGGTAGACACCTATAATCCCAAACTAAAAAGATGGGGTAAAGACACTAAAGAACTAGGAAAGGAGCATTGGGATTTAGGTCCAGAAACTGTTGAGTTAGGCCAGCTCCCCAAGGGGACTGACCTGAACAGAAAGCTGTAGTCCCGCATCTTTCAAACCATTTCCTCTACTCTTCCTCGCCTGAAATACTAGGAATACTCTCCCTGCTTTGGCTGAGTCCCCTGGCCTTTGGGCTAGGAGTGGGGGTGGGGGGGGGGGGTTATGTAGGGAAGTGGGTTTCTGTTGTGCAACCCCCCCCCACATTTTGCCAGATTTGTCATGTACTTTGACTGAATGTGCACTGGGTCCCTGACAATCACGTTCCCAGGGCATGAGTTATATCCCAAAACTGTATTTTTGTTTTCACAATTGACACACCTCTGGTCCACATATAGGTCCCTTGTAAAAGGTACCACTGGTACCAAGGGCCTTGTGACCAGAGAGGGCCTCTGAGGGCTGCAGCATGTATTATCCCACCCTCGGAGACCCCTCTCCTAACACATACACACTGCCCTTTCAGACTATGTGTTTGGTGCAGACAAAACTTAAGAGTCAACATGTACACATCCCTGTGTACCATGCCCACAAACCACTGCCTGTGGCACAGGTAAGTCACCCGTCTAGCAGGCCTCACAGCCCTAAGGCAGGGTGCGCAATACCACAGGTGACTGCATAACTGCATGGCCGGAATTACACTACAGTGTCTTTGCCATTCACAGTCATTGCAAGTGCAGGGAAACCATATTGAGTACTTGGGCTGGGAGTTGTCGTTACGAACTCCATAGCCCCATTATAGCTTTACTGAAAACTAAGATATTTGGTACAAAACTTCTCAGCACAATAAACCCACACTGATGCCAGTGTTGGATTTATTGAACCATTTACTCAGAGGGCATCTTAGAGATGCCCCCTGGAAAATGACCAACACCCTTGGGTCCAGCTTGACGGGTCTGAACCAGCTTGCTACGCACAGACATGTTTCTGACCCCCTGAAGTGAGAGCCCTTGTGCTCCCGTGGGTCAGAAACAAAGCCTGCCTGGGTGGAGGAGCTTCTCACCCATCCTCTAGCAGGAACAGCAGTCAGGGCAGTGAGCCTCAAAGGCTTTCTGCCTTTTGTAATGCTAGTCACAGCCTCTCCAGCCAGTGGAGATACCCGCCCCCATGTCCCAGACCCACTTTTGGTGGCAAGGTAAGTGGGAAAATTAGTACTCAGGAAAGATGTGTCCTGTCTCTGCCAGGACCACTCCTAAGGTGCCCCAGACCTGGGTGAACCTCTCCTTAGGAAATCCCCCATCTTGAATGGAAGGATTCTACCCAATTAGGTTAAGGGATGCCCCTTCCCCAAAGGGAGGGAACACACAAAGGGTGTGGTTAGCTTAAAAGGCAAGTTACTCATTGGCTACCAACTGCTAGTACCTGTTAAGCCCCAAATTCAGTATTTAGGGGCACCCCTGAACCTTGATTTTCAGATCCCTGCAACTTAAGAAGAAGACAGACGAAGAGGACGCAGTGCAGCAAAACAAGAAGACGCCTACTGCCTTGACTCAGCCCTACCAACCTGTCTCCTGCTTCTCGAGCCTGCAAAGAAGACTACGCCTGTCCCGTGGCCAGCGACCTCCAAGAACCTCAGGAAGCCTGCTACTCTTCAATAAAGACCAGTTCTCCAGGCGAATCCAAGATTTCTGGCCACTCTGCACCCGACACCCACGGCCGGAGTCTGAGTGACCCACCTGTCCTGTGAAGTGGCACCAGTGATCCTGACCTCATCACCATGGGTGGCTGACCTCTCCTGTTCTCCACAAAGTCTCCTGCAGCCTTCTCACAAAGGGTCCCCCTGACCGCAACCACCAAAGAGTACCCGACACCAAAAGGCACCACTGTATTCTCAGCCCCCGATCTTTGGATAGGCAAGCCAACAGTGCTGATGTGTCCAGCAACTCTCCAACTCACCTGCTCAGTCATTGGTCCCCTTTGTTGAGCCTCCTGGTCCGAGCAAGCAGCCTCTTTGTGCGACCGAGAACCTCCATAGGAAAGCATTGGGCACCCGGTGCTGATTTTCACCCTGCACCCGGCCACCCCTGTGACACGGGTGGTATAGCTTTGCATGCTGCCTTGTGGATCCCCATGCTGATCTTAACCCCAGGCCCTGTGCCCTGAGGCAGTGGGTACTTACCAACAAACCATGCTTCTTTGAGGTGCCCCGAGTCTCAATGGATTTACATTGAGCCCAGTGACCTCTGAACCCGGTGCCCCAGTGCTGCTGGTCATGCAACACTTGCCTTAAACTGAACCTTGCTCAGTGCTGGTCTAAACCCCCAAAGACTGGAAGAGAAAGTCATGTACTTACCTGTTAATACATAGCCCTGTTTTCCTCCCATAGGATTGCATTGCATTTACAAACCTGTTGCATACAAAGTCTATCTATTTCCATTGCAAAGTTCTACTGTTCTAAACTGATACTACAAAAGTATTTCTATTGCTGTAAAGCATTTTCTACTGCCTTGTAAAACCATTCCTACTGCGTTTGAAAAGAATTACTGCTTTTTAAAGTGTTACGTACCTGCAACTGAGTTTCTCTTGGTTCTAGAAACAAAATAACAAAGTAATACTTGTTGAAACAAAACAATTGATCTTTATTCAGTCTTTGAGTGTGTGCTATCATTTCCTGCGTGTGTGTACAATAAATGCTTAACACAGCCCTCTAGTAAGCCTAACTGCTAGACAATACTACCACAAATAGAGCTTTTAGTATTATCTACTTCAGCCTCTGAGGATCCACTGGGCTCTGTGTGCACTATACCTTCCTTTGGTATAGTATATAGAGAGCCAGCTTTCTACACCCCCGAAGAGTATATTGCTTTCTCTTTGAGCTTTCTGGTATGCCATCCAAATATATAACACCACAACTGACAAACACCTAAAAGCAACCAGGACTATTGGTTCAGTCAATTGTTGTTAGCGGTTTAGGATAAATGAGTAACAACAATATTTTGTTGTCAATAATGAATATTAAAATGTTTCAATTCTGAAATTATGAGACTGCATTAAACCTTACTGAGGCCTGTGGAAGGGGTGCTGGTCTTTAGTGTCTCATCCGCTTCTGTTATGTTCACTCTATATTAGACATGCGTGCCCTTTTTCTCTCCACATCGCATCATCTGCATATCTTATATCTTTTCTTAAGAAAGCACTAAGGGCGAAACAAAATTTGGTATCCCCTGTTATTTGCCCACTTTTCCAGTCTGCGGGTTGGAAAAAAAATTGAGGGTGGGTGAAGGGGAAAGCGAAAGGAGAGCCATGAGAAAAAAAACATTGAAAAAGCAGACAAGGGCGCCTGCAGCTTCCAGAAATAATGTTTAAATGCACTTTCCTTTGGAGCCATACAGGAGAATACTGCTGCAGCAGCTCCTACGCACCTCTTAACTTCTGCGCCTTGGGCATGGGCCATGCTCGCACATGGTAAATGTTCAGCCGCGGACGGTGGAGGGAGTTCAGTGGGGCAGAAAGGCGGGGTGGGGGAAGGGCAGGGTGGGGGCACACTAAAGAGCGGAATATGGATAATTGGAGGCAAGTAAAGAATTAAATACATGAAATGAATTTTGTAGCGCGATCTGCATCGCATTTTGCAATGCAGGGCGCGCTACGAAATTAATTTTATTAATTTCATTATTTACTTACCTCCAATTATCCATTTTCTGGGGTTTAGTACCCCCCACCCTGTCCCTCCCCCGCCCCCGCCCCGCCTTTACGCCCCACGGAACTCCCTCCACTGTCCGCCCCTGTACATTTTAGTCCTCTTTACACCTCATCTCTTTCCTCTTTACTTACATCTGATAGTACTTTCCCATATCTCCTTTTAAAAAAAAAAAAGTCTGAGTTTTAGATAATGTGAACTTGACCCGAAGGTATTAGAGCACTTTACATGAGCACCAGTTGCATTACAGACGGATACATTCATGTTTTGTTAGGGACAGGGAGATTAGGTGATTTGCCAAGATTCACAGGATGTTGAGTGTCCCTGCTGAGACTCGAACCCGGTTCCCCAGCATCGAGGGCGATCGCACTAGTCGTAAGGCCTCATTCTCTCTCCACTCCTTCACTTCAGCAAACTCTAAACACGTGATGTAAACACTGCATTTTCTTTTAGATTCACCTTAGCAATATTTTGACAACTGTGTACATCCCTCACACACATTTTCACAAAATCACAATTCCAAATGGAATATGTGAACATTGCTCTGTGTGCTCTGCAGAGAGGCCAAGGATTGGATGACCATATATTCTGAAAACCTTTTGACTCACTGACAGTTACTGTGAGAAGCTCACACTGCTTTTAGCCTCAATTCCAGAGGTATTAATCATGGCCCTATAAAAACATGGAGGTAACAAGTTTAAAGTATGCACTATATAGGAAAAATACATACTCTACACGGGAAAAACAAGAGCCCATTATCCTGGAAATAGCTATGTACTTTTAGGGTTTGCACGATTAAGTACAACACAATATAAACAGAAATTACATCGCTGGAATGGAACAATTTAACGTTTTTTTACATTCATTCGGAGATCGATCAGTGTTTTTACCATTAGAGTTGAGAGTATGAACATAGAGCGCTATAGGAACCCGCTTCAATGTCGACTTTAAATTACTGTAAAAAGAAAAAATTATATAACTGAAGTCTATATCGATAACTGAAAGGCATGAGGTAACATACTTATAATAGGACAGAACAATATATACACAGAGTTGCATACAGGTAGGACAAAAATGGAATTTGAACAGGTGATGTACACATAAGGGTTTAAACTGCTACAGAAACAAACACTGATCTACAACATTTCTGCCCTTACCAGAGCTGGAGTTTAGTAAATGAATCTTGCACCCTGCAGACTCCTGACTACTGTGCTCTTGTATTATTTTGCACGCGGTTGTTTTGTCTTGCTATTTATCCATATAAAAAGCATCCCTCGGGCAATACCTATGGCCCTTTGACCTCCAGTAGCTCACGAGATCTTCTGATCTCCTTAGACTGCCAGAACGCTCCCTTAAAGGCGTGGACTCTGAAGGCCTATTTATCCTGGAATGCACAGATGAGGCAGCTGCAAACAACGCATCAGGCAATCAGGCTGCCACAAAACTGAAATGTTTATGTTTCAAGACACTTATCATTTTCCAAAATATATGTTGTTTTGTGGGCATGGTTTTATGGTTGTGTTGTAATTAGTTTGTTATTGTTATTTGGTCAAAATTGGTAGGGGCATTGCAAACTCGTGTAAAGAATTACCGAAATTATGTGTTGGGTTGAACCTGAGCGGTTGTTAAATGTTGTGTAGCATATTCCTGCTGAGCAAACCAAGATGAAAGCTGGGGATTTTCGAAATGCTTTGAGGGTCTGAAAAGCATTATGCATAGCATGCCAAGACAAAGTACGTAATTAGAGTATCTCAAAAGCGATCTTTCAGCTGTCTGGCTACAGAAGGTGACGTTTTATTAAAATGTAATACAAATCGAAACATTCTGGATCAAAATAAATCACGGAACCACCATGGAACACATTCTTTTACTGCATATTGTTCAGATATATCATATGACTCCAACTTTATAGCATTTGCCCTAAGAGCAGTGCCAAAGACAGCATGGTGCGGTGTATTTTCAGCTCACCTTCTTTTTGAAGCTGTAGTGCACTTTGTATACTTGTAAAGTGCTAATAGACTCGTATTGCCCACGGTGAAACAGGAGTCCAGATAAAGGCTCTCCTTCCATAACAAGCTGGGGTTGTGGTAATCTACCTCTCGTGCCATGGACCCAGTCACCTTCGAGCAATGACAGAATGCTGGGCTTTGTTTCTAATTAACCAAGCAATAATTGTTGTTTAGTAACAGCATGCATTACATTTGAATGTATCACAAATGTTTGTTTAATCTAAACAAACACAAGTTTACAAGCTCAGAAGAAACACTGGTTATAGTAACCATGATTTACATTTATTGATAAACAACTTTGTTACATAAATCTCTACTAAATACAATTGGCATAAAATGATGCGTCAACTTCCAAAGCAATGTAGAAATTCTAATTCTTTAACACGCCCAAAGCATTTCGGAATAAAATGATCCCTTCTTCAGGGGTAACTAGAAAAAAAGTAATGAAACAGGGAAACATTTGAAACCAATACATTCAGTACTTAGCAGATGTAACAAATAAAAAGTCAATGTCAAAGAAAACATTATGGTGAAGGAGTAATGCATGCAGCATTGAACATACATAGAAAAAGAAAGAAACCACCATGAAAGAAAGTATTGTGCTGTGTAAGTATGTTGTGTGTGGTCATCAACCGCTAGAAGCAAAAAAGCCTTAACCAAAAGAAAAACTCTTTTAAAAGAAAAGTGAATCCAGCGATAATGTTAAGTACCACAACAAACTTAATTGATCTATCCAGAGCCTATATCTCATCTGAAAACCAGTGAAAACACAGTGCTAGGAAATCGCTGAGTATACAGATAAGGATAGTCTGGAAGTGACCAACCACCTATTAGCCATTACCAATGTCGCTAAGCAGTCTGTAACACTCATGTAGAGAAGTGACCCAAGTATTCAATTGATAGATGATGCTTGAAACTTGAGTTCACTGGCTTTCTTCCACTCACTATGCACAATCTTCTAAAAAACGAACTTTGTATTTCATATAAATATCGTAATATGTAAAATCACAAGTCCTGGAAAGCTTGTGTGTGAACAAAACACTTACCTCTGTAACTGGTTCAGGTACTGTTGTATATCTGGTCAACAGGTAAGACTTCCAGTTGACATAAAACGTAGTAATCCTGGCCTGCAAAATTACAGACGTGCAAGAAACGTCTTAAAATCACTATAACACAATTCATACTGGACATTCCAACCGGCAGATAAATGAGGGGCAATGGTAGTCATGTATAAGAGTAATTATGTGTCGAAAGTCAATGAACATGTTTTCGATAATACGTTCGATTTGCCATTGGAAACTGACCCCACAAATAAAATCACCAATATTTTACTGAAAACTCTAGACAAAGCAGTTGAAATGGACTGGATTAGCACCACAACTAGGTCTTTTCTATTGACCAATTTCGGAGGAGACAATGTTTATAGATGCTTCCGAAAATTGACAAAAACCCTGTTGACCAACCCTTCAGATAGCTTTGCAAATTGGCTCATTGCATGAGCCACTGGGAAGGTACTTGGACTTCTTCTTACAACCTTTTGTGCAGCAATGGAAGTTATATGTTGAGGACACTTACTTATTTTTTAAAGCGATTAGAAGAATTCCCACAGAACCAATTGACAAACTGCTGTCTATGTAGTATCGACGTGGCATCTTTGTATACTTCCATTCCACACCAGGAAGGGTTAGAAGCAGTTGAATAAGCATTACTCCAACAGCTCGAAATAGAAGCCAACCAAGTGCTCTTGTTGAAAATTCTTCACTTTGGCTTACACCAGAGCTATTTTACATGGGAAGACAACTTTTATTTGCAACAAAATGGTACTTTGATGGGCTTTGCTGGGGCTCTAGCATATTCCAATACCTTCATGGTGAAATTTGAGCAAGAGTTTATCTTCAGGGATCAAAACTGGAATGAACACATGAGGATATATTGTCGTTATACTGACAACATCTTTTTGATTTGGAGTGGAACAAAGGAAAAACTGAAAACCAACATACTTAACTTAAATTCCAAAAATCAACGGATTAAATTCACACATTATTTAATTGACAATCAACTAATAGCTTTCATGGATGTACAGATAGAATTACAAGGCACAAGTTTACAAACTAGTGTTTTCCGAAAAAGTACAGATCGCAACAACTGTCTTTTATATCAAAGGTTTCTTTCACAATCACTGATAAGGAACCTACCCAGATTACAGTTCATGTGCATCAAAAGGATACCTTCTGATGAGGCTAAATGCCAAAAAACAATAGAAGAACACAAAACATGGTACAAAGCAAGAGGATATCCCCAAAATCTATTGGATGACACTGCAACCAAAATCATGGCAATCACAAGTCCTGGAAAGCTTGCTTGTGAACAACAAATGTACATCTGTAACTGGTTCAGCTGCTGTTGTATATTTGGCACAACAGGTAAGACTTTCAGTTGCCTCGAAACGTAGTAACCCTTTCCGGCAAAATTTCATACGTGCATAAAACATGTACTTGCTAGTTAATAGTCTAACATTCAGCAATGAGCAAGGAAAAAGCGGTATTGCTTACTGAGTTCCAGATAAAGTGTGAACTGCGCCTTTCAGTATAGAAAAGCTTAGATCAGCCAGCGGCCGCTGAGTCGGGGACCCATCGTAATCTGTTCTCATCTCTGCCATCTTCCTCTATTCATAGTCCTCCACTATATCACATACCTACCCCATCTTCTATACCCTTAGCTCCCTCAGAACGATTTCCAGGAAACCCTGCTAAATTCGCTTCTTTTATCAATCAGTGGCAATTACATTTTATGTGCAAAGCATCATGTTTCCCCACTGAACAAGCAAAAGTGGCATTTGTTTTGTCTTACTAAGAGGGAACGGCAGCTACTTGGTCTATCCCGTTAGTAGATTGCAATGATCTCTAGTTATACAACTGTGCAGAATTCAAAGAGGAATTACGTTGATTATTTGATGGACATTCATTCATGCAATCGGTAGATACGGAACTGTTGAACTTGAAGCAAGAATCAAAGGACTTGATGACTTATATATCCTGTTTTAATAGGTTTATAGGCGAGGCAGAATGGCCGGAGGCCAAACGTAGTGGTCTTTTTTACAAAGGTCTGAAAGACAAACTAAAAGATATTGTGGCCCAAGTAGCGGACCCTGTTTTATCCTAGAAATAGAAAAAAGTGTTGAAGATCCTGAACCTATGCAGATAGGTAGTATCACTACCTACGAGATTGCCCTGTTAAACCTAAAAAAACGCAATGAGTCAGAAAACTAGCAAACCCAAGAACTGTGGAGACAGGTTCCTCGGGTAGGTCAGGTTTGACGGTCTCACAACTGTTGGCCCAGAGCCAGGATATTCCCTCCAGCATCATTTTTTGTTAGAACACAAATGATATGGGGAAATCGATCTATGGATATCCAGATCATACTAGACTTTGGGCCTTCAGGGAATTTTATCGACTCTCAATGAGCTAAATCTGTGGTAGAAGTAGTGAAGACAATCGATGAGAGCACCATAAAATCAGGCCCTGTCACGTATACCACTACATAACTAGAACTCTGTATCCATGAACATCATCAAGAAACAGTCCAATTTGACCCAGAACCTGGAACATGTTTATGCCCCTGTGACGGTATATCCAAGCAGAGTAGCTGTCATTTTATGCTGTTTTGTAAATGTTATATTTTATATAGAAAGTTTTATCTGAAACACATCTTTTTAAAATACAACACGCGCAGCACTAAAACAGCGATGCAATTGATGTTTAACTTAGAGAGCCCAGATATATGTTTTTATGAGGCTACATATATTTTAAAATGTATCTTTGCACGGGAATTAATTACTGTATGAACTCAACACATGGCCCAGACTTATATGCACTTTACTATTGCTAGTTTGCACATGCATTATTAGACGATGTATCAACACGCACTTTAACTCTGCTAATTTGCACATGTGCTGGAAAATGAGAATTTCATACTACATTATAAAATAGTATATACTAAATGCACTTTATTATTGCCAGTTTGCACATGTATTATTAGATGAATGCACTAATACGCACTTTAACACTGCTAATTTGCACATGCGCTGGAGAATGTCTATTTTATATAGTATTGCTGGTATTTGATAAATTAGAGTCTGATGTAATTTAATGATGTATATGCTATTTTATTTTGGAATGTTGCTATATGGTTGTATCATACGTACCGAATAAAGCACTTTTGAATTTGAATTTGACCCAATTTATTCTCCTCAGTTTGAGGCAATCTTGGGAATCCCTAGGTTGATGTGTCATGATCCAGATATAAATTGTAAAGACCAGTCTTTAGTCTTTACTTCTGAATTTTGTGCGCTACACTACCTAAAGGGTTCTACACAACCGCTACACATAGCCTCAGCCACAGACTCTAGTCTAACTCAATTGCCTAGATGCTATCACTCCTTGAAAGGGGTGTTTGATAAAGAAAATGCCTCTGTCCTACCACCTCATCGTCCCTACGATTGTCGCATAGATCTAGTTCCCGTAACTAAAATTCCAAACAGTCGAATTTCAGCTCTGACGGAGAAAGAAAACATTTACTTAAGAGAGTATTTGGATGACATGCAAGAAAAAAGGGTTTATTCGTCCTTCTAAGTCATCAGCTTCCTCTCCCCTTTTTTATCCCAAAACGGGAGTGGGGTCTCCAGTGTTGCATAGACTATAGAGCCCTAAATGACGTAACCACAAAGAACAGATACCCTTTGCCCCTTATACAATAATTACTCAAACAAGTAAAAACTGCACCATCTTTACTAAACTGGATCTGAGGGAGTGTGTACCATTTAGTAAGGGTAAAAGAAGGCCACTAATGGAAACAGCTTTTCATACAAAATTTGGGCTTTACGAGTATTTAGTAATGCCTGTTGGCCTTTGTAATGCCCCTTACGCTTTCCAATTTGTTATCAACAAAGTCTTGAGAGATGTGTTAGATGTCAGTGCCATTGCATACATTGATGACCTTTTAATATACTCCTACCACCACAGAACATATAGGATATGTAATAACTGTGTAAGAATGCCTATGGGAGAATAATCTCTATGTTAGATTGGATAAATGTGAATTCCACCCTACTGAAGTTACCTTTCTGGGTTTTGTGTGGTCTTCCAAAGGGGTAACAATGGATCCCCATGTGATTGAGGCTGTCACAAATTGGCCCTTCCCTTGTACTATAAAGGGAGTGCAGAGCTTTCTAGGATTCGCCAATTTCAATAGGCATTTCATAAATAGCTTTGCATCTCTGACTTCCCCATCACGAAACTCCTGAAAAAAGAGGTACCTTTTGTTTGAACACCAGCTGCTGAAGAGGCTTTTTCTGAGCTAAAAAATGCATTTGTTACCATTCCTATCTTAAAACATCCCGATTCCTCTCAGCCATCATGGACAAGAGTTATTATGTGTCGAAAGCAAATGAACATGTTTTGGATGATGCAATCTATATGCCATTGGAAACTGACCCAACTAGACAAATCAGTTGAAATGGACTGGATTAGCTCCAGAACTGGGTCTTTTTTATTGACGGAATTTCCGAGGAGACCATGCTTATATATGATACTGAAAATTTACAAAAGCCCTGTTGACCCACCCTTCAGACGTATATTTTTGGGATGTGGCTCATTGCATGATCCCTGGGGAGGTACTTGAAATTCTTCTTACAATCTTTTGTGCACAATGGAAGCCATGTGTTCACAACACTAATCATTTTTTAAAGTGATTGAAAGAACTCCCACAGAACCAATTGACAAACTGCTGGCTATGTAGTATTGACGTGACATTTTTGTATACTCCCTTTCTACACCAGGAAAGGTTAGAAGCAGTTTATTTATTTATGTATTTATTTTAATGTTTTATAGAGCGCGGACTTGACCCGTGAGGGTATCAGAGCGCTTTACACAGATACACGGCAAACAAAGCAACAAAGCAAGATAACAAAGCAACATAAACTCAAGTGCAGAAATATACAGAGTTTGGGGAGGGGTAGGGTAGCTGAGGAGCATAGGATATAGTTATAGTTATCCAAGTAAAAGCAGAAACAAAAGCCACACAATTACATATCAGGGCGATTTGGTAGGCAGCGGAGGAGGCAATAGTTATGTATTCGATAGGCACACTGTGGTAGGAGCAAGCATGTCATTGGCCTAGAAATTTGCCCATGAGAAAGGTTTTGGTCTCCTTCTTGAAACGTGATAGAGAGGGGATTTTTCCAATGTCAGGCGGGAGAGAGTTCCAGATTCTTGGTTCTGCTCCGGAGGTTCTTTTTATCTGAAAGCGAGCAGGTTGGAGCAGGAAGTTTCGAGCGGACCGGGAGTTCCTAGTTCCTCCAGACATCACCAGTTTCTGCGCCAGCTAGGCAGGGGAGTTTGTGTAGAGGGCCTTGTGAGTGATGCAAGCAATTTTCAGTTGTATTCTGACCTCCATAGGGGGCCAGTTTAGTGCTTTCAGATGTGGAGAAATGTGGTCAAATTTGCTGGTGCCCGTGAGTAATCTTGCGGCCGCATTGAGGCAGGCTTTTAGAGGAGCCAGAGAAATTTTGGGTTAAATATGAGCGAGAATATAACATGGTATGTAAGAAAAATCGAGAAATGTCGTTTCGGCAATTAACATTGAGATTAAGATATGGAGTAATTGTGTTAACACTGTGTTTTTTAAAATTTGTAGTAAATCCCTGATGACGGGCGAGGATATAGCCCGAAATGCATTGGATTAACAACGAGGATGTTTTTAAATGTATTCACCGTGTTGCAGTTGAAAAGCCTGGATGAGCAATCTGCAGCATTTGAAGTGTTAAAATACATGAACTGTCACACATGTGAACGTGAAAAACTGGATTGAAGTTATTCTGATCTATGGATTAACTGGACAATAAAAGAAATGAACCAAACAGATAAATGGAGTTACCCTTTCTTTAAGGACTGAAGATGTGCGTTCGATAGGAGCAGTAAGACGCTCCACATGCGTTTGATTATTTACTCGTATGGTTAAATGGGCAAAAACCATTATATCTGGACTGCACGCAAGAAGGTTGAAAGATTAATAGAAACTAAAAGCATTCAGAAAAATATAGGTGTGCATTTCGTCACTAATGTGTGTAACTTCCACAGGTAGCTCAGGTGGAATCTGGCTGATTTAGCCATTGAGTTGATGTGGTCCCGCATGTTCAGGTTACTGTCAAGGAGTATGCCCAGGGATTTGGAAGAGTTCACAATGGTCGGCGGGCAATTTAGGGCTGTGATAGCTTTGATCCAAGTCTCGATCTCAGGGTTGGCTTTGGAGGGGGAGATCAGGAGGAATTCGGTTTTCTTTGCATTGAGTTTCAGTTGGTTAGCGGCAAGCCATTGGACAGTTAGTTTCAGGGTCTCGTTCAAGGTAATGATCTCCTCAAGTGATGAAATATTGATGTATATTTGGGTGTCGTCCGCGTACATATGGTAGGAGATGTTGGCGGTACGGAGAACTTCAGTGAGTGGCACTAAATGAAGGTTAATAAGGTGATGAGGTTGAGCCATGGGGGACACCTACTGTGACTGGGGTGGGAGCTGAAAGTTTGCCATTAATGAGGCATCTTTGAGATCGGTTATGAAGGAAGGACCTAAACCGTTCAAGGACAACATCATCGAGCCCCATCCTGAGATTAAGACGTTCGAGTAGCTTATCATGGTTGACCGTATCAAAGGCGGAGGATAGATCTAGGAGGATTAGAAGGCAGGTTTTGCCTTGGTCAAGGGCTTGGAGAGCATCATCCACGATGTGGAGCATAGTGGTTTTCGTGCTGTGCCCCGGTCTGAAGCCAGATTGGTGGAAGTTATTGATGTGCTGACTTAGCTGCTGTTAGACACATTTTTCGAACACTTTAGCTAACAGAGGGATATTGGAGATATGTCTGAAGTTTTCGGGGGAAGCGGGGTCCAGCGATGGCTTTTTTAGGATAGGAAGGACTTGACCGGCTTTCAAGGCGTCCAGGATAGAGCCCTGTTGAAGTGAGGCGTTGGTTATTGTGGTCCAGCAGGGAATAATGGCATGGGTGACCGCGGTGAGGCAGTTAGATGGTAGAGGGTCATTGAAGTGGTTATTGGGGTTCGAGGTAGAAAGGGTTTTGGAGATGGCGTCTTCGTCATGGTATTCGAAGTCGGTCCAGTGAGCTTGGTATTTAGGTGGGGCCAGTGTGGGTAGTGCCGAGAAGGGGGGGAAGTCAGGGAGGGAATGGGAGTAATCAGCGGTATTGAGATCAGTTTCAAGTGCCTTGGTTTTATCAGTAAAGAAAGAGGAGAATTCCTCTGAGGATATTAGTGATTTCGGGGATTCTTTCTGAGATTTAGCCAGTTTATAGATTGGTGTTTGATCAGCTCAAAGAGCTTGCGGGGTCTGTTTCTGGCATTCCCCAATTCCGATCTGAAGTATTCTTTTTTTGAGTTCAGGATGTGTTTGTTGTAAGAGTTTCTTGCCTGGCGGAGAAGTTTAAGGTGCACCGCAGAGGGGCGCTGTCTCCAGATTCTTTCAGCTTGTCTTAGGGTTCTCCTTTCCATGTTGAGGGAATCAGAGAACCAGGGGTTTCTGTTTTTGATTTGTGACCTTTTTAGTTTTAGAGGGTCCAGATCGTCCAGGATGTTCGATATGGATGCTGAGTAATGATCATTGAGGTCACTGACCGCAGTAATATGCGAGGGGGGGAGATCGGAATTGCAGCGTACTTCCAATTTGATAAGGTCAAGGTTTTTAGTGTCTCTGATCCAGCTCTTGGGGATCACCGATTGCGGTGTCTTTGACTTGCAGGTCCCTGGTAGAATGAAAGAGATGGTGTGGTGGTCGGACCAGTCGCATGGGTCTATGGAGACAAGTTTGACCGCTGATTCTTTAGCGATGATCCAGTCCAGGGTGGCCCCATTTGAGTGAATAGGCAGCGAGCAGGCTTGGGACAGGGCTTGATCAGAGAGGAGGTCTTTGATACCATTGACGTGGGGGTCTTTAGGGTCATTCCAATGTAGGTTAAAGTCACCAAGGAAAATTTCTTTCGTATTGGAGGGAATCTTGGTTGTGATGATATCCAAGAGGAGGTCAGTGAAAAAGTCATTCGAGTCAGTGGGGTGGTAGAAGATGTGCAAGTTTCAGAGGTGTAGTGAGTTGCTGGAAATGGATAGGGCGAGGTATTCGCAGGATTCCGTGGAGTCAGCTAGGAGTTCTGTGACCGAGAGGGAGGATCGGTAGATGCAGGCGATGCCTCCACCTTTTTTGTTGCAGAGCCTGTCTCCTTCAGCCACTCCACCGGACTACACTGGACAGATCACAGCTGCGTCCACTTCAACTTCAGGAGAACCACGAACCTCCACCACCCACAACAGGTTCCCCGCAGAAGCTGGAGCAAGATCACCGCCGACCAGCTCACCACCTCCCTCAGCCAGAACCCTCCCACCAACACGACAGACCCCAACGAAGCAGCCCGCAACCTCACACAGTAGCTCACCAACTGCGCCAATGACCTTGCACCACTGAAGAACCCTCCCAGCAGACCCGGCAGCAAGAAAACCTCGTGGTTCACCAACGACCTCAAAAACTCCAAGAAAACCTGCCGCATCCTCGAGAAAGCCTGGCGCCACGACCAGACAGCAGAAAACATGACAGCCCTCAAGTACGCCACCCGCAAACACCACCAGCTGATCCGCACCACCAAAAGGACAACATTCAAAGAACGACTGGACAACAACACCCACAACAGCAAGGAACTCTTCAGCATCGTTAAAGAGCTCTCCAACCCCAGCGCCTACAACAGCGACATCACACCCTCGCAAGACCTCTGCGACTCACTCGCCTCGTTCTTTCACCGCAAGATCGCCGACATACACAACAGCTTCGGCGAACAAACAACGCACCCTACCACTGAACCAGCGCCCTCCACCACCACCCTCTGCACCTGGGCCCCGATCAGCACCGAAGACACCACCCGCATGATGAACACCATCCACTCCGGCTCCCCAACCGACCCCTGTCCACACCACATCTTCAACAAAGCCGACTCCATCATCGCACCCCAACTCCGGGACATCATTAACAGCTCCTCCGCATCCGCCACCTTCCCAGAGAGCTGGAAACATGCCGAGCTCAGTGCCCTCCTGAAGAAACCCACCGCGGACCCCACGGACCTCAAGAACTTCCGCCCCATCTCGCTCCTCCCTTTTCCTGCCAAAGTCATCGAGAAGACCGTCAACAAACAACTCTCCGCCTTCCTCGAGACTAACGGATCCCTCGACCCCTCACAGTCCGGCTTCCGAGCGAACCACAGCACCGAAACCGCCCTCATCGCAGCTACTGACGACATCAGGTCCCTGCTCGACAACGGGGATACAGCTGCCCTCATCCTCCTGGACCTCTCAGCAGCCTTCGACACCGTATGCCACCGCACCATGATACGGCGCCTCAGCCACACCGGAATCCAAGGAACAGCCTTGGAATGGATCACCTCGTTCCTCCCCGGGAGAACCCAGAGAGTCCGCCTCCCCCCCTTCCGATACGCGGCCACCGAAGTCATCTGCGGCGTTCCTCAAGGATCCTCGCTCAGCTCCACCCTCTTCAACGTCTACATGAGCCCTCTCGCAGCCATCGCACGCCAACACAACCTCAACATCATCTCCTATGCTGACGACACCCAACTGATCCTATCCCTCACCAACGACCCCACCACCGCCAGAGCCAGCCTCCAGGAAGGAATGAAAGACGTCCAGGAATGGATGAAGCTCAGCCGTCTGAAACTGAACTCAGACAAGATGGAAGTCCTTATCCTGGGACCATCCCCCTCTGCCTGGGACGACTCCTGGTGGCCCTCTGGGCTGGGCACCGCCCCCAAATCCACAGACCATGCACGCAACCTGGGCTTCATCCTGGACTCATCCCTCACGATCACTGTCAGAACTCAATGCTTATCAAGCTAGACTTACCAGTTCTTGCACGGGAACAGAGATGCTAGATCCCTAATCCCTCTCAGCAATGTTCGTAGGTCTTTTAACAGAACCTCCAAATCATTACTTCGGGGGACGGGGGAATTGGATAAAATAATAAACAAAGAAGAGACAGGTCCAGAGTTGGCTCCCTCAGTCGGCTACGTGTAAACGTTTTCTGTCTTCTGTAGAACCTGGAAGATAATACGCTTTTACTAGATAATCCCTTTTCTACTCTAGTTTAACCTTGCTCTACTGCTTATCTCACCCACCCTTGTTCTTCTGGACTTAAGCTCCTCTTCTGTCTTATCTTGTTGTAGTTCAACTAGTCTCGCTCTATTAGTTGTTACTATAAGAATAGAAAATATATATTAGTTTTCTCTTGTCAGTCCGTCTCAGTTTGTTCCTACTTATTTTGAAAATGAGTAAGTGTACTTACTTCACTAACTAGACGAGTTTGCATTATATTTTCTCTAATACTCTTCCTTCTTCTTATATTATTGTCTTCCTTTTTGTCTCTTAACTTCCTTAACCTCTGTTGTTATCTTTTATATGTTTTCTGAAAATTGTATCACAACCTTACAGTCTCTGGTTAGTATTTACATATTTACATTGAATAAGCGACCTTGCATTCTGTTGTATTCACTTGTGAATGACGCTAATTCTTTCTGTATCTCGTTTGCTTTCTAGGCTTCCTGTGCACCTAGGTTTTACTATAGTCAGGTAAGTACGTACTTAATTTGTTTTATTATTCATAAGAACTTTCACTTAGCTACTGTATTCTGGGATTTGCTCCACTGCTCGACATAGACTCTTCTCTTAGGTGAACTCGACACTGCTCCGGTGACAAGCTCTGCTCCTTAACTCGCGCTTGGTTCTGAACGATAAATTCTCCTCGGAAATCGCCAAACTCTTACTGGTACTCGGAAGGATAGGGTTCTTGTCTTTCTTTAGGGGACTATGGAAAACTTTTGACTAGGGCGCTCTTCAGTACTCCTTTACCGGCTGGGAACTACGGTGAAGTGCGCAGTTCCTGACGCGCTCACGCTTCACCTTGATTCCTGTGCAGCTGCGGCTCAGAGACTAGACCGCCAACCTGCTCTTCGGCTGCGGCGGCCATCTTAGTCCTTCTCCGCCGATTCCATTCAGTCCAAGTGTGACTGCTAGGAGAATATTGGCATGCCTTAAACGGTTTGGTACCGCAAACTGTTAGAACCTGCGCAGGGGTTCTGACAGTACCCCCACAAGGCAGGTTCTCCCTCTCGGGGTTCTGTGGGAAACCGTTGATGAAAAGACTTGATTAACCTAGGAGCATGCACATCCTCATCCAGTTCCCAAGACCGCTCCTCAGGAACATAACCTTTCCAGTCAATTAAATAGTACAATCTTCCTTTTGATCTCTTGGAATCTAAAATTTCTTTTACTTCGAACTCAGTTCCTGTCTTTAGCTGAATTGGTTTTGGGGGTGATTGAGTTCTCAGATCTGTAGAAGCCTTCTTCAACAAAGAAACATGAAAAACTGGGAGAATTTGTAACTTAGGTGGTAGCTTCAATCGATAAGTAACCTGGTTAATTTTGTCTTCTACTGGATAAGGGCCAATAAATCGGGGCTGAAATTTTCTGTTTCCTTTTAATCTTAAATTTCTTGTGCTCAATCAGACTCGATCTCCAATTGTTAGAGAAGGACCTTCTCTTCTCTTACGATCAGCGTAGCCCTTATACTTTTCCTTAGCTAGCTTTAGATTGTCTACAGCCTCTTACTGTACCTGATGTAGATGCGTAACTGCCTCCTTAACTACTGGGACCGTTATATCAGTTTATCGTAGAGTCGAATTTGGGTGCCTGCCATAATTTAAGTAAAAGGGGGAGTAACCTGTCGAGCTATTCTTCGCATTATTGTGGGCAAATTCCGCAGTCCACAGACAATCTGACCAATCTCCCTCCTCCTTCAAAAGGAATAGTCGTAGATATTGTTCTAGTTCTTGGTTTACCCTCTCTGTCTGCCCATCGGTCTCTGGATGATAACTAGTGGGGAATCTAACTTCAGTTCCTAAACCCTCTATAAAGGGCCTCCAGAAGTGAGATACAAACTGGGAACCCCTATCTGAAATCACTATTTTAGGAATTCCATGTATCTTGACTATCTGAGAGCTGAATTGGGCGGCTAGCTGTTTGGCTGAAGGAACCCCTTTTAATGCTGTAAAATGTGCCATCTTGGAAAAGGCATCCACGACTACCAGGATGGTATCAAAACCCTGACTTTTTGGTAAATCTGTGATGAGATCTAGTGTGACTGTATGCCATGGGTAAGGGGGCGTAGGTAAAGGCTGTAATAAGCCCTTAGGAGACTGCCGTTCTGACTTCCCCTGAGCGCATATATCACAGGACTTAACATACTTCTTCAAGTGGTGGTGCTCCTTCTCCGTCAGTGCATAGACACGACTGCATGGCAAGTTTGAACCTGGTTCCGAATCTATTTTGCAGTCGTAAGTCCGATGTGGAGGTAGTTGTTCTGCTTCGGCTTCGTTAAACACATCCTCGAACTCCTTATACTCTTCGGGTATTTCCTGAATATTAATTACACACATGGAATGCCCAGTTGAACACAAAGATAAGGCCGGATTGGTCTCTAAGCATTTCTCCTCAGTACCAAAACAATTCTCGTAGCAATAATCCGAGTCCATCACGATGGTTCTAGAACTCCAGTTGATTGTGGGGTTATGTTCGGTGAGCCACGGAAGACCTAAAATTGGTTGAAACTGGGGTGCATCAATTAAATTGAACTGTATTTGTTCTTTATGCCCATCATTTGAACGCAATTGAATAGGTTCTGTGTGACTCACGTTTGGGCCTGACGAGAGGTTGGTTCCGTCCACCGCCCGAACGGGCTCACTCTTAGTCTTCTTGATTGCTTGGATGCCCACCTTTGCCGCAAACCTTAAGTCACAGAAATTCCCAGTAGCTCCTGAATCTATCATGACCGATACCTCTGTTAGGGTCGTTTGTCTAAATCTCACTTCCATGGACAGGTTTAAATGTGGAGCCGCGGATTGTAACGTGTTCGCTACTCGATGCTCGTCTGGAGTCATTTCTTGAATCGCACCCACCCGTTCAACTCCTCCCACAGGTGGTGCCGTTAGTTTTCCTTCGGCTTAAAGGCGTTTTTGGGTTTCCTCGGGCAATTTCTAACGAAGTGCCCCCCAGATCCACAGTACATACACAAATTACTAGTTCTTCTTTTGTCCTTCTCTTCCTTAGATAAGGGCCCTCTTATAGTTCCAATCTACATGGGCTCAGCTCCTTGTTGTGTCTCAGAACTTCTAGTGCTGTCAGGTCGAGCTCTATCAAATCTTGGAGCTATTGCTCCAAGGTCTTTTTTCTTTTCTCCTCTTCTTTCTGCCTGGCGGAAATCTATCTCTAAAACCAAATCTATTAGCGCGGAAATTTGGGTCGGTCGGTTTGGAATTTGGGCCAACGTATCCTTTAGTTCATCTCTCAACCCACGATAAAACACAGCCGCTCTCTTGCTTTCAGGCCAGTCGGTCTCCACTACCAACTTGTTGAACTGGGCCAGGTACGCAATCAACTCTCGATTTCCTTTCCGCAAATCAAGTAATCCGTTATCCACTACTTGAGATATCCTCCGTCGATCAAATATCCTAAGGAATTCCTGTTTAAATTCTTCAAAGTTTCTTAAGAGAGGATCATCCCGGGAGACTAGGGGCATAGACCATGAAGCCGCATCCCCACTCAGATATGAGAGTATGAAAGCCACTTTGGACTGCGCGTCAGGGAATATCGAAGGGCGGCACATAAAGTGTAATGAGCATTGTGAGAGAAATATTTGCGCCTTCTGTGGATCCCCGTTAAATCTTTCAGGGGCAGCTAATGGTATGACAGGGGATAGTGAATGAATTACCTGTGTGGTTGATCTATTTGTAGCCTCTAATACTGGATTCATTACCTCCCTCTCCAAACTACTAGATTGTCTTAGTCTTTGCGTTAATTCTGCAGTTTCTTTTCTGGCACTGACTACTTCTTGTCTAAGATTACGATTTTCTTCCCTGACTGCACCCAATTCCTTCTGTATAGCGTCTAGAATTGTTCCTAAAGATTGCACATGAATTCCTTCCGCCATCTCTGTTCAGGTGCGAAGGCAACTTGGGCACTTCACTCTGTCAGAACTCAATGCTTATCAAGCTAGACTTACCAGTTCTTGCACGGGAACAGAGATGCTAGATCCCTAATCCCTTTCAGCAATGTTCGTAGGTCTTTTAACAGAACCTCCAAATCATTACTTCGGGGGACGGGGGAATTGGATAAAATAATAAACAAAGAAGAGACAGGTCCAGAGTTGGCTCCCTCAGTCGGCTACGTGTAAACGTTTTCTGTCTTCTGTAGAACCTGGAAGATAATACACTTTTACTAGACTATCCCTTTTCTACTCTAGTTTAACCTTGCTCTACTGCTTATCTCACCCACCCTTGTTCTTCTGGACTTAAGCTCCTCTTCTGTCTTATCTTGTTGTAGTTCAACTAGTCTCGCTCTATTAGTTGTTACTATAAGAATAGAAAATATATATTAGTTTTCTCTTGTCAGTCCGTCTCAGTTTGTTCCTACTTATTTTGAAAATGAGTAAGTGCACTTACTTCACTAACTAGACAAGTTCGCCTTATATTTTCTCTCCTTCCTCTTATATTATTGTCTTCCTTTTTGTCTCTTAACTTCCTTAACCTCTGTTGTTGTCTTTTATAGGTTTTCTGAAATTGCATCACAACCTTACAGTCTCTGGTTAGTATTTACATATTTACATTGAATAAGCGACCTTGCATTCTGTTGTATTCACTTGTGAATGACGCTAATTCTTTCTGTATCTCGTTTGCTTTCTAGGCTTCCTGTGCACCTAGGTTTTACTATAGTCAGGTAAGTACGTACTTAATTCGTTTTATTATTCATAAGAACTTTCACTTAACTACTGTATTCTGGGGTTTGCTCCACTGCTCGACATCGACATCGACTCTTCTCTTAGGTGAACTCGACACTGCTCCTTAACTCGCGCTTGGTTCTGAACGATGAATTCTCCTCGGAAATCGCCAAACTCTTACTGGTACTCGGAAGGATAGGGTTCTTGTCTTTCTTTAGGGGGCTATGGAAAACTTTTGACTAGGGCGCTCTTCAGTACTCCTTTACCGGCTGGGAACTACGGTGAAGTGCGCAGTTCCTGACACGCTCGCGCTTCACCTTGATTCCTGTGCAGCTGGGGCTCAGAGACTAGACCGCCAACCTGCTCTTCGGCTGCGGCGGCCATCTTAGTCCTTCTTCGCCGATTCCATTCAGTCCAAGTGTGACTGCTAGGAGAATATTGGCATGCCTTTAACGGTTTGGTACCGCAAACTTTTAGGACCTGCGCAGGGGTTCTGACAATGACCAAGCAAGTCAACGTACGTCTCGTCATCCTGTTTCAACACCTTGCGCATGCTCCGAAAGATCTTCCGGTGGATCCCCACCGACACCAGGAAGACGGTCACCCAGGCCCTCGTCACCAGCCGACTGGACTACGGGAACACCCTCTACGCCGGAACTACAGCCAAACTCCAGAAAAGACTCCAGCGCATACAGAACGCCTCTGCACATCTCATCCTGGTAATCCCCTGTCACAGCCACATCTCTGCCCATCTGAAGGACCTGCACTGGCTCCCCGTCAGCAAGAGGATCACGTTCAGACTCCTCACCCACGCACACGAGGCTCTCCACGACATGGGCCCCAAATACCTCAACAGCCGCCTCACATTCTACACACCCACCCGCCAGCTCCGATCTGCCAGCCTCGCTCTCGCCACCGTCCCACCAATTCGCAAAGCCACTGCCGGAAGAAGATCCTTCTCCTACCTGGCGGCCAAGACATGGAACTCCCTCCCCACCCCCCTACGGCTGACCCAGGACCATCTCTCCTTCAGGAAACAACTCAAGACCTGCCTGTTCGAGCAGTAGCGACTCCCCTCCCTCCCAGCGCCTTGAGACCCTAACGGGTGAGTAGCACGCTCTACGAGTTATTTATTTAGATTTTATTTTAGCCTAGCAATGTTGTAGTTAGGGGGGACTAATAGGTCGAGGCAAGGGGACGAGCACTCATTGAGCAAGGATTCGGTTACAATAGTTAGATCTATGTTTTTATTCAGGATGATGAGGTCAGCGATATCCGAGGCATGTTTAACTTCCGAACGGCAGTTAATTAAGAGGCCCGAAAGAGGGGGTTCCGGGGGAGTGTCAGGACGGATAGAAGCACTGGTACAAGGTTGCTTTTAACCACAGAACTGTTGTGAAGCGTAGCTGGTCTGTTGGGGTTGATGGAGACTGTGCAGATGTGCTGTTTAGAACTCGAATCGTGCGGGCAGGGGGAGTCTTGGGCAGGATTATGGTCTTGGAGGATCGCTAGGATTTCTTCCCCCGTAAGGTTCGAGTGAGAGGAGGTGGCCGAGGTGGAGTTGTAAGTGATTGCAAGAGCTCTGGATTCTACCTCAGATAGGAGGCAGAGAAGTTTGCGCGTGCGAAGCCGTCTTAGAGGTAGCTGAAGAGGGTGCATCAGAAGGTCGGTGAACTTAGGGTGGGAGGATCGAGGCAACATCAGGTTGTCGAGGGCGATCTTAGGGGGGGAGGAATGGGGTGTTTTGAGGTTGGCGAGGGTGAGTTCGGCGAGGCTAAGCAGGTTCATAAGATCCAGGATGGATCTATGGATGCATTGGTTTAAATTTGTCGCTCTGGAGTGTAGAGTTTTGAGATCCGTAATGGCTGGGGGTGCTGGAGTGGTGGGATGCGGGGGTTCAGGAGCAGTATCAGTAGCACAAGGAGGTGACAGAGGAGAAGGGTTTACTTGAGTCGGTCGGGTGTCTTGGGAGGCGTTACCGGATCACGGTAATGGTAGATGGTTGGCTGGGAGTTGAGCAGAGGTCGGGGGCGACTCTGTTGGAGGGGTTGGAGTGTGAGCTGTCGGGGTTAGGTTGATCCATAAGGGGGTCAGGTGAGGGGCAGGTTAGAGCTAAGGTCGGTGTTTTTAGGGGAGAGCCAGCTTCACGGTTGGTGGGGGACGTTGGATGGGGGGGAATCGGTGGTGTAGGGGAGGATCTCTGGCCAGGGTCAGTGGAAATGGTGGGGGGGTAGGATGAACAGTGATGGAAGCCGTGGTGGTGGGGGTAGGCGGGTTGATAGGCAAAGTGGACTGGTAGGACGTAGGGCCTAAGGTGCAGGAGTTGGATACCTTATCCGAGTTGTGTACATGATTTCTAAGCATTGAGAAAAGATCGGCAAATTTATTAAGGTTATTGGATGAGGCTTGGATCAGAATGATGCCATTTTTGTAGAGGGTAATGGTAATGTCAGCTTGGAGCGTGGAGGAGGCGGCAGTTGAGATTTTGGTGCCATATGGAATGTTTCTAGATGAGCGAACGTTAAGGAGGTGGATTAACGTTTTGCGCAAGGCTGCAATTCTTTTGGAGTAGAAGATGAGGTCATTTATGCAAGTACCACTGTCCGAATTGTATCGCAAGTCGGTTACCAGCATCTCCGGGTGGCTTTTTAAGGTGGCGTGCTTGAAAGATTTAGCCACAGTTTTGGAGAGGTGGGGGGTAGACCAAGGTAATGGGGTTTTCCCTGGTCCAAGTCAAGGTGGGACGTGTCATGTTGATTTGGGGAGGGGCAAAAGAGTAAGTTAAAGGGTAGAGGGATGGCAGTGGCGGTTGCTATTTTGGAGACAGGCGAGGGGTTTTGGGCCGAGGTTTACAAGCTGTGCCAGTAATCCTAGAGCCAGAAAAGGAATTCAGAGGGTCGAAATGCACTTTTAAGTTAGTGCAGTTGTGACATAACCTCACTAGGGGGGAGGATTCATCAGCAGCGGCGGAGGGGGGAAGCTAGAGAGAAGGAAGAATAGGTAGGTGCAAGTAATCCTAGGACCAGAGAGAATCTCGAGGGCAGAAATGCACTTCTAAATTAGTGCAATTGTAACGCAGCCTCACTGTAGGTGAGGATTCATCGGAGGAGGGGAGAGGCTAGGGGATAGGAAGAGCAGGTAGGAGCAAGTATTCTTAGGGCGGAGAGAAGTCAAGAGGCAGAAATACACTTAAATTAGTTAAAAAGCACTTTGAATTAGTGCACTTGTAGCGCAGCCTCACTGGGGGTGAGGATACAACAGCAGGGGCAGAGGGGAGAAGCTAGAGAATAGAGGCAGAGCGCCGCCATTTTGGGTTGGGAGCCCAGCTCCAGGGTTAGCAGTTTGGCTGGGGGGGGGGGGGAATACAGGCTTAAGGATAGTTATATAGGGGGCGCCGCCATTTTAGATTGGGACAAACAGATTGGTAAAGGCGTATCTGGAGCTAGAGGCATAATGTAAATCTCGGGAGCCTCCTGAGTGGTGATGTGAGCCCCAGTAGGTGAGCGGTACGCTCAAGTCAAGTCTGGGGGCCGCAGTTCGGGGTGAGAGCCCGCCTTCACCAGCACTGGGAAATGAGGACAAACTCGAGAGACTGCCCTCCTCTTCCCAGGACGGAAGGACGCCACTCACCGTGTGTGCAGTCGTCGGGGTCGATTAATGGTCGATGAATGGGCATTACTCCAACAGCATAACCTTAGAGACAACAGAGTCTTATAGTTGGAAATTCTTCGCTTTTGCATACACCACAGCTATTTTACATGGGAAAATGTTTTTTATTTACAACAAAACAATACTTCGAGGGGCTTTTGCTGGGGCTCCAACATATATCAATACCTTCCTGGCAAAATTTGAACAAGAGATTATCTTCACAGATCAAAACTGAATGAACACATGAGGATATAGTGTTGTTATATTGACAATATCTTTTTGATTTGGAGTGGAACAAAGGAAAACTGGAAACCAACATACTTAACTTAAATTCCCAAAATCAATGGATTAAATTCACAATTTCAATTGACAAACACATAATATCCTTCCTGGAAGTACAGATAGAATTACAAGGCACAAGTTTACAAGCTCGTGTTTTCTGAAAAAGTACGGATCGCAATAACTGTCTTTTTCTTTTTTTTAAAACTTTTTATTGTCATAAGTTCAAAAAACAGTGCTGGTTACACTTAGCAATGTCCATTGTCATGATACACTCATTACAGGGCATTTTAAACATGTAATACATTGTACACAGTTGCCTTATTCCATAACTTAACTTATCTAAGTGTCAGGATCCCTGATCCTGGGCGTGCAATCGGCACTCTAATAGCCCTTGTGGGCTAGTCGCTTAAGTCTGGGTCTGATTCCTCCTCCGGGGGGGGGCACAAATATTGCCGTGGAACGAATTCCCCTTGCCCCACACCGGTCCCACTTTTTGGGACACCCTCTGTGTATGAAGACTGCTTTTTCGGCCACCATTGCTCTATCCATGTCTTGACACCAGTGCTGTTGTAGGGGGGCAATGGGCATGCCCCAATGCTGTGTGATATTGCGTTTGGCTAGCGTAATCCCAAAGGTCGCCCAGTCCTGTGCTGCGTGGTTGAGGTCAGTTGGCTCCCATATATTGAGGAGGCACCTTCTTGGCTCAGGGGGAACTTCAAAGCCCCACAACCGAGTAATTGTCTCCATGACCGCCTCCCAATAGTGTGTTATGGGCGGACAGTCCCATAGCGTGTGGTAAAACATGCGCTGTGTTCCACATCCCTGCAGACAGAAAGGTGTCTCAGTCCGACCGAATTTGTGGAGCATGGTTCTAGTGTAGTATGTCCTATGTAGGATCTTCAATTGCACCAACTGTAGTCGGGACGGAATCGTCACCTCTCACGGGGACGCCAAAGCTCTTGCCAGTCCTGGTCATCCATGTCCCCCAGGTCAGTCCACCATTTGTCTCAAAAGGCTTGCCTGGGATCTTTCTGATTATTGATTAGTTTGCTATAAGTGAGAGAAATGGCTTTTTAGTGAGATGGTCTGTAAGGAAGCGGTCCTCGAGTGGCGATGATTCGGAGAGATCGGCGCCTCTGGGTTTGGCCCTTGTAAGTGGGTGCTTAATTTGTGTATAGCGAAACTGTTCTGAGTCAGCCATTTGATACGTTGCTCACAGTTGAGCAAACGTCACTACTTCTCCCTTCTTCCAGAGGTCCCCAATTCTCGAGATACCAATAAGGTCCCATTGAATGAAACCTTTACTGTAGCGGAGCATACCTAGTTTTGGCGTGTCCCACAGTGGTGGGAGTTAGGTAAGGACTCCCTTCCAGCCGAGCGCTCGCTGTGCCGCAAATCATATATATATTGCATGTCTAGTGGGGCCGATCCACGCATCTTTTTTGTTCTTGTTGTAAAGCGCCACCAGGGGTCCTTTGGTCCCAAGAGTGTGCCTGTCAAGCCGGAGGGCTGATTCCTCCTGCGGGGCATGGAGCCAGTTGTTCACTATTATAAGTTGTGAGACCCAGTAATACAATTGTATACTGGGCAAGGCGATTCCACCATCGTATCAGCTCCTAGTGAGTTTAGATAGGGCTATGCGGGGGGTTTTCCACCCCAGAGGAGCAGTCCCATCTCAGCCTTGATGGCTTTGAAATAGGAGTATGGGACTGGGGTAGGTGTATTTTGTAGGGCGTACAGGAACCGCAGGAGAGCCATCATCTTGAATAAGGCTGCACGGCCCAGGAGGGTCAAGGGTAGTGCATGCCAGTCTTTTACGTCGTTTTTAAGTTTCAGGAGAGGGGGCACGAGATTTCGCTTGTAGAATTGAGCATGGTCTGGTGTAATATGGATGCCCAGGTATTTAAAACTGTCTTTTCCGAGCTGTATCGTTACTCCCCTGGGCAGGCTGGCGGGGGGGGGGGCTGTGGAGGACAAATAAAACCGATTTCGCCCAGTTAATCATGTAGCCTGAGTATCTGCCATATGATGCACAGATATCTAATAAACAATTAGTTGAGCGGCTGGGGGAGGTCATGTATAATAATATATCATCTGCTTACAGTGATATACGATCCTCCCACCCTTCCATCCATCACAGTCCCCGTATCGCGGGTCGCGTCTTATCCAAGTCGCGAGGGGCTCAAGCACCAGGGCAAATAGAAGCGGGGACAGGGTACATCCCTGTCTGGTCCCGCGCCCCAGAGGAAAATCCTCAGATATGCGTCCATTGACCACTGCGTGTGCCATGGGTTGTGTATATAGCAACCAGACCCACGCACGAAAATTGGGGCCATAGCCAAAATGTTGCAGCACTGCGAACATAAATGGCCGCTCCGCCCGATCAAAGGCCATACTGGCCGTCCAATGATAGGACGACTGCCTCTTCTTGGAATGGTGGACATTCGGGCCATTACACCATGGAGCCGTCTTAGGTTCATTGCTGTATTGCGACCCGGCATAAAACTGGATTGATATGGGTGTATGAGAGACGTGGGGTGTGGTTGGAGCCTGGAGGCTAGTACTTTTGCTAGGATTTTCGCCTCCACATTGAGGAGTGAAATTGGACGGTAGGAGGTGCAGTCCTGAGGGGGCTTGCCAGGTTTCCGGATCGTGACTAAAATCGCTATCCTCTGATCCCTGGGGAGTCTTCGCTTATCTCGACTGTCTTCATACATTGTTAATAAGTGAGGCCCCAGCCTTTCCGCTTCTGTTTTGTAGAGTTCTACGGGAATGCCGTTGGGACCTAGTGCTTTTCCTGATTGCAGTCCCCTAAGTGCAGCTGTGATTTTGTCCACCGTGAGTGGCTCGTCCAGTGCGTCGGTGTCCTGGGGTGTCAGAGTTGGCAGACGGATATCTTTGAGAAAGGCCAAATTCTCTTCTACCGTGGCGTCTGTGGTGAGTGTGTACGCTACCTCATAATGTTGCGTAAAGGCTGCAACTATGTCTTTTGGGACCGTTATGTCCCCCCCAGAAGCTAAGTGGAAGTGAGCCACCCAGCAACTAGCACGTTCTTTCTTGTCTAGCCAGGCCAGCAACTTACCGGCCTTGACCCTGACCTCATAAACCATGTGTTGCGTTTTTGCGGCTTTCGCCCTGGCGTCCTCCCATGCGTAGTCCCTGTAGGCTTGTCTAGCCAAAGTTAGGGTGTGTGTTGTCTTGTGAGTCTGGGCTCTTACGTGTTCTTCTTCTGCTAGGCTGTGTTTTCTTGGAAGTATTGTTTTGTGGTTTTGTGCAGTTGTTTCATAATAGTCAGGACCTTTAAGTACCCCGGGTAAATTAGATAGATGCGTCTACGTCCCGTGTGATGCGATGTGTAGGTCACCGATATGGGGAAGTGATCGAATATTCCTCTAGGGAGGTGTGTGATCTCTGTGATCGCCGCAAGGCTTGTCTGGGATGAAAGGATATAATCTATCCTTGACAGACTATTGCGGGCTCCTGAGTGATATGCGCATTGGCGCGTCATGGGGTGTCGCGTGCGCCAAACGTCCACAAGCCCCAGAGTTTCTGTGAAGTCACTTAGATGTGTGAGGGGGTTCCCTTGGTCTCTTGGTGGCAACCTATCTCAGGAGGCGTCAAAAACGGTGTTAAAGTCACCTCCTATACCAGATCCCCAGGTGGTAAGGTGAGTAGGAACTTACCGAGAGCTGGGAGGGCCAGACTATGGAGCGCAGGGGGGACATATACGGAAACTAGGCTGTAAGCTCGTCCTTCCCACTGACTGGAAAGGGCCGCAAAGTGCACCGGATCATCTGTCTAGGTGCTCAGTATTATTAACGGGCAGCTCTTTCGTATCAGTATCCCCTCTCTAGATCCCGTAGTGAATTCGGAATGCACTATCATTTTAAACCCCCATCTGTCCAGTGCTTTAGTGATGGTCCCACCAAATGAGTTTCCTGTAAGAGGACCGGTGATGGAGTTTGTCTCTGAAGATATTGTAGTACTAGCCCTCTTTTAATTTTGTTGCCCAGGCCATTAACATTCCACGATAGGAGGGTGCTGGGCTTGTGAGTGTCGTCCAGACGTAATTGCGAGGGGTCAGGAACTATGTCACTCGGGACGGTGAGGCAACTTTGGGACATTGGAGTCGAGTGTGCGAGTTGATGGGTTCCCTGTGCATTAACCCTAAAGTATATGGTACAAGCATTAAACAGGGAAACATATCTAAAAAAGAGAGAACAAACTCAAACAATACCTTAATCAAACCCCCCCCCCCTTCTGCCCCCATCTCTGCCCTCCGAACATCCCTTCTCTCAAAGACGTTGAAGAGGTCAGGACGTTACAGTAAGTATGGCATCTGAACTAAAAAGTCAAGAGCAGCAGTAAGTCTCCAGTGGGCCATTCCTAGACCACCCCGGGCGATCCGAGCTGTGGCCAGGCATCACGGCATGAGGTGAGTGGAGGTTCCATCTACGAAGTCCCGTCACTTTCAAGTTGGCGACCACCATCCTTAGCAGGTCAGTTCTCTTTGTCCATTTGGTGTTGGTCATCTTCTCCTCCAATGTGCCTCCGGCCCTGAGATGCTGCCTCCGAGGGGTGGCGTTGTAGTCGTCCATTGCCATTTTTCGATCTACTGACCTGTCGCCAACCCTCCAACCAGTCGTGGGCGTCCTCTGGTGTCTCGAAGAACCAGGTCTTGCCGTCCGCTACTACTCAGAGCTTCGCAGGAAAGAGCATGGAGTATGCAAGTTCTCTGCATTGTAGTTCCTTCTTGACCTCAAGAAAGTTCTTTCTTTCCTTGGTGACTGCCGCTGTGTAGTCAGGGAAGAAGGAGATTATGGAGTTTTCTATACGCAGTGGAGGAGCCACTCTTGCTGTTTGAAGGATGGCGTCGCTGTCCCTGAAATTGAAGATCCTAGCCAGGATTGGCTGGGGGGGGAAGTGCTCCGGGGTTTGTTTACCCCCCGGAAGTTGGAGAGTCCCCTTGGCTGGAGATAGTTCTTGATGAGGTCCTCTATGTATAGGTCCATGGCTGGCATCCCCTAAGACTCCGGGACTCCTGTAATACGAACGTTGTTGCGTCTCGACCTGCCTTCCTGGTCGTCCAATTTGTCTGCCATCTGGCGGTTCTGAGCTTACAATTGCTGGACCTGTCGCTGGAGGCTGGGTGTGTCCTTCGTGAGAGACGCCGCATCGGTTTCCACCTCGGGCATTCTAGAGGCCATTTTCTGGAAGTCTTCTCGGAGGAATGATACATCTGAAGAAATTAACCCCACTGTTGTTTGGACGTTTGTCTGGGCCTGCGTGTCACTCTGCTGCATGTCGGGTTTCCTACTCGATTATGTTGGGCCTCTGGTTCCGGTGTAAGCAGAGCTATTTCCCAGCACAGTAGAATTAGAATCTATGGCCAGCAGCATGTCGTCCATTGCTTTATTCACGGCCCGAAGCAAAGGACCCCTTGAAATACGTGGGTTGCGTGGCCCCCCGCGTGTAGCAGCATGTTATCGGTATGTTGCAGCTAACAGCTTGTAGTTGCGTGGGGGGTGTTTCAGTCTCTCCCACCCGTGCCTGCATGTCTTTTATTTTGTGCAGACACCCTGCAGTTGGCAATGGCGCTGGGGTGCCAGGTGTTCTGGATCTTCAGAGAGGAGTCGCCCGCTTCAGCCGGACAGTGCAGCATTTTCAAGTGCCACAGAAAATGTACAGGATCACGCCGCCAGGGAGCGGACCCCCGACCTGGGAGTCTCAGCGCTTTACTCTACGCCCCGCTCCTTCTGTTAGTGTGAGCCACTAGCTGGGCGGCAAAAAAGGTCTCCCGGGGGCCTCCGATGTACCATGCCTCACTGTTCCCCTTCCTTGCACAGCACCCGGGGGCCACAGATGGCCAGTGCCCAGGCCCTGGTTGGTTCAATGGACGCCACAGGTGTCTGGGCTCTGCAGGCTGTCTCCTGTGTGGAGCTGCAAGGGCCCGCCGGATGGGGACCACAGAGCGCAGCCGGGCCTTTCCCAGGTGCCTGGAGTCGTCACGATGATTGCGGGTCTCGCGGGGGCTCCCCCAGCACCTGAGGTCATCGCACCGAGCAGCCACCAGGGCACAGTCCCCACAGCTATGCCAGTGCCTCCCACCTCTCACCGCTGCAAGGCCGTCTCGTTGGGCCGGACGGGCCGCAGGTCGCTCGATAACGCGAGACCGCGGATCCGTGCAAGGCCGCAGGCAGCTCCTTGTCTCACGCCCGTAGATCAATGGTTCAGCACTGTTTCTGCTCCCAACTCAGTCGGAACGAGCCCTCAGTGTTCCGATGCCTAGAAAGCGTCTTAGGAGATAGTATTGTCATGGATTAGTGACCGGATTAGTAGGGAATGTTCTCGTGCTGGCCGGAGCTCAGTTAGGTTGCAGCCATTACTCTCGGCTGCAGGCCACGCCCCGCCAACAACTGTCTTTTATTAAAGCTTTCATTCACCATCACTGATAAGTAACCTACCCAGATCACAGTTCCTGTACATCAAGAGGATACCTTCTGATGAGGCCAAATGCCAATAAAATGACAGAAGAACACAAAACATTGTACGAAGCAAGAGGATATCCAAAAGATCAATTGGATGACACCACAACCAAAATCATGGCAATGGAACACAATAAACTCCTTGTGAAAATTATCAAGAAGAAATCGGATCAGACAGCATTCATGACAAGATACTCTACAAGTTTGCCTATGATTAAAAAGATCATCAAAAAAAGATAGGAATCACTATAGTGGGAGTCAGAGTTCTGAGGAATCTTCCAAATTCCACCTTTATTTTCATACACTAGAATGAATAATTTGAAAGAAATATTAACACCAAGCAAGATCTCTAAACAAAATTGGGCTGGCATGAAAAGATTTTCTAATTGCACTCACTGCAAAGTCATAATAGGTAAAACAGTGACCTATACCACCACAGTACAGGCAGGCAAACTAACACACTCAGCAGATTGCGATACAAGCAATGAGATTAATTTGATGAAATGTCCTTGTGGACTTATGTACATTGGTAAAACAGAGAGAAAAATAAAAAATTGAATCAGGGAACATAAGAGAATGATTTGAAATAGGAATCTTAATCTCAATTTAGCAACACATTGGATAGAACACAATCATATTCTGGCACAACTTCGATTCCAAGTACTGGAAGTTCTTAAAATTACCTCTAGCATGAATTACCTTAAAATATTGTCGCAAAGAGAAAAACACCTGGATTAAACGGTTTGAACCTCTTTAACCCAAGGGTCTTAATGACAAAATACAATTCAGCTGTTTTTTATGACAAAGTTAACATTTGACAGTAACACCACACATAGAATGTTCACTACAGCAGTACAATCCACATAGGGGTTATTTTTCAACTCCAATAACATTGTTTAATAATTTTTATTACATGTTTTTGCTGGTTGATATTTCAACTTTTCAGATTATTCTGAAACGGTATAGGCATGTTTTTCATGTTAAAGTAAATTATGCATAATAAGCAGCTCTAACTTGAATCTTGCACATTTATACTTTTGACTTTTTTGTGATGAATTAGTTTTATTCCCTTCTGATTCTAGCATCCATCTTAGGGACTATCTCTTTTCTTTACATTCTGGGCTTTCCTTCTTTCACTTGATTTTCTATACACTGACATACCTCATGACATGCATCTTTTACCCTTATGCGACTTATCTATGAGGTTAAAAGGTTCAAAATCGGATAGGAAAGATTCAAAGTAGATTTTTTTAGATTTGTTTGTGATATAGAACACCGCATAGGATTACGGTTCGTGTATAGAGTTAAGCATAATTGAGAACATGCCTGCTCTTAGTTTAAGAAGGTGTGTTCCTACACGCAGACTTAACCAACCCAAACAACAGGATTAGTCCTCTTTATCTTATCATGAAGGGAACACTATGTACATCATTTGGTGTTACGTATCGTTTTAAATACTACGTACGAGATGTTGATGGCTCGCCGGCGGATCTGAGCAGTTTTATACTGACAGACGTTCTTCAAAGTTCATCTGGAACTCAGTAAGAAATATTGCTTTTTCTTTAGTCCGAGCTGAATGCTAGACTATCAACTAGCTAGTATGCATGTTTCATGCACATCTGTGATTTTGCAGGACAGGGCTACTACAACTAGAAATCGTACCTCTTGCACCAATATATACAACAGTATCTGAACCAGTTACAGAGGTATGTTTTTTGTTCACACACAACCTTTCCAGGACTTGTGATTAGACATATTACAAATCTATGTGCTTTATAAAGGTTGTGTTTAAGAAGAGTGTGCATAGCGAGCTGAATAAAGCCAGGGAACTCAAGTTTCCATCAACATCTATCAATTAAATACTTGGGTCACTTCTCTACGTGAGTGTTACAGTCTGCTTAGTGACATTGGTTATATCTAATAGGTGGTTGATCACATCCAGACTATCCTTTTCTGTATACTCCTTTCCTAGCACTGTGTTTTCACTGGTTTTCACATGTGGCATAGGCTCTGGATAGAGCAATTAATTTGGCAGGGCACTTAACATTGTCTCTGGCTTTCCTTTTCTTTTAAGAACAGTTTTTCTTTTGGTTTGGTTTTTTGCTTCTAGCAGTTGATCACCACACACACAACATACTTACAAAGCACAATACTTCCTCACATGGTAGTTCACTCTTTTTCTATGTTCAATGCTGTATACATCACTCCTTTACCGTTATTTTTCTTTTTTTTTTACATTGACTTTTCATTTGTTACATGTGGTTTCTGGTTGACCCTGAAGAGGTTATCATATGATTCCAAAATGCATTGGGTGGGTTAAAGAGTTTTAATTTGTAGAATGCTTCAGAAGATGAGGCATCATTTTATGGCAATTGTATTTAATAGAGATTTATGTAAAAGGTTTGTGAAACAATTTTGTTTTTCAACAAATGTAAATCATGGTTACTGTTGGAAATGGCCCTTTTTGCAGGGTTAACCCCAAACTATTTGCTTATTCCTCCTATTTTTTCCTGACCTGTTTGTGTTGGTTTTAGAACTCTGGACACTTTACCACTGCTAATCAGTGCTAAAGTGCATATGCTCTTTGTGTAAATTGTGTTATGCATTGGTGTTTCCATGATTGGATATTTGATTTACTTGTTAGTCCCTAGTAAAGTGCACTGAGTGTGCAAGGGCCTGTAACTCAAATGCTACTAGTGGGCCTGCAGCACTGATTGTGCCACCCACGTGAGTAGCCCTGAAAAGGTAACTCAGACTTGCCATTGCAGAGTCTGCGCGCAGTTTGTAACTGCCATGTCGAGTTGGACAGTGCACACACTTGCCAGTCCCGAACCTTCCCTTTTCTTACATGTCAGGCACCCCTAAGGTAGGCCCAAGGTACCCCTTTGGACAGGGTGCAGTGTATGTGAAAGGTAGGACATGCCCTGGTGTGTGTGGCATGTCCTGATAGTGAATTACAGCCAATTTCGCGTTTCACTATTGCAAGGCCACCTGTTCCCCATAGGACAGAATGGGGAGTTTGTTTATAACATCTTATAAACATAACTGGCCCGGGGAATTAGGTTGGAAATAACGTTTAGTATGCCTGAACTCAGAATCTAAAGATGCATCTATTAGTGAAGGTGATTTTTACATTCTGTGTACACTTTTAGAAAGTAGGTATTTTCTGCTCAGTCATCCCGTGTGCCTCTGCTGGAATGTGGATTGCCTGTCTGGGTTTTGGATGACAGAAGGCTGGGGAGCAGGAGTGGCTCCAGATAGTCAAGGTGGGTCAGGAAAGGGCTGGATAGACCTGGGCTGCAATTGGGGAAGGGGAGGAGATTTCCTTGCACCTCAAAGGGCCTGGTCTGCCTCTGACAATGCTGTCTCCACCTCCTGCCAGGAAGTCACACCAGAGAAGGCAGAACTGGTTCTGGCTGGGCACAGACACTCCCTGCCTAAGAGGTCAAAGTATTTTGGGATATAAATAGTGGGGCTGAGACCCCTGAACTTTAGAACTCTTTTGGACCAAGAAGACTGCCAAGAAGAAGAGCTGGAGAAGCTGTGAGAAGGAACTACCACTTTGCTGTGTGCTTTGCTCTGTTGGCCTGCAGTGGCTGCTTCTATCTTGGGCAGTGAAAGGACTGGACTGAACTTTCTGCAATCTACTTTCGTAAGTTTCTCCAAGGGCTTGAGGTAGAGCTTGCCCCCTGTTCAAGAAGTCTCATGAACAGCAAAGTGTCACACTATACGGTTCAAGACCAGGAAGAAAAAGGTTCCACTGACGATTTTCCTCATTCTATTTTTCCTGTCCTTTGTTTACAGTCGCCATGGGAACCACTGTAGGAATAACCTATTGTCCAGTTTAACTATACTCCCTCCCACGGAAACAACTCAACCCATGTGACATCATCACGTGAACCAATAGAGCGTCAAGAAGGCGAGGAGGAGGCCCTTATCAGACCCGGCACCGAGAACGAGAGGTGTGCCATCATCGCTGAGGGACCCGGAAGCAAGGAAACGCCGAGAAAGCAGCCGCCCCCGAGAAGAGGATTCAATGGGCTGGAAAACTCCATGTTTGCTGTCCCCGGGAGATCCGAAAGCAGAGAGACACCATGCTGTTCCAGGCAAGAACCGCCACGATTCCAGGATCGGGAGCCGGACCCCTTCCGATACTTCGTTCAAGCCATCCACGCTCCGGGAGGAACGTGGCTTCCCAAGAAGCTCAATGCAAGTCCTACTTCTGGAGTAGAGAAGAAGAAGGGTATTAGAAGAACGTCAGTCCTGTTTGAAATTATCTTGTAAATCAAAAGTGAACTGAAAGGACACTATTCCTGACTTATTTGTGTGTTGAATATCAATAAAATCTACTGGTGGGACAAACATTACTCTGTCTGCCTCTCACCACGTATTACACGTGGTGTCAGAAGTGGGATTCTAATCTCCATTGGAAGAGAAAATGGAGAACCTCCTCCAACAACTCATACATGGACAGGAAAAACTCGAGGGGGCGGTTGAGAGGCACAAGTCATCAGCTCAAGCCGACCGAGCACTTTTTAGTACCACCATTAGCCAAAACATCGAGAGCCTTCACAAATTGTCAGAAATACAGGAACGCCTCGCCACTCAGACCCCTGCTAGACAGGGAGCTCAAACTAACTTTCCTCCTTTCGCCTTACAGAAGTACATAGCGGGCGACGACCCAACGCATTTCTTGTTCATTTTGAGCGAGCAGTCAAAGCATCTGGTTGGCCTGAACAAAAATGGCCCTACTTCTTAACTCCCCTATTAACTGGTGAAGCTCAAGCAGCCTACAGACCGCCAACACTCATGATAACACCTCTTACAAAGAAATAAAAGAAGTGATCCTGGATCATCTAGGCATAGACACAGAGGCATATTGAGTACACTTCCATAAAGAGAGAGGAAACCCAGGGGACAGTCTTAAGACCTTGTTCCATAGGCTACAAGCCGCCGCAGATAAATGGTTGAAGCCCCAGGAACATACCAAGGAGGAGATAATGTCCCTCATTTATCTAGAACAGTTCTTAGAAGCTCTCCCTTGCTCTCCCTTTTTTCACTCAGAGGTGGCTTAAACAGCATACCCAACTTTTGGTGGAACAAGAGGTAGAAATGGCAATCACATACTCCCGTGTTCAAGCAAGGTCATTGCCCTGGGAGGGGTAGAAGAATCAGCGCCCGGGTCCAGGGAAAATAGACAAAACACACCCCAAATCTGGGAAAGATATGACAAAAACCCACCCGGTGAAAGCCATACCCTTTCCGATAAAAGGACCCCAGTGTTTTGAATGCGGAGCTTGGGGTCACAGAGCTCGATTTTGCCCCCAGAAAAAGAATACAGAAGAGCCGATGGATGTCAGTTACCTCCCCAGGGATGTCTTATATACCGAGGAGATGGGCACCTGTTTCTATGTAAGTCTTATCATAGATGAGGTATACATTAAAACACTACTTGATTCAGGGTGTAGGCAGTCTGTGATCCAAGAAGCTTTAGTCAAACCGAAAGACATCCTTTTACATAAACAAGTACCCATCAGATGTGTCCATGGGGATACCAAAGTCTATCCAGTTGCCCAATTAAAAGTAACATTACCCGACGAAACTAAACTTCAGATCATAGCAGGGGTATTACCCACTCTTCCTTAAAAGCTAATACTGGGAACTGACAATCCTGAGTTTATGAAACTCATCAAGGGAAAATTAAAGGGAAACCCTGACACCAACCCCATATTCCTCACTCAGGCCCCTTGGCAGGGTGATAGGAATTTCAGATACGCACAGAAAAATGATCCCACCCTTCAAATGGCATGGCAACAGGCTTCCACTCCTTCTCCTACATATCCATCCTTTGTGATACAAAAGGACCCGCTCTACAGGAACGAAACACCAATAGCCCCAAACAATTAATCGTTCCTCAGAGCTTCAGAGACCAGGTTCTATTCTTTGCACACAGTCACCTGTTACCAGGACATATCGGGGCCCAAAATACAAGTCAAAATATCCTGGGACAGTTTTACTGACCTGGTATACATGCACACATCACCAGATATTGTGAAGAATGTGAAGTGTGCCAAAGAAAAAATCTTTACCGACCACCCCCAGTATCGTTACAACCCTTACCCATTATCTGAAAACCTTTCAACCGCGTACGCATGGTTCTAATAGAGCCCTTACGTAAATCCCGAAAAGGAAATCAATACTCCCTAGTTGTAATTGATTATGCCACCCGGTACCCATAGGCTTTTCCCATACGGACCCCAAACACTATTATCATCTGTGAAAAACTCTTAGAGCTATACTCTCGTGTGGGGTTCCTCAGGGAAATAATCACCGATCAGGGCCCTCCTTTTGTTTCTCATTTCATGAACAAGTTTGTAAATCCCTAGACATCACAAATACGAACATCTGTATACCATCCAAAAACGGATGGCTTATTCGAGCAATATAATGGCACGATAAAGTTAATCCTTAAAAAAATGATGACAGCCGAAGGAACCAACTGGGACGCTCTGCTACCCCTGGCACTTTTTGTCCTCCGCTGTCAGAAACAAAGCTTCTGACAGCTTAAGGTGTTCCCCCTTTGAGCTCCTATACGGTTGACAACAGCGTACCCTTCTGGAAATGACTAAGGAAGCTTGGGAAAAAGAGACACCTGATGTGAGCCAAACCCTCCTTGAATATTCTCAGGGTTTAAATTTCGATTATCGAACCTACAGGAGTTTGCCCATGCAAATCTTGAAAAGGCCCAGAGACATCAACAGGTGTTGTATGACAAAGGAAAAAAATGCCGTCACCTTCAAATACACGACTGGGTGTTAGTACTCTTACCCTCTTCCCTACCCAAAACCAGAGCAGAGTGGAAAGGTCCATATGAGGTGATAGACAAGATTAGTTTAACCACATGTCGCCTACACCTTAGCAAACATAAGACCCAAATATTCCATATTAATCTGCTAAAAGAATGGCTAGGAGCGCCTTCCAAAACGATCTGATGCTAGCCACAGAAACAAATGAAACGTCCTCTACTTTGACCCAGCTAGACATAAACTATACCCTATCCAAACCGCAACAAAGAGCATTAGAGAACATCCTCACCCCTTTTCCCCCCATATTCATCAATAACCTAGGGCGGACCACTCTGGTGGAACACACCATCCCATCTCCTCCTGGAAAATCATCAGACAACGTACATATCGTATTTCTGCAGCCCGCCGTAAAGCCATTGAAGACGAAATTAACAACATGCTCTTGATGGGGGTCATATGTCCTTCCAAGAGCGAGTGATCATCCCCTATAGTTCTTGTAACAAAACCAGATGCTTCGTTCCGGATTTTTATAGACTTTAGAGTGGTAAATGCCATTACCCAGTTCGACTCCTACCCTCTACCTCGAGTTGACAAACTAATCGAGCAGCTCGGGGCAGCCCGCTACATAACCACCTTGGATCTTACTAAGGGTTACTGGAAAGTCCCTTTCTCTCTACAAGACCAACCAAAAAACCGCATTCACCACTCCATCTGGCCCTTACAAGTTTATCGTCCTCCCCTTGGACACAACGGTGCCCCGGCCACATTCCAAAGACTCATGGATGTGGTGTTTCGGGACCATCCGGGGTATACATCTGCATACCTCGAGGACATTGTGATTTACAGTCCAAATTGGGAACAACATCTCAACCACTTACAAAAGGTACTCCGAGCCCTACGAGTAGCCTGACTCCAAATCAACTCCAAGAAATCCAGGGTAGCATATCAAAAGGTCCATTACTTGGGGTATCTGTTAGGAGACGGGGTAATCGAACCACAAAGCGAGAAAATAAAAGTCATCACCAACACCCCATTCCCCACAACAACAAAAAGGTGTTAGGGCATTTTTAGGCCTACTTGGATATTATCGCCGTTTCATTCCCCATTACTCACAGATAGCATCTCCACTAACAGATCTGCTAAAAAAAAAAGGAGTAAAGGAAAAGGACCTCATGACCCCCTCCTTACAAGCCGGGCAGGTGCTCAGCTGCAGGGTTTAGTCCCTGGGTTAGGAGGCCAGGTTCAGGTCCTGCCTGACATGGAGGGAAGGATGTGATGTGATATGACATTTGTATAGCGCACTATCACTCCAAGGAGCATCTTGGCGCATTGGCTCAACCAGCTGTAAGATGACCCGCAGCTGTACTGTCCACCGATGTAATGATCTTTACACTAATGCTTTGCAAGCTGGATCCGAGAGACTGTATATCCAGGTCTTGAGAGTTTTCCTGAAAGTTTGTTCTGATGTAATCTGCCGCAGATAATGGGGGAGTTTGTTCCACGCCCTAGCGCCAATCACTACCAGGGATTTACCTCCCTTTGAGGAAAGTCTAAATTTAGGGACAATAAGTAGGTTGGCTGTGGCGGACCTAAGGTTTCGGGTGGGATGATATTGTGCAAAGTTTTTCCGGATGTATATCGGGCCCTGCATATGAAAGGCCCTAAAAGTAATAATTAGGACCTTAAACAAAACGCGTTTGTGAATGGGAAGCCAATGAAGGGCATCTAGTGCAGCCGTGGCAGAGGACTTCGTGGGCCATCTCAGTACCAGGCGGGCGGTAGCATGCTGGACCATCTGAAGCCTGTGCAGGGCCGCTTTATTCGACCCTGCAAAAAGCTATTACATTAATCCAGCCTTGATGTAATTAATGCTACCGCCACTGTACGCTTGGCTGCCAGGGAAAGCAGATCGAAAAATTTCCTCAGGCCCTTTATGATGTTAAAACATGTGCCTGCTACCACTCCTGCCTGCTGTTTAAATGATAGGGTATCATCAAACTTGATCCCTAGGTTTCGCGCTGCCGTGATTGTGCTCGGGGGGGCTTCCACATCCTCTGGCCACCATTTCTGAGGGGAGAATGAATTGTTAAGTCCAAAACGTAGAATTCCCGTTTTACCGGAATTGCACTTCAGGTGGTTATCTCTCATCCACGCGAATGTCGCGGATAGACAGTTTTTAAGGTTTTGTTCTGCGTTCACCATATCCTTATCAAGGACCAGGACCAACTGTGTATCATCGGCATATGCAATCATGCTGATGTCAAAGGACGAGATTAGTTTGGTCAGGGGGGCCATATATAGATTGAAGAGCGTTGGGCTCAGACTTGAGCCCTGTGGTACCCCTGTCTTCAATACCTTTTCTCCTGAACAGAAGTGTCCTAAAGTGGTTATTTGACGTCTCTGCATCAGAAAGTTCTTAAGCCACTCCAATACGGTTCCTGCTATGCCGGCTGTAGCCAGGCGATCTAAAAGGATAGCATGGGACACTGTATCAAAGGCTGCAGATAAATCTAAAAGGATCAGGACAGCCTTCTTGCCCTGATCCATGGCGGCTCGTATAGTTTCAGTTGTAAACAAAAGGGCCGACTCAGTGGAGTGCTGGGCTCTAAAGCCCGCTTGATTCATATGAAGTATGTTATTCCCTTCCAAGAATGCAGTGAGCTGCCTATTTACGAATGTTTCCGCCAATTTGCAAAGTACTGGAAGGAGTGATATAGGGCGTAGGTTGGACAGAGTTGTGGGGTCTTGTATTTGCTTCTTCTGGAGCGGTTTTACAGCTGCGAGTTTCCATTGTATTGGAATCTCGGCTGATAGAAATGACGAATTATTAATCGAATTTATAACAGGATTTGCCTCCTCTATCATGGCTTTTAACAGCACAGGGGGACACGGGTCGAAAGGAGAACCTGACTTAACTAAGGATATAGCTTGACGAGTATCCTCCAGACTAATCGGGATAAAGGCCCTCAGGCAGGCCATATTTGTACCAGCCTTGGTAATTTCATCTAAATTAGCTGGCTCATACGGAGAAAAATCTTTAGTAAGGTTCTGTATTTTTTGCTCAAAATAGTTGGCTATGGAGTCGCACAGGGTCTGGTATGGTGGAATTTCCTGTGTCATAAATTTGGGGTTTCTGAAAATATTAACAATTCTGAAAATTTCCTTCTGCTTGTTTTTTGTTGACTCGATAGCAGCTGTGTAAAAGTCTGCCTTCGCACGTTTAATAAGAACATGATAATGCCTCCTAGCTGTCTTATACACGTCATGTTCTTTACTATCATAATAACGATGCCATCTGCGTTCAAGTGTTCTAACTTCACCTAGTTCTTCTTTTAGGGTCTTGGAGAACCAGGGGGCAGATTTCCTCTTAGGGTGGGGTCTAGGATCTGAACCTAAGGGATTCATCCGATTCCCTATTTCACTGATCCATTCCCCAAACCGCTGATTATCTATGATGGTATTTCCCGTCAGGATGGGTTTACTCTCCTTTATGTAGCACAGAAAGTACAAAGTTCCCCAAGAGTGCTAAAAGGAGGGGACAAGGAGTGTGTAACCTAAAGTGGGTAGAGTCAGGGAGCGAAGAGCTCCCTTGTTAGAACTCAGAGGCCTCACACACCCAGCGAGCTAGATGTCATGCTTCATCATTGGCCTCTTGCTCCTCGACAGGCTGGCGCTGCAATGCCTGACGGGCGCCACAAGGGCGCTCTTTGTCGGAGATCTTCAGTTCAGGCCAACGGTTGAGTGCATGTGAGGGGGAGAAGTAAGGGTGTAGTCTAGTGGAGAGTGTGAGATTAAAAAAGGTGAGTCAATTCACAAAGATTTTTATTGGCGTGACTGATTCCCTTGATTAAAAGGTGGGAGGGGAGATAGAGGCTGTAGCTGGCACAGGGAAACTACCTCGACCCTCTGATCAGGTCGACATGTTTCTTGCTTAATAGCGCAATTCTTCAGGACCTAAAACAGTAAGTACTACACAGTGAACAATATACAAGTGAAAATGAAGCGATACAACCTCTCAGGGTCTGTAAAGGGGCATACCGGGAGGTTCTGCATTGAAGGGAAAACCCTAATAGAAGTCCCTAATGGGCCTCGCAGTCTGTTCCCGTGGGGCAGCACAATAGGGAAGGTACCCTGTTGGCAGTGCAGACCCTGGCTTGCAACCTACCCACACGCGAAGCGCTCGAACACAGGCGCGGAACAGCTGGTCTCCTTTACCCATCTCAGAAATTTAGGGTGTTCTATGATTTTATCCCAGCAAGGTGTGTTCTTCCTACTGCTATGTGCATCCTTTTTCAGTCAAATTTGCTTTATTCGAGGTAAAAAACTCATAAAACCGTGAAACATTTAAAACCATTACATCCACAGAAACAAGTTTTTAAAACATATTTACAACCTCATAAAAGATTTTAAAATGATAAAGCATTGTGACATCAATAGTATTGAAATTCATCAGTAGAACCTAAAATTCATACAGTTATTTAGCCAGTATAAGCACAAAGATCCACAAAGCACAAAGATCCTGAGCAAGAGATTTCCTTCTGATAGCCCATGCCCAACCCAAGAATTTAGCAACTGCCACAGCAATGATTGGTGAAGAACTGGTGCAGATGATCCTTAGGGCCAGTTCACTCTCTCTCGTGCCTAGCTGTTTGCACATAGCCCTCAGCCAGACACGTCGAGGGACCGAGTAAGCCCCGCACACAAAGAGTATGTGGGAAATAGTCTCAGTCTTGATTTTACTGACTGGGCAGTCATGAGAATTACCTTCTGCCCATCTTCCGGTTAGTGATCCGTTGGGAGAGACCCCACTCTAAGCTGGAAGTATAGCTTCCTGTCCTGGGGTTTGGTTATAATGTCCCAATAGGGCTCAAGGGAAGGGGAACCTTTTACTTCCAGAAATTGTCCCTCCAAGGAAGAAGGATCGTCATCATTCCAGTTCCGGCGTTCTACCATTTCCCTATACTTTGATTTTATGGTTGCTTTTGTCGGGAACTGGGCCTCCTCTGGTTTCTCCCATAACTCATTCATGCCTAGAATCCCTAATACTCTACGCAAATCCCCTAGCCAGCCTATCTTGTGGAACTTGTCGCAGTTAATTACATCCAGAAAGCCCCTTGCGAAATGAGCGAGTTCGGGGGTGACCCAGATACGCCGCCAATATAAAATGGGTCTTAATCTAGCCATGTCTGAGATGGCTTTCCTACCTAACTCACAACGCAGAGGCTTCATGGGTGTACTTTTAGGGAGGCCGATAAGGTTTTGAAGGAATTTGTTCTCGGCGAGCGTTAGTGGTGCTAGATTGCCATAGCCCCAGAGCTCTGCGCCGTAAAGCGCCAAGCTAATGGCTTTGGCCTCATATACTTGAAGTGCTGGTGCAATAGGTTTGGTCAAAGACCTTTTGTGTTCGGCACTTATAACACCAGTATTTTGGCGTAATTTGAGAGCCGCCATTTCTGTGTGTTTCCCCCACTTTGCGCCCTTAGCTATGTGAATACCCAGATAAACAAAGTCCGAAACCCTTTCTACCTTTTGGCCATCCATGAAGAAATTCCCTCTGAAGCTGGAATGGGGATTAAATGTCATGAGCTTCGTTTTGGCTACATTTACTTCAAGCCCATGATCAGTGCAAAAACCCTCGAAGATATTCAAGGCACGCTGCAGGCCGCTGGGGGTTTTAGATAGTATGAGCGTGTCGTCTGCAAATAATAGGATTGGCGTTTTCACACCATCCAAAATTGGAGCATCTACAGAAGCAGACAACATACGCTCCACTACTCCATTAATGTAAAGGGAGAAAAGCATTGGGGCCATGGCACAGCCTTGGCGTACCCCCCGTTCTACCGGGAACTCGTCAGATACTTGCCCATGTCTCCCCCACTGGATCTTTGCGGAGTTTGACTCGTGCAGTCTCATCACTAGCGATAGAGTTTCAAGTGGCATACCCATCTCAGCTAGGACTTTCCATAACAGGGAGCGAGGGACTAGGTCGAAAGCTGCACGTAAATCTATAAAGGCAGCATAAAGACTGCCCTTCGCCAACTGCACTGTCTTCCAGTGCAGCAGCGTAAACCGAAAGATATGGTCTGTCATGCTGGTCAGTTTACGGAAACCTGCTTGGTAAGAAGATAGGACATTATATTTTTCCTCCCAGGTCATGATTTTTGCCAGGGTCATTTTGCCTACGACCTTCTGTACTGTGTCTATAAGGCTGACGGGCCTGTAGTTCCCTGGTGAAGTTTTGTCCCCTTTTTAATATACAGGGATTATTACCGCCCCCAGCCAAGACTTTGGTACCGGTGCCCCTAGCGCTACTGCATTAGCCAGATTCAAGATATACTTGCCCCAGCATAATTTCTCATGGAGAAAAACTTCCGCAGGCACCCCGTCTGTACCTGGAGCCTTGCCCCGTGTAACTGAGTCCAAGGCCACTGCTACATCCGCGTTGTTGAAAGGAGGAGCTTGAATTGCAGCAGTGGCCACAGACTCCCTATTCATGTCCTCCGGACGGCACCTATATTGGGGCCCGAAGTAGTCCAGCCAGCTACTCTGGGAAACATGGTTGGAAGGTGGTTCTGGGAAGCCCCCTTTCCCCACTTAACAATATTCCAGAATAATCTGGAGTCTTTGGCAGAACTGGCAGCTTTGAGATCTTGCCAGTGCTGCTCGTCCCATTGTTTCTTGGCTATAGAAACACTGGACTTATACTTCCGCCTTGCTTCCCTGACGGCGGCTGGGTCTTTGCTCTTAATGGCCACCCCCAGAGAAGTTCTAGCTGCCCTACATGTAGTGTTGTACCACCCCGCTACATGTGGTCGACTTTTCTTGCCCGGGTGCAGGCGTACTACCCTGTAGAAATGGCATCCTTTTTCATTGCCATGCTGCTATCAACTACAAAGCTAAACGCAATTAATTTATGATCTGACCAGGTTTGTGTCTGGGGAGGCTCTACTTTATTTGCCTCTAAATTGGAACTGATACAGTCCAATATATGGCCTGCCTTGTGGGTGGGGTCTAAAGTTCGAAGGGTTAGCCCGAGGACATTCAGAGTGTCTCTAAAACAGATTACACTCGGATCAATAGTATCATCCAAGTGAAAATTCAGGTCTCCCATTAATGTGAAATTTGAGAACTTGAGTATCAAATTGCTCAGCACTTCCCCAATGCTTTCTAGAAACTGAGTTGGCTGACCCGGTGGACGGTATACTAGAGCTCCAGCGAAAGTGAAGGAGTCATGGACCTGGAGACAAAACCAGATGCTTTCTGCTCCCTCAATATCCGCTAGCTCCGTAATCGTGCATGCTAAAGAATCTTGATAAATAATCGCCAAGCCTCCACCACGATGCACTGGTCTATCCAGCCTTTGGATTAAAAAGCCTGGGGGGAGGGCGTGTACAATGTCGGGATTGGACCATTCTCTTAGCCATGTCTCGGTAATGAACAGACAGTCCAGTTCCCTCTCTACTATTAAATCATGAACATGTAGTGCATTTTTACACATGGATCTCGCGTTTATAAGTCCACCAATTATAATCTTAGGTACCCCTTTCCCCTTTGGTCTTTGGTAGGGTTCTAGTATCTGTTTACAGCCATAACAGCTGATTGGCCCTATCCAGGTGTCTACATTAAGAGCCTGATGACAAATATTGGGCTGCTTGTTCAGTGATACTATAAGGTCTCTGGACATTTGATTATTGGAAGATGCCTGGGCAGCGTATCCCGCCATTGGCCCGTCCTCTGCGCGGACGGGCGCAGACGGGCTGGACTTTGGCTTGACTTCGGCGCGACGGAGGTGCGCCCGCTGATCGCGTCCGCTGCGCGGAGGCATATCCGTCTGCCTTTATACTGTCGCCTGGAGCGCTAGAGCGCTGTAATTTACTCCCCTAAGATGGTCGCTCTTCAATTCAGCGCCTTAGTCTCCTTCTACCTCAGCGCCTATCTCGGCTGGGTAAAAGGTGTCTGCGGGGTGTGCTGGGTGCAGGATACTGCGGGTGAGTAGGATTAAAATACGGCGAATAAAACAAAATGACAGAAGTACTGAACAAGTAAAATTAAAATTAATACATTAATACAGCATACAATGTATCTCCCGGCTTCCGCCTCAGGAGGACAATAGAGTCTGTAAGCAGTGTCCTGACCAGTTTGTCTTCTAGGGGTACCACTCCAGATGGGAGGGTGCAGAACTCTGGAAGGGGGTGCAGAGGGAGGGAGTCCTCGCCTCTAACCCTGGTTCAACCTGAGGGTTTCGATACGAGGGTGGTAGATCAGTTGCAGGGTCAATGCCCTGAACTGGTGGAAGAACTGTGTGGGAGGTCCAGTTCCAGTGCCCTGACAGTTTTTAGTTCTGGGGGTGCTTATCCTGGGAGGGGAGTGCAGGACCCCAGAAGGAGAGGTGAGGGGAGGAGAGCCTCGCCCAAGACCTCTGGTCAGCCTGGGGGTGCAGACCCTGGGTTGGCGGACCGGGTTCAGGGTGTCCCTCATGACCTAGGGGAATGGATGATTGCTAACAGTGCCCCAACCAATTTTTCATCTGAGGGTGCCGCTCCAGGTGGGAGGGTACAGACCCCCAGGGGGGAGGACTGGGTGTGGGCGAGCCCATCCCAGTCCCTGGTTCAGCTCGGGGGCACAGACCCTGCAGGATACTTTTTAAGAGCAACAAGGGAACCCAAAGAAGTCAGCAAGGGACCTTGGGAGCCAGTTGCAGGATAGCACCCCTGAACTGGTGGGCTAATTGTGCGGGATTCCTCCCATAGGTGCCCTGACAAATCTGGAAGGGGGTACCACTCCAGGTGGGAAGGCACAGAGCCTCAGAGAGAGGGAGAGGGTGTGGGAGAGCCCACCCCAGTCTCCTGTCCAGCCGCAGGGTACAGACCATGGGCTGGTGGACCAGTGTCAGGCTGCTATACCTGACCTTGCAGGGGGGAGAGCGGAGAAAGGGTGCCAGGCACCTGGGGGTGCCACCCCCACTCTCTTTTTTTTTTAAAATGTATTGATTTTTTCCCACAGATAAATTCTTATATATTAGTTTGTCATAGTGACTACATCTTAGTTAACAAATCAGATACACTTTAAAACATTGCATTATCTTAACAGCTCATTAATAGGAATCAAGCAGGACATCTCATTATTGGGAATCAAGGAAAAGAGGATAAACACAAATTAAATTAATACTGTATCAATACATGATTCATAATATTATAAGAGAGGCAAGAAAATGGATAATGAAAAAATTTCTTAGCATGCTAAACAGTTTTCTGTAACCATCTAGTGATAGGAGACCATATTTTTTCATCCCATTCTCGTCTCCTTCGTCCTCGCATCCGATATACAGAAGATTTAATATTATATAATGCTAATATCCTAGACCACCAGTTAATGAACGTTGGGGAGTCAGAACTAATCCACGTAGAAGTTATATTTAATCTTATAATAGCCATAGCAATAAATACAAATCCGATCTCTGTCTCTCTACAGGAAGGTCCCTACTCATTTCGTTCTATCCTCAGAATGATTAAATCTGATGTGAGTGTTACTGGAGTATCAAGAATCGAGGTGAGAAAAAATTCCAAGTCACTTAAAAAATGTGCTATACTGGGACAAGCAAAAAACATGTGTACAGTATCTGCAGCACATACCCCACAACTACTGCATGAGCTACACTTAGATGTCTTTGCGAGAGTGTAATATAAGTCAAAACTGACGTAAAATGCTGAGTCTTCAGGCTACCGGATATAAGCACCTGATTAGCTAGTTCCAATGATCCTTCCAGATCTATACCTTCATTTCCTATCTTTTCTCTCCCAACTAGCATTTTGGGCTATTAAATCATCGGGAAACACATCCAGTAACATCTGATATATTTTCACGATCCGAGATCATTTCCGCATCAGTTCTATCAGGACAATTTCTCTCAGATTAACATTCGCCCCTTGCACGGTTGTGTCTAAGAAGCTCCGAATTTGTAAAAACCTTTAAAAATCTTGCCTAGAGAAGCCAAACTTTTCTTGCAAAGATGTAAATGAGACTATTTGGCCATCACCACAAACATCCCCAACACATTGATCCCTGCATTACCCCAGCTAATCGTGATTTTATCCCGAAATATTGATGGTTAGAGACCACATGCCCGAGAAAGGGGTATATGCATTAATATTTGATAACTTGAGTCTGCGTCGTATCTTCTTCCAAATTAAGTAAGCTTACTGAATTATTTTAAATTTGGTCTTTTTGTAATAGCTTGACTCTAAAATGTTAATTAAACTTTGCCTGGCTTCCTCTCCAAGCTACATCTCATATATAGTGGGACTTCCAGCATCCGAATTTTCAGCCCTAGCTCCAACCACAAGTATCCTCATATTCTGCAGGAGTGCTGCCCAAATTATATAAGATGAAGCAGGGTACCCCCATCCACCCCTAAGCTTAGGAAGAATCATCCGCTTAATTGCCCTTCTGGACCTATGATATCCCCATAGGATTCTGAAACAAACCCTTTCAGCTTTTATAATACAAAATGTCGGAAATACCAGAGGAATTGTCCGTAAGAGATATAGAAATTTTGGAAAAATTTACATTTTGATAACGTTGCAGCGTCTATATAAAGATAAATGTAAATGATCTAATCTCTCTAAAGTCTTATTGACTGTATGAATCACTGGTAAGATATTGAGTTCCGGTATATAGGCTCCACTGCTGCTGTGATCTTAACCCCCAGATAGGTGGCTTCTGACACGATTGGAATATCTGCCGGAGACGGACTATCCGAATGTAAGCACTGAGTTTTATCTACATTTAATTTATATCCCAAAACAGTGCCAGATTGTTTGGCCAGGTCTTTCACTTCTGGGAGAGCTAAGCTTAGGTTGCTTGTAAGAATGGCAATGTCGTCATCATACGCCAATGATTTATATCTAGTATTGCTGACCTTAACCGCTTCAATATTCAAATCAGCTTCCAATTTATTAAGGAAGGGGTCAATGTATAGGGAGAATAACAATGGAGAGCAGGGGCATCCCTGCCTTGTACCTCTGTTAATACTAAAAGCTTTCGATTCTTGTCCAGATATGCGGTTGTGAGCTTCTGGTGATATATAGAGTGCTTGTACCGCTTGGACAAATTCAGTAGCAAATTCCTTCCATTGTAAGACTGACCACAGAAACTGCCAGGAGACCCTGTCCAACGCTTTCTCTGCGTCTAACAGGATAATCCCAAGCGGTGACTTTGTGGCCTGAGCCCAGTCAAAACGGGAATAACCCACTTGACATGATTCGTTGTATCCCTACCAGTAATGAACCCATGTTGACGGATGGAAACCAATGGAGTTATAATTTCGCGCTAGCCTGGATGCGATTATTTTTGAGTAGATCATACTATCTGTGGTAATAAGTCAAATGGGTTTATATGATGTCGGGTTAAGTTCAGATTTACCTTTTTTTTTTAAAACTACTTTAGTGGTCTTCCGCCATGATTTAGACGTCTGGCCCAATTGAGCAAGCTGAAATAAAGACACAAGCTCAGATCGATGTGCTTGCCGGAACGTTCTAAAAAATCCTAAGGGAATCCCATCTGGTCCCACAGCTTTGCCAGCGTCTAAGGAAATTATTGCTTTCTCGATCTCCTCCCATAAGATCGGGCCAGCAAGAATCTCGTTTTGTTCGAATGTGGCTTTCGCTATACATTGATCACTTAAAAATTCTATAATTCTCTCCGGAGTCGCCTCACCTTCTGCTGTGTATAATTGTTGATAAAAATTCTGGAAAACATATAGAATTTCAGTCAGAGATTCCTGGATCTGATCAAATTCATCTAGAATTCTACATATTCTATTCGCCATCCCCCTCTGTTGTATACGTCTGGCCAATAGCTTCGCCGTGTTTTCCCCGAGTTCGTAAATATCAGCTCTGTGTTGTACATATTTAACGGCAATTTCTTCCCCAAAATATTGATGTATTTTAGCTTTAATGATTGCGACAAGCTGTTGACAGTCATCTTTTTTTTGAGCATCTCTAATTTTCCTCATAGGCTCGATCTCAGCTAGCCGTAAATCATCCATCCATCCTCTAATTCTTGCCTTCACCATACTCTGACCATATAAAGAGAAACTGAGGATCTAGCCCCGCAAGGCAGCTTTAAACGCATCCCACACTATAGTTTCAGGAGCAGTGCCTTTGTTTGGCCATCTGCACACAATATGCTTAGTCCAATAACAGCTTCCTATCAAAGATCCATGTAGGTTGAGATCTAAAAAAGCAGCTTAGCGGGAGCTCCACTATTAGCGGATTATGGTCTGATAATATTCTCGGGGGGAGTTCAATAAAGACCTTTTCAGCTGTTTGATTTGAGATAAAAAAGTAGTCCAGACGGACTAATTTTTTATGGGGAGATGAAAAAAAGGAAAGCCAGGATCCCCTGGTTTGTGTCTGTGCTACACATCAGCAAGTCTGTGTTCCCTAACTACCCCTGTAGCCCTTTGAAAGTACTACCCTTTCTTCCTTGATATGGAAGATTACAAGCAAGATTGAAACTACTCTCTACATGAATGTTAAAGTCACCACAAAGAATTAGCAGAGATGGCCATGCGGCCAGCTCTAGACTCAAATAGTTCAATACTTCATGATCGTCCAAATTCGAACCATATAAAGGACAGATTGAAACTGACATGCCATTGATAGCCACTTCCAAAATCACCCATCGCTCCAGTTTGTCCTCCTTCATACGTTTACGGATTATAGCTCCATGCTTTGCTAAAATAGCTACCTCCGTGTAGTGATACCCTGACGTGTACTTGCCAGGAAGTCTAAGCCCAGATCTTTAATCCAATCTCTTTTACTTCACGGTATGTGAGTCTATTGTAAACACAGTACCTATATTAGCATATGCTGTAACAGGTTAGCAAATACGTTTCTTTTTTTCCTATCATTAAAAATGCAGACATTTAGAGAACAGATACATATTTTGTCCCTTCTATCTATTTTCCTGAAATAATGCTCATTCTTTTTCAGAATTCACAAGATAATACAGACATTTCAGATAAACTTTGGCAAAAGCACTATTCGATATTTTCATTTTGATAAGAAGATGTTCACAATGACAATACACATTAAACAGCAATTGTCCTCCCCCCAACACCCCAAAATCCCTGTGTCCCCCTACCACCACCCCTCCAGCCTGGAACCTCCCAAGGACCCGTCCTACCCCCACCACTACATGAGGCTTAAGGACCAACGGTCCTTGGTGATGCTGAGCTAGACCATCACACCTTCCTGAAATCTATCCACCCCCTCCCCTAAGAGATACCCCAGTAGAGAGAGACCAGAAAAGGAACCAAAGCAAGGAAAAAAGGGAAAAAGAATTACTGTACAGACCCAATATTCATTGGCTATACATCCCATGAATCCCAGGAAGAGCCTACCCTCTAAGGGGGAAAATCCAAATCAGCCAGATCCATACCCTTCCAACCACTACATTGATACCATGAATTCTTTTGCCTGAACTTCAAAAAAGAGTGTTTCTCTCTGAGAGACCACCTTCAGCTTGGCTGGATTGAGCAAGAAGACCTGAGCTCCTTTTGCCTGAAACTGAGGAATTTGCTGGCGCAATTGCCATATTTTTTCAACTGTCGCCTGACAGAAATCAAGCATTACAAAAAAATCACAACCCTTTCCCATCCTTTTCTTATCAGGCGTAGACAAATTATACAATGCTTCTTGGGTACAAAAGTTATTTAAATATATGTGAATCGCCCTTGGACGATTATCCCCTTGTTCCCCTTTTTTATGTTGAAAAAAAGTATATTGGTGGGCCCTTAGAAGCTCAATTCTCCAATCCCATTGTTTAAGTTCTGGGAATGCCTCTTCAAAAAGTTCAATCACAATCACTAACTGCCGGGCATCTGTCCCCTCCTTGCCCTCCGGAATACCCAGAATTCGCAAGTTCTTACTCCGGGAGAGATGTTCAAGATCAGTCAGTTTCAAGAATGTTTCCTCTTTCGTCTTTTTCATAGACTGTCATGATATTTTGTGCAGCCAACTCATCTTCAAGCAGGGATACCCTGGCTTCTGCCTCGCTAATTCTTACTGAGAAATCAGTATAGATCTTAACCACCCTGCGAATAAAGTTTTGTAATTTGAAGCATGCACCATGAGTGCGAGAGCTCTCCGCCTGGGTCTCCTCCCGATGTGCCATAATGCTCTGGTATATTGTTGATATTGTGATTTCTGCAGGTTCTACAGGCTCATTTAAACTTGCTCTGTTCTTTACTGACCGTTCTTCTCCATCCTGTACCATCCTCCCATCTATAAAGAATAATCCCAAATCATAGAGCCAGCCGAGCCTAAGACTTTTTCAGAAGCAGCAACTTGATTTTTCTGCTTACGGACTGTGATTCAGAAAAGGGGGTGGTGATGAACAGAGTGCCTGAATTAAGCAGACCACTCTTACCCAGTCCAAAGATCAGGGCTTGATCCATCACCGTTTTTTAGCTCACTGCACCATCCCAGCTCAGAACTTGGCTATATGCAAATTAGTCTGTTCCTGTCCCAGTGCATGATGGGAACAGGGCAAACCAAACTACCAAGCCAATTCTTATACTGGGAAGGAAACAAGCTACCGGGGACCGGTTTCTGGCATTTCAGCCTCGTCGGCCCGGCTTGCTTGAATCCTGATGGTGCAATGAGCAAGGGACTCACATCTGAGTATACCCTTCCACGCTTATGGTGGACAAAATGATTCAGAAAAGGGGGTGGTGATGAACAGAGTGCCTGAATTAAGCAGACCACTCTTACCCAGTCCAAAGATCAGGGCTTGATCCATCACCGTTTTTTAGCTCACTGCACCATCCCAGCTCAGAACTTGGCTATATGCAAATTAGTCTGTTCCTGTCCCAGTGCATGATGGGAACAGGGCAAACCAAACTACCAAGCCAATTCTTATACTGGGAAGGAAACAAGCTACCGGGGACCGGTTTCTGGCATTTCAGCCTCGTCGGCCCGGCTTGCTTGAATCCTGATGGTGCAATGAGCAAGGGACTCACATCTGAGTATACCCTTCCACGCTTATGGTGGACAAAATGATTCAGAAAAGGGGGTGGTGATGAACAGAGTGCCTGAATTAAGCAGACCACTCTTACCCAGTCCAAAGATCAGGGCTTGATCCATCACCGTTTTTTAGCTCACTGCACCATCCCAGCTCAGAACTTGGCTATATGCAAATTAGTCTGTTCCTGTCCCAGTGCATGATGGGAACAGGGCAAACCAAACTACCAAGCCAATTCTTATACTGGGAAGGAAACAAGCTACCGGGGACCGGTTTCTGGCATTTCAGCCTCGTCGGCCCGGCTTGCTTGAATCCTGATGGTGCAATGAGCAAGGGACTCACATCTGAGTATACCCTTCCACGCTTATGGTGGACAAAATGATTCAGAAAAGGGGGTGGTGATGAACAGAGTGCCTGAATTAAGCAGACCACTCTTACCCAGTCCAAAGATCAGGGCTTGATCCATCACCGTTTTTTAGCTCACTGCACCATCCCAGCTCAGAACTTGGCTATATGCAAATTAGTCTGTTCCTGTCCCAGTGCATGATGGGAACAAGGCAAACCAAACTACCAAGCCAATTCTTATACTGGGAAGGAAACAAGCTACCGGGGACCGGTTTCTGGCATTTCAGCCTCGTCGGCCCGGCTTGCTTGAATCCTGATGGTGCAATGAGCAAGGGACTCACATCTGAGTATACCCTTCCATGCTTATGGTGGACAAAATGATTCAGAAAAGGGGGTGGTGATGAACAGAGTGCCTGAATTAAGCAGACCACTCTTACCCAGTCCAAAGATCAGGGCTTGATCCATCACCGTTTTTTAGCTCACTGCACCATCCCAGCTCAGAACTTGGCTATATGCAAATTAGTCTGTTCCTGTCCCAGTGCATGATGGGAACAGGGCAAACCAAACTACCAAGCCAATTCTTATACTGGGAAGGAAACAAGCTACCGGGGACCGGTTTCTGGCATTTCAGCCTCGTCTGCCCGGCTTGCTTGAATCCTGATGGTGCAATGAGCAATGGACTCACATCTGAGTATACCCTTCCACGCTTATGGTGGACAAAATGATTCAGAAAAGGGGGTGGTGATGAACAGAGTGCCTGAATTAAGCAGACCACTCTTACCCAGTCCAAAGATCAGGGCTTGATCCATCACCGTTTTTTAGCTCACTGCACCATCCCAGCTCAGAACTTGGCTATATGCAAATTAGTCTGTTCCTGTCCCAGTGCATGATCGGAACAGGCCAAACCAAACTACCAAGCCAATTCTTATACTGGGAAGGAAACAAGCTACCGGGGACCGGTTTCTGGCATTTCAGCCTCGTCGGCCCGGCTTGCTTGAATCCTGATGGTGCAATGAGCAAGGGACTCACATCTGAGTATACCCTTCCACGCTTATGGTGGACAAAATGATTCAGAAAAGGGGGTGGTGATGAACAGAGTGCCTGAATTAAGCAGACCACTCTTACCCAGTCCAAAGATCAGGGCTTGATCCATCACCGTTTTTTAGCTCACTGCACCATCCCAGCTCAGAACTTGGCTATATGCAAATTAGTCTGTTCCTGTCCCAGTGCATGATGGGAACAGGGCAAACCAAAATACCAAGCCAATTCTTATACTGGGAAGGAAACAAGCTACCGGGGACCGGTTTCTGGCATTTCAGCCTCGTCGGCCCGGCTTGCTTGAATCCTGATGGTGCAATGAGCAAGGGACTCACATCTGAGTATACCCTTCCACGCTTATGGTGGACAAAATGATTCAAAAAAGGGGGTGGTGATGAACAGAGTGCCTGAATTAAGCAGACCACTCTTACCCAGTCCAAAGATCAGGGCTTGATCCATCACCGTTTTTTAGCTCACTGCACCATCCCAGCTCAGAACTTGGCTATATGCAAATTAGTCTGTTCCTGTCCCAGTGCATGATGGGAACAGGGCAAACCAAACTACCAAGCCAATTCTTATACTGGGAAGGAAACAAGCTACCGGGGACCGGTTTCTGGCATTTCAGCCTCGTCGGCCCGGCTTGCTTGAATCCTGATGGTGCAATGAGCAAGGGACTCACATCTGAGTATACCCTTCCACGCTTATGGTGGACAAAATGATTCAGAAAAGGGGGTGGTGATGAACAGAGTGCCTGAATTAAGCAGACCACTCTTACCCAGTCCAAAGATCAGGGCTTGATCCATCACCGTTTTTTTAGCTCACTGCACCATCCCAGCTCAGAACTTGGCTATATGCAAATTAGTCTGTTCCTGTCCCAGTGCATGATGGGAACAGGGCAAACCAAACTACCAAGCCAATTCTTATACTGGGAAGGAAACAAGCTACCGGGGACCGGTTTCTGGCATTTCAGCCTCGTCGGCCCGGCTTGCTTGAATCCTGATGGTGCAATGAGCAAGGGACTCACATCTGAGTATACCCTTCCACGCTTATGGTGGACAAAATGATTCAGAAAAGGGGGTGGTGATGAACAGAGTGCCTGAATTAAGCAGACCACTCTTACCCAGTCCAAAGATCAGGGCTTGATCCATCACCGTTTTTTAGCTCACTGCACCATCCCAGCTCAGAACTTGGCTATATGCAAATTAGTCTGTTCCTGTCCCAGTGCATGATGGGAACAGGGCAAACCAAACTACCAAGCCAATTCTTATACTGGGAAGGAAACAAGCTACCGGGGACCGGTTTCTGGCATTTCAGCCTCGTCGGCCCGGCTTGCTTGAATCCTGATGGTGCAATGAGCAAGGGACTCACATCTGAGTATACCCTTCCACGCTTATGGTGGACAAAATGATTCAGAAAAGGGGGTGGTGATGAACAGAGTGCCTGAATTAAGCAGACCACTCTTACCCAGTCCAAAGATCAGGGTTTGATCCATCACCGTTTTTAGCTCACTGCACCATCCCAGCTCAGAACTTGGCTATATGCAAATTAGTCTGTTCCTGTCCCAGTGCATGATGGGAACAGGGCAAACCAAACTACCAAGCCAATTCTTATACTGGGAAGGAAACGAGCTACCGGGGACCGGTTTCTGGCATTTTAGCCTCGTCGGCCCGGCTTGCTTGAATCCTGATGGTGCAATGAGCAAGGGACTCACATCTGAGTATACCCTTCCACGCTTATGGTGGACAAAATGATTCAAAAAAGGGGGTGGTGATGAACAGAGTGCCTGAATTAAGCAGACCACTCTTACCCAGTCCAAAGATCAGGGCTTGATCCATCACCGTTTTTTAGCTCACTGCACCATCCCAGCTCAGAACTTGGCTATATGCAAATTAGTCTGTTCCTGTCCCAGTGCATGATGGGAACAGGGCAAACCAAACTACCAAGCCAATTCTTATACTGGGAAGGAAACAAGCTACCGGGGACCGGTTTCTGGCATTTCAGCCTCGTCGGCCCGGCTTGCTTGAATCCTGATGGTGCAATGAGCAAGGGACTCACATCTGAGTATACCCTTCCACGCTTATGGTGGACAAAATGATTCAGAAAAGGGGGTGGTGATGAACAGAGTGCCTGAATTAAGCAGACCACTCTTACCCAGTCCAAAGATCAGGGCTTGATCCATCACCGTTTTTTAGCTCACTGCACCATCCCAGCTCAGAACTTGGCTATATGCAAATTAGTCTGTTCCTGTCCCAGTGCATGATGGGAACAGGGCAAACCAAACTACCAAGCCAATTCTTATACTGGGAAGGAAACAAGCTACCGGGGACCGGTTTCTGGCATTTCAGCCTCGTCGGCCCGGCTTGCTTGAATCCTGATGGTGCAATGAGCAAGGGACTCACATCTGAGTATACCCTTCTACGCTTATGGTGGACAAAATGATTCAGAAAAGGGGGTGGTGATGAACAGAGTGCCTGAATTAAGCAGACCACTCTTACCCAGTCCAAAGATCAGGGCTTGATCCATCACCGTTTTTTAGCTCACTGCACCATCCCAGCTCAGAACTTGGCTATATGCAAATTAGTCTGTTCCTGTCCCAGTGCATGATGGGAACAGGGCAAACCAAACTACCAAGCCAATTCTTATACTGGGAAGGAAACAAGCTACCGGGGACCGGTTTCTGGCATTTCAGCCACGTCGGCCCGGCTTGCTTGAATCCTGATGGTGCAATGAGCAAGGGACTCACATCTGAGTATACCCTTCCACGCTTATGGTGGACAAAATGATTCAGAAAAGGGGGTGGTGATGAACAGGTTGCCTGAATTAAGCAGACCACTCTTACCCAGTCCAAAGATCAGGGCTTGATCCATCACCGTTTTTTAGCTCACTGCACCATCCCAGCTCAGAACTTGGCTATATGCAAATTAGTCTGTTCCTGTCCCAGTGCATGATGGGAACAGGGCAAACCAAACTACCAAGCCAATTCTTATACTGGGAAGGAAACAAGCTACCGGGGACCGGTTTCTGGCATTTCAGCCTCGTCGGCCCGGCTTGCTTGAATCCTGATGGTGCACTGAGCAAGGGACTCACATCTGAGTATACCCTTCCACGCTTATGGTGGACAAAATGATTCAGAAAAGGGGGTGGTGATGAACAGAGTGCCTGAATTAAGCAGACCACTCTTACCCAGTCCAAAGATCAGGGTTTGATCCATCACCGTTTTTTAGCTCACTGCACCATCCCAGCTCAGAACTTGGCTATATGCAAATTAGTCTGTTCCTGTCCCAGTGCATGATGGGAACAGGGCAAACCAAACTACCAAGCCAATTCTTATACTGGGAAGGAAACAAGCTACCGGGGACCGGTTTCTGGCATTTCAGCCTCGTCGGCCCGGCTTGCTTGAATCCTGATGGTGCAATGAGCAAGGGACTCACATCTGAGTATACCCTTTCACGCTTATGGTGGACAAAATGATTCAGAAAAGGGGGTGGTGATGAACAGAGTGCCTGAATTAAGCAGACCACTCTTACCCAGTCCAAAGATCAGGGCTTGATCCATCACCGTTTTTTAGCTCACTGCACCATCCCAGCTCAGAACTTGGCTATATGCAAATTAGTCTGTTCCTGTCCCAGTGCATGATGGGAACAGGGCAAACCAAACTACCAAGCCAATTCTTATACTGGGAAGGAAACAAGCTACCGGGGACCGGTTTCTGGCATTTCAGCCTCGTCGGCCCGGCTTGCTTGAATCCTGATGGTGCAATGAGCAAGGGCCAGGGACAGACGAATTGCACTGGGCCAGGGACAGACGAATTTGCATATAGCCAGGTTCTGAACTGGGATGGTGCAGTGAGCTAAAAAACGGTGATGGATCAAGCCCTGATCTGTTGACTGGGTAGGAGTGTTCTGATTAACTCAGATACTCTGTCCATCACCACCCCCCTTTTTGTAATTACGGACTGTGCCAGGCATGAGTGAGGTCTTTTCTCCTTCTTCTTCCCAACACTAACTGTTGCCGTCTCTATTGTCCTCAGCCCAGTCCTTGCCAAAACTATTGTCTCCTGAGCAATCAAAGTGGTCAGACAAAGAATAAAAGGTATCTCCTAAATCCGACTCTTTAACAGCTCTTCATTCCTCTACTTGTAATGGCTGTGGACTGGGCATCTCCTTGTCAGACACCTTATTAATATTATTCTGGTCTGTAGAATCTGTACCATTTTTATCCTGGGGGATACTTGTCTGGACTTCAGCTCCCATGATGCAGCTATCTTGCTGTTTGGCCGCTATTCCACTAACTTCCTTTGAGAGGCACCCAGTGTATACCAAAGATCACATATTCTCATTTTGCCCATCAATCCCAGGGCGGCTTTCCCCCTTCAAACGTTGGTTACCCCCTTGAGTGGGCATTTCTAACACCATATCTTCAATTACAGTCCCGACCGGAGGCAGTGCAATACCTTGAATTTGATCTTCTGACGGTATTGTTTGTGGTGTTTTGTCCTGAAGGGATGCCTTAATCTCTGCAGCTGGTTTGCGCAGTGCCTTACTCTTGACGCTCTGCGCTCCAAAGATAGCAGGGACCGCCCGCTGTAAAGAGATGCCATCTCGATCTTGATCTCCCGCTCCAGGCAATTCGATTGTCGCTCCTGTGGTAGATCAGCATCCTCTGGAACCGGCGCTGGAAGACTCACCATCTCCATCTGGAATAGCCTTCCCGGGACTGCCGAAACCCGCAGGCAGTCCATGGGTCTTGGACCCCCGGAAGGTGCTTTCGGCGGCATCGGCAAAACGGCACAGCAAGTGAAGCTCCCGGTGAGGTAAGTGGTCCTCGTGCGTGCCAGTCTTGAAGGGGGAGGAAGCCCCCACAGCCACAACCACGAGCGCCAAATCATCCCCAATACTGTAGAACATTCATTTATTTATCGGGCATCATGATTGCGGTCACAAGCGGGAAGAAAAGGTTTAGCGGGGAAGGAGTGATTTAGTCCAGCTCACTCGGCCGAAGCTACGGCTGCCATCTTGCCTCCCTTGGACTGAGCCGCCTCCCCCACTCTCTAACGTCACAGTGGTTGGAGTGGCCTGAAAGGCATAAGGCCTGGCTCTCATCACTGACAATTGTCAGTGGCCACTGTGGCTGGCTGCTCTGGTGGACAGAGTTGCCCCTGGGAGGGGGACAGGAGCCACACCCCGGGGAGGATTGGGCCACAACATTGTGTTGGCGATGTGGGTCCTGACTGCCTGTTGGGACACATCTGTGAACAAAGTAAGTTTATGTGGTGCGCAGATGGGGTCCCCTGGTGAGGAGAAGGGTTCCCCATGGCTCAGCTTAGTGGTCCCTGCTAGTATGGATAGAGGCATCCAACTAGGTTCAGGAAGTCGTAGAACGGGAAGAAAACCCTGCTGCTGTGGGCCAGGTCCCATGTTCTATCGCCCCAAGCAGGGAAGGCCATCGAGGTAGGGATTGGTCTACCCTGGCTTTAGGCTGGAAGGGGGTTGTGTTGGAAATGGCAGGGTTATCCCCAAACTTTTTGCTTCTTCCTCCTATTTTTTCCTGAACTGTTTGTGTTGGTTTTAGGACTCTGGGCACTTGACCACTGCTATTCACTGCTAAAGTGAATATGCTCTCTGTGTAAATTGTGTTGTGAATTGGTGTTACCATGATTGGATATTTGATTTACTTGTTAGTCCCTAGTAAAGTGCACTGAGTGTGCCAGGGCCTGTAATTCAAATGCTTCTAGTGGGCCTACAGTACTGATTGTGCCACCCACGTGAGTAGCCCTGAAATGATAACCCAGATCTGCCATTGCAGAGTCTGTGCGCAGTTTGTAACTGGCATGTCGACTTGGCCAGTGCACACACTTGCCAGTCCCTAACCTTCCCTTTTCTTACATGTCAGGCACCCCTAAGGTAGGCTCAAGGTACCCCTGTGGGCAGGGTGCAGTGTATGTGAAAAGCAGGACACGCCCTGGTGTGTGTGGCATGTCCTGATAGTGAATTAAGGCCAATTTAGTTTTTCACTATTGCAAGGCTACCTGTTCCCCAAAACAAAAGGGGTAGTGTGTTTATAACATCCTATAAACATAACTGGCCTGGGGAATTAGGTGATTTTTACATTCTGTGTTTGTAAACACCACTTTTAGAAAACAGGCATTTTCTTGCTCAGTCATCCTGTGTGCCTCTGCTGGAATATGGATTGCCTGTCTGGGTTTTGGATGACAGAAGGCTAGGGAGCAGGAGTGGCTCCTGATAGTCTAGGTGGGTCAGGAAAGGGCTGGATAGACCTGGGCTGCAATTGGGGAAGGGGAGGAGATTTCCTTGCACCTCAAAGGGCCTGGTCTGCCTCCGACAATGCCGTAGCTACCTCCTGCCAGGAAGTCACGCCAGAAAAGGCAGAACTGGTTCTGGCTGGGCAAAGGCACTCTCTGCCTAAGAGATCAAAGGATTTGGGGATATAAATAGTGGGGCCCAGACCCCTGAACTTTAAAACTCCTTCACCTCACTGAACTCTCCTTTGAGAACTTCAAGCTCCCGCTGAACTGTACATCCCCCTCTCACTGAGCACCCCCATCACCCGTTACCGCTATCCTTGAGACATCTTTGCCCTCGCAAGCAGCCTTCCACCTTTCGGGGGAGGAAATGCTAGCCCTCCTCCTCACTTACAAAGCTGCCCCGGTAACCCCAAGTACACTAGAACTCACAGAAGAGGAAATTTTAGCCATCCTCCGCACCTACAGTTTTGCCTTGGTATCCCCAAGTCCTATAGACGTGAATGACGAACATGCTATCTGCACAGTTGCAATCAACCCCAACAGATCAGCTACCCTCCGCAACAGGAAAGTGATGGACAGCAGCCTAACGCTACTTCCCTTGTCTTCCCCAACACACGACACTCTCTCCGACCCCCCCTCTGTCTGGCCTCCTAATTAACTGCTGCTAAGCAGTTAAGCATGCCGCTGACATCGCCGATCTCATCCTGAGCCAAACACTTGACTTAGCAATCCTGACCGAAACGTGGCTCAATGAATTCTCATCTCCCTGCCTAGACCTCTTAGTCCCTCCCAACTACAACATCGCAAGGCTGGACAGGCAAGCAAAAAAAAGGGGGGAGGCATTGTGTGCATCCACAGTTCTAACCTACTCGTCACTGAACTTGCAGATTCCACAGGCTCTTGCGAATACCTGGCACTTTCTATTTGTGTAGTCTGCACATCTTTTATCACCCTCAGGCATGAATAACATCTTCACTGACCACCTCATATAATTCATCACAGCTAAGGTTTCCTTCAACTCTAAAGACATCTTTCTTGGTGACTTCCACCTGCACTGGAACGACCTCAAGGACCCCCAGGTCAACACCATCAAAGACTTCCTGGCCGACCAAGCCCTTATCCAAGTCTGTTCCCTCCCAACACACTCGAAAGGCACCACTCTAGACTGGATCATCGCTAAGGAGTCAGCGGTCAAGCTTATCTCTATTGACCCCGGCGACTGGTCTGACCACCACGTTATCACTTTTCTATTGCTGGGCAGCCACAAGGCAAGGGCACCACAATCTGTGATTCCAAAATGGTGGATTAGAGACACCAAGAACCTTGATCACGGGGAACTGACTGCATGTTGCAAGTCTGAACTCCCCTCCTCCCATCCACAACGGTTAACGAACTCAATGAATATTACTCCATGACCACATCCAACATTGTTGTTGATCTTGTTACGCTTAAACTAAAAAGAACCCAAATCAAAGACAGAAACCCATGGTTTAATAGGTCCCTCAACAATGAGAGAAGATCCCTCCGGCAGACTGAAAGAAACTGGAGAGAGCACCCTTCAGCTGCACATTTAAAACTTCTCCGCCAGTCCAGAAACGCTTACAATAGGAGCATCCTCAACTCAAAAAAAGAATTATTCAGATCAGTACTGGGGAACGCCAAGAACAGACCCCGCAAGCTCTTTGAAATAGTCAAACACCAATTGAACAAACTGGCTAAAACCTCTAAAGAAACCCCTAAATCCCTTTTATCATGCGAGGAATTATTCTCCAAGAAAACCACTGCCCTAGGAAATGATCTTAGATCAGCCACTTACTCCCAACCCTCTCCGGATCTGCTGCCTCACTCCACGCTGCCCCCCCAGACATCATCCAAAAACCAAGTGCACTGGTCCAACTTCAAACTCTATCTAATCTACATAATCTCATGGAATCAATGGCAGGAACTCCCGATTACACTATATTGGGAGACTTCAATTTTCATCTTGAATCTGTACACGATAAGGCATCTTCCTCCTTAATAACATATTTACTATCAGCTGGTCATTACACCTACGCATACGGCAGGTCATATCCTGGATGGATTGTTTACGAGTAACCCTAATATTTTAATATCTTCTGTTCTACCTCTCACATGGACCGATCATTCTGCAATTATCTGCACCTTACAAATCACAAAAGTTAAGGCAAGACATAGTATATCGCGTATCCCCAAACAGGTCCGAGCATGGAAAAGTACTGACATCAGTCTTCTGCATAAAACGCTGTCCTTTACCCAACAAGAAGTTGCAACAGATCCGGAGACAGCAGGCAAGGAATATTCTTCTTGGCTAGATAATGCTTTTAGTATATCAGTCCTGGTTAAGAATGTCTCCACTAACCGGAAGGTCCCCTCAGCACCCTGGTTCTCAGAGGCGTTAAGATTGGAAAAACAAACGTGTAGAAATTTAGAGAGAAAGGGGCGTAAAAACTATGACAATAATGCGAAAGATCTATACAAGGACTCACTTACTAAATACAAACATCTTATCCTAGCCGAAAAAAGCAAATATTATCAAACACAAATAGATTTGGCTCATAATTCCACCAAACAGCTATTTCAGGTAGTAACCAAATTATCCAATCCCTCGACAAGCACAGTCACAGAGGTATCACCTGAACTTTGCGACTCTCTCGCAGATTTCTTTGAAGACAAAGTGCTGCAGATTCACTCAAATTTTGCTACGCAAGCTAATCCAGATTTCCTGGCTAGAGATAGATTGGCTAATAACCTGGTTGCGGGTTTCTCAGAATTTAGCCAAGTCTCATCTGAACAAGTGAAAGAGCTTATTCTCTCTATAAAATCAGGTTCCCCTCTGGATCCGTGCCCTCCTTCAATGGTACAATGTATTCCGGAGCACATAGCCCCTACACTGACTAACATTTTTAATGCAATGTTTAATACCGAATCATATCCCCTGACTTGGAAAAAGGCTATTATTAAACCTCTTGTAAAAAAAATCCACCTTGGATCCCACTCAACCCAAAAACTATAGGCCTATTGCATGCCTCCCTCTCCCTTCAAAGATTGTCGATAAGATAATGAATATTCAATTATCTCAATATATTGATCAGAATAATCTTTAGGACTCGACCCAATTTGGGTTTAGGAAGGGTCATGGGACAGAGACAGCCCTGATTAAAGCGGTGGATGAAATTAGAATGATCCTAGATAAAGGAGGAGCAGCGATTCTTGTCTTATTGGACTTGTCCGCGGCTTTTGACACAGTCGATCATTCCATTCTAATCGACCGTGTCTCAGCCATGGGCATAGGACATAAAGCCAAAATGCTACTCACCTCTTTTCTAGCCAACCGCACGCAATCGGTGAAATTGGGAGAATTCTACTCACCAACGTTCTCTCTGCCATGTGGTGTACCACAAGGATCCTCCATTAGTCCGACATTATTCAATATTTATGTGTCGGACTTGGCTAGGACCATTAAAAAATCAGGGATGAGAATAACGTCATATGCCGATGATACCCAACTAGTGTTGGCAATACACAACGATGGCTTGCAAGTGGCAGCCAGCTTCCAGGAGGGAATGTTAACCATTAGTTCCTGGATGGCAGGAAATTCCCTAAAGCTAAACTTCGACAAAACGGAGGTAATGACTTTCGGATATTTATCACCAAGTTGGTCACCCATGTGGTGGCCAACCGACCTGGGACCACTGCCGCAAACAGTAAAGAAAGTCAGGAACTTCGGGGTGATGTTTGACGATAAGCTCTCATTCATTCATCACGCAAATGCAGTTGTATCCGCATCATTTAACATTCTTAGAATGGTAAAGAAGCTTCTCCCTCTCCTTCCCTTCAGTGCGGGAAAAACTCTCATGTGTACGCTGGTTTTGGCAAAGATCGACTATTGTAATGGTCTCTTTCTGAATGCTCAGGAGAGAGTTTTAAACAAGTTACAACTAGTCCAAAACGCAGCAGCAAGAATACTTTCTGGTACACCAAAATTTAAGTTCATATCCTCAGTTATCCGCCAATTACACTGGCTACCAATCAGATGCCGAACAAAATTTAAGGCTCTATGTATAATATACAAAGCAATCAACAACATTGGACCAGAATTTTTTTAAAAAGCACTTTGTCTATATACGCCCTCCAGAACTCTTCGCTCATCCTCAGCACGCTGCTTGACCATTCCACGCACAAATAAATCATCTTGGGGAGACAGAGCATTTATAGTCGCGACCACCAGACTGTGGAATACCCTTCCTCTTCATATTAAGTCCAACCCATCCCTCATGATATTCAGAAAGTCTGTAAAAACATGGCTGTTTATCCAGTGAGTACGCTTTTCAATCTTACGTTCCTCTGTCTTACAGCGCCGAGACACCTCCGGGTAGTTGTGCGCTAGAAAAGTTTCATAAATAAATAAATAAATAAATATGATGAGCCCTCTGTCTCGAAAACCTTATCCTCCTTAAACCACTTTAATGACCCACTCCCCTATAACTGCCTAGCCGCCGCCTCTCCAGCTATCATTCCTAGTTGGACTGCAAAAATGAACGCCTCCCTTCTGCAGGAGTCGATACCTGACTCTCTCAAAGCCGGCCAAGTCCTCCCTATCCTAAAAAAACCTATGCTAGATCCTGCTTCCTCAGACAACTTCAGGCCTATATCTAACATCCCACTCCTGGTGAAAGTTCTGGAGAAATGTGTGCAACAGCAGTTGAGCGAACACATCACGAACTTCCACCAACTAGATGACTTTCAATCCGGATTTAGGCCTGGGTACAGCACTGAAACCACCCTTCCTCACATTGTGGATGATGCCCTCTAAACCCTTGATCAAGGCAAGACCTGTTTTCTAATCCTCCTTGATCTATCCTCGGCTTCCAATGCGGTCAACCACGAAAAACTCCTTGAACACCTCGAACACAGGATTGGCCTTGATGGCCCTGTTCTTGAATGGTTTAGGTCCTTCCTCCAGAATCGCTCACAGAGATTCCTCATCAACAGTAACCTGTCTGCTCCCTCCCTGATCACTGTAGGAGTCCCCCACAGATCTACCCTGTCCCCTACCCTCTTCAACCTTTACCTTGAACCGCTAGCAGAGGTACTACGCACCGCAAATATCTCTTACCACATGTATGCCGACCACACCCAGATCTACATCAAAATCTCTTCCCCTGAGGAGATTCACCCCCTGAATGAGGCCCTGAAATTGACTGTCCAATGGCTCACCTCCAACCAGCTCAAACTCAATGCAAAAAAACAGAATTTCTCCTAATCTCCCCGCCCAAAAACTTTGCTCCAAGTCTGATTACTGCCACACCTTGGATTATCAGGATGCAATACATCCGGCACCTCTGGGCATATCACCCCTGGATCTGGGACCACTCTTTCTTGATCTGGGACCGCTTGCTATCATAAAATGTATCTACATGTTTTATTTCAAATGTTTCCCCCCTTTCCTAAGTCTATTGTATACAACTTGTTAATCCTGTAAAGCGCTCTGATACCCTAAGAGGTCAAGTTTGAGCTCTATAAAACACAAAATAATTAAAAAATAAATAAATAGGAACTCTTTTGGACCAAGAAGGCTGCTAAGAAGAAGAGCTGGAGAAGCTGTGAGGAGGAACTACCACTTTGCTGTGTGCTTTGCTGTGTTGGCCTGCAGTGGCTACTTCTGTCTTGGATAGTTAAAGGACTGGACTGAACTTTCTGCAATCTACTTTTGTGGGTTTCTCCAAGGGTTTGAGGTAGAGCTTGCCCCCTGTTCAAGAAGTCTCAGGAACAGCAAAGACCTCAAGCTCCTCTGCCCTCAGCACTGGGAACTGTGTGTTTTGTGCTGCAACAGAAGAAAAAGCAACCCGACCACGTCGACAACATCACTGCCCTTTCCATGACCTGACCACAACGCCGCAACGCCGCAGTGCGACCCTGGTCTCACCAACAACGCCTGCTGACAATGTCACCGAGCCGCTGCTCGCACCGCGACCTGTGGGCACCGCACCGCCTCACGACAACGCCGTGGTATCCCAGACGGCGACACTCCATGCCGAAATCGATGCCGCTGCTTGCATTGTGGTTCGAGAGCACCGCTCGTAAGTTACACGATACACCACTCTCATCCAGCACCACAGCCTTGACCTACCGACGTCGGCGCCATCGACTCCAGTTCCTCAGCGGACGACAGTGCTTCAGCAATGACGGCGCCGCTGCTTGCACCGCGACCTGCCAGCATCGCGATGAGCACCGCATTCACTTCGCACCGTGACCCTGGTCTCACTGATGCCACCATCTGATGCTGCCACCGAGCCGCAGCTCGTACCACGACCTGAGGGCACCGCACCGCAGCACCCGACATCTGCCCACGTCAGCGTTCCTGACTTCAAAAGAGAGGAATTCAATCTACAATGCATGTGACTTCGACGGCCCCGACGACTACTGCACTAACCACTTGAACCGACGCCTGCGGACGCTGTGCTTTCAGAAGCTCAACAAGAGGTCGTCGATGCCCTGCATTTCTAAAAGGTACTGTTTTGCGGGTCTTCCCCACACCGTAGCTGGCCTGCGACACCACAGTCAGCCAGAACTGTTTGGATTTGTTTATTCACGACGCCGTGATATCCCCGGACGGAGCTATCGACATCAAGGAACTATTTTTGAAGCACATTTTGATAACTGAAGATTTCTAAATACTGTATTGTGTATTTTTATCGTTTTTGGTCTTGTCTTAAGTACATAAAAATATTGGATATGTTTCCAAACTGGTGAGGTGTCCTTTTGTAGGGCTTACACTGTATTACTGTTGGTTATGTGCAAATGCTTTACACACTGCCTCTAAGATAAGCCTGACTGCTCATGCCAAGCTCCCAAGGGGGTGAGCAGGGGTTATTTTAGGAGTGTGACTTTCATCCTAACTAGAGTGGTGATTTCTGCTTGGCTACGGCGTATGCCCTAGCCTACCAAAAATCTCATTTCTAACAGTTACTATAACCATTATCACCCAGCATGTAAACCTGTGTTTGTTTAAAAAAAACTAAAAGTGGTGATGTATTCAAATGTAGTGCATACTGTTTCCAAACAACCATTGTTGCTTGGTTAATTAGAAACATAAATGTGAATGTACAAGAATTTATATAGCACAAATCACCGAGTGGTTTCTATGTGCTTGCTTAGGGAACCTGTCCTGGTATTCCCCTGTGAGATAACCCCAGCAGGGTATCCGCAAGGTGAAAGCCAGGCATCCCGCCGCGAGGGGCCGTTGTGGAGATTAAGCAAGCTATTGCCCAGACTCGCAGAGTGTGAACCCATGAATCGAGTAGGCACCGGAGTGAGAATTGTCGAGTCCATGGACATCTTAGGACTCAAGACCACGCCGAGCCAGGAATTGAACCCTGGTCCCGGGCTGACCTCAGCTTCCAGGTCTGCCTCCTCTAAACAGTGAGCCACACTTCTCCACAACGTAGTACACGTGTATTTGACAAAACACGACATAGCAGAGCACACAACAGTAGGATTATTACTTTAGCATTGGAAGGAAGGATTACATGAATTTAATAAACGGTGTGCATTGTACATCATTCTAAAGAATTATGTGCTTACCATATGTAGAGCTGGCTGAGCTAAGACCATGAGATTGTGGGAAATGAATTTTTTATGTAGGTTTGGTTCAGTTAGCGATAGCCAGGCCGTACTAACACATTACTGAAAGTGCATGTGTAAATGTTGTACACAATAGTTTTTTCATTTGTTCCATCGGAAAATCATTGATATTCAGCTTCACCAACAACGTCTCTGTAGGTGCAAAAGTATACTTTTTAGCTTCCTTAGCTGAGGAATGTATTTGAAACAGTTTGAAGGTTAATGTGCTAAAGCTCTGTTGCTATGTTCATTGCTATGAACGTGAATAACAGTCCATTGTATTACGTTGTATTTTTTGTGTTTCTGTCCAATGAAAATCATTTGCAAGTAGGTGTTTTAAAAATTGACACTATGATTGGTTTGTTGGAAAAGTAACATTTTAGTACATCCTCTCTACGTAATGTCATGCTATGAATCTGTGCGCTGCCATAGTCAAAAATATTGTAAACGATCCAACAACATTATATCATTTTGATTTTTGATTTACACATTTAGACATTTTGCCTTAGCCATTAAGACATTTTAAACGTTAGATATTTTTTAGATTTTGCTTTACAGCATTGCACATTTTAGAAGTGCTGCTTTTTATTTTAGAGCGACATTGCTCACATTATTAGTCTATTCTGTTGCGGATGTTTACTTTTATGTGGAGATGGTTAGTCTCACATGGTCTTTTTGTATTTAGGATTTATTACCATGATTTGCTTTATACTAATTCCCTGATTATGGTTCCTTTTTCTTTTCTATAATGATAACTTTGATATTTGAATACATCTGTCAATTTGGTATTTATAGAAACCTAGTTGTGCACTTTTTTTCTTTAATGGTCTTGGCTGAGTATTTTAGCACTGCAGTCTCCCTTTCCGCAGAATCGACTCTCCCTAATGGTACTTGGTTGAGTGTCAAACAAGGTTACCTGTGCAGACTGGACACTGGTCACTCTCAAAGGAGGTCACAGGAAGAGGAAGTGTCGGAGGACAGGGAGAAAGGGCATACACAGAGTAGCGAAATTGAGGATAGAGGAGAGTGGATGTGATCATTCAAGATTGAGAAGAATGAAGAATGTTTACTATTTACTTTGCCTGGCATCCACTCTGTACAGCGTGCTGCCTCTCTACTGCCCCGACACATCATCTAATTACAAAGGAAAGAAACAAATCCATGGGCACTGAGGAGCCTGTATACATGCTGATGGTAACCTCAAGTGGTGCTTCTGATGCTGGCTAAAGGGTCTGTGAACCTACTCTAGATAAGTGAGTTATGGTGAGACGTCTCACCAACCTTCGTATGTGCACAGGTATTGATCCTGCACTTAGAGACACAGCACTAGGGTCACATCATGCAGCCCCTCCTTGAAAATCCCCCGAAACAAAAAGCCACGAGCCAAAGCGGGAATTGGGACACCTGTAGGCTATGGACAGAGCAAATAAGAGCCAGGCCACACCCTGGATGAAAAGGAACTCTACTAAAGGAGAAGCCATAACACTATTATTTAAATCGGGGTTGCTTGCAGAAAACATTAGAGTGGTGAGAGATCTGAAGAGCCTAGAGATCTTGCGAGAATATGGCAGGCAGCCATGTTATTGTCAGCAGACCATACAAATGAACGGAGAGGTCATGTAAGTGCCAGTCACTAATTGAGTGCTGAAATCCGATTTGCATTTTGTGAAAACACAAAGATAGAAACAAAAATAACAAAGAAGCCCCCACTACGTCCTTAATAGCTGTTGAAAACTTTTTAGGTCAGGCTGGACAGTACATCTGTCACCTGACCTTATATGATCAACAGATGAAAAGCTTAAATAAGTGAAACTGGAGAGTTGATTTAGTTTCTCATTCATGTTGTTTCCCTTAACTGCAGCATTTAATTGAGCAGAAGTTGTGACCTCCTCTGAAAAAAGGGAGCTTTTACTACACTTTCTGCCTTCTTAGAAAACCTAAGCTCAATGCAGTAGATCAGAATTGCTTAATGACAATCAAACAATATCCATTGTTAGATGCCTAGGACAGATTTGTTTTAATGAAAAGTTATGACAAAACCAGTAGGCCTGATTTATTTATTGTGAAAAGCATTAGTTAAAATCAATAGGCCTGCAAGGGTAGATTGTATTTACACTGAGGTAAGTCCTTATTACTAGGGCTCATAAAGATTACGGAAGAAACCACGGGCCATATTATCAAAATGGGGTTAACATTATTGCCGCTTTAGCGGCAGGAAACTGCCGCTAAAGTGGCGATAATGGGCTTGATAATATGCCCTTGTGAATTCCCATAGAAGTCCATGTTCTGGTGTGAACCTGAGCTTCTATGGGAATTCACAAGGGCATATTATCAAGCCCATTATCGCCTCTTTAGCGGCAGTTTCCTGCTGCTAAAGCGGCGATCATTTTAACGTTGTTCTTGACAATAAGCCCCCAAGTATTTTGGTGTTGGTTTGGATGTCAGACAAATCCTTTGCACTGTAAAAATCCCTGTTATGCTAACTATAATTTTGTACATGGTTGTAATGTTATGGCTGTATGCATTTGGCTGCTTTGTGGGAAGGCCTGTGTTTAATACACTAGGCCTGAGGTGATTATTGCGGCATGCCAATAATGCCATTTGTCACATGCCATAGTTCTGAGCCTTTTGTTATGAATTGTCACAGCAAAGACAGTTAGCATGACTTGTTTATTGTGAAAAGCATATGTTTAAATGCATAATCCTGTAACATTGGATTGCTATTACACTGCAGTAAAACTTGTACACAAGTATTTTGTTATATGGAATCTTACAGATTACCATAGTATGCACACATTTTGGTGTTGGTCATCTTCTCTGACAAACCCTTGGAAAAGAAGATGGGTTTTATGAAAATCCATGTTAGGCTCACTTAGGAGGGGCTGAATAGTGTTTTGCCAACTGTAATAGTGTACATGTTTGTAATTTTGTAACTATATGCAAATGGTTGCCTTGTGGGAATCCCTATGTTCAAAATGAGTAGGCTTGTGTTGGGTATTGTGGAAAACCAATGATAAAAGCTTGAGGGTTGATTACTTTATTAGGAAATGTTTATTCAGATACCATTAGTCTGATCTCCCTGATGCTAAAGGCAATAGAGGACACTTATTTACTGTGAAACATACGGTAAAAAAAATCAGCATTTACCAATAGATTACCATGCTGTGTTAAAGCCTGTAGACATTTTGTTATACAGATTTGTGGCCGAACTGGTGTTAGCGGGCATCATTTCCCCGGCATGCTGGAAGGATGGGGGCCGATTTTGTAACTAGGGGCTGGTTTTACAACTGTGCTGCTATATTGGCCCTGTTGCAAAGCTATCTTTGTGCCCTGAGCACTTTCAGTTTTCTCTGACTGGTACTGGTGGTAACTGACTCTGACTGTCCCTGGGCTATGCCTAACCAGGCCCAGTGCCAGTGCTATGCTGAAAACAAATTTAGAATACAGTGGAAACACCTACATACACTAGGGTACACTATGGATTAGGGTACCCCTATGAATGGCATGACCTCTCCTATAAGGCCCTAGTAATAAGGCAGGGGGATTAAAATGACCTTTAAGTCCCTAGTATATAAAAGGGCATGGCAGTTTAGAGGCTTGCAGCCTTTTCCACACTTGCATGTGTGCACTGCTGAGGCCTGAGGTCAGTTTAAAAGCAGCCCTGTGTTGCAGGACTGCTTTAACATGTACATGGTGCCCAAACTCCACTTTGGTGTTTCGGGCACTTGAAAGTTAATACACCACAATATTATGGCATATTAGTTACCCTCAGGGTCTTCCCTAGGTGTCCCAGTGGTTGGAGGTTAGATATTTATAAGGAAGACCCTTATAAAAAATGTTATTTTAATGCTGAGGTTTAGTGAAAGTGCACGTTTCACTTCCCGCATTGTAGTAAAGTAGTTCCCAAAATCGACTTTTGTGCTAGAAGTACTGTGGAGTGAGGATCTGTAATGTTTTTGAATATACAGAACCCCTAAAATCTCCTCTAGGTGTTCCAGGGGTGAGGGGTCCTATAGATATAGGCTGGGTCCTTATAAAAGATGTTTTGTAAGCCCTGGTGTTGGAGAAATTGGCCAGTTCATTTTCCCCATTGCAGACCCCCAGCCACATAGGTTTATATTGCAAGAAGTTTTTAAGTAATAATTTCCACCAGGAAATCCCGAAAAATTACATTCAAGGGTTCACTAGAAAGGTATTGATAAATCCAACAATATGCCATTGTTGAATTCATCTAAAAATGTACAGACAAGAAGTTATAAGATTTTCCTCTCTGTAAGCCAACATTCAGCCTTCCAGTGATCTGCCCTGATTGGTCAGAGCTAAGTGGATTGGCCAGGCTGCTTTTATAAGGTGACAAGGAGCCCCTGAGGTGAAAAAGCCATTCTGGGAGGAGAGGGTTCTGCTCCATAGTAATGCCGGAGCTTTGTTGAGGGGTCGTAAACAATGATCTTTAAATGAAGGAGGAGACAGGCAGAAGACACCGGTTTCATTTACACCCCTAACCTCTGAACTAAGCCAGATGGTAGGCTTAAGGATGGAATGTGCAGATGCTAGGTAAATTGAGGGGAAACATCCTTTACAACGCAACTTTTACCACGCAGTGCCTTTACGACGCAACTTTTACATCGCAAACCATTACAACGCATTGCGCTGGGGGTGCTCTAGGATAGGGAATAGATTTAATTTACTATCCAACACCTTCCCTACTATCCATGGGGACTGGAGTTGGAATAGTAAATTAAACTATTCACTATCCAGCACCCCAAAGCGCTATGCGTTGTAAAGGCATGCGTTGTAAATACCACGTTGTAAAGGCATGCGTGGTAAAAGCATGCGTTGTAATGTCATACATCCAAATTGAGTCTATGGAGATGAGCCAGCTCTTGCCTCTCTGCTGGGACTCCAGCCATATTGAATTTTGGAGAACTAGTGCTTTCTGATAGACCATTGTGTCACACATTGGAGGAAATGGCCAAGCTCTGAGGTGTTGTCCTGCACTCATTGGATAGGCCTGCCCTCCTGTGTGATCCCAGATAACTTTGAATAAGTATATGAAATGGCAGTGCCTCTCAGATCTAATGCTTAAAACTATAGGAAGGAGAAGGGTTCATGCTGGAATTTTGATTTGCACCAACCAGGCCCTGCACTCTGATGAGATGCATGCTCCAAAATCTGGAACTACAGCCCTGTGAACCAAACCTGCTTCAATAGGATTAAAGAGTGGACTCCCTGCCAGCTATGAAATGAAATGAAATGAAAAGTAGATCTTATATAGCGCATCTGTCACTCCTAACGGAGTCTCCTGGCGCTGTAAATGACAAAGATCAATTGCATAGAATAAGATCTAAACTAGATCCAGGCAGCAGGCATCAGATATTCCAAAGATCCATGTCTTTAAAGCCTTTCTAAACTGCTGCTCCTGTTCAATTGCTCTGAGTTCCTTAGGCATGCGATTCAAGGCCTTGGCTCCCAATACCATGGCTGATTTCCCACCTTTGGTTACCAATTTGAAGCCCGCCACTCTGAGCAATCCAGCAGCACTAGATCTCAGTGTCCTTGCAGTAGTATATAGTTTGAATCTTGCTGAGAGATATATTGGCCCCAAATGTTGGCGAGCTCTGTAATCCATGCCAAAGCGGAATCCGATATGCCACAAAATCTTAATCTGGCTAGCAGGATGTGGTGCGAGATGGAATCAAATGTGGCCGACAAGTCTAGAAGAATCAAGACTGCCTTTTTGCTGTTGTCCTTTATGGATTTAATGGTGTCCAATATCTCAAGTAAAGCTGACTCAGTCGAATGTTTTGGTCAAAAACCGGATTGGCGGGAGTGAAAAATCTGTGTTGAATCCGAGTAACTAGAGAGTTCTTTATACACTATTCTCTCTGTAATCTTACCTAGAATTGGTAACAAGGATATGGGCCTGTAATTAGAGAGGTTGGAGGGATCTATATTCGTTTTTTTCTTCAATGGCTTCACTGTAGCACATTTCCATTCATCTGGTACGATATTGGTGGAGAATAAAGAATTGACAATATTGTTAATCACTGGATTTACAATATCGATAATGTGATGTAATAAAATCGGGGGCATGCGTCTACTGGAGAGCCCGATCTACAGGCCAGAATAGCTTCCTTGGTCTTGGAAAGCGTGTCCATTTGGAAAGCGTGGAGACCAGACCTGTCCTCTCTTTCATCTGGCAATTGTCCCTCAATGTGCTCCAAAAGATTATGGGTCTCAAAATTCACTTGAATGGCCTTGATCTTATCTTCAAAGTGTGATGCGATTTCATTGCATAACTTCTGAGAGGGAGGGATTTCTACATGTAAGCCCTTAGGATCTATGAAGGATTTTACAATTGTGAAGATTTCTTTTTGATTATGCTTTGCCAGAGTTATTTTATTATGAAAATATTCTTTTTTTGCTAATTTAATAGCAGAATGATATAGTTTCCTAAAGGTTTTAAAGGTCTGAAAATCAGATCCATTGTATCTCTTTCTCCATCTGCGTTCTAGCTGTTTAGACTGCAGATGTAGTCCCTCCAGTTCTTTTGAAACCACGGATCCTTATGAGATTTCCTTTTATTCAGTCTGGACGTGCCCTCAATCGGGGCTAATTCTTCGCCTATAGACATGATCCAACTGTGGAACCAGCGAGAATCCTCTCCAGGTTCCCCCGTGAGTATTAGAACCGTTTCTTGTGAGATTGTAGGTAAAGAAGGATTAGTAGCTAAAAGATGCCATTTTCTCCTTAGTACTCCTACATCTTTCTTCATCGCCACACAGTTCTTATTAGGGATTGAAAAGGCTAACGGAATAAAACAATTGTTGGACCAAACCTGTGGAATTGGATTTCCTGTCTGAAGGGCACTGAAGTTGGTACAGACCGCGTCCAGATTGTGTCCGGCACTATGTGTTGGACCCTGGACCACTTGTTGCATGCCCAGCAAGGTGACCGTTGCCAGGAAAGATGTAACCCCTGAAATGTCACTATATTGCAGATGCAAATTAACATCGCCAAGTAGCGAGAAGTTCGAGTATCTGAGCAATGCTTCACTAAGAGCATCTCCTAATGAGTCCAAAAAGGACTTACTGTTGCCAGGGGGGTGATATATCAAGGCCCCAGAGAAGGAGAAGGAGTTATTAATAGCACAACAAAAACCCATATGTTCTGCTCCTCTAAGCCCAGGTAAGGTGAAAGTTTTCCCTTGTAACGTTTCTCGGCGTAGGGTGGCTCTCCTCCCCCCCTACCGTCCTCTCTGTCTTTCCTACAAATAGTAAATTTGGGTGGCAGAGCAACCGCAATTTCTGGGTTGGAGTCTTCTTTTAGCCATGATTCCGTAACACATAAAAAGTCTAAATCATTATCCATGATCAATTCTTTAATATCTAGGGCATGTCAACCTAGAGATCGTGAATTAATTAAAACTCCCCTGATATCCGCCTTTTACTTCCTCCCCTGATTTGGGAGACACGTAAAATGGTATTTGTAACTGACATTTCCGGCATGATATTGGGCCTCTGATTTTATTTACTTCTATATAGTGTTCACAATGTTTCTTGGTGTTTAATTCATGCACAGAATTTGCTGAAAATGTTCTGCCTGGTTGGAAACTGGTAGCATGGCTGGCGCTGGTCGCATGTTGGGCGCTGACGGGTGCAGACGGGCTTGCCTTTGGCATGCCTTTGGCACGCCCTGTGCGGATCAGCGCCTTTCCCTCCTTTATGCAGTACTAATGGGTGATGTGGCGAGAGACTAGAGCATCTCGTTAACCAAAATCGCGGCCGTTATTGTCCCACCGGAAGTGGGGGGAAAATATCGCTGGAGTTCTGGACTTTTTGGTTCCGTCCAGAGGTGTCAGGGATAACACCCGAAGACCCCGGAGTTCCACCTGTCTCGGTGCACAAACAAACAGAAACACGGGCTTCTCGATGGTGGCGTCAAAGACCAAAGGTTTATTACTGCAGGGACACAGAAGTCACAGAAACTACACATGGGCAGTATCTAGGAGCCTGTTCGATTTGTACAAAGAGGGTTGCTCCTTATATACTAAATATTGGGCTTCAGGCAAATTCTTTACATGTTACCACAGTTCTAAACATTCGTGTCTTAAACAATAAATATTTGGCGTTGCACAGGAATCGTCAACAGTATCTGATGTCAAAACATTACGAATGAGGGGTTCCCACTATTCCATCATAATCCCATGTCAATTCTTCATACAAGACCCGGACCGCCTCATCGTAAATTTCGTTACCTCCCCCTAATAAAGGCCCAGAAGGAAAGGAGCAGAGCCAGGTGCAGAAGATAGAAAGACAGGATAAGAAATGTTTGTGGGTCGTAAATGGGCACGGTTACCAGCTTCGGCCGCCTAATCATGATCAGGCCAACGAACACAAGAACCAGTATAGCAGGACTGGCCTCAGGCTGGGGAGGCAGCTCTTGCCGAGTCATGCTGCCACAGCGTTGCTGGCCTAAGGTGCACGTGTCACTAGCAAGGTGAATCGCCGGCTAAAGCCTACGTGTCCTTAAATGAAAAAGAGGTCATTGCGTGTCCATTGACTATGTGAGGGCAAGGAATACAAAATGGCTTCCGTGTTTCTAAGATGGATGCCATGTGTAAATCACAAATGTGTTGGTAACAGGAGTGCTCTTGCTCGTAGCATAGCGAAAACATCAGGATATACTAAATGGATCATTTGCGGTTCACTGATACCGAAATTATGTATTTACGACAATGTTTACAAACACGAGTAAAATCGTCACGGAACCTCAGACCCTCCTTTTGCCCTTACATAGGCAATTACTCAGTCTATATCAGAGTCAGAGTCTAATTCTATGTTCATTAGGTCAGTGACATGTTGTTGCGTCATCATCCTGTCTCGTGCCTTTTCTCCTAATGTAGGTGGTTTTCTGAAACAGGTTGCAGCACAGAGACTACACAGAGCGGGACCACATTGGATAATAAGGCAGCACGAGAACAGAAATACTAGGATGACACCAATGACCATCAGAACCTTCCATCCCCACGCTGATATCAGAGTCCAAAACCACTCCATGAAGGACCAGTTTCCCTTGTCTACGTGTATAGAGTCGGAAATCTTGTGTAGTTTAAAGATTGCTTCATAGACAGTTGGAGCATTATTTGGAATAAATACACAGCAGCTTGATTGGATCATTCTGCATACCCCACCTCGATCTGCAAGTATCACGTCTAGAACCATTCGGTTCTGTAACGTCATGAGACGATCCGCCTGAAGCTCAGCTGTTAAGTTACTAAGGGCACCAGCAGTTTCTGTAATAGTAGATTCAACGACCCGTGTTAGTTGACGTAGATTTCTACTATTGGCCATAGGCCCCCAAAACGGAAGGAAACCTTTGAAAAAGTCTCCAGCTTCCTGACCAGCTGTGTCTTCCTTGCTAAAAACACCTCTTGCTAATCTGGTCTTGTGATAGTCTGGAGAGGCAGTGTATGTCGGAGGCAACAATCGGGCAATATAACATGAACCTGAAAAGTCAGCAGGCAGCCATGTATATGCTCTGTCCTGACAAATGAAGTAGGTACCCCTAGCAGTCAGAAAGGCAGGGGAGGAGTTAGACGGAAATACGTAAGTCTCAACGCACTCACTCCTCCCTAGCTGAGCTCTCGGATTTCTCCCATTTCCTTGCAAACAGACTTGACCTCGGTGAGGCACGACCCAGACTGGAGTGGAGCTTTTGCGTTTACTTTCTCCCAAACTAAGACGATACTCTGTAGAATTCCAACTCAAATACACCCGTAATTCGTCTTTAGGGTAAGATGGGGAATTATTGACGTCTTTAATCATGTCAATGATTCCCTGAACTAAAGCTTTATTGGCAGAATTGTATTTAGTGGATCGTGGTGGACGCGGAGGATAGGTTTCAAGGGCATATGAAAAAATGGTCTGAAAGGCCTGAAATGATCCATTATAGCTGAAAGGCAAGACTAGATAGGGAATGCCTTTATCCATAGTGTGGGGTATCAGGCCACACACCCAGCAGTCTGTTGTGTTAACTACCAGTTGGTGTTGATGCAAGAGCTGTACAAATGTATTGTTAATAAATTCTGAGCGTCGAGCTTGTTCGTGTTCAGGGAATGAGTGAAAAGAATGCATAGAAGAAACAGTTGAAGTAGTAGGATCAAGGGGAGGTACTGTGGTTACTGGCATGAAGATCAAATGTACGCCAAAGATGATTCCACCCACCAACGTTATCAAAACAATTAAAAATGTAACTGCACATTGCATTAGAAAGCATTTGCTGTGAAGTTTTCTGTACAGTCTATTTCTGCGAACATAAATTACATTCTCTCGTTGCAGCTCAGGAAGCTCCATCTTCTACGACCGTTCGCGACCACTGATGATGTGTACGTAGATGAAAATGCCTCTATCAGCCCTGGGAGTTCCCAGAACTAACAGAAAGATCGACCTTGTGTCTGACCCCCGCAGATTCAACTAGGTACACAGCCACGACCCTACGGCTACCCAGACGGCAAGGCAATTTTAAAACAAAAAGAAACAATACAAAGTATTAGCAAACTTCCTGGCCGGAGGCAATGTATCAAAAATTAAACATATAAAATGGGCAGTTTCCTGCTTTATTTGTCCATATTGCGAGAACGTAAGTTGTATCTCAGTTTTGCAGGAGCTGTCTGATCTGGAAACAGTGTATTTTCAGCCGACGTTGCAATATTCACGTTTTCAGATGGCAAATGTTCTTTTGGTGCAGATGACAAATGTTCAGGGTTCAAAAGAGCAGTTTCAGGAGGAGAGTCAGAATTTGGTGAATCAGTGATTAGTTCTGCATCGCTGAAAGGTATGAACCTGGGGACTTGTTCCGTTTCAGAGGTACCGATTCCTTTCTTTACCCAGTTGTCGTAAGGAAGTGGCAGAGGCACACGTTTGACATGTGTCGTATGGATCCAGTTTTTCCTTCCGGCCACACGAATAGCAGTTCTCGTTGCTAGCAGGACTTGGAAAGGGCCAATGAATCTGGGCTGAAGATTTTTCGTTCTTGCAAAATTTTTGATGACCACCTGATCACCCGGTTTCAGCTGATGGCCTGGACTCTCCGGTGGCTTTGGCAATGCATCGAAAACCTGTTGGTGAATAAGACTCAATTTAGCAGTCAAGTCGAAAAGGTAATCAATTAACATTGGGTATTCCAGCTGCTTGAATTCTTTTGGTCTAGGTACCCCCCAAACATTTGCAGGACGACCAAAAACTATTTCATAAGGACTAAGCCCTACTCTAGAATGTACGGTTGCTCTTGTTGATAGCAAAGCCAAAGGCAATGCGTCTGGCCAGGACAAACCCGTGGATGCTTGTATCTTAGCAAGTTTCAGTTTAAGGGTGCCATTGTAACCCTCGACTAAACCCGCGGACTGGGGATGATTCGCACTATGAAACTTCTGTCTAATCCCTAGGCCGACACACACACTCTGCATAACTTTCCCTACGAACTCACTTCCGTTGTCTGACCATACAATCCGTGGCATTCCGTATCTGGGGAAGTATTCTTTAAGAAGAATTTTGGCAGTGGATAAAGCAGTATTGTCCTTTAGCGGGTATGCTTCGATCCATCTGGAGAAAGCACAAACTACCACTAGGACGTATTTCAGGTTATTACAACGATCCATGTGAATGAAGTCTAGCTGGATCACTTCAAAGGGGCAGGAAGGAGGAGCGAAGTGACCTGCAGGTGTGGGGATTCCCTTGCCAGGATTATGCATCAAGCATACCATACAATTTCTCACCACTCTCTCTGCACACTTACTAATCCCATCATTCTTCCAGACCGGAGCCAACATCTTACAAATCCCTTTTGAACTGATGTGCGCTGTTCCATGTGCCATCGTTACTACTGCAAGCACATACGCATCAGGCAACATCCAACGCTGTTGTTCCGACAAATCAATCCAACACCCACTCGAGTCCAATTTACCCGTGCTCTCTCTCCATGCAAGTTTTTCCTCCTCAGTCGCCTCTTTCTGAATTTCTTTCACGCTTTCCACTGTGTCTTCACACATTCCAGACTCAGAAATCCATCTTGCAGACATTGCAACATACATTCTACTCACCATATTTCTAGCTGTCTGTTTTGCAGTTTCATCGGCAAAAGCATTCCCACGACCAACATCATCTGTGATTGCTTTATGAGCACTGCATTTCACAATCGCAACTTCAGTCGGCAAGGTTAGAGATTCCAACAAGTCATTAACTAGCTGACCATGTTGAATCTTAGTCCCATGGGACGTAATGAAACCTCTTTCTTTCCACAAGCGGCCAAAACTATGGGCCACGCCGAACGCGTACTGACTATCTGTGAACACATTCACTCTCTTTCCCTTAGCTAAAACGCACGCTCTTGTTAGCGCTATCAATTCTGCAGCCTGGGCAGAATTCTGACTCACTCTTGCAGTCTCCACAATCGTACTCAAGGTCGTTACTGCATAAGCAGCAGTCACATCACCATTCTCCAATTTGAAGCAAGACCCATCAACATACAACGTGCCATCTGGATCTGATAACGGAGTGTCTTTTAGATCGATTCGTCCTTTTGTTTCTTCCTCAGTTTTGAAATAACAGTCATGTGGTTCGGAATCACTCGACTCTTGGCTAGTCGGCAACAATGTTGCTGGATTCAATACATTGCATCTTTTGATCTGAATATGACTAGCTAACAGTGTCAGTTCATAACCTGATAATCTAGCACTGGTAAGGTGCTGCGTCTTGGTTCGGTTCATGAGTGTATCCACCGCATGAGGAACCATAACCACTAGCATATTGTTCATTACTAAACCAGCAGATTGTCGAATGGAAGCTGCAGCCGCGGCTGTAGCTCTCAAGCAACTAGGCAACGCTCTGGCTACCGGATCTAACGTTGATGAAAAATACGCACAAGGGCGTTGTTTATCACCAAATTTCTGCGTCAAAACACTCAATGCACAACCTTCTCTCTCGTGGACATAGAGCGTGAATGGCTTACTGTAGTCGGGTGTACCCAATACAGGTGCTGAACACAGTGCATTTCGCAATTCAGAAAAACTCTGCTGACATTCAGCAGACCATGGCACCGGACTCGGAACACCTTTCCCAGTCAAGGCTACCAATGGTTTTGCTAGAAGAGAAAAATTCGGGATCCATTGCCTACAATATGAGGTAATACCTAAAAAGGCACGTACTTCTCTCTGCGTGCTAGGAACATTCATCTGTGTAATTGCTTTTATTCTCTCTGGGGTCAACTTCCTTCCCTCCTTTGACAAGAGATGACCTAGGTAGGTCACTTCTTGGCAGCAGTATTGCATTTTTGAAGGTGACACCTTGTGATTCAAATTTGACAAGTGATGCAATAAAGAAATCGTAGCTGTTTTGCAAGTTTCCTTGTCATCGGCAGCCACTAGAAGATCATCGACATATTGTATTAAAGCAGAACCACGAGGAAGTACAAAGGAATCTAACTGGCTTTTTAATGCTTGACTGTAAATGGATGGGCTTTCACAATAGCCTTGTGGAGCGCGTTTAAATCTGAAGCTTCGTCCTCCTAGAGAGAAACCGAAGATATCTCTGCTTTCCTCGGCTATCGGAATGCTGAAAAAGGCATTTTTCAAGTCGACAATTGAAAACCATGCTGCTGTAGCAGGAATCAACGTTAACAATGCAGTAATGTCTGGAACCACAGGAAACTGTGGGATCACAATTTTATTAACCTCTCTAAGATCAATTACGAACCTATATACTGGAGGCTTTGTTGGGTCAGTTCGTTTCAAAATAGGCAGTACAGGACTATTACAGACATTACCTCTAGTTTCTTCTATAACGTCTTTCTCAATCAGATCATGCACTATCAGTAGGAGCGCACGCTCACCTTCACTAGAGATTCTGTATTGTGGAATTCGTGGAAGTTTGACATTTGCTTTCAAAGTTACTACATAGGGTGGAATTTCCAATAGACCTACATCATTAGGACCAGTCGCCCAAAGAGTATCAGGGAGTGAACGCAGCTCTGGTGGGAGCGCATCCATCGACAAGTACATCGGAGAGATTATTCTTTTACCCAACGTAAGCTGTACTCCTGCTGGAGAACAGTATAATGTCGCGTACAGGCGTTTTAACAAGTCTAAACCAAGCAGATTCTCGTTACAACCTGTCGTCAAAATCAAGGGTGCTTTCAATTGACGGGGTCCAACAGAAATAGACAAAGGACCAGAAACAGGGTTATGAACAGGGGCGCCCGAAAAACCTACTGAAACGTTTGTTGAGCCAGACAAAGGTGCGCCAGGGAGTTTCGCATGTATGATAGAACTTTTTGCTGCACCAGTATCCAACAGAAACGGTTCGACTATACCTGATGTTGCTACTGCGACATAAGGCCCACTCTGATCTACTGGTACTGATACTACTCCCTCTCTTTGTCCATGGCTGTCCTAGTATTCACTTTGCTGACCTTCCTCACTAGCTTCATAATAGTTTTCAACATGATATTGTGGAGACCTATTCTGTTGGGCAGATTTGTCCATTTCGCTGGTCGAAATAATTAGAGGGGCGATCACTTGTCTGTGGAGGCATAGCACCTCGTCCTCGACCTCTAGAGTTTTGCATAGAACTACCACGACCTCTCTGAGCTGCCGCAGTATTATTTTGCGTTCGAACTGGACACTCACTTTTGTAATGACCTTCCATTTTGCAATAAGCACATTGATTCCATTGGTATTGTGGCCTTTGAAAATTATAATCCGTTCTTTGATAAGACCCTTGCTGCATGTTAGTCTGATTCGTGCGAGGCGGATAAGCTTGCTGTAAAAGTACTTTAGTTTTTAAATCTTTCGTCTTTTTATCTGATTTTTCCTTCTCTTCTTTATCCCTATTTTCATAGTACTGAGCAGTCGCAAGTATTTGCGCAGTCGTAGAGACAGCCCACGCACTTTCAGAATTCTTTAATTTACTACTAAGTTCTGGCAACAGATTGTGCACGAATTTATCAACAAATAATCTCTGGCCTCCTTCTGTGCTCATATCCTGACCACTATGATCCACAAAAGTCTCTTCGAATCTTGTGAAAAAGTCTGAGACGCTTTCGTCTTTCTTCTGTTTGCACGCGGACAATTTGTCCCAGTTAACGCGCAATGCTGGCATCAAGGTTTTCATTAAATCGATTATTCTACCAGGCAAATTAGCAATTAGGGGTTCTGGTTTGGAACCACCTATTTGTTGACCATCCGCTGCAATTATAGCTGCCCAATCACCACCTAGGGCAACTGGATGATTCTCTTTACGAATTTTAGCCCAAATTGGTTGCGGTACTACATTACCAAATAGCAGATCTATGTCAGCAAGATTCAATACACAAGCGTCAACTGTTTGAGCCAACTCTTTGTAGTACCCTGCAGGATTTTTACGTGGATCTGGCAAGGCCTGTTTTACTGCTAATACTTCAGCTCGCTTCCATGGAATATGTATCCATACTCTCTGGAATTGGGCCGGAGCGGCTGCAATACCAAGGTTTACATTAGCTTGCACAGCTTCACGCCAAATTGGTGGAACCTCTCTCATTGGGTATTGACGATTTTGTTTCGTACTACGTTTCCCTAACTCTCTTGGTGAACGAAGGGATGGGTCATTCCTATAACTTAAAATCAGTTCCATCGCTTCTTTTATATTTTGACCAACTATCATACCTGTAGCAAACTCTTTCTGAACATTAATTAATTCTCCTAGATTTGATTCAGGGTCATCCTCTTCCAATTCCTCACGTAGAAGGAAACACATTTCATCGAACACATATCGTTGTGTCGGTTCGTTCCATTGCATAAATGTATCTAATACATCTTGTACATTATATCTTCCAACTTTCGAAACCCATCTAAGAGCAGTGGAATCTAATATTCCTCTTTCTTCAGTACTGGGAAGCTGACTACGTCTCTGCACAGAGTCAGAGGTAGGAGTCTTAATCAGAGTTTTATAGAAGGGAGATAGAATATTAGAGACAGAATCAGTGATTCTTCGACGAACAGAAAGCGGAGTCATAATATTAGCAGAAGCAGTAAATAGAGTAGCAGTTGGAACAGATAGATCAGGAACAGTAGGAGTAGCAGGCAAAATAGCTTGTGAATTAGCAGGTGTGAGCGACACAGGCATAGGTAAAGAAGCCGGCAACCCTGGAAGAGGGGTTGTCGAAGGAACATTAATATTGACCACAGGAGGTACAGGAACTTGATTCAGGGGAGCGGGAACAGGGACACCAGGTTGTCCAGCAACCGGTAATTGAACATTCGGTATAGGTGGAGCCGTAGCACCCTGTGCATACGGTGGGGGTGATCGTAACAAGTAAGACAACAGGGGATCCTTTTCAGGGTCCTCTACTATCTTAGCCGTACTCGATGGCAAAGCAGGATAGCACTTGTCTATCGCTAAATTACGCTCTCTATTGGCCACCTCCATCGCTTTTTCAGACTCGTTGAGTTGCAGCTGCCTAGCAGACTGTTCTAAAGTCAACTCTTGCTCTTTCTGTTCTTTCTTCAACTTTTTAATTTCTCTCTGTTTAGATTCTTTTCGCCAATAACGGAAAGAATCAAACATTGCCGGCCGGGCTTTCTTCTTAAACAACCTTCTTTCTAGATTATCGAGAACTTCAGGTTCAAAACTACCATGTAGTGGCCAACTAAGGACACCATCTTTCTCTGTGAAGCGGATCCATACCTCGTTATAAGAGATAGGGCCCACACCAAATTTACAATAAAGATCATAAAGAGGAGTTCCAATCGGAGGAACCAAACACGAGTCCTCCAACTGGGAATCACTGTTGCAACTGAAACAAGACAATATACAATTTTTCCGACTTACCATTTTATAATCCGGAACACAAAACAAACAAGACACAAACAGAAAAGATGCGCACTCGAACCAAGAACTTTAGGCCTACCAGAACTGATAAACGTATCGATACCTGAACTGAACAGAATGATTATCGTAACCAGAATAACCAGTGATAATCTTACAGAACTGAACTGAACTGAGAACTAAAAGGATTATCCAAACAGGAGCAACCCTTACAAAATAACCAACTAGCAACCACTGAATACTTAACTGAGGCACTGAAGACGTCACCAAGGAGAAACCCGTCACGTTTCGCCGTACTGAGGACTGCACCTCGGGTCCAAGACAGGGCGACGGTCAAGGCAACGGACCACTGCAGCCGTCTGAACGGGAACCCTCGCGGAAGAGAACGTCGGGGCCACTTTTGCGATATGCCGGGATCGATGAAGTGGGGCGCCTCCCTCTGAAATCTTCACACGAAGCTCCTCGAACTCTTCAGGCTTTTGGACCGGTACCGAATGATGTCGCCCCACGTTGGGCGCCAATTGGAGTTCTGGACTTTTTGGTTCCGTCCAGAGGTGTCAGGGATAACACCCGAAGACCCCGGAGTTCCACCTGTCTCGGTGCACAAACAAACAGAAACACGGGCTTCTCGATGGTGGCGTCAAAGACCAAAGGTTTATTACTGCAGGGACACAGAAGTCACAGAAACTACACATGGGCAGTATCTAGGAGCCTGTTCGATTTGTACAAAGAGGGTTGCTCCTTATATACTAAATATTGGGCTTCAGGCAAATTCTTTACATGTTACCACAGTTCTAAACATTCGTGTCTTAAACAATAAATATTTGGCGTTGCACAGGAATCGTCAACAGTATCTGATGTCAAAACATTACGAATGAGGGGTTCCCACTATTCCATCATAATCCCATGTCAATTCTTCATACAAGACCCGGACCGCCTCATCGTAAATTTCGTTACCTCCCCCTAATAAAGGCCCAGAAGGAAAGGAGCAGAGCCAGGTGCAGAAGATAGAAAGACAGGATAAGAAATGTTTGTGGGTCGTAAATGGGCACGGTTACCAGCTTCGGCCGCCTAATCATGATCAGGCCAACGAACACAAGAACCAGTATAGCAGGACTGGCCTCAGGCTGGGGAGGCAGCTCTTGCCGAGTCATGCTGCCACAGCGTTGCTGGCCTAAGGTGCACGTGTCACTAGCAAGGTGAATCGCCGGCTAAAGCCTACGTGTCCTTAAATGAAAAAGAGGTCATTGCGTGTCCATTGACTATGTGAGGGCAAGGAATACAAAATGGCTTCCGTGTTTCTAAGATGGATGCCATGTGTAAATCACAAATGTGTTGGTAACAGGAGTGCTCTTGCTCGTAGCATAGCGAAAACATCAGGATATACTAAATGGATCATTTGCGGTTCACTGATACCGAAATTATGTATTTACGACAATGTTTACAAACACGAGTAAAATCGTCACGGAACCTCATCGCGGCAGCGCTCCCTCCACACAATCAGCAAATGCTGTGGTGGACCGGGGAGTAGACGCAGGAGACACTAGGGCCCCAGAACAAAGAATGAGGTAAGCGTCTTCAGAAGATACGGACTGCACAGTTTAGGAGCACACAAGCACAAATAAAGTCTAAGTTATGTAAAAATCACAAAATACACAAAACAAATTTGTTTTGTGTATTTTGTGATTTTTACATAACAGACTTTATTTGTGCTTGTGTGCTCCAAAACCCATTGTTTTGTAGCATTTCAATCTTTGATTGAATCTTGGGAAATAGGGTGTTCTCTTCCCAAATCTTAGAAGCTATAACACAGTGCACAGAAAGAACGTGATTTTAAAACAGATAAAACAAAGAGGTTAGCTTTGTAGTAACAGCTGTCCTTATCATCAAATGTGTGTCAGCGCCATTCCCTCCTTTATGCAGTACTAATGGGTGATGTGGCGAGAGACTAGACCGTCTCTTTAACCAAAGTGGCGTATGATATTGTCCCACCGGAAGTGGGGGGGAAAATATCGCGTGGGCTCTCCCTCCACACAATCAGCAAATGCTGTGGTGGACTGGGGAGTAGACGCAGGAGACACTAGGGCCCCAGAACAAAGAATGAGGTAAGCGTCTTCAAAAGACATGGACTGCACAGTTTAGCTCACAGCAGTTTGCCCTTACAGTTATCAGTCCCAAAAAATAATTATAAGGCTATTAACGTTACAAGCTACGACGCAGTGCACAGAAAGAACGTGATTTTAAAACAGATAAAACAAAGAGGTTAGCTTCTAGTAACAGCTGACCTTATCTTCCTATAGGTTAGCAGAGCTCACCTGGACCATCACCACCAAGAATCCTCAGCCGGGAGTACTACCAGTGGATTTGTAAGGGTTTTGTCCAAGTGGATTGTGGGATTCAAAGTCCCAAACTTTAAAGCACCATCTTGCAGCTTCTAGACCATTGGAGTACGTTTTTGACACTTTGGGACCTTCAAAGGAACTTCAGGAAGAAGTTCCAGAAGTTTAAATAAGTTTGGAGCAACTTTGGAAAAAAGCTCCATAAGTGGACCGACTTGACCTGGCCACGAGCCGGCCTGCCCTCCAGATTCGTCCTGCTGAAAAGCGCAAGAGGTCCGACTTCCAGAGTTTGACTATGAGTCTGCTGAAACCCAAGCCAGCGAACCCTCACCGAATCCCACATGGCGAAGAGCATTGAGGGACCCCAGAGGAAAAAGCTCTCTAAAAGTTTTTGGCCAGATGTATGAAGCCTTTTTCCCGTTCGCAAACGGGACGATTCTCAGAATCAGGGGAAGCCGGCGAACCTTCAGCGAATCTGGACTGGCCTAGAGCTTCGAGGGACCCCTGGAAGAAAAGCTCCCAAAAACTTTCTAAGTCAGAAGGTACAAAATTTGACCTCGGACCTATAGCGAGGGGTAGCTGCACAGGGCTCCATCGCGGTCGACCTGAAACTTTCACTTTGTCCCGGTCTAGTGCGACCAGCTGTCCCAATAGGCGCCATAGGTATCTATGTGCTTTATAGTGCTAAATCTTTAGAAATTCATATCTCTGGTTCTCCTCATAAGATTGTTTTGTTTTGTTGTAATTTTACAGATAAACATACTTCAGATTTGTATAAATTGATGTTGTATTTTTATTGTGTGTTGTGTTTAATTATTTACTGAATTTGTGTTTTAAATGCTTTACATACCTGTCTAAAGTTAAGCCTGCCTGCTCGCAGCCAAGCTACCTAGGGTTGAGCATGGGAATATTTTTCTGAGACCTATTCTGAGCCCTATATTATGTTAGTGGCAATATTGCCAGTGGTAGATGCCTATTTACCACTGCTAATAATACACTTTCCGACAGGTCCCCAGTAGCAAAAGCAGTCTGGGGGCTGGTTTATCAACATTGCCATGGCTGCTTCCCGTTCCCAATACGGCCTTGCACAGAATCTCACAGTTTGTCATAGTAGACAATGGTTTGTTGTTTGTGACCACCTCTGATAAACCCTGAAATTAGAAGATTGGCATTATGATAATCTTAGTTGCGTCTGTTAGAAGTATTTATATATTGTTTTGTCACTGGTAATTTTGCGCGTATTTGTCACTTTATGAGTGTTGTCTTGTGGGGTAGCTAATGCGCAATACTTTAAGCCTGGGTTGATTATTTTGGCAAGCCACTCTAAAAGGCTATAAATCTGATTAGTTCCTTGGGAAACGTTACATCCAATGCAAAACATCTGATATGGTTATTATGAAAGGTCATGACAGAGGTGGTAGGCCTGACTCATTTTTTGTGAAAAGCATGCGCTAACACTAAAAGACCTTTAGGGGTGGGTGGATTGGTATTATATGTGTTACTCCTCATGTGTTAAATAAAGCCTGTGGATAGGTATTTTATCATATAAATATTTTTTTTTAAACAGATCTTTCTTGGTATTTATTATAAAATAGATATTTCACAGAAAAATCTCAATCATTCCAAAATCCATAAATCCCTCATCTCCCCCCAGATCTTAAGGTCCAGACCCTATCACATCATGTATCAATATGATAAAATGATAGTCTACACACCTCTCACAGTTTGTTACTACATACACTATATCCTTCATTTATAATGTTGCTGTTAGGTTTGGAACAACATATTCACCATTCCAGTTTTCCATTTTTAGAGTTTTCATACTTCTAATCATTTTCCTCACCAGATACACTTTCCTTGTCGGTATGTTTTAGACAATCCAGTAATAGATTCCATGCTCAAGCCTTATCAGTTGATCCTCTTCCTTTCCTCACTTCTCTATGCAGTACAACGCTTTAATAGCCTGCCCACCGAATCAACTCCATCTTCCATTTTTCAACTCTGGGAGCCCAAGTTGCCTTCCATTGCATAGTTATCTCTCGTCTAGCAAGAACCAGAGACAAGTCAATAAAACCTGTGGTATTTTTGGAAATCCCCCAAAAGACAAGTCTAAGTAGCACAATCTATTGTTCTCTGCGTCACCTCGTGTATACAGGACACAACTGCCCTCCGAGAACCCACCAATAGTGGACATGACCACACCATATGTATCATCTCCACTCCTACTTCACCTCATCAAGGACATGCTACATTTACCACATGGAAAATATGAGATATTTTTCCCTGAGTCAGATTTGCCCTATGTAAAAAATAAAAATCAATTTAAAGCTAGCATACCTAGATACAGTAGTTGAACATGCAAGTATTTTTCCCCAGTCTTCCTCGGATATGGGATGCTTATAATCTGCCTCCCATTTTTCTTTGTTACCTACTAGAAGTGTTACAATATCATTTTATACTGCCTGATAAAGACACGTCACTGCTTAGGCGCTGCCTGACTTTGTGCAAAGCACCTGACAAGCACTATGTTGTTTTGGCTCTTCTACACCCATGCCCCAATGAAGACGCACCCTGGCTACTACTGTCCGATGTAACAGAAATAGCCCTCTTGGGATTTCAAGAGCCTATGAAATCCTTGAATGACAACAGCTCTTCATCTTTATAAAGTTCTCCTCTTCTAAACACCCCATGAATTGAACATTTTACTAGGCCTCTTAGTCTCCCACCTGGATTAATTTGGTCTAAATTTTTCAACTAGATGGCAGGGGCATAGGGCACCTGAATATGACTTCCCAGAAGAGCACGTTGCCAACAGTGTTGCACTACTCGCAAAGCAGTAGAAGCCTCCGGAACAAACCTCCCTGAATTCAAAAGGATTCTGTACAAGACATATAAATCAGGTACTAACTCCATACCAGTCTCCTCCCGGAATCTGTAAGCATGGATCCTCTCGGAAAGCCACTGCAACTGATCCGCCAAATAATAAGCTTCAAAGTCGGGAGCCGCAAAGCCATAATAACTGGGCATTGTAATTTAGCTAATGCCACTCTGGCCCTTTCCGTTCCCCATATTAGACTAATCAATAATAAATCAAGTTATCGGATGACCTTACAGCACAGCTTTACAAACTTTTCATGTTGGTGACACACTTTTTGGAGATGCGATGCATCATTTTGGGACACAGTAAGGCAGCATAGCGAGTGAGCGTAGCGAGCGGGCCCAAACCACCTAGGGGGGGCCTCGGGGGGGTTCTCCCCCCGGAAGAAAATTTTGAAATAAAAGTGGGCAAATGGTGCATTTTCAAGCAAATTTAAGACAGCAGGAAGGTTACTAAAGCAATTGTGAATCTGTTCTAACAAAGACAGTGACTGCCAAAACTGGGTGTAAGGTTAGGTTTGTGCCTGAAACAAGAATATAATCATGCACACATTGACACATGCCCCAGTGATTTACGGCACAAAGAGAGCTGGTTCAAGCACTGCCAACCCTTTCAACCATGCACAAAGTCCACCTGTTGGCGAGCACTCATGATAAATGATTTAAACGGTGAGAATCCTTGTTAGTCCAATTTAGCAGGGGCTGTATATTGTTTTACTAACTGTAAGGTTGTTCGTATTTGTAATTGTATTCATGCATGCCTGGAGGTTGCCTTTCAGCAAAGCGTATGCTCAATAAGCTAAGTGTATGTTGGTTATGGTCAATAGCCATTGATATAGGCCACAGACCTGATTAACTATAAAAGATTATGTCAGCTACCTTGAGTTTATTCTGTCTATTACAAAAATCTATGACAAAGGCATAAGGGATGACTTACATATATTTAAAAGCACATGTTAAAGACAAAATGCCTTTAAGGGTTGAATGGTATTCTACTAGGCTAAAACCTGTAGATAGAGTTTTGCTCCCTAGAATCTGACAAGTTATTGTAGTAGGCAAGAGTTTGGTGTCTGTTACCCGCCTCTGTCATATCCTGGAGGTAGGAGATTAGCATTGATAATCCTTGTGAGGTTACTTAGTCGGGGTGGTATATTGTTTTACCAACATTAAATGTATACATTTTTCTTACTTTATGAGAAGCATAGTCAAAGTACTTTTTAGATTCGACCTGACAGCTTTAGCTGTCAGTCGCTTTATATTTTAAAAAAATCCATAAAAATGAACCCCTTCCATGCTGGGCTGATTCTGCTCCTGTGCTGAAGATTTGAGCGCGGGTGCGGTCATGACGGCCCCCAGCCGTCATCAGCACATGAGCACTGTAGTGCATGACGGCTGGGGGCCGTCATCAGCATGGAAGGGATTAATGCGTTCATAAAGGGACTTTGGGTCAACCCTCTTCAGTCATTTATTTGTATATTGGAGCTTTAGTTATATGCTGTTTTCAACCATACTAGCATATAACATTGGGCAGTGCATCATCTAACTTCAGCCATTGCCTTTTGTGCCCTCTGAGTGAAGGCATTTTGATTACAAGCACATCTGACTGAAAGTGATTAACCTTTACTGCCAGGGATTTTGTGCAGGTTACTTTAGTTTTGCATTTTATTTTTTATAGTCCCTCTTTTTCTTTTGTATTTTTGTTTGTTTTGGGGTGACTAGCAGGTCTGTAGATAGAGCTATTGGCCACCCATTTGCCATTTATTTCATCTTTCATCTGCAGTGTACTGCATCCTACATGAACACTGCTGTCTTGAAGAGCAGGGTCTCTATTGTTTTCTCATTCCAAGGGGGCCATCACATTTAGAAGCAGCATGTCATCCCTCTTGGATTGGGACAGCAATATAATACAATCCTCAATACATTTCAAAATGTCGGCTGTGTTTAATTTGTTTTACTTATTCCTAATTGCAAGCACATGCTTGAAATTGTTTCAACACCTGTTCTTTTAATTTTTGTTAACATATTCTTGCTGAGTTTATGCATGTGTGTGATTGCAAGAATGAGCGTAAAAGTGCATGTATGATGACATATTGAGTTCCTCGCCATTAACCAAACAGGCACTTTCTTTTTTTGTGTTGCAATTTGTTATAAAGCAAATAGAGGTTATACAGCATGAACACCGCCTGACATCCAAATATAATAATTCCGAACAGTAATAGACAGGGTGATGCTGCACAGTGTATTGAGAAGGAAAGGGAGGGGTACATGGGCATTCGTAGAAAGGAAGAAAAAAGGCAGTATCCAAGAGAGACTGACACCCAGTATTGACAACCTGGGAGAGGGGAAACCCACCTCCCCAGTGCAAGTCTGGCCCTTAGAGGTCATATGCAGAATTGGGCTGGTGGACCCGGGGCCCTCGGGTGGAAGCGTACGAGGGTGAGAGCACTAGCAGGGGCGTCCCCTAAGGTGAGGAGTGATGGGGCGATGAGGTGCGTTGGCCAGGGGTCGGATGTTGCAGACAGCAGGGCTGGGTGGAGGCTGGAGTCATATCAAAGGGGGGGAGCCCTCCACTTGTGGTGTGGGTGAATTCCACGCGTATTGTTAGGAGGAAGGGTGGATTCTTGATGGAGGATGGGACTAGCAGAACTGGGGCCAGCATCAGACACCCGGGCGCCCTATGGACCTGCGTGTCTGGAGGGAGTGGGGGAGGGGAATGACTAAAGGGGGGTTGGGGAAGATGAGAAAGGGGAAAGGAATGGGGCGGGCGGGCGGAGGAGATAAGGGCGTAGGAGAGGCTGGGGGAGAGCTATGTAACTCACAAAGGGGGAGGAAGGGAGTAGGGGCAGAATGAAGGGGGAATCTAGGGGGGAAACAGGATGGGGCAGGGTAAGGAAGGGAGGCACCATTGTTACACGGATAGCGAGAGAGGGGGCGACAAACAGGCATTTTCTATTATAAACCACATCTATGGCCATTTAAAATGCTTGCTGTGTTTGGCTGTAGTGCAGTAGCTGTATTTATTTCTGTACGTATTGAGAGGCAGAAGCTATCTATAATGTATTAGTGTTCAGGGCCGGCTTTAGTGCTATTGGCGCCCAGTGTGAAATTCATTTTTGGCGCCCCCTCCACGACCTCCAGGAAACAGACATTACATCGTATGTGTTACAATGCATGCAATTACAACTTGGTTGTTACAACGACCGTGTTGTTACATCGCAGTACATTACAGCGCAAGGCGTTACATCGACTTGCTGTAGGGGGCACGCTAACCTAAGGAATAGTATAATTTACTATTCCAACACCTTCCCTACTTTTGCGCAGACTGAAGTTGGAATAGTAAATGATACTATTCCTAAATCCAGCACGCCCCCTATAGAAAGTCGATGTAACAACTTGCGTTGTCATGTACTGCGATGTAACACCGAGGTCGTTGTACAGACCATGTTGTAATTGCATGCGTTGAAAATGCATGAGATGTAAGGTGCTATATTCATGACCTTCTCCTCAGATTCCCTCACTATCACCAGACAAAAGTGCCCCTCATCACCCTATATATGTCATTTGTTTTAAAGCACAAGTAAAGGCTGGCTTTACTAATAAGAATATATATCTATACAAACAAACCCTTTTCCGCAACATTAGGAATAGATGATGAAAGAATGGGGAAAGAAATATAACTTGCTAACCTATTTTATGCAGTTTGCATGCAGTTCTTTGATGACGGTTTGTAACAGTCAGTATTCCATATTAGGGTTGTATCTTATGAACTGCGGTAACAAAAGAATCTCTGTGACAAAAGCAGTAATCCACTCAGCAAGCCACAGAAAATACAGATCTGTGAGCTACACTGTATGCATTCTTTGCAGCAGGCATATTAACCCTCTGTGCTACCACATTTTGACATCTTGACATTTTTAATACTGCCTGAAAATTGGACGTACAAGGAACTGTGTCGAATGTGTTTTTAAATCTTAAGTTATTGCTAAACACAGCTCCCCCCTGAGGTCACCCCCCCCCCTTCCCAGGTCAGCGCCCAGTGTGGCCGCACCAGGCGCACTGCCCTAAAGTCAGCACTGTCAGTCTTCCATATCTATCTACTTTGGCTAATGTTCTGGATGAGGCGAGTAGTTTCAGATAACATTAGGCACTACATGTGATAAGAACCACGATGACAACCTCACAGACATCACATGAGAGCATTCTGAGCAGCGGCGGTTGGTGCAGGTAAGAGCGGTAGGGTGCGAGGAGGCGAGTCGACAGACGACGGAATAGAGAAAATTAAATAAATAAATAAATCCTATTCCGTCATCTGTCGACATCCCCCCTCCCCCCCACCCCACCACCATAGCACGCTTACCTGCCCGGCCGCTGGTTCTGAGCATCAACCTACATGTCATGGGTATTAAAATCATTGTGAAAGTTTGTTTTTCCCACCAAGCGTACCATATTTATGCCACCTTTACACACTGCCTGGATGTTATATTGAAGCAAAATGCTTTAGGACTGCCAACGATTTTGTGCAAACAATTCAAGCAGAAAGAAGCTTACTTCGTACTACAATATCCGGGAAATGACTGAAATCCTTGTTTGTTCTTGTCAAATAAAAGGCATGATTTAATTAAGCACTGTTAAGAACTACTTGTTCTTAACCCTTGCTCTACTTCTACCTTCCACTCCTTTATGTTAATTTCTTTTCGTTTTACACAATGTTTATTTCTGGTTTTTGTGCATTTTACTTGCAGCATTCACATATCATATCCTTTGTAAGCAGAGAATAACGAACAGCTAAAGCTGTATCACATGAATTCACCACACAGTCATGTTCTCACCGAATGCACCATCATTTTGCACATTCGGTCCAGAGTATCAATTCAGAATTGTATAGAAATATTGCAGGACATAAACATTGCGTTCTAAATATTGGTTGCAAAAATACTGCCCAATTAGAAGTATGTTAGCTATTGTTAACTCCCAATATTTATGTCGCCCGATATTATGACAGCGATATTCTGGTGCTACAGTTTCATGCAGAACATGATTACAAAGAAAATGTGCATTGCCTAGTGCAGGAGCATACTACACCTGCCCTGGGAACAGTGCAGCAGTGAAAGCATGGCTGGCTTTAGCGCTGGTGGCGCTTGGGGCGACAATGTTCGTTGGGACCCCCAATGCCCTCCTTCTCCACACATACTCTCAATACCACCCTCCAACAGTGCCCCTCAGTCTCCATAACCACTCTTTGTCACATGCATTTCTTTTGTTTTATGTCGCTACTCGTACCAGTTTAGGGTTTCAGATCCCTTTGCATCACGCACACATTATTCAGAGGTAATGAATTATTTGTGTGTAAATAAGTGTATAGGAAATGCTATATAAGACAAAGAGGACTACAAGTTGTAGGAGTCATGTTATCCATATTGGTTGCTAATATATTTTAAGAGTGCTTGGTCTGGAGCAGCACAAACTCAGAATTTAACACTTAACACCATGGTTGAGGGTTGGCTTTACTAATAAGAATTTATTTCTACTCAAATGAACTCTTTTTGGCAACATTAGGAAAGAAAATAATTATGCTATAATCTAGAGTGCTTCATACTGTGGCACACGCCCCACTTGGGGCTGTGGATATGTTCCCAGGGGAGCGCAAATAAGCCTGCAACTACATGTAAATGAAGATAACCTGGAGGCGCAATAGGCGTGTTTCTAGGCTATCTTCATTTACATCCAGCAGATAAAGCTCATATAAAAAGTATGAGGACGGTTCTACTGAAAGCAATGGGGCAGGGTCAGTGAGTGTGAAGTCGGGGTCAAAGACATGGCTAAAAGAAGGAATATTTCGTGTTTGATAGTTTTTTTTCACCTTTGTGTAACTGTACTTAAAACATGCACACATTTCAAATGAAAAATAAATGCAAGTTAAACTAACTAAAGTGATACATACTCTTTTACCATATGAAACCACGTTGGCTAATGTGAGCACTGTAAATGTCTGTGTGTGTGACCAGAGAGTCATACAACTAAATCCTGATTTGTGCAATGAGGAATAGTGACTTTTTTGTAGTGCTACGATGTCCCGGCCTGTGACAGAAAGCACTGTGAATGTCACTATTTTAAAATTGTATTATACGGAATAAAACAGGCTGCTGCAAAATTATGGTTATGATGAAACATGTGCTTTAAAAATATACATTTTAGTGATAAGCATTCTGACTATATCTTGTTTAAATATTTGTATATGTGTCCATTAAAAGGGTGCACTCCTTTTAACCAAAACATATATCACCTCTCAAAAAGAATAAATATTTGTCGCCATGAAGCTGAGTGACTCCCATAATGAAAAACTACACTGGCTCGAAAGCAGCCTTTATATTTGGTGACTGTGCATTGCGGTGGGTGGTGCTGTCAGCAGCACTCACAGCAATACAAAAAAAGCATGGCGCATTTGCAATCACAACGTGGCAGGCACCACGCGGTGCCTGCCACGTCGTCCATGCAAATGCAGGAGGGTACAATAGGTACCCTCCATGAGCCCTCCCACTCCCCCAACATCCTGGAGGCCCGCAACGGGCCCTCAACTGAGGAAACTGCATGCCTTTCCTCTGCCATCATAATATGGATGGCGGTGTCTAGCAGACACCGCCACCATAACAGGCCCCTTTTCCGCCCGGTCAACTGTGTGACCAGCGGAAAACCGGCGGACGTTCTTTCCATCCGCCGGGGTCCCCCCGCTATACTAATATGGCGGGGGGAAATGACATGAGGGCGGAGGAGAATGTCGGTCGGTTTGCCACCGCCATGCGGGTGGTGGCGATCTGCCCCATATTCTAATAAACCCCTTAGTGTGGATTTCAAGCTACCAAAAAGCATCCCGAAATGATCTCATGATCCCCACCCCCTGTGATCATCTCTCACCCTCCCTAAATCCTTGCCATATAGTTTTGGAGGGCAGCCCAACATTAAAACGTTTTGCTTAGAGGAGCTCAGAGCAATATGTTTGAAGACCTCTGGTCTAACCTATGCATGCAGCTCTTTGATGACAGTTAATAGCTCATTGTGCTATGTGAAGTTTGTAACTTTTAACCTGCATGTAACACAAGTATGTCGCTGACAAAAGCATTAACCTGCTGAACTATCTATTAGATGCACTTTTGTCATCTGTCTGTACAGGTTCTTATCACTACACAAATCTCTGATCTTTTTCCAATACGTCCATTTATCACCAGAGTGATCTTGACATCTTTATTGTTGCCTACAGATTTCTGAAGGCAAGGAACTCTGCAGTAGGTGCTTTTAAATCCATAATATATTTGAAAACTTGATGCTCCCTGAGATCAGCGCCTGGACCGGTAGCACCTGTCGCAGCACTTAAAGCAGGCCCTGAGTGAAAGACACACCAGACATATTCAACAGAAGCTCTATCTTTTTACTTCAGCTGGATCAGCCTGATTTTGAGAAGGGGAACAGATAAGCCCTTGCAGGAGGAACATTGTGTGACTTCAGCTACAGAAGATCACCTGGAGTGACCTGTGGATGCTCTGACTGTGTTCTACTTCTTACATACTGTAGTGGCTGGCATGGCTCGCAGGTGGGATGGGCAGGCGTGCGGGGGGTCGCGCTGGGACAGGGGTCACGCGGGGCGTTCATAATGTAAAAAAACACCAAAAAAATGACCTTTACGCTGGGTTCCGCGTCTTCACTGCTCCGGCTCTCCTGCTCTCCTGCTCTTATGCATCCAACAGGAACAGGAAAGGAGCAGTCAGGCTCCCTCTCCTAAGCCAATCGTAGCGCTGCATGCAGTGTTGTGATTGGTCTGGAGCGCCGTGACACAGCGCTACGCCTGGGGCAGGAGGGGTGTGCATGTTCTCCATGCAGGCTGCAATGGAGCCTGCATGGAGTAGGGCAAAGTGCGCATGACTAGTTTGGGTGGCCAAAGAGGGCTGACCAGACAGTCTGTGCACACTCAGGAGTGGGCAAACCACTCCTCCCCTGCCCTGCTCGGGAAAGCAGAGCAGCCCTGCCCGCAAATCAAACATAAAAAGGTAATATCTAAAAATTATTACCATTTTATGTTTTGAAAGCAGTGGGGCGACGCTCCTCCGCCATAGTGTGCCTTCAACCACACTGTTTGCACCTGAAGTCTCATTGGTAAGAGGGTGTGGGCCCAGGGGCAGAGGCCTTCCCTCATGTCTCCTTAATATCACAAGTGCAAAACATGCACTTGTGCTCCAGGGTTTTTCTTAACGGACATCCCTTGTGCCATATGGAAATCCCCGGAGGTAGCAAAACATAGTGCATTCTACAATCTGCCCCCTGGTGATGGAGGAGGAGGTGCAACTTTTGCAGTTGGTTGAGCTGTCAGCATCATGTTTCGGGATTGGTGTTTAGCTGCTGCATTATGTAATGAAGATCTGTATAGCTAGCATTACGATGCAGCAATGTTTAGAAGCTCATCAGATGTTGAAAACCATTTGATACTTATGTTTTTAATGGTCGTTGAATAAAACTAAGTTTTATTACTATATTTATGATATGACCAATAAGGGTTTGCTTTCCGGATTTCTTTCTAATATTGTGTAGTTCAGTTTTTTATTTGCTATTGTATTTCTTATAATTTTCACTCAATTGTCTGATTGCATCTGAAGACTTTTATACAATTAGAAGTTGATTTTTCTGTGTTAGCTAATATATTTCTTATTTGGTTCAATGTTTTGTTTGTAATACTATCAATATTCTAAATTTCAATAAAAATACAAATGTTTACCACTAACAATGAGCAATGTACCCATTCAGTACATTATTACAATGGCTCCACTTCCCACTGACACACAACGCAAAATAACTTGGATTTACCTTTGGCACCAATCTTTTCTTCAAAAAACATATTGCTAAGAAAACCATTACAGCATGGTACCAACCCTCCCTGCTGAAGAAAGTAAAACCCTTCGTCTTTGAAAATGTTTTCAGAAGCATAGTACAACCCTTAGTCTTCTCGCACCTGTACCGAGTCAATGCCCTCCTGTTTGGTCTCGCTGGCCCCATGAAAGGTATTCCATATGTTAGAGCATGTCTCATCCAATGTCCAAGGGCTTTATTATGAATCTGGCGGTCCACGGACTGTCAGACTCACAGGGGCGCAGTGGTGGCGGCCTTCCGACTGACCTATTATAACCAGGACGGTCCCCCCTCCCCCCGGGACTACCACAACCGCCAGGGGTCAGAGATACCAGGTGGTGGCGCGATGGTCTTGAGGACAAAATATGGTTGGCGGGGCCACTATGGTCCGCCAAACATATTATGAGTTTCTTCACTCCCACACTTTTCATGGCAGTGCAACAGCCGTGAAAAGTGTGGCGGTGAGGAAACAAAGGGTGCACCCTGTGTGCATGCACAACAGCACATGCATGGACTGCAGCAGACCATGCTGTGTAGGTACTGCCTTTGATGTTCTCATTGCGGTGCCTATTTTACTGGCCCCACCCTGGGAACACCAAAGAACCACCCACTATACCGGAAAAAACTCCTAATTTGGTTCAACGGTTCAAACATGGGTTTGGTGGTGCGGGAGTGGGGCGGTCCTACTCCCGCACTGCAAATCTCATAGTATGGCCCTAAGTAAGTTTGACTGTATCAACCAAATAATGGAGGAACTACATTGGGTCCCCTTCCAAGCCTGTGTCATCTTCAGGAACAGCTGCATTAAATATAAGGCTATCCTGGCTGATGACGGCTGATAGCCAAAAAATGGTCCTAGGATGCTTGATTTCGGTCCAGGGAAGACATGGCTTTGCAGTTCGGTCTGGACTGCTCCCATGAGGCACAGGGTCAAGACTGATTTGCATATGGCCATGTCTGAACTGGGGTGGCGTGGTGAGCAAAATAACGATGGATTAAACCCAGATCTGTGACTGGGGGAGAATGTTTTGCCAATGTGCAACATTCCGTCCATCACCTTGTGTGTTTTAAATATAAGGCCACCAGGAATGGCTACCCTTCATACCTGTCCAAGAAAGTAACCTCTTCACATGAACAATACCACACTAGAAGCCAGGACGTTGATCGACTTGAAATAAAAAACTGCAGGAAAAAGAATGTGGAACAACATCCACATTAACATCAGAACTGCCCCAATCCTGCAGCAGTCTAAGAAGGAAATGAAGAGTCTTCAGAGAACGTTATATTTTAACACAATACAAATTGCATTAGCTAGCATTCTGTCTTTCTAGAAACAATTATGAAGTATGCCTTATATCTCCCACCAAGGTTCAGTACAGTTGGGGGCGCTAGAGGGCGCGCTTGTGGAATGGCTGCCTAGGTACGCAGCTCCTGCTCCTTGGTGAATAATCCTCCATTTATCCTGCGCCACGGGGTGCTGTACCACCCCCAAAGTTCGTAACCTGCTTCAGGACATCGCTCTCTATACTCGGTCCAATTCTGAGAGCTCTGAGTGCTTCTGGACCGGAGATACAGGCTGCTGAACCTTGCCCGACTCTCGCACTGGAGCTGAGGTGAACGGGTGACCGGCCGCTGCCATTCACGCGACCCTGGGGATTGCCGCGAGGCCCTAGGCCACGTCACACCGGGGCTGCTGCAATCCTGCTGGGACGCCGTGCGGGGGCTGCCACGCAGGTAGGCGGCTGCTGATATCTTTGTCGTGAGACCCCCCCCGTCCCCCTGCAACCGTTGGCTCTTGTCGCTGGCTCTGGGGGGGGGCTGCTCCTCGCTCGGCGGGAGGAACTGCAGATCCCCCGGACTGTTGTGCCGGCCCTCCGCCTCCTTGCTGATCTTGACCTGGGCGGCGCAGGCTGTCGGGCCTGCTGACCGGGGGCCGTGGCCGGCCTCGCGGCACCGGGTGCTGCCATCACGGACCATATTTGCTAGCTACGGACCCCTGCATCAACTCAGGAGCTGGAAACACCATCGTTTGTGCTGTGGCTGCGTGGCTGCCTTGCGTAGGGGCTCTGAACTGCTCCCCCGTGCAGCGCTATCCTGTGAGGCGTGTTACCTCGTAGGTAACCGCCACTACCTGCCCTGCTGGCCTGGACCTTGTCGATTGCTGTGGACACTGGTACCCGGGCTACTCCCCAGCCGGCACTGAGCGGTGAGTGCCTCACCACTACGATAACGTGGCTCTGACTGGACGACCCCTACATCTTCTTGGCGCTGGGAGGGTGCGTGGCGCTATTCCCTGGCGGCGCCCCTCTTGCACTCACTTGGGCCGCACAACGATCGCGCTTTCCTGCCCGCTGCCGGCTGTGCCCTCTCCGGGTGACCTGTGCCCATATAAGGCCGCCCTGCCACTCTGCTCCTTGGCCTGAAAGCCATCCCCGGCCACTGCTATGGGGCGGACTGAGAATCGCCAACCCAAGCTGAGCTTCGACAGCGTGCGAAAAGGCGCCAAATCGACGCAGATGCACCCGGAGTCTAGCGTGCCTTCTTCGCAACCTACCCCGCCTCCAACTACTGCTGTGGACCTTACCAGCCTGATTGAAGAGATGCGGCAGGGCTTCGCCACTGTCGTCGAGAAGGTGGATGGGGTCACGGCCCGGCTGGACGCCTTGGTGCACAAGGTTGACCGCCATGAGGAGCGCATTACAACCGCGGAGCAGCGAATATCCGATAATACTGATGTCGCCACGTCCTATACGGCGCAACTGGCCAGGATGGTCAATTTACTCCGGATTATAGCGGCAAAGAATGAGGACTTGGAAGCACGCAGCCGCCGGAACAACATACGCATAACGAATGTGCCGGAGTCCACAGACACGGGTTGGATGGAACTGTACGTTGAAAAATTGCTGAGAGGCTCGATCGGAGAGGAGGCCTTTTCGCCTAAAGAGGCCTAAAGAGGCCTAAAGAGGGCCCACCGCTCCCTAGCGCCTGTGCCTCGGCCTGGCTTGCCGCCCAGGCCCATAATTGCTCGGCTCTTGAACTATCGTGATCGCGACACTGCCCTCAAGGCGGCCCGGACCCAAAGATCGCTGCAGTATAACGGGGTTACTTTTTCCATCTACCCAGACTTCACGCCGATGGTTCAGGATGAACGACGCAAGTTTCTGCCAGTGAAGAAGAAGTTGCGGGAGGCCCAAATAGACTATGCTCTCTTGTATCCTGCGAAGCTTCGAGTTACCCATCAGGGTACGCAACGTTTTTTTACTAACCCGCAAAAAGCAGAGGACTTCCTAAAGACGATACGAAGGGCGCGCAGGGATGATAATGCTGCTGCAGATGAACAGGCGGATGCTGCTCTGCCTCCAGCGCCAAACGTTGGCTAACTGCCCCTGTGCACTTTGAGTGGACTATTATCCGTGCCGGCTAGCTCTCACACAGCAGCTCGGACCTTGGAAGCTGGGATGATTCGTGAGCGATGGACCTGCATGGACTCTACACCCCAGTGGTAATGTACACCAAGGACCACTCTCTCGGCCCTAGTCTCCACCGAGAGCGGTACAGTTCTGGAGCTAAGGACCGGGTAGTGGCAGTGCGCGCTCTATGCTATACCCCTACTGGGTGTTCCCCATTGTCTTGTTACGGTTTTTGCTGTTGGTGCTACTACAGTTGGGGGGGAGAGGGAGGAGGGAGGACTACGAGGGGGGTTACTATGGCCACTGGCATGATTGGGATGCTGGGGTGGGTGGGGGGGGGTGGGTTTCAAGAGGCTTACATTGCTTAGACTGTGTATATGTGTGCTGACCTGGTGTATATCCTGGCGCTGGTGGGGCGGGGGTGGATCTATTATGCGGCCCTCTCGGGCACTGCCGCGTTTACTGTTGCTTTGTCCATGGCTGTCTTGACTACAAATGCGCGACTGACATGCTTATCTTGGAATGTCCGGGGGTTAAATAATGCTAAGAAATGCCGAAATGTTATTGCCTACCTAGATAGACATCATGTGCAGGTTGCCATGTTGCAGGAGACACATCTGCCCGCGCGGGGCAGTGCCACCTTTGCGAAGAAATGGGCCGGCTCTCGTACTTTTTCCTCGTATTCGACTTATGTAAGAGGTGTGGCGGTGCTTATTGCCCGCGGAGTGCATTTTCAACGATTGGGAGAGGTGGTGGACAGGGAGGGCCGTTATGCTTTATTGTGGGGTAGGATAGGCCACGACTTCTACTTATTTGTGTCCATGTATGCACCAAATGTTGATTCACCTGCCTTTTTTACCACTCTATGGGGCAAGATTGTGGCTGTTGAGGCGCGACACATAGTCTGGGGTGGAGATTTCAACTTAGCACTGACACCCTCCCTAGATAGAGCGGATGGAGTTGGCTCCTATAAGCCCAGGGCCAGAGAGGCATTAGAAGGAGTCATAGAGGAGGGCGGTCTTTTAGATGCCTGGAGACGCCTACATCCCCATGGCCGGGAGGGTACACACTTCACCTCTCATACCGGGACATGGGCACGTTTAGACTATTTTTTGGTCAACAGGGGAATTGCTGTAGAGCTGATAGGGGTGGACCATCTGCCGAGAACCTATTCTGATCACAGCCCTGTGTTTCTGCAGTTCCGCACTCCTGGGTGGGACAATCCGCGACCGCAGTGGAGGCTGCGCCCAGATGTACTTCTCGACAACCTGTTTCGCACTGAGCTGGGGGAGGAGATAGCAGATTTTTTTCCTAGGAATAAGGGATCGGTTGAGTCAGTTGAACACGTATGGGAGGCTTTCAAGGTCACTATCAGGGGTTTCTGCATATCTAAGAGCCACGGAGTACTACAGGATATCCTACATTCCATTACCACACTGGAGGGGGAACTGCGGGCTCTGGAACTCCGCATGACATTAGATACTGACCCAAACTTACACGCTACCTTTCGGGAGACACTGTCCAAATATGAGGAGGAGACTGCCAGAGAGGCGAAATATCGGGGTAAACACTGGATAGCTCGGAAATATTGTGATGGGGATAGGCCCGGAAAAGTGCTTGCTGCGCTCACACAACCATCACGGGTGCATAACACCATACTAGAGCTTACTGATGCATCCGGTACCACTATCAGAGACTCGGATACGATCCTATCAACCTTCACCACGCACTACTCCTCACTGTACACTTCCACGGCAGAGGCAGATGCGCCATATGCTGCGTACCTCAATGACGTGGCGCTATGTTGGCTCAGCGATGGGGACAGGGAATTTCTTGCAGCACCTTTTGAGCTTGACGAGGTTCGCGAGGCCATCATGTCCCTTAAGAATGGCAAGGCTCCGGGACTCGATGGCATACCTGCCGAGTTTTACAAGGCCTACATCGACATTATGGCGCCCGTGCTCCGCGAGGTGTTCACAGAGTCCCTTGCTGATGGGATACTCCCCTGCTCTATGCGCGAGGTAGTGATCACCTCCCTCTTAAAGCCGGATAAAGACCCCACCTCCTGTGATTCTTACCGTCCGCTTTCCCTCCTAAACTGCGATGTCAAAATACTCGCTAAGGTTCTGGCCACTCGACTGTCGCTGTTAATGACCAGGCTCGTATTGCCTGATCAATCTGGCTTCGTAGCGGGCAGATCCACGTCCCATAACCTTCGCACCCTCTTCTCCTTGCTCCGCACGGTTCACCCTGACACCCCTGTGGCGGCTGTATTCCTCGATGCCACCAAGGCATTCGACTCGATCGAGTGGCCTTACCTCTTCTCGGTCCTGGCTGGCATGGGTTTCCCTAAACTGTTCCTATCTTGGGTCCGCCTCCTATACACGGACCCCACGGCGAGGGTGCTAATTAATGTCACATCCTATCACACTCACGAGAGGCACCCGTCAGGGATGCCCACTCTCTCCCCTGTTATTTGCCATCGCGGTCGAGCCACTCGCCTGTCGCTTACGACAGTTACATCGAGCGGGAGCAGTGCAGTGCCTGCAGCGACAAATTGATGTAACCCTTTACGCGGACGACATCACGCTGTACGTCAAATATCCTGAGACACATCTCAATCCCCTACTTCGGGAATTTATTCTGTTCGGCGGGGTGTCGGGTGTTCACATCAACTGGGCCAAGTCGCAGTTTTTTCCCCTTACAGATGCGGTGCATGACTTCCCTCTCGATTACCCCTTGGAGTGGTGTCGCGGAGATCTTCGCTATTTGGGAATCCGTATTTCTCGCGATAAAGACGAGACGCTACGGTCCAATTATGGAGTGGCCATAACTAAATTAACTGCCTCCGTTGACAGATGGATCACGCGACCACTTTCCATGGCTGGGAGGGCCTCACTCATAAAAATGGTGATATTACCCCGCTTTCTGTATCTTTTCCTTAATATCCCCTACTTCCCTGGTGCCTTTTTCTTCAAGACACTCCGGACGGAACTGCGCAGGCTTTTCTGGGGAGGCAAGTCCCCCCGGTTGAAATGGTCGACGCTGACCCTTCCCTATGACAGGGGAGGCTTCGATGTCCCCGATTTCGAGACATACTACCAGTGCGCGCAGGCGCACTTTGCCTACCACTGGATGGCTCCTACTCCTTTCATGCCGCACATAGCGGTGGAGGACTGGATCGTGCATCCACTCCCACTTAACGGCCTACTACACTGTCCTGAGGCGTCCATCACCACCCCAAATATCTCAGTCTCCTGCACATTAGATGCATGGCGTCGCATCGCTAAGCGGCTGCTGTGCCCACTGCCCTACTCCCCCAGGTTGCCGCTCGCGTATCACCCACAACTTTCCCTGTTATCGGAACCGGGGTTCCGTCATCTCTGTGGTAAACTGCTTGTCACCTGCTGGGGTGATTTGTTCCATGAGAGTCATTTCAAATCAGCAGACCTATTCTTTAAAACGCATGAGCGTACCCCCCTCGAGCTCTTTTACTACATTCGGTTGCGTGCGGGAATGCGTGACATCCTACCCGACTACCCTGATGAGCCCGAGATTTTACCACCGCTACACTTCCTCTTGGGATCACAAGACGGGACCCACTTGGTTTCTGGGCTCTACCGTCAGGTCCGCAATGCTGCTCCAGAATCGGCATCCACTGCTCGGCTACGCTGGTCTGCTGAACTTGCCACTGATATCTCGGATGACCAGTGGACACATTGCTGTGCACTCACTTCCCGCATCTCTGCCAGTAGCAGATTGAAAATCATCCATTACAAATTCCTTCAGAGGATATATTACACGCCAGTACGGAAACATAGATTCGGGTTGGCACATAATGACCGCTGTGAGCGTTGTCGTGCCGACCATGCTGATTTTCTTCATCTGGCGTGGGGCTGTCCCCAGGTTGCTCACTACTGGCGACAGGTGCTGGAGGCTCTTGCGGAGATGGTGGGGGAGGCGATCCCTGCGGACCCTTTGATGGCCCTCCTCGGGTACATGATGCACCTGCCCAGGGATTGCAGGAAATTCATCGACACTGCCTTGCTCTTGGCCAAGCGGCGCATCGCGTGCCGTTGGGGCAGAGGAAGGGCGCCCAAATTCAAGGACTGGCTTACAGATTTGATATACTGCCAAGATCAGCATACTACTTTTGCTGAACTGCTACCTCCCTCGTGTCGTCCCAGGGATATCTGGGATCCGCTGGTGCACTACCTGCTCAAGCGCTCGGATGACGATGCGCAGTCGGACAGTCAACTTGTCATACCTCAGCACCCCGGACCCTCTCCTAGACCTTGACCTGTAGCTCCTGCTGCGATATCTGGGTTTCCTCGTTTGTGCGTCCCTTTACCCCTACATGATCCTTGATACTCTAGGCCGCTCTACCATGACTGACCTGTCCCTCCCTCCTCTCTGAGCATGTATACCATATTCAACACCCATAGCGCGCTTTCGCATCTCCGGCGGGCGACATTTCGGGGCATTCTACACCTACCTGAGACGGGCCTCTGTTAGTTCTTATTGTACTGGGGTGGGAGTTCTGGACACGAGATTTCCCTCACACCTCTGCCTGCCTGAATCGCCACGCTGCACCGATATCACTTATTCCTACTACACAGTCATGTACTGCCTCTTTGTTGCTACCTAGTTGGGGTGTTTCGGTTACTGTTCAACAAAAACGGAGAGAATCTTCTCTCGATAAAAGACTCTGTTCAACTGCTGCTCATCCTTGTTTGTCCTACGTCACCGGCTGCGGAACAAGTTTCACATGTGTCTATGGTGTGCCGCCGGGCCTCCGGGATGCCGGCTTCATGGCTGTGTACTGTTTATTATCTCCTGCTGCCGGCCTCCGGGTTGTAGGCGAACCAAGCTGTGTACCATACTCTGTTTACTCCAATAAAGCAGATTTGAACCCAAAAAAAAAAAAAAAGTTCAGTACAGTTTTTCACTAGTGAGGTATGTGCTGCACAAATATCCATACATAAAAAGAAAAGAAAGTTACAGTTAGCAGTACATATAAGTAAAAAAAAGGAATACATGGAAAGTGAATGTGTTAAAAGGGTATGAAATGGTAATTAGAAATTAAAATGCAAAGATTGAAATAACATTGATGTCAATCATATACTATTTCAAGTGTAAACATATGTTCACATTGTTACCGCAGATTGATGTTTCTGTGGTGTGTTAAGCGTCATCTAGAATAAGTGGGACAAACCAAAACATAACAAAATGAATGAATGGCTCAAGGAAGACTCCATCAGGGCTAAGAAAGGGGAAATGAGACTTTGCATATCGCCTCAGAAATCTAGACTATATATCTTAAATGTAGAAACAAATCAATTTAATTCATAGGGTACAGCAAGTCCAAATACAAAAACCTAGTGCAGTTGATTTTTGCTTTAAAGTAGTGAGCACCTTTTATAGTATAGCCTAGCATTTGAAGTCTTCTCTCTCTTGCAAAGACCTCGTATAAAACTTTGACGTTTTGCTTCATCTCTGCTGAGTCCTCTCTCTAAGCTTACTGGAGATCACATGCGCTCAGGAGAAGACAGAGTGCTCCTCTCAGTGTCAGACTGCATGTTTCTGAATACTGCTCTCGGTGCATGGGTTTGTATCCTCACTGTTTAGACCACACTGCCATTTCCACACTCGCAGTTACTTGGAGGGGTTAACACGAGCCATGTGAAGCATCAGGTATGTAAGGCAGTGGGGCTGGACTTTGTAGTTCAATACTAGGCACAGATGTCAGACGTGGGCTTCTATTTTATGTGTCACACAAACGCCAGGAGTTTTAGGAAAGGGGCATGGCCAAGCCTTATACACTGACTTTTCCTACACATAGTCTGACAATGGAATGCTATTCGGTGCCAACTATTCAAAGTGGAGTAGCCCTTCCTTCGATTCTGTGATGTCTGTTCCTATTTGAATCATTTATCAGTAGGCCTTTCCAAGTGACTGGGGTGTCACTACATATAAGATCCCTCATATTTTGACTCGGTCTTCGCCCACTTTCTCATATTTTTGACTTAGATTTTTGCTTCTAGCAGTTTGAAATTCTGGATTCGACTCCTGGATTTTTTGTTTGAATATTTTCTCTTCAGTAATGTGAGGGAGAGTTTATTATCTTGCTAATCCTTTTTCGGTGCTTTTTAGGCTTGTTTATCGTATCTTAATCCTTGTACATTAATGACATTTCATATGTTTTACTTTATTTCACAACAGTATGAATACTTGCAACTTTAAATGATTTTTAAATTAATCTTACTGTACTTCATACATATTTTGCACAGGCCGATTTCTAATATTTTAGTTAATCATGCAATAAAGATAATTGTTCTTATGGAGGGGGTAAGCGTTCGTGTATATCTCTTGCCTCCCTGAAAAATGATAAATCGCATGCTGGACTTCGATTCCCTGATTTAAAAACCTATCACCGTGCTTTCTCCTTGAAACAAACATCCTATTGGCTTTCCACTGCTCTCCCTTTTTATCCCCACATCTGGCTAAAAATTGAATCTTCCTTTCTTGCTCCCTTTGATTTTCGTGACTTCTTATCCTTTACTTCTAATATGACTTCTTTTCGAAATCTTATTATTTCCCATTCCCTTTTTGTCCTCCTCTTATCCATCTCTTCATTCTATAAGTGAACAACCTATTTGGCACAATAAACAACTCAAAATACGTAATCGTTCAATATTCTGGAAGACATGGCATTCTAAAGGCTTGCAATGGATTTCTCAACTCCTTTCTCACAATCAACCTCTTTCCTTTTCTGAACTTCAATCCCAATTCTCCTTACCGTCATCTTCTCGTTCACAGTATAACTTGCTTTGTCCCATTCTTGTTCAATACCTTCAGACACTTCCTGTCACTAATGATATCCCCATTATTTATCAACCCATATCTTGAATGAATGAAGGAATGAATGTAAGATTTTTAAAGCGCGAACTTAGCCCAAGGGCATCAAGGCGCTAAAATCAGACACCATACAGGCAGCGCCGAATCCTACTTAACCCGACTTTCAGGGGCACAACCATGTCTTTAGTGCTTTACGGAAAGCTGAGTGTTCTTGTTGCCCCGAGAAAGAGTCCGGGAGAGAGTTCCAGACATTTGCCGCCGCAAATGACAAGGCCCTCCCGCCCCATCTCATCTTTTTAACCATAGGAACAACAAGGAGATTCTTTTTAGCTGACCTCAGGTTTCTGGCGGGCACATACTGTTGAAAAATGGTCTTTATGCCCCAAGGGCCCAGGCCATAGTATGCATTATGAGTGAGGCGGAGAGATTTAAACACGATTCTGCGGTCCACCGGGAGCCAGTGCAGCGACCTAAGGGAGGACAAGACCGAATGATGTTTAGGTATGTCCATCACCAGCCTGGCAGCGGCATTTTGCACCAGTTGTAAATGTCGCAGCTGGCCTTTATTGATGCCCAAATAAAGGGCATTACAATAATCCAGTCTGGACAGTATTAGTGCAACCACCACTTTCTTACGAGCTTCAAGTGAAAGGAACTGAGAGATCTTCCTTATAATCCGGTGTTGTGATTCAATCTAGGACCCTATCTAATCATTCCCGATTCCAGCACTCAGATGGTTAGTTCATACCATGATCTTAGGAAATCGCACCTCTAATTAGTATCTGATTCATATCTGATGCAGCACGCTCACAGATGGCTAAATTACATGACGGCTCCTAGGAATATACAACGTGTTCCTAAACAAACCAAACCTACAGCAGCACCGGGAAATTCCCCCTGCTTTTGTTTTGATTTGTCCTAGAACTCGCAAGTCCTGAAGAAACTTGTGGTGACGTCTTATGTCCAAACCTTACGTCAAACCCGGCACCTTTCAGGTATAAATATCACCACATCTGCCTTAAGTAAACACACGGTGGTGTGGAGCAAATCGACTGACTACTGACCCGAAGCCTTGCAGTCGCAAAAAGCCGAAGAGAGCCGACCCTCCCATTCTGACGTACTGGAAAAGACGCTGCCCTTTCTCTGCCGAGAGAAATCCAGCTCCAGTGTTTCCCGGACGCCCTCGCGGGTTGCTGGGAGATCGAGTCCTGAGACCGAGATACAAGACCTCCTACATCGTATGCCCAAGGTACGGAGCTGATTAGATCCTTAGAGAATTCCCAACTTAGATTCCTGGCAGAAACTAACTTAACTTAAATGGTAACTCTATTTACTCCTTCCCTGTACTAGGCTTAGGTTAGGTACACTGGGGTAGGCGTATCTTAGAAGCACCAGTTGAGTACTTTAAGATATTGTATATCACTGTATGCATTTTTACCATTTTAAAGACCGTATGGCTTAGAAACTATACCATGCTTTTACAGTATTATTTCATAATACTCTTTTTACTGTACACACTTTACTTTATAACAAGTATAACAACCATAGCAATACACTTCTCTTGCATGAGAAAGAAGACTGTTCAATAAATAACCCTTTTTATTGAAAACGCCCCGTCTCTCTATTTTCTCTGCAATTCTGTTGAAACGAAGCATGCACAATTGACTGAGTGAAATAGTTATCTATTGTTTCCGCGACTCTGGAGATATACTCCTTATTATGGAGGGAGCAAAGTTGTCATGTTAATGCGGTTGTCAGAAACTAATCCCTTCTTGTCTATTCAGGAAGGGTAACACCTTCTTGTGTATTCGAGAAAGTTTCTAGTGACCTCTGAGCTAGCTGGCATTCATAATTAAGTCTAACATATTCAATAGAGACCTAGTCGACCTCAGTCCTACGTCTACACTATCGTTTATGTTATTCAAATGCGCAGAGCCTATTGGGAATATAGGAACTACACTACATGGCGCCCAACGTTTGGTAAAGGCTATACATTTAACGCTAGATACTAAAGTAAGTCAGTTGTGCTTTTCACACAGACCCCTTTTCCTGTAAAAACTCCAATAGACGTCTGGAGTGGGTGAAAGGTTAAAATCTGCCAGAACTAAAACAGGATGAGAATCCTATAAAATTAGTTTATGGTTTTTGTCAACGTTGAAGGATACTAGGTTCCAAAATATTGTGCACCTAATCTTTGTCTCCTTGAACATCACTCTGCAAACTTTCTGTCGACAAAAATGTCGGAAGACGAAAGAGAAAGAAATAGAATAGCTGCGGAAGCAGCCCAACTACAATTGGATGATACAGCTGCACAAGAAAATGACGCAGAGGTTAGACTAATCCCGGTCACTTTGAGAAGAACAATAACTCGTAAACTCATAGAAAATGGTGTAATATCAAGAGGTGGTACTGTCATATTTGTTGTCGAGGCACATGAAAATCGGCAGACAGAGGTATTCTATTCAGCAAATGCTGTAACACACGATTTCCATTACTACAAAGCAGAGGAAACTCCAACGGAATACACTCCTTTCGAGGACGTGGAAATTCCACTAACCTACCAAGAGCATCAACTCTGGTTTAATGGCGCCCTAAAACATGAAAATCACATCACCAGGCTCGGTCCACTAGGTAGACCAGGAGCAACATGGCCGGTGCTAGCCAGCTATACACCACATCCTGACATTGAAGAAATTACAGCAGGAGAACTTTTAGTTCAACTAAAACAGTTAATCAAAATACATAGACAATTAGTCCAATATGTCATGCGGACTCTTACAACTCATCCAGTAATAAGAATTCCTCAGCACACCCCTCATCAAGGGAACACAAATAAAATTACACCACAGACTATACAATCAGTCATTGGTAAACTACCTGCAAAACGAGAACAAATCCCGTTCTGGTTAGCTCAGAAAATCAGTCAGATAGAGGCAGTATTCCCAGATAGTACACCTTTAGACAAACACAGAATATTAACAATCTGTCTACCAATGGGGATCGCACCACATGTCGAGGACTGTGACACTTGGGGTGCAGTCTTTGCTTCTATTTACACAAAAACGCATGGTGTTCCGTTTATGGCGGTTATACCAGACGTACTAAAACAGATTCAAAATGAGTACAGTCCAGAACCTGCTTTAAATCTGGGTATGAAATTACTTAAAGACTTTAAACAAGTCTCGGCTATATTATTAGCCCACTTATAAGGAGAAGCAGCATCTGTGGCGATCCGCCAAAAGTTAAAAGAAACAGAGGTAGCTGAGCAACCATTTGAACTTGCAAGAATAATTGAAAAGTGCTATGAAGAATTAGGAAGAGATAGTTTGGGTGGGAAACCACTAAAACCACAGTTAACTGAAAATCCTGAAAAAACCTTCATTAAGAATAATTTGAGGAGAAATAAATCCCCAGGCAGGGGTGACAGGTCTCCACGACGGGAGCCCTCTGAGAAAAGATATAACCTTAGAGATAGGGAAAAAATAAGAAAACCTGACAGATATCAAGATAATGATACACGTCCCTCTCGATCTTTTCAGACTTCATCCCAGAAATCGGAAAGAAGAGGACGGTCAGAACACAAAGGAGAGCGCGTCCAGTCCAAAGACAAGGTACCTGCTCATCAGAATAGAAAAACGCAATTTCCAAAGAAGAAGGTAGCAAGTATTAAAATAAAACATGCCGAGGATCCTGAGGACACAACTGAAAAACGGAGAGTGGGCTCAGACAATGCTAGACAGTGCTGCAGAAGTGACCATAGCTCGCAAGATCCTGATGAATCTTCTGGAGACAGTGGCCACGAATGAATACATTCAAGTAGAGACTGCAGACACCAGAGTTAGTGTACCTCATAAACTATATGAAATAACATTACGTATGGAGGGTGATAAAAATAGGAAAATAAAGGGTCTCTTTTGGGACAACCTATCAAAAGGATATGATATCATTCTACCAGAAAAAGACTGGCCACCGGAGTTTGTCAGGGAGTGCCCACATGGCGAAGAAATGATTATGCCTGCCTTCTCTAATCATATCCCAATCCATAAAAAATATACTTATGCTAGAAAATGGGCAGTAGCCCAAGCCCCTGCATTATATAAAAATAATGTAGGGTGGGATGAGGATTCACCAAATCATAAAATCCAGTTAAAAAATCAACCAACTGCCCAGAGGCAGTATCCAGTTAAGCAAGAAGCTAAAAAACGAGTCAGGGAGATCCTAGATCAACTTGAATACCAGGGGGTGATTGAAAATTGCACCTCACAAATGAACAATCCTTTGTTTCCAGTCTCCAAGCCAGACAATTCATATCGTCTAGTCTTGGATTATAGACACCTCAACTCTTGTTGCAAAACATTTGCAGTACAAAACTCACATAGTGCGGCACTAATGAATAACATTGTGCGAAAAAAATATAAAACGACATTAGATATATCGAATGGGTTCTTCTGTCAAAACATTGCATCTGGAAGCCGGTATTTGACAGCTTTCTCAAGTATGGGGGCACATTAACCATTCTGTCGTCTCCCACAGGGATTTAAGAACAGCCCAGGTTTATTTTCAGCTAGAGTAACAGAATTACTAGAAATTTATGATGATGAGGCATTATCGTATGTGGATGACATCTATCTTACAGACGATGACCTGGAGACACACTTGAAAAGAGTGAACACCATAATTCTTGGGTTTGCATCAGAAGGGTACAAATTCAACTTTAAAAAATCTCGAATTGCCCACCACACAGTCCTATTTCTAGGATATGAATTATCAAGTGAAGGCAAAAGCCTAGCAGACAACTTCTTAGAGAAGTGTGCAGTACTCCAAGCACCTAAATCACTGAAAAACTTACAATCAATTCTAGGTTTCCTAAATTTCGGAAGAACATACATTCTCAACTATGCAGAGAGGGTCAAACCTCTCTACGAATTAATAAAACATGATTTCAAGCCAAATAATTGGACACAGAATCACACAAAAATGTTAAGATCTATTCAGACAAACATGTTAATGAAAACAAAACTGCAAACTCGCGCAAATGAACGCAACCTTGTAATCCGAGTCATTCCAGGAAGATGCGGATTCACATACCTGACCTCTAATGGGGGAGAAACAGTACCTATAGCTTACAAATCACACTTGTACACAGAAGCTGAAATGAAATTCAGCTCTACTGAAACAATTCTAACAGCAGTACAAACTGCTGTAGCAAAAGAAACTAGTTATTTAGGATCATTTGAAAGAATAGAGATATACTGAATAGTATATAACCTCTGTCCAGCCGGACAGGAATTTATTAATTAGATATTTTGTGATAGTTCATTTTTTCATCAATAGAAAAGTGGGCACGACCTGTGACCCACAGAAAGCAAGACAAAACAAGTGACAAGAATTCATGTGGAAAGCGCACAAGGCGGTCTGCACTAGTACTCAGTATCACAGACTAAGATTCATTTCTAGCAACCCATTGTTGGCAACATTACTGTGAATTCATAGCAACATATGGTGCTTTTAAAGTCGACGACGTTTCGATGCAATTCGAAGATACATGCATCATCTTCAGGACAAAGCTATTTAAGTCATGTTTGTCTTAAGATTATATTGCACATGTTACATAACCACTTTTGCGATTCACATAAATACAAGGGGAGAAAAAGGAAAAAACATAAACAGAAAAATTTCCATTAGAACGCTAGGCATGACTTAATATATAGTCTGGTGCTAGTGTCAAGGTTTAGAAGTGACATGGTTATTTTTAAAAAAAACATTGGTGATAGTTGTAGGTTGTGTCGGTAGTAGCATGCGTTCACCTTAAAGAGTTTCCGTGTTGGGCTTTCTACACAAGAGTGCGAGTGATATTGGTGGATTAAAAAATCATTTGGACAGCTTTCCTCTAGTGGAACCACTAGGGGTGTTTTTCGTGGTTTGTAGCATTAGTTATTGAAGACTTTCATGAGGGCGCATGCATGCATGTCTTTTCAAGTTGTTTCTGTTCATCGGGATTTATTTTGTACTCACGGGTGGAGCTATGCGTAAAGCCGTGACAACTTTTTCTGTTTATGTTTTTTCCTTTTTCTCCCCTTGTATTTATGTGAATCGCAAAAGTGGTTATGTAACATGTGCAATATAATCTTAAGACAAACATGACTTAAATAGCTTTGTCCTGAAGATGATGCATGTATCTTCGAATTGCATCGAAACATCGTCGACTTTAAAAGCACCATATGTTGCTATGAATTCACAGTAATGTTGCCAACAATGGGTTGCTAGAAATGAATCTTAGTCTGTGATACTGAGTACTAGTGCAGACCGCCTTGTGCGCTTTCCACATGAATTCTTGTCACTTGTTTTGTCTTGCTTTCTGTGGGTCACAGGTCGTGCCCACTTTTGTATTGATGAAAAAATGAACTATCACAAAATATCTAATTAATAAATTCCTGTCCGGCTGGACAGAGGTTATATACTATTCAGTATATCTCTATTCTTTCAAATGATCCTAAATAACTAGGGTCCCCTGTCTTGTACAACATACTACCGCCCAAGGACCCTAGTGCTATTCCTTCGGGTTTCCCTTGTCTCAAAAACAGTAGCAAAAGAAACAGCCCAAGCCAAAGGGAGAAGCATTTCTGTTTTAACACCAGTGTCAGCCCTGGAGGCATAAACAAAACCAAAGAATCTGACTTCTGAGGTACTGCATCCGAAATGGATACAGTGGGTTGATTCTCTTGTTACACCAGACATAACACACCCGTACGATCCAAAAATGAAGAAACTAGAAAATCTAGAATACGAACAAGAAAGTCCTCTGTCAATCGAACTTCTGCCTCTAGAACAATAAAATTGTGTAATTTACACAGACGTATCTGTACAACACTACATTGTGGACAAACAAATTCACAATGCAGCGTGCGCGATCGTAAAAGGTCTCTGGCTCTTAGGTAAATTTAGACCGAAAGTTACCAAAACGGAATCACTCAGAAAATGTACAGTTCAGCGAGCTGCACTAAGAACTTTGAAGATGGCGCTCGAGAATGCCGATCGCGAATTCCCTACACTAATAGTGTGCGATTCGTATTTCTGCACCCATTCTTACAACAATTTACTGCAGAAATGGGTTGTGAATGGTTATAAAGATGAGACAGGTGCCACAATAAAACATAGGAAACTATGGGAACGCATAGCTCTTTTACAGAAAGAACTACGAAAGACTCACGTGATCAACGCACTGAGTCATCAACTTGAAGGCGTTCACGTTGCAAGGAATTCATTGGCTAACAGAGCCACCACGTCAGCTGGTCAGCCGGCTTCCGTAGCTACAAAAAAGCGTACTAACAAAATACATAGATGGAGAAACAATGCTGGCAGTGAAAGCCTCACTAAAAGGCGATTACGCGGCATTACCTCTAAACTATCCACTCAACTATACATACATAATTGATGCGAACTAGGTTCCTTTTGCTCGAATCCCTGGAGTGGGCGACAGAATAATTCCAAACGAGAACTGAAGAGTTTTCCTGATTGCGGATGGACACGTGGGCTTGGGTCTGAGGCACCCAGAGATATTCAAATCTCTTAAAGATTTACAAGATGAATTCTGGTGGCCGGGGATGAACCTGCATATTTTTTACTTTGCACGAGCATGTCCGAACTGCAACAGAGATCGCAGTTATGAACCGACCCAGATACCAGACAGAATGCCATTCGCACACAACCTCAGGCTATCTAAGCACACATATGCTGAGGAAGATGAGCAATCCGATTAAAATTAAGACAAGGTACATTTTAGATGTGGCCCCAGCGCTCGGCTGACGCCAGAACTGTTATAAAAGATTTGTGAGTCTTTATCGGCACATACGCAATTGGCGTGCTACATTCTGACCAGGGTCCTGCGTTTAGCTCTAGGGCTTACAAGGAGGCCATAGCCAATTTGGGCATTGCATTGCGGTATTCTAGCCCCTTCCATCCTGAGGGAAATGCGGTTGTGGAAAAAAAAAAACGAGACATAAAGCAATCTATAACAGCGACGGTATTAGGTTCGGGTGATGGGTGGGTCAAACATCTTACAAGTGTCCAACGTTCTTAATAACCTGCCAAGGAATTCTCTAGGAGGTATCACTGCGTACGAACTATTGTTCGTTACTAGGATGCTGATCAGTGACCTTGATTGTCAGACTTCAATGGTGAAACTAAAATCTTTTAATGTCAAAGAACATTTGGCTGTTTTACAGGACTTGAATGAAACAAGAAGAAGTCTAAGTAACATAAAACAACAGCCAACGACCACTGAAGCAACACCACCAGTCCCAGCAAGACCTGTCTGGATTCCAAAGATTGGGGATCTGGTCAGAGAAAAGATCGCGGTGAAGAAGGAATTTGGGCCTTCTTACAGAAAAGCAGTACCTGTCTTAGCCATCATCGGAACAAGATCAGTAGTACTACCGCCCCTTGCTGGTAAAAAGGAGAACAGAGTTGTATCAATCAACCTGGTAAAACCACAATCATGTGGCCAATAATCAGTAGTAGGCCCAGTGGACTCCCAAGAAATAGCAGAAGACCAAATCTTGCTACTTTTCAAGAGGTTCAAACTGAAAGACTCATCACATTTGATAAACCTGCAGTGAATAAAAAAGGACTATGCAACAAAGCAATGGAACTTGTGCCTCTTGAAACCGAACTTGCAAAAACTAATTATGAAACACCAATCTACAATGATGTAGCATCTGACTATACGAAATCAGAAACAACTACAAAGGTGAATATAAATCCTGAAGCAATTGAAACAATTGACAGAACTGCATCTGGCTACTTCATCAACTTCGATGATTTCTCTGTAGATCTAAATGAACAGGAAGAAGAGCCAGCAACTAAAACTTTAAAACAAAAAATTAATGAACTGTTTCATGAACTAGGAGAAACATCTCTGATTTCACCATGGATTGAATTTTGGATTATATTAGGAGTACTGTTCCTGCTTCTCTGGCTAATTTTGGTTTTAAGCTTGGGAAGATTTATTGATGGAAAATATAGTACAATGGACACAGCAAGCCAGAACATCAACTTGGTCCTGAAGCCTCATGGATCTTCACACATCGAGAAAAGAGACATCTCTTCAGTGAACATCACAGCAATCCCAATCCCGGGTGGTGTAGCATGGGATGCTACCGACTACGAAATCTATGGCCCGGTGGAACTGTTGAAATATCCACATGAATTTAAAGTTTCCTTAAGTGACTTTGTATCACCTAGCAGTTTCGCTGATGACTGGGACATTGAATCTATTAACAATATGATGTCAGATTTAGAAATGTCTGCCAAATTTACAGAATATAATTATTTAGAAGGTTCAGCAAATTATGAAGAGTTATACTGTTATAGCCATTATGGAAACCACTATTTGCATAAATCTGCTACTCCTAGAAATGTTTTAATTTATAACCAATGGGAACACTGTCCCACACCTCCAAAAGGTAGTTCTAAAACATTTTATCAGAAATTCCCATACTTCACAGGGTTTAATAACAGTGATGCAGAAACTTTTTATTTCAAATATATAAATAAAACAGGAACTAAAAACATGTTGACAAACACCAAATTGATATATTCCACAGATTTTTATGACAAATTGTCATCATTTGGTTTTGAATTTTGGAAAAACAACATTGAGACAAAAACAATCTGGGGTACAAAAGATTGGCAAGTGCAAGGTATAGAATCAATATTTAGAGCCTGCATGATCCCAGAACAAATAATATTTCTGAATGAAACGATTCAGCAAACAATCTGTCTTGGCTTAGCTACAATAAAGGACTTAAACAAACCGTCTATTTCAAAACCTATACCTGATAGTAGTGAAACTACTGAATTGGAAATGGACGTATCTGATATTTTACAAAACAACTGAAGTAATCCTGAGTATAAAAAATGGTTAATCTGGCCCACAGACACTAATAACTGTCATGATAGATTCCTGAACAAAACACAGGGGTTCAAACAGAATAGGCCAGACCCAAGATATTCCCAGAGACAACATCCAGGGATAATAACAACATATAGTGTGGAAAAACTATGCCTGGAGTGGCTACAGACATCCACACTTCCCGAAATTAAGCAACACATGACCTTACTTAAAGAAGGTGCTGACTTGCGAGATTTCATTTCGGGACCTCGCAAACAGCGCCGGTATATACGCTGCTTACAATGAAAACTGGAAATTAAAGCAAATTGAAACTGCAGAAAAAATACGAGAAATAGATCGTTTAAATTTGGAAAAAATACTTTCTGTAGTGGAGAATGGGTTAACGACTCTGTTCTCCAGAATCTATTCACTGGATAGCATTGTATCATCTACCATTGATATAATAGAACAGGACATGCTAATGTTACAACATGGCCAATCGCAATTGCGTTCTATTATACAGTTAGGCTGGACGCTACAAAATCTGCGTTCACGCCACGTGCCCTGGCGTCTTTATCAACACCACGTCATTATTTTCTGTATTTAACCTTACAGATAAACAAATCTCTTTGGCACAAAGAGGAGCAGACTATACGGTGCTAAGCATTGAAAAAATAGAAAGATTGCCATTGACAATCTCTGAAAGGCCGGTTATCGAGTGGATAATACATGGCACCATAACAATTCCAATAACAACTTTCCAGTTTCAATACTGTCAGAAGCATATACCAGCAAGCATGTATGAAAGGTTGGGTTTACCATACACGCATAGATGTTGGAGTGGGGGTAATAAAGAGGTATTTCTTAGTGGTAACAATTGTAAAAACTCACTAAGCGGTACACTACTGTGTCAGGGTATTAACCTGCATGGAGCCTGCGAAGGTTCCTCAAATAACCTTTCATGCCATCTGCACGGCACCCCTACTACTTGAATAGAGCCTTTTTTCAGACAGCTTTCCAACAGCAGTTACGTTATTGTAAGTGATTGCAGCTGTTGTGGCATGGTGCCAGGCACGCCCTATCTCGTGAGCGTTACATCCAGGGTCGTTTGCTGTTTGAAGTATTGTATCCAACAAGCAAACCAGACATGGAGGCAGCAATATGGCCTTCTCTGAATATCTCTTCTATTCGAATTGATACTTTAAGCAGAATGAAATCTATTCTTTTACAAAAAACTGTGCCTCTAACCTCGTCCAGAGAAACGTATGACCTGCAAGTTGCAAGGACAGCAGCAGAGATTCATACATTATTATCAACAAATTGCCCAGTACATTTCGTAGAAATGTTTTTTTAAAAATTATTTTTATTTGCAGAAACACAGAAAATACCAGCCTTCAAACAGCACTCCAGCTTGACATCGTTATAGGTTGTCGTAACGTTAGTAGAGTATCACACGGCCATTCAGCCCACACCCCGGAGGTCGGGCGGCAAATGTCAACCGTATGCTGGAGATATATCTTCGAGAAGCCGCCTAAGCATCCAAGAATCATGTCAATCCTCTGCATTTACTTTTAACCCCTTCCCACCCCCCCCAACCGTGCATTGTAACTGAAATTTAATACTACAGTCATGGAATTAGCCGCAGCATACACTTATGGTTGCATTTGTGTTCATAGCTCTAACACCATAGGCATGATAATATGCAGCCCCCACCCCCTCCACTCCCCCCCCACCATCCCCACCTGGTACAAACTTTATGTCCTCAGTTTCTTGTTCCCCCTTACTTCACCCCTACCCTATAGTGTTCATGTTCGAAGCTCTCATCGTTGGCCCAGTTCCATTCTACCCTTCAGTAGTGGTCTCCCCATGAATTCACCCCGGGCGTCCCCCCTCACTGCCCCCCCTCCAGTCCGTGGTATTGCCTCCATTTAGCCCATACTTTTCGGAACTTTTTGGGACAGCCTCTTGCTTTATATGTCACTCGTTCTGCAGCCATGTATAGGTCTAAACCCCGTCTCCATTCCTCAATGTCAGGTGTCTCCGTGCCCCCCCAGTATTTCGCGATGTCTCTTTTAGCTACCACCAATGCTAGTCCCAAGAAAATAAGCAGTGGACGTGGCAGGTCTACCTCGGTCATCATGCCCAGTAGGGCCAGCTTAGGTTCCTGTGATAATTCCACCCCTAGGACTTCCCCCAACTCCGTGAATATGTGTGTCCAATAGGTTTGTATTCTGTCGCAGGCCCAGATAGTGTGATAGAAATCCCCTTGTTGTTGACGGCACCTAAGGCATGCTGGATCATCTATTTTCCCCATTTTAAGGAGTCGTACCCTATCTAAATAAGTTCTGTGGAGCACATTTAACTGAATGAGGCGCAGTCTCGATTTGATCGCCACTTCCCGAGGATGAATTAGGACTATCTCCCAGTCCAGATCTTCCATTTCCCCCACTTCCGCTTCCCATACGCCCCTAAGCTTTGTCAAGTCGCCTAGCATGTTATTAGTCAGAATTTTATAAGTGAGGGAAACCGCTTGACCCATGATCCGTTCCTGAAGGAGCCTGCCCTCTAATGGCGCATATTCCGGTATCTCTGTGAGCGTGATATTTTGGGCCCTCCAAGCATGCCTCAACTGTGTGTGTTTGAAGAATTGTGAGTGATGCAGCCCGTACTCAGTCTGGAGTGCCTGGAAGGACTTCAGTTCTCCCCTAGCGATCACATCCCCGATACTTGATATGCCTATGTCATCCCACCTTTGGAAGCCCCGCAACTTACTGAGTTCTTTTAACCATTGACAGTGCCATAACGGCGTCTGCTGGGTGGGCCTCCTCTCCCACCCCATACGTTTTGTGGCCTTGGTCCAGGCTCTCAGTGTGATTACCGTCGCCGGTAGAAGCTGCATCTTCAGCGCACCACCATAGAGATAGTACAATACATTTTTTGTGGACATTTTGAACCTTTCCAACGCGTAGGTCGGGTGCTCCGCCGGGGTGTGGATCCAATCGTTTATCGGTGTCAGGTGTACCGCCCAATAGTAGGCCTCTAGGTTGGGGAGTGAGATCCCCCCACTGTATTGGTGACGTTGGAGCGTCTGTAGGGCTATCCGCGGTTGTTTTCCCAACCACAAAAAGGTACGAAGGTCCGCATAAATTTTAGGTATCGTCGTGGCTGGGAGCGGGTAATATTCATTTTGAAGCGCGTATAGAAACTTAGGGAGGATAATCATTTTGTACATTGCGGCCCGACCCAGTAGGGTGAGCGGCAACTGCTTCCACCTGTTCATGTCCTCCACCGCATCACCCATTATCCGCTCTATGTTTTTACTGAATGAGAGTTTCCTGTCTAGGGTAATATAAATACCTAAGTACTGAAATCCTTCCGAAGTGTTGACCAGTCGCTCAGGCAAGTTCCCACACCGCTCCAGGCCCTGTGGATCGTAGATGACAGACTTATGCCAATTTATGGTATGGCCCGCCCTTGCTCCAAAACTGTCCAATTCCCTAAACAGCTCCGGGATCGTAGTTTCAGGATTAGTGATGTACAGCAGCACATCATCAGCATAGAGTGATATTTTTTCCTGCGCGGCAGCTGAGACTTCTCGCGAGAAGCCACAAATATCCGGATTCTGTCTTATCTTCGCCGCCAGGATTTCGATGGTTAGCGTGAATAGAAGGGGGGATAGAGGGCACCCCTGGCGCGTACCCCTTTCAACTCGGAACCCGCGGGATAGCCTCCCATTCACCCGCACCCTCGCTCTCGGTGTAGTATACAGGAGCTGTATCCACCCCTGGAATTTTGGGCCGAGGCCAAACCTTTGCAGCGCCACCATGAGAAAGGGCCAGTGTACCGCGTCAAATGCTTTTTCCGCGTCGAGGGAGAGAAACCAGTGAGGTTCCCTCCTAACTTTGACTTCTTGCAACCAATTGTGTGTGCGCCTGAGGTTTAACTTGGTTGCCCTATCCGGCAGAAACCCCGACTGATCCATGTGCACGAGATCTGGAATGGCCGATCTCAAGCAGTTTGCTAAAATAGTCGCTATAATCTTCACCTCTATATTAAGGAGGGAGATGGGGCGGTAGGAGGCACAGTCATCCTTTGGTTTGCCCTCCTTATAGATCGGCACAATAGTAGTCAGTGCGAGGTCTGGTGGCAGGCTCCCCTCCTGGTACGCGTCGGTAAAGAGGGCTTTAAGGTGCCGTGTCAAGAGATCAGTCGTTTGTTTAAAGAATTCCGCTGGAAACCCGTTTGGCCCCGGCGTCTTACCCGTTTTTAGTTTGGTTATGGCTTCTGATATCTCGTCTAATGTTATATCCGCTTCCAGAGCTGTGCACGTTTCGGAGGACAGTGTGGGAACCTCCGTAAGTCCCATGTATTGCAACGCCTCCTCGCTAGTCCCCAGGTCTTTAGCCGCATAGAAGTGTTCATAATGCGACGCAAATGCCTCTGCCATCTCTTCATCAGTGCGGACCTGCCTACCTTCCACAGACTTGATTTGTTCCACCCACCTTGCCGCCCTTTCCTTTCTGCTAAGCCATGCCAGGAGCCTACCAGACTTATCCCCAACGTCGTATAGACGGTGGAGGGTTGCCAGGGACTGCGTCTGTGCCTCGTTGGAAACTACCTCTCTATATCTCCTTTGGGTATCAAGCAGTTGTCGCAGACTCTCTGCGTCCTTGCGTGTCTGATACTCCTCTTCCATGGTCAAAATTGTGGCTTCCAAGTCCGCTACCTCGGCTTGTTGTTTCCGTCGCTCCTCCCCCAACCTCCTATGTACTCTATCCCGTACCGGTTTCATCGCCTCCCAGAAGGTAATCCCTGAGGCAACTGTGCCTTCATTCTCAGCTACATATACCTTAATGTCGGCTCTAATGCCACGCACGATCTCCGGCGATTGAAGGTCCCACGCTGCCAACCGCCATTCGGCTCCCCCCCTCCCCCGCACCCCTCCCACCTGTGCGTATAGGGGCGAGTGGTCCGAGACTCCCCTCGCTTTGTATTCCGCCACGTCGCCTGCCTATAGGTATTGTCTCGCTATGAATATATAGTCGAGTCTCGAGAAGACCCTATGTGCCCCGGAGTAAAATGAGTAAGCCGTCTGTGTAGGGTGGAGCCACCTCCATACGTCTGTGAGTCCTATATTAGTCATCTGCTGTGACAGGGTTGTCTGTGTCCCCCCTCTACGAGCTGGCCCTGTACGATCTTGCTCTTCACACATTACATCATTAAAGTCGCCCCCCACTATTTGTATGGTATACGCTGTGTCCAGGAGAATGGATGTGATTGCTTTAAGTGTGCGGGCCTGGAGTTTCGGGGGTGCATAGACCGAGAGAATAGTGTACCCACGTCTTCTCCACATCCCTTGTACTCCCACATATGTTCCTTGGGGGTCTATCCATGTGCGCGTGATACAGAAGGGGGCTGTTTTTTTAATCAGGATTGCCACCCCTCTGGAGTCCGATGTGTACCCTGCATGTGCCAGGACAGTATGGCGACCTCTCGCTATGAACGCACATTTAGACCCTCTGAGATGAGTCTCCTGTAATAAAATGATATCCGGTGCTACTCTCTTGAGGTATGCATTCACCAATCCCCGTTTAATTTTCGATCCCAGGCCATTCACGTTTCAAGTTAAGATAGTGACTCCCCTGTCATCCTGTTGCGGTCTATCTAATGTACCTGCCATTGTGGAAAGTAACCCTCATTTACAGTTTGTCCCGGTGGTGGATGCATGGTACGGTGTGTCAAAGTGTATGACTGCAGTTTTCCCCCTGCTGCCCCACATCCCAACTTTTCTCCCCCTACCCCAACTTGTTGTAACGCTGTACCCCCTTGCCCCCCCACCCCACCACCCTCCCCTTCCAGACTCATCCCAACACAGGACAGAGCTTTAAGTGGGAGCCGGTCTGTCGCCCACCCTTGCCTCCCGCTATTCAACTACACCTCGCCCTTCCCACCAAGGCAAAATATGGTGAGGTAACAAGTCCAGACTCTGCGCCCAGACGGAACTAAACCAACTCAACACAAACTGATAGAAAATTTAAAAAAAGGGCCAGTGTCAACTTGCATGCTTCAGGTCACCCGGCTGCCATATCAGGTAACCCACTCCACCATCGTTCATGAATGTGAGTCTTGTGTAGCCGTGTCGGTCCCACTGTTCTTGTCGGAAGAGTCCTGCTCTAGGTTGCGTATCACCTTCACCAGTGGATGCACCGAGTTCTGTCCCTCTCCTTGCTCATCCTCCTCGGCTTCCGACGCCCTGCACTCTACATCTTCCTCTTCCTCTCCCTCCGAGCGTATCTGTTTACGAAGACCTTGTAGTCTGGGTCCCGCCGTGGATGATTCCCCCGGAGACTCCGATCGCCCTCTCCGCGCTCCCCCAGAGGTGCGAGCCTGGTATGGTGTCCCGGGCGTGCGTGAATGTATCCTTCGAGATTTCCGTCTTTGCGGTTTTTGCAAGCCCCACTGTGCCTTCCCTCTTAGTGACCTGTCCATTTCCTCACGTCCGGCCGCCTCTCTGCCATTTAGTATCGGCCTCTCCTCAAGCCACTGCCAGGCATCGTCAGGGCGGTTGAAGAATATTGATTTTTCTTTATATATAACCTTAAGTTTTGCCGGGAAGAGCAGCATGTAGGAGATGTTTAGGGTTCTAAGTTTCGCCTTCACCGTGTCAAAGGAGCGTCTCTGTTTCTGCACCTCCTGGCTGTAATCCGGGTAAATCATGATGTTAGTGTTCTCCAGTCGAATCTCTCCCAGTTTCCTTGCTTCCCTCAATATCAAATCCCTGTCCGCATAATTGAGGAAGCGCGCAAAAACCGGTCTAGGTCTCGCACCCTCCGGAGGCTTCGCCAGTAGTGCTCTGTGAGCCCTTTCAATGACAAAGCACGGTGAGAATTGCGCCGATGGGAAAGTTTCGGTTAGCCATATGCGAAGGAACGCCGCCATATTATTCCCTTCGATTCCTTCTCTAAATCCCACAAAGCGTAGGTTGTTGCGGCGTGCCCTGTTTTCGGCATCATCCACTTTCCATAGTAATTGTCTGTGTGAGGCTTGGAGTTCCATCATATCTTTCCGGAGTGTGGTAAGCGAGTCTTCAGCATCACCAATTCGTGTTTCCGTCTCCGCAACTCTAGCCGACAGGTTCCTGAAATCTTGCCGCAGGTGAGTAACCTCCGACCCCACCTCTCCAATTTTGACTTCCAGGGCCGCTCGGGACTCCTGAATGTCTGTTCTTGATGCTTGAATAGCTGCCAGCAGCCTACCAGTATCTATTGTCCCCTCAGATGCTGGGTTGGGGGTCTCCCTGGCATGGCGTGGTGCCGCAAAGTTATCCATAGGTCCCTGTTTTGGAAGTTTAGGCAGTGGATCTTTTTTCCCCATGGTTGGCAGCCCCGGCACCGTACTGTCCGTGTGCCGATGTTGTCTGGTTCACTCGGCCCAGTTGCGTCTGTTGCTCTACGGGTGTTGTGTCGCACCGGCTCCAGTTCCGTTAGTATGGACCAGGTTTGCCTTCTCGGGATCAACCTCCGGACCCCTCCTTCACCTTCCTGTATCGGCAACACCACACGGACGTAGGTCTCCTCGTGCTTGCCGCTTCCGCTCCATGGCTCATTCACTGCCGGCCTGGCACCCCCACCGGGGTTTACAGTAGTTCAGTTTTGGCCTGGCCAGCTTCAGGGTTGTTTCTTCGCTATGATTCGCCCCACCAGCTTTGATATTCTGGATCTCAGCCTCTCGCTGTCTGTCCCCTAATTCTCTCCCTTAGGGAGGAGGTAGCCGTGTCTCTCCAGTGCCGTGACTAGTGTGGTGCAAGCTCAGTCTGCCCGCCGTCTGCCCTAGTCATGAGTGTCTCCCGTGTCAGGGCCTGTGTCTCTATCTTCCCTGCGTGTGGCCCGGTGAGTCCCGCCGTCCGGGGAATCCTGTCTCAGACATCCCCAGCCCGGTGCACAGCCGCGGCCGCCATCTTAGTGAAGTCCCGGAGCCTCAGCCTTCTCCACTTCCGCAGGGGCCCCTACTCCTACTAGTTCAGGTTTCACCCTGCTGAGGTGCCGCACCACTCTCCCTTAGGTTCCCGGGTGTGGCCGCGTGATTCCCGACCCGACCCTGTGGCTCCCGGTCACCGCGCCGCCATGTTGGTGAAGGTCGGCCGGGCGTCTGGTGTCCTGGTGGTAGTCTCCCGGTCCGCGGGCTCCCCAGTTGCTGTACGGGACCTCCCCCGGTCCGCGATCTTCCCTCCGCCTCGGGCAAGCCCCACTGGCCGACTCCCGATCACCTCCAATGGCTTAGGCCACCATCTTGGTGGAGGGCGGTCGGGAGCCGGGATCTCTCATCGTATTTGTGCCTGTCTGGGTGGCTCTCCGGCGGTGCCTCAGCCTCCTCTCAGGGTCCGCGTATCAGCGTGCCTCCACGTTCCTCCTGTCAGCTCCCGATCACCGCCGATGTTTCACGCCGCCATTTTGGTGAAGTGCGGCCGGGCGCCGGTACCTTCTGCCACCGAGGAATCTGGCTGCGGGGCTCCCCACACGTATCGCAGTGCCTCTCTATGACAGCGGTCTTATCTCCGCCTGATGTGGGGCCCACCAAGCACCTTGCTCCTGCTCCGTCACTGCTTTGCTGCCGGCGTCGCCATCTTGCCTCCCGGCGCCCTTCCCGGCCGGTAATCCAAAATTCACTTTTCACGGCTCTGAGGTCGCAGGCATGTCCCCGGGGACGGCGCGACAGCTGCAGGAGTTCTGGCTACACGTTTTCAAAGTATTTCAGTGGAGGGGTTAATGTGTGTAAGGCGGATTTTGTTGTAGTTGGCCGGGAGCTCGTGGGCTGCACGTCCTAGCTCGCCATGCTGCAAGCCACGCCATTTCGTAGAAATGTTAAGACAAATCTTAAACATGTCTGATTGCAGTGGCATCGCACATGTATTTAAGGGTAACTGGACATAATATCGACTACATAATATCGAATGGACAAAATATCGACGGAAAAATATCGACATTAACAAAATATCGACTATAGGAATATCGTTGAAAAAAATATCGACTGCAAAAATGACCCAAAAATATCGAATACAAAAATATCGACTTAAAAATATCGACTAGACAAAATATCGAAATATAGTGAAAGTAAAAAATATCGAGAAAATGTTAGAAAATATTGATTTTATAAAATAATATATATATATAATATATAAATAAATAGTACCAAATGTTTAGGAGCGGGTTGTGGGTTTATAGGGGAATAGGGTGGGAAGTAATTTAATAATAATTAATTAGTTAATATATGTGTGGTAATTGTTTTAATTAGATTTTAATTGGTAATTAATTAATATTAATTAGTTAATTGTTTAATTGATTAATTAGCATATAATTTAATTGATTAATTGATTATTAACAATTAATATTTTTAAAAAAAAATTGTATATGATTTTCATTGATACATTGGTTATTAATTAATAATAATTAGTGATTTATTGTATTAAGAATTAGTATATTATTTACATTTATTAATTGCTAACACATTAATTATATTTAGTTAATGATGTAATTAATATATTGCATATCATTTAAATAAATTAATTGGTAATTAATTTATAATAATGACTTAATTACATTAATTGTATACATTTAAATGTAATGTGTTAATTAATGTTGATGTTAATTAATTAATTGGAATTAAACAATATTAATTAATCTAAATTATTATTATAGCTAATGTGATAATATATTTTATAATAGTTTTTTGAAAAATATTTGTTTTTTTATATATTTATGTTTAATGTTGTGTTCATTATTATTTATAGTGTTCTGGCTTAGTTTCATAGTTTTTGTTATAGGTTAATTGTTTAGGGTTCTGGGTAATTTTGGTAGTCGTGAGTGAAGGTGTATTTAGTGGGATTTGGGAAATTTTTAAGTTTGTGTGTAAATGGGTATTTTTGAGGTTGAGGGTCAGTTTTCTGTTCTTGTGTAAAGGGCTATTTGTAGAGTTCAGGGTCAGTTTTCAGTTTGTGGGTAAAGGGGTATTTGTAGGGGTCAGGGTCAGTTTTCAGTTTGTGGGTAAAGGAGTTTTTTGGAGGTTCAGGGTTAGTTTTCAGGTTGTGGGTGTAGGGGTATTTGTAGGGTTCAGGGTCAGTTTTCAGTTTGTGGGTAAAGGGGTATTTGTAGGGTTCAGGGTCAGTTTTCAGTTTGTGGGAAAAGGAGTATTTGTAGGGTTCAGGGTCAGTTTTCAGTTTGTGGGTGAAGGGCTATTTGTAGGGTTCAGGGTCAGTTTTCAGTTTGTGGGTAAAGGGGTATTTGTAGTGTTCAGGGTCAGTTTTCAGTTTGTGGGTAAATTTCAGTTTGTTGGGAAAGGAGTATTTGTAGGGTTCAGGGTCAGTTTTCAGTTTGTGGGTGTAGGGGTATTTGTAGGGGTCAGGGTCAGTTTTCAGTTTGTTGGGAAAGGAGTATTTGTAGGGTTCAGGGTCAGTTTTCAGTTTGTGGGTAAAGGGGTATTTGTAGGGTTCAGGGTCAGTTTTCAGTTTGTGGGAAAAGGAGTATTTGTAGGGTTCAGGGTCAGTTTTCAGTTTGTGGGTGAAGGGCTATTTGTAGGGTTCAGGGTCAGTTTTCAGTTTGTGGGTAAAGGGGTATTTGTAGTGTTCAGGGTTAGTTTTCAGTTTGTGGGTAAAGGGGTATTTGTAGGGTTCTGGGTCAGTTTTCAGTTTGTTGGGAAAGGAGTATTTGTAGGGTTCAGGGTCAGTTTTCAGTTTGTGGGTGTAGGGGTATTTGTAGGGTTCAGGGTCAGTTTTCAGTTTGTTGGGAAAGGAGTATTTGTAGGGTTCAGGGTCAGTTTTCAGTTTGTGGTTGTAGGGGTATTTGTAGGGTTCAGGGTCAGTTTTCAGTTTGTGGGTAAAGGGGTATTTGTAGAGTTCAGGGTCAGTTTTCAGTTTGTTGGGAAAGGAGTATTTGTAGGGTTCAGGGTCAGTTTTCAGTTTGTGGGTGTAGGGGTATTTGTAGGGTTCAGGGTCAGTTTTCAGTTTGTTGGGAAAGGAGTATTTGTAGGGTTCAGGGTCAGTTTTCAGTTTGTTGGGAAAGGAGTATTTGTAGGGTTCAGGGTCAGTTTTTAGTTTGTGGGTAAAGGGGTATTTGTAGGGTTCAGGGTCAGTTTTCAGTTTGTGGGTAAAGGAGTATTTGTAGGGTTCTGGGTCAGTTTTTAGTTTGTGGGTAAAGGGGTATTTGTAGGGTTCAGGGTCAGTTTTCAGTTTGTGGGTAAAGGGGTATTTGTAGGGTTCAGGGTCAGTTTTCAGTTTGTGGGTAAAGGGGTATTTGTAGGGTTCAGGGTCAGTTTTCAGTTTGTTGATAAAGGGGTATTTGTAGTGTTCTGGGTCAGTTTTGGCCTTTAGGGTCAAGGGGTCTTTTTAGTGTTTTGGGACAGTTTTGGGTATTTTAGAGTGCTGATGTATAGTTTAACTTAACAGTGATACATTAAATTTATTACACGAAAATAGATATTATTATAACTTTACATTAGTACACTTTATTTAGATAAAAACTATTTATGTATTAGCATGTTTCCAGACAGTAGCTAGAGTGGAGTTGGAATTCTAATTATTAATTGGTTGGTGTCCAGCACCATCAGTAATATTACCAACACTGGAGTTGGATTAATAAAAATACATTGGTTAGTCTCCACCACATTTTATGGTATTACCTTGAGTGTAGTAGGAATAGTAAAAAATTTTTTGCTAGTGTCCTGCAGCTTCTATGATTTTAGATTGACTGGAGTAGTAACAATACATATAAAATTGGTCAGTGTGCAGCACATTTGTATACATTTGTTCATTACTGTATTTTAAAACAATTTTTAATTTTTTTATTGTGTACTACAATAAAATCAAAAACAAATATAACATCACATTTTTTTTTACTTTTATTATTCACACAATAACATCTTTACATTTATATACATGTGGTCAATGTAAACAATAATTTGGATTACTAGATTCTTTCAGTAAATTTTACATATTCCCATCAGTCATTTACAATTTAAAGTATTTATATAGAAATACATTAAACAATGATTTGTTATATATTTCTTACATTAATATTTAATAATGTTAATATTAAATATTAATATAATAAAATATATAATACATATTTATTTTTAACAAGTAACATGACTATTATTACATTTCTTAGGATAAATTGAAAAACCAAAATACATTTTCTTGGTGTATATTTCACACAATGTTGTTTTTACATAAAACATATAAATCGCTTTGGTTGTAAAGTTTATAATTGTATAGGGAAACAATATGTTTAATTATAATATCTGGTATTTATCAAATATTAGTAAAGCAATTATATAATTTTGTTATAATTAGAAATAATTATATAATCTTTTTTTACTAATTAATAAAAATAATAATTATTTTAATAATTATTATTATTATTAATTAATAAACATAAACATTCATTGATTATTAACAAAAATATATATATTCACAGATAAAATAGAGACTTTTTTCAGGGCATTCTTTATATACTAAATGGTTCTACTTGTTATATTAATAACAATAAATAAGTTATATTATTTATCATTATTAATTATTCCCATAAACATTTATAATGTTTTATAAAAATTATACACAAAATTATTCATATAAATATACAGAATAACTAAATATTTACATCTTTTATTCAAAGTTTTACATAATTATTTTATATTATTAATATATAATACATATTATATATTAATTTATATTAAATATATTATTTTTTGTTAATAAAGGAAAATTGTCATGAGTATAGTGTATTAATTTGTTACATTATACATGTGTATGTATTATATATTTTTTATTTCACATTGTTTATTCTATTATCCTTTTACACAAATGGGTTAAGGGGACTACTTTTTTACCGCGTAAGGTTATTGCGCTCCATTCAGGACTGGAGAAGCTCGCGGTTGGGAGTTGCTTCGCGTGGAGAGAGGTAAGGTTATTTTTTAATACAAATTATAAGTAAGTGGTCATGTTTGAGGGTGTAATCAAACTCTGTAGTGTTTTTTGGTGTATGTATTATTAGTTTAAGTAGCGTTTGGGTGAAAAGTCTGCGTTATAGATGTGTCGTGCTTTTTTTCCTTCAAGTCTAATTTTAAGTGTTCGGAAATGTCTTCTTACATGGTTAATGTTAATTGTTAGTATATTTACAAATGTGAAGGGGTATTTGTGGGTGGCTTTCGTTATGTATGTTATTTTACAGGTTTCGGTTCCTCGCATGAAAACTACATGGAAGGAAGCGTGTTTTTTAACTGAGAAACAAATGTTTAAGTTATTATGCTTATATTTTGACTTTTATCTCCTATTTTTCGTGTTTGCCTGGAGCGGTTTTTTCACTTTTTAAACCTTTTTCGGGTTTTTTGGAGGGTTTCGAATCGGATTGATACTTTGATATGCGTGACCGTTTTTTTAAAATTGTGTGTATATAACTTTAAATCCTAACGTGTACACACTACTGTTTTCGGGATTTCCTGGAGCGTTTTTTTACGTTTTACAATTTATTTTCGGGTTTTTGAGGGTTTCCCATATTGGAATAGTAAGATATTGGATTGGATTGTATGGATTGATTTTTCCTTGATTGCGTCTCTCAATTCCAAAAATTTTAAGTATTTATTTTACAATTTTGATTGGGTGGGAAATGTCGATTTCTAATGTTATGTGTATGTTATAAAAAATTATAAACATTGCATATTTGTTACGAATTTTTTTACATATTTTTTAAAAGTTTGTCAAACAAATATGTTTTATTTATAATTCATTATATATGTTTATGACATGTGATTTTTATTAGTATTGTAAGAAGACATTCGTATATTTACTTGACATTTTTATAGAAGACTTTTTGCTATTATTGCCAGGTATTCTAAACCTCTAGTTGTAGGGTATAATGTGACTTGACTTTGAAGTAGTCGGAACATTTGTTGGGTTTGTTTAGTGAGTTTGGGCCCTATTTGTGACACTGATTGTTCCATTCTTAGTTCCTGATAGCTTTGTTCTTTTTTCAAAGCTTCAAGAAGGTTGTGGAATGTGGGTTTGCCTCTGTTTGTAGTTGCTTGGAAAGCATTATGCCACCCTTCAACACTGTTGTTGGTTTTCGCCTCTTGGTTTAAAGTACTGAGATAGACATTCCACCAAGGGATTTGGAATTTGGGCTGGCGTCGATGTCCTGATCTGTGCAACCTTCCCACCCAAGTGTCTTCAAAATAGTCTAGCAATGGTGTTAGCTTATCCTCATTCCTCTTATAATATGCGCTGTCAATTAATACATTGTAATGTTCAGCAACATCTGTAACAGGGACGTAGGCCAGGGCTATTAACTTTTTAACTTGATAGGCAAAGGTGCTATCTGTAGAGTAAAGTACACTTAAAGTAGATTTTTGGAGATGCCTCCATATACTCTGATTAAAATGATAATAGCAACCCTGGATTGCTGTGTGGGGAAATGTTCTCAAAATGCTATTTATCATAGCTAATTCGAAATCAATAATTATTTTTTCGGGAAAATAATTATTGATTTCCGTTTTGAGAACATTTAAAATTTCGGTGTAGGTTGTTTGCTGTTTGTTGGGTAGCAAACAGTAAATGAAAGGTATGTTAGAATGATGGTATAAACCGTGGATGGAATACAGTTGGTAAAAAGGTTTTGGGCAGGGTTTAAATGTTCCATCCATCATCCATTGGGGACACTGTTGGATTTTTCGTAAATTACTTGCAGTTGCAAACATAATTATTCTGTTTGTACTGCTTTCATTATCAAAAAGAATAAATTTATCTTTATTGTGTGTGATGGCCATTTCGGGTGAAATAATAATTTCTTCAAAACAAGTTGGGTTGGGTTGGGTTGTGCTAGTGAGTCGTTTGGTGCGTGCAATTGTGCGTTTCAGGGAATCAATAGAGGGTAGTTGCCCTGAAGCATGGTTAGGGATTTTTACCAGTTCTTCTTTAAGTATTTGGGTGGTGGGTTTGTCACTTTGTGTGCTAGCACTTTTAATACTTTCTAAGGCATCTCTAATTTCAATTTCGGTGACATTTGGGGGATGATTATGTTCTCTAGTAAATAGCACATTAGTTTCCTTGGTAGTGGCCCTCCCATAACATTTGTTGGAGTAATATTGTGTACACTTCCAAAAAACCTTTCTACCACTTTGTCTCTCCTGATTATACACATAACCCATGTAGCATAATAGCAATTTATTTTTCTGAGACATGACAAATTCTGCACCTTCAGTCATTTTGATTTACTTGTTCTAGGAAAGAGTAGAAAGAAACAAAATCAGTACACATTTTTTTACTTATGTGGTGCTAACATCATTAGTGATGCATTTATACTTACAGTTAATCAAAGTAGTAGTCACAGAAGCAGAAATGTCTTTTGAATGATGTTCTTGTATGTATGTCTTTATTTGCTGTTGGTATGAAAATATAGAAAAACAACGTTAATGTTTATATATAACAAATGTATTTCCTACTCAAAAGCAGTTGTCATTTTTGTCTACTAGTGCATTTGATATAAACATTACATATACTTACTTGTTTAAATAGTAGAATAGTAGTAATTGCTGGAGTTCATCAATTTAGTACAGGTATGATCTGTAGAGTAGATAGAAGAAATAAAAGCAAAATATTATAATTTTAATACTGAACCGTTTGGAAATGTAACAGATTTAAACGTATACTAACTTCTAAATATGTCGTTTTCTTTGTTGTAGGTAGAATAGCTGTTTGATGTATTCAGAATATCTGTAGAGGAAATATAAAATAGATAAGATGTTGTTAAGAACATAGACTGTGTTATTTTCGGCAGTTTTAGAGAAATGATAAATATACTTACATTTTTTACAAGGCGATTCTTCTATATTGGTATATTTTGTGTAGGATGTTTTCATATGATATGTAGAATAGATGTATGATGTTTTCTGAATATCTGTAGAGGCAATTTAAAATAAATAACATGGTGTTAAGAATATAGTTAGCGTTTTTTGTGCCAACATTTTAGCAAATAACAATTATACTTACATTTTTCTGAAGGGTATTTTTGTGTTTTGCTATAGTTGATCTTGGATTTTTCAAATGATCTATAGGGAAGATGTAAAAAGCAAGATATGTTGTTTAAAAATGTGCATTAATGAAATTGGCCGTTTTATAACAAACACATCTATACTTACATGTGTAATTAGGTTAGTTTTATCGTTTTTGCTGTAGAAATAGCACCATTTCTGTATATCTGTAAATATAATGTCAATGAAAAATAAATACTCTTGTAAATTAGTGTTTAAACAAAGCAGTTGGTGTGTAACAGAGAATTATTATATACTTACTATCTGATTTTGCACATGAAGAAATATGACCATGTAATAGGAATTGTGTTGGAGTAGTTTCTATCAGAAAAGTAGGAAGACATGAAAATAAAATAAGTCTAAGAGTTAGGAGATGTAAGGAAAATAGTGCACTTCTAATGTAGTTTTCTACTAAAATGCTGTGTTACTTACTTGATTAATTAGCTAGTAAGCTGGATCTTTAAAGATGTTTATTCTGCAACAAAATCTTCAAAGTGTTGGCATCTACTTTCCAGATAGGTAGCAGCAACAAATGGTAGAATGCATGTAGCCCTTTTATAGTATATGTGTTATGTGTGCTTTGATTTGATTGGTTTTAGGATGTAAGGAAGCATAGTATAGGCTAGTTTGAATTTTTTTAAGTTAATTGGAGTGTTTGTTGATGTGAGAATGGTGGTATGTGGTTGTTCCCGCATTAAAGCAGGTTCGTGTTTAAATGAAATATATTTATATGTGAAAATAAGTAATGAAAATGTTAGTTAAATGCAAAGAATAATAGAAAATGATAAAATGCATGTAATAGAATGTATAGTAAATGTGGATTAATAGTAATTTTATGTAAGAAACAGGTATTATATGTGAAAAGTTTTTTTTACTGAGAAATGACTTTTATTGATGATAAAGATGGTATTTTAGAAAGAAAAGTGTGCAAACATGAACTCGATATTATTTTTTTAACGATATTGTGGTAGTCTATATTTTTGTAGTCGATATTTTTGTAGTGTTAGGGCTAATTTCATGTCCAACGATATAATTGTAGTCGATATTTTTTTAAGCGATATTTATGTATTCGATATAGTTAGTACTCGATATTTTTTACTCGATATTTTTGTAGTTTGTGTAATAAGTATAGTAAGTCGATATTTTTGTTGTCGATAATTTGTCAACGATATTTTGGTAAGTCGATAATGTGTCCGTCGATAATATTTCAGTGATCCGTATTTAAGATAGTTTTTTCGGGACTGTTAGCACCCTTTGAAGCAGTCCTGAACATCTTCCCGAATTTTGTGCACTCTTTATTTGGCGGCCTGCCTCTTACCTTGGGTCTAATAGCAGGAATTTTATTTTTGTTCCTTCTGCTGCAATATGGCAAGTCCAGTCACCGACAAACAACTGGCTACAAGGGAGAAGATGCTCCTAGCTGTAAGATACCGAGAGCGGATAACTAAAGCCCTTGGTCTGGCACGGCTAAGAGAACTAAATGCCACATGGATTCTTTCGTTCAGACAGATCTGGGTAGATTGCGTCCTACCTGTTCTACGATGCCTGCTATGTGGAAAGGAATGCTTGCTTGACATCTGTCTTGCAGTCCCATCGGAAGTACCAATGGACGTCGATACCTTGCTTGGTTCGGTAACGGCTCATGCATTGCGTTGTCCCCAGCGGCTACCAATCCTGATGACGGCATTCGTTGAGGCCTCACCACTACGACTAGGTGGAGATGAAGTACGTGATGAAAGCGGCACACAGGTAGAACCTTCTACGAGCTTTGCTGCTCATAACATCGATGGAAGTAATACATCTCATGTTTGCACAATCGCTGTTTACCCATACGGGGTGGAACTGTCACCTACTGAAGTGGAACAATTCTTGCCAGCCTATCAGAGGTAATGTTCTCTCCTGACAACGAGAATAATTTTTGACACATTTTTTTACCTCCAAGTGCACACAGCGTTCCCTGAATTTTGAATTCGGCCTTCAGTCTTAATAAACAGAACTCCTGAGACAGTATTTGGAACTATTATTTTTTTTGAACAGCTGAAAGTTTTTTAAACGTTCCCTAAATATTTTCCTTTTTCTTGGCACATGGTACTTTGCTTAAAGTAGAACTATTCTTAGAGAACAAGATTTCTGTTTTGAGCAACTAGAGACAATATTATGATCCTAGCCTCTAGCACGTGAAAAGCGTATTTTATAAATATGTGATGAAATGGTCTCGACCTTCTTTTCTGTATCAAGAGCCATTTCATGAGTGTACATAATTTTAAAGCACAGTAAACTATTTGCTTTTATATGACGCATTACTTATTAATACTCGATGTTTGTACAGTTTATACTCATCTGATCGTGTATACACCATTTTGAAATGCATATTTTTTCTTCATGTATTTTGGGGTGGGACGGAAAACACATGCTTAGTTATGTTATTACTTTGCTTGGTATTTTTAGTAATGATGGACATCAAACGTGGAGTGGGTGTTGTGTTTCAATCTAGGACCCTATCTAATCATTCCCGATTCCTGCACTCAGATGGTTAGTTCATATCATGACCCCATGAGCTTAGGAAATCTCACCTCTAATTAGTATCTGATTCATATCTGATGCAGCACGCACACAGATGGCTAAATTACATGACGGCTCCTAGGAATATACAACGTGTTCCTAAACAAACCAAACCTGCAGCAGCACCGGGAAATTCCCCCTGCTTATGTTTTGATTTGTCCTAGAACTCACAAGCCCTGAAGAAACTTGTGGTGACGTCTTATGTCCAAACCTTACTTCAAACCTGGCACCTTTCAGGTATAAATATTACCACATCTGCCTTAAGTAAACACACGGTGGTGTGGAGCAGATCGACTGACTACTGACCCGAAGCATTGCAGTCGCAAAAAGCCGAAGAGAGCCGACCCTCCCATTCTGATGCACTGGAAAAGACGTTGCCCTTTCTCTGCCGAGAGAAATCCAGCTCCAGTGTTTCCCAGACGCCCTCGCGGGTTGCTGGGAGATCGAGTCCTGAGACCGAGATACAAGACCTCCTACATCCTATGCCCAAGGTACGGAGCTGATTAGATCCATAGAGAATTCCTAACTTAGATTCCTGGCAGAAACTAACTTAACTTAAACGGTAACTCTATTTACTCCTTCCCTGTACTAGGCTTAGGGTAGGTACACTGGGGTAGGCGTATCTTAGAAGCACCAGTTGAGTACTTTTAGATATTGTATATCACTGTATGCATTTTAACCATTTTAAAGACCGTATGGCTTAGAAACTATACCATGCTTTTACAGTATTATTTCATAATACTCTTTTTACTGTACCACTTTACTTTATAACAAGTATAACAATCGTAGCAATACACTTCTCTTGCATGAGAAAGAAACGCCCCGTCTCTCTATTTTCTCTGCAATTCTGTTGAAACGAAGCATGCACAATTGACTGAATTACTTTTGACACAATTGACTGATGCTGCTGTTGAATCGTGAGGAGGTGTAGCTGAACAGGAACACTGACTGCGTATCCGCCCGATAATTTGCCTACTGCTTGCCGGACCCACTTCGCAGGTCCCGCATCGCTGTTTGAGGACTTTGTCATCGCTTGCACCTGGTCTATCTTCGTAGAGCTGTGCTTGGGAAAGGCGAGGGTTGAACTGGCGACAGGGCTGCGAGCGTATAGGGACTTCATTTCCCTGCATTTCCCTGCATGACCTTCTATCATCACCTGGTCCGCTCTCCCTGCCTGCCTGCCCCGCCCCCTGACCACTTTCCCTCCCTTTATACCAAGCAGAACATACCGATGCGCGGGAGCGTCCCGGGAGAAGCCCGGGACAAGGGCGGGACCGTCTGCGGCCGTCAGAGGCCGGAAGAGACTGGACTGGGCCTAAGCTCTTGGTTGTCCACCCGAGATTGTGGTGTACTGATATAAATTGTAAGTCTACTCCGTCTGCCTTTGTTCTTATTGTTAGTTGTTGGGGCACTTTTAGCTGATCAGCTGTCACTCTTCCGTACACCCCATGAGAGTCTAGTGCTCGCGGTTTTCTCTATTCCCTCTCTCTGTCCCTGGTGAGGACGATGGAATGCCGCGAAACTAGCTGACCGGAACATTAGATGATTTTATTGTTCGTACCAATTCCCTGATCACTCAAGGTATTGTTCTTATGGAAAGAAGGGTTTCCCAGGACCTCGCATTTGCCAAAAGATCGTCTCTGGGTCTCATTGGTTCCGCACGCACCCCCGATACTTCCTTACGCATACTTAACTCCGTGCAGACTCTTGCCGATGTTCACAATGTTAACTCCGTCCAGCCTGGGTCACGAGATTCGCCAACCCTTAACCCCCAAGCTCAGGCTCACAACCTTACAGGGACTAGTTTGGAGTCTAACTTGGTAGAACTTCACGCAGACTCTCAGGTAGTGACCCCACACGACCAGAAGAGGGGGAAGCGGGAGGGGGCCATTCCTAAACGTAAGCATCCAAACACCAACCTTCCAGGTGCTAAGAAAGTCAGTGCTATAATAGCCGGGAACACTAACATTGATGCTGGTGAGAGGGTTAGAATAGCAGAGTTGAGGGAACCCGGTAGGGAAATAGTTGGGCAGAAATCTGGGGCGGAAGTAGTTCAATCTGAGACCGCAAGATTACCCTTGAATATCCTGGACGATACTATGCTGGATAACCCTTTGGCCAATATCCTTGAAGACAGCATTATAATCGATAGGTCGGGAGTCGACAGAATAGAAGTTACAGATGGGGAGGAAGAACCCATAGGCTGTATCATAACAAAAATTATTAAGACACTACTCGCTCCCTTAGAAGCTAAGCTTCATGGTATTGAAAAATTGCTTCATGATATACACAAGGATATAAGGTTTCAGGATAGGCCTTATGCCGACAGGGCAACTCATGCTACCGCTTTAGTTAGCAAACCCCGGTCTGCGGGTAAAAGTTCTGTAGTGGCTAAAAACAAGACACCTAAGAACCCGCTGTCGAATCGCCCTAACCCTGTGAGTAACAAAGAGAGTACTCAACCTCCTACATTAAATAAGCCCATTGACCAAGGTAATCCAAAAGGCCCTGTTACCCTTACCCCAAAATCCGATTCAGCCCGCCCTGATAAAATTATGAATCATCAAAACATTCACTTACCACCGGATGCCTGTCCCTATGTGATCATTTTGACAGGGGTTATAGAACTAACCCCTCCAAATTCAGAAACTTTCCAGGCGCTTAAAAACAAGGCATGCCACTGGTTAGCCAATAATTACCCCCTACCTTCAAACCTCTGTGGCAATATTCTAAAGGTTGAGAGAACGCCCTGGGTGGGACCAAACAGGAAAAGATCACGAGGGGACTGTATAGTAGTGACTTTTGAAGATCCCCGCATTGTGGAATACATTTGTCGATGGAATCCTCGTAACAGTGGTACTCTATTCACGGCCCGGCCTTTGTCCTATTTTTATATGCCTATCAAGCAACGGGACAATAGATGGAGTTGGCTAAAAGACCCCAATGATCACAGAAGAGTGAGGAGGCAAGAGGCTCCCAGGGACATGAATCCCTATAGTTGGGGTGGGGGTGGGGAGGAGGGGTGGAATTTAGTTCAGAGAAGAGGAGGTAGTTTTAGGGGGAATGGTATGATTGTTGGTTATCCAAATAACCACACTCAAGCTCCCCATGCACTAGATTACCTCTGTAACATTCCAATGACGAACCAGTATGACTGCCTGTCCGACTTAGGTTGGGTGGATTGACAACTGGTGAGCACAGTGTCAGGAAATAATAAAGGAAACAGGATTATACCCGTTTCACCTGCAAAAGTGGCCCGGGAGATGGGGGTCCCGAGTGTGGATATCAGGGTATCAGCTCCGGTCGCCCAGGAGCTTGACAAGGGCAGGGATTTAGCTATTAGCGCAAATAGTCAATCAGTAGGTAGGGAAGCCACCAGAGGCAACAGAGACATAAAGGTGTTAACCTGGAATATTGCTGGGCTAAGGAACAAAGTTGATGATCCTATTTGGAGGGAATTTATAGGTACAGCAGACATCATTGACCTACAGGAGACCTGGGACACAAAGAATATACTTACCCTGGATGGCTATATCACCTATTCTCTCCCAGCAGTTACTACCACTAGAGGAAGAGCTAGGGGTGGGCTGGTAACCCTAGTGGCGGCTAACATTCTTGGTACACACACGGTGATTGCCTCAGGTTCCCCCTACTGTTTGGCAGTTCAAATCACTTGTAAAGGAGCATATAATGTTTTAATTGTATATTTCTATAACTCTTTTGATAGAGCTACCCCAACCTGCAACCTGACAGCGTTAAATTCCTTTTTAGCAGAATACAAGGAGCTGACGGAGTCTCAATGCTTTATAATATTACTGGGGGACTTCAATATTCATGGTTGTCCAGATAAATGTTTGTCCAATGATCTATTTGCCCCCATTGAACAAGGTGATCTTCATTTTGAGCATACGGATCAGGGGACCTTATTAGAATATACCCTGGCCGAAAATGGTTTGATGTTACCCACGGGGGATGAGGTGGATATACCCACTTTTAAGGGAACTGGCAGTGGATCAACCATAGACTTTATTTTTATAAGTTTAACTCTGGGGAGCAACATAGTAGGCTATTTTTCTGTTTGGTCTCATTTTAGTGATCACAACGCTGTTTTTTTATGTGTGAGAGGCGTCCTTAGTACATCTGAGTGCTCATTGAACAGGGTTGATAAACAAGATATCCGGGCAACAGACCAGGCACGAAGGATTAAATGGTGTTAAATTATACCTGAGGATTTCTCAAGTAACCTCTCCAATATTAGAGGGAAGGAGTTGCGGTTATGTATGGATGAGGAAGCCGGGGTCATAGTGGTGGTGGAGGCATATCAAAAGGTCTGTCACCAGGTTATGTCTGATCTAATGTGTTCTGGTAAGGTTAAAGACTTGGGGACAGTCGGCTGGTTTGATCATAATTGTTCAGTAGCCAATCGCAAACTGAAGGAAGCTTTAAAAAGCAAGCCAGTCGACAGACAACCTGTGGCCCTCTTAAGGAAAGCATATAAAGTAGTAGTAGAACAGAGGAGACGGGAGATCAGGGAAGATGCCTGGGCAGAACTGACCTCCATAGACGTGATAAAAAACAGTGCCAAATTTTGGGCAGTGGTCAACTAACCTTACTTTGCTGACTCAAGTAACAATGTTTTAGATTGTGGCATCCAGGAAGACAAGTGGCTTACCCATTTTAAGTCAGTTTATGAACAGGTTACCATAGGGGTTGATGGTTCAACCTTGTTGACTAGTCATCCATATATTTTAGTGGTGAATGAGGGTGAGGTGGTTGAAGCTATCAGCAAAATGACAAGCAATAAGGCCCCTGGCCCTGATGGCGTACCAGCCGATCTATTTAAATCCAATATAGCAATATGGTCAAAAGTTTTATCCAATGTATTCAAGAGAATTTGTAAAATCGGTATCCCAACGACCTGGTCGCAATCGGTCATTGTTCCTATCTTCAAAAAAGGTAATAGAGGAGACCCGGGTAATTACCGCCCAATTTCCCTTATAGATTCCGCAATGAAGGTCTTAGGCAGAGTGGTTCTGTGTAAATTAACTGATTGGCTTGAGGAAACGAACTCTTTGTCAGCATTACAGTATGGGTTCAGAAAGGGGCGCAGTACGATAGATCAGAGCCTCAACCTCCAATTGCTGATTTGAAAGTATACCATAGCGAAGCAAGGTTGCTTATATATTGCATTTATGGACCTGTCCTCGGCTTTTGACTGAGTGAACAGGTCCAAGCTATGGGACTTGCTCCTAAAGATGGGCATCGATGAAAACATTGTATACTTTTTAGCCGATCTCCATAGGGACCTCACAGCCACAGTGAGATATGATCGTAAGGGGAATTGTACGGGCAAGATAGGTATAACCAATGGGGTCAGGCAAGGCTGCATCTTAGTCCCCCTATTATTTACCTTATACATTAATGGGCTGGCTAGTGTGCTAGGAGCAGCTTGTAAGGATATCCCGAGGGCAGGCAAGTTTTCCCTCCCCGCATTATTATATGCGGATGATGCCGCCCTTTTAGCGCGCATGTCAGTAGGGCTACAAAGTCTTTTAAATTCCTTTTATGAGTTCATGTCCTCTTTGGATCTTAGCGTTAATTACACCAAATCTCATGTCATGGCTGTGGGTACAAAGGGCAGGCGCAGGAAGCTGATGACACTCCACTGTAATGGGAATAGGTTATCGAGGGTAACTATATTCCCATACCTGGGGGTGGTTTTTGATGACAGTTCCACCTGGCTTCCACAACTGTCTGAGAAAAGAAATGCTTTTGCCCGATCTATTTCTGCAGTTCTGGGCGTCTCCCGTAAACTGGGGGTAAAAACGCTACAGGCAGTGTTAAAGGTCTATGCCGCCAAATGTGTTTCCATAGCCATGTATGGCGCAGACTTATGGGGATTTAAGAACCCTAAGTTGTTACAGGTGGCAGAGGATAAGTTTTTGAAGTCCATTTTATCAGTACCACAATCAACCTCAGGTTTCATAGTGCACCAAGAATGTGGGGTAGAATACCTAGAAGACCGGATTGCCATCGCACCCCTACTAAAGTGGATTACGGTTTGGATGAATCCGGAATTGGAGGTGAACCACGAGATCCTGAGGAACTGTCTCACTTTAGAACATTGGGAATCTATCCCATGGCTAAAATACATTAAAAAACGTACAGTCTCATTAGGCCGCCCAGAATTATTTGATGAGCCGTCTAAACTGGTTAAGAAGGTATGAAATGGGTTAAGACCACATATAGGCTGCACAGAGGGATGGATAGAGAAGGCCATGAGTTGATTAAGCCAACTGTGAGAGCTCATCAGCTAGTTGTAACAACAGATCATGATTTAGAATTATACTTGAAGGTTGTTAATCAGACCCCCCAGGATATAGCGGCATGAATTAGCAAATTTAGCGGCACAAAAATGGAAATTTAGCGGCACATATATGGAAATTTAGCGGCAATTTTGCGGCATTTTATGTGGCCATTTTTCCTACAACAAACACAGATATCTTACTTTTTTTTAGTTATTTAACAACATGAAGCACACGCACAAACCCCCACACACATCTTCTACCATCTCTCGCCTTTCTACCCGCTCTCGTGCCCTCTTCTCTCTTCCCCTTCTGTTTCCTCACTCCCTCATCTTCGACCGCTCTCTTCCTCTCTTTCTCCCTGTCCTCTCTCTCCATTCTCTCTCCCACATTTCTGTCTGTCTCCCTCTTTCGCTTTTCTCTATCTCTTTCTTATCACCCCCTTTCTCCCCTCCCTCCACACTCTCCCCCTCTCTCGCCCGCCTCTCTTTCCTTCATGTCCCCTTCGTATCACCCACACCTTCTCTTCGCTTCTTCGCTCTCCCCATTTTCCAACTCCTCTCTCCTCCTTATCCTCTTTCCTTCCCCTGCCTTACCTTCACCTCGGTTGTGCTTATCTCCTGCTTCTCTCTCGCTGCTCTCCCACCTCTCTTTCCCAATTATCTCTCTCGCTTTCTCTCCCACTCCTTTTTTCTCTCTCTCCTTACCCTGTCCCTCACTGACCTCTCTCCTTCTCACTCTCACTGATCTTTCTCACTGCCCTTTCTTTCCCTCTCTTTCCCTCATTCACCTCTATCCCTCCCTCTCTTTCTCACATCACTCTCTCGCTCTCTGATTCTCTTTCCTCTCTCTTCCCTTCTTTCTCCTCACCCCGTCCTCCATATGTCGCACCCCATCTCCTTCTGTTTCTTTTTCCTTTCTCTCTCGCCCTCTCTCTGATTCCGTTTCCTCTTTCTCTCCCTCAACTCTCCTTTTCCTCACTACCCCCTAGCTCTGTATCTCTTGCCCTCTCTCTCTGTTTCTCCTCAATTCTCCTTGTTCCCCTCACCTATCCTCTCCCTCCCTTCTCCCATTCTCACCCTCTCTCCCGCTCTCTCTGTTTCCCTTTCCTCTCTCCATCCACTCTATCCCCTCACTTCGCCCTCTCCCATTTTGTATCTCATACCCTCTCTCTTTATCCTCACTTCCTTCTCTTCCCCTCTCCCCTCCCCACCCCGCTCTGTAACTTACCCCCTCTTCTTGTTTCTCTTTCCTGTGTCTCTCCCTCCATTCTCTCTCCTCACCTCTCCCTGTTTTGTATCTCGTAACCACCCCCCCCCCTTTCCATATGACTACTGCCTATCCCTCCCCCGGGTGCTACAAACTGCTTGCCAATGCTTAATGTTTCCAGCCTCATTTGCCACCCCTTACAAATGAGCTCCCAATATCACTCCTCCGATTGCCTCGCTTCTGAAATGGAAAAAAAAAACAAAAGCAGCTGTTCTGCCGTTCGAAGCCATCCTGGGTTTATTTAGGCGCTTCCATTACAACCTGGACGTGGACGCGCTGCTCGGAGCCGGAAGCTCGCCTGTTGGGCCAACAAAGGCTTTGTCTGCTCCCAGCAGGCGAGACGAGCAGCCGCGTTCATTATCACCCGCAGCATTATTAAGAATCCTCCATCAGGCCCCCTAATATCCGGCTGCAGAAGAGGGTGCAGTTAAAACCCTTGCTCACCGTTAAATCACTACCATACCTCATGCCTGCCTGAGAGACTGCCGTGGTGCACCACGCGATCATGTGATGCATCTTTGCGACCTAGTCAGACCCCCCCTCGACCTCCTTGCTCCTTCTCTCCGCGAAATCTAAGGCGGAAACGGCGGAAACGGCAAATTTTGCGGGCTTTTGCCCAAATATCGCGGCACTTCCACAGATCGGCCGATTTCGCAATTTTTTTGCAAATCGCGAAATCGCGATAAGCTGGAGGGTCTGGTTAATAATGCTAATCACAGATATCTACTAACCAAGTTTAGGCTGAACAAATTTCATCTCCTTCTCTCTGGGCACCCATGTTGGACTAAGATATCAGAATTAGAATTGTGCACCTGTGATGGATTGTCGATTATGGACACTGCTCATTTTATGTTCTTTTGTGGTTATTTTAAGGATATCTGGAAAAAATTCGTTGTACCCCTACTAAAGGATAAAGGGTTTAGACAAGTGAAATTGGCTTTATTATATCTTCAATTGCTGTCTAATATGTGGGAAATCGTCAATGTTGCTACATTTTTAACCATAGCCATGAGACTAAGGAAAAAACTAGTTAGTCTGAGATAACATCTTTGCATGGTTTATTTTTAGAAGTTTTTAATAATGAATTTATAATTAGATGATCAATATATGTTTTTAAAATTTACATATGAATTTGGTATCTATTCTGTACAGTTATTTTCTTTTTTATGTATGTTATGCTGTCTGTTAACCATATTGCAATTTGGTACCTCGGTCCCTCTTTTCTTGGTACTTCTGTATACTTTTGTGGTTTTTGTTATGAACCGAATAAAGTATTTTTGACTGACTGACTGACTGAATGAAATAGTTATCTATTGTTTCCGCGACTCTGGAGATATACTCCTTATTCTGGAGGGAGCAAAGTTGTCATGTTAATGCGGTTGTCAGAAACTAATCCCTTCTTCTCTATTCAGGAAGGGTAACACCTTGTGTATTGGAGAAAGTTTCTAGTGACCTCTGAGCTAGCTGGCATTCATAATTAAGTCTAACATATTCAATAGAGACCTAGTCTACCTCAGTCCTACGTCTACACAATCGTTTATGTTATTCCAATGCGCAGAGCCTATTGGGAATATAGGAACTACACTACACCGGATGAGCCCGAAGCAGGTGGCCAGTGTCCTGGAGACCTGCAGGTTCATGGAGATGGAGGCATCTACCACAACTCCCAAATTCTTCCCGTGAGAGACCGGGGATGGACAGGCACCCAAGACATAAGGCCACCAGTCCCTGGACCAGATGTTAGGACTGTCTCCAAAGATCAAGACTTCTGTCTTCTCACCATTAAGTTTAAGATAGTTTTGAACCATCCATGACGAGACTGCTAACATGCAGTTCTTAAAGTTCTGCGCAGAATCCCTGGTGTTTTGCGTAATAGACACCATAATTTGGGTGTCGTCCGCATAGGACAGAACTTCCAACCCAAAGGACTTCACCACCCCTGCCAGTGGGGCCACATAGATATTAAATAAGGTGGGGCTCAGGGAGGAGCCCTGAGGCACCCCACAGACTAGGGGGGAGGACTCCGAGTGGAAGCTTCCCAATTTGACTATTTGGTACCGCTCTTCCAGGAACGGGATCAGGAGATCCAAAGCCACACCCCCGACCCCTATTTCCCTGAGACGCTGCACCAGTCTCTGGGGAGACAGGGTATCGAATGCTGCAGTGAGGTCAAGTAAGATCAAGAGAGTGGTATAACCAGCGTCCACTTGCACTCAAATCTTATCCAGAACTACTGTAAGGGCCGTCGCTGTGCTATGGAACCTTCTAAAGCCATGTTGGGAGCTATCCAAAATCTGATGTTCCCTCAAGTAGGCACTCAAATGGGAAGTCAGATGGACTTCTAAGATTTTCGCTGGGACTGGCAAAAGCGAAATAGGACGAAAATTGTTCACGTTTGACGGGTCTAACGAGGGCTTTTTTAAAAGAGGCCTGACCACTGGCGCCTTCCAACTTGAGAGATACTGGCCTGTAAGATGGCTAAGTTCAGAACCACAGTGAGATGGGGAATCAGCGTTGCCTTAGCTGTTTTCAGGACCTTAAGAGGACAAGGATCCAGGGGCGACCCTGACTTGACAACCTCAAGTAGATTGTCAACTGATTCAAGAGTGAGGGTTGGAAAGGCAGAGAGACAAGCTGAACCCACGTTTCTCAGACTATCACCAAGATAGGTGTCCGGTGGACCACCGGTTGTCTGATTAGCATTTAAGATCTCCAACTGAACATAGATGTCCAATATCTTGGAGCAGAAGAAGGAAGCCAGCCTATCACAGAGTGCCTGGGATGGCTCCACCATATCCAGGATCCTGGGCGTGACAAGGGAGTTAGAAATATTAAAAAGCTCCTTAGAGGAAGATAGGCTCTCTGATAACTTTGAATAATAGCTTCCCTTTTCTTCGGTGATAGCTGCTCTATAAGCTTTCAGGGATCGCTTGTGTGAATCTGTGGAAAAGTAAATTTTGCCATGTTATATGTGCCTACGTATTCCCCATCTTATGCTATATGTGCATGATCGATATGCATGTATTCCCCTCTGATCGATTAAAGACACAATTACAGTTGTGTCCGTCTCTAGTACGCCAGTTTCCAGTCATCATGAAAACAACGAATATCAGGCCTATGTAAACCTACGTTGCCATATTTCACAGTGTGCACGTTAATTCATTGAATTGCCCCCGTTTCTAGGCCTCAAAAGGGCCCGGATTCAGATTCAGCTCCAGTCTTCTGAACCCTCTCCGAGGAGCGATACAGCCCCCACCTGCATCCCTGACCCTTCGCTCACTTCATGCCTCGCAGTGCCCGGCCCGGCCTGGCTCTGCCTCCCAGTCTGCCAAGAGTATGTTATGCTTCCAGTTATCAGTCCAGCCCTCCTTCTCTGCATTCCTAAGCTACTGAATCGCATCAATAGTTTCCGTCATGGTCTAGCCTTTCTGTCTCCATGTAAGAGAAATACTGTATTAATATTCATAGAATATTCCTTGCACACACAATACATGTAGAATTATGCACGCATCAGTCCTAATGTCTAGTAGCCTTTGCCCTGATAACTTTTGGATTCTATCAATATGTACTCTAAACACCAGATACCAGATATGCCTTGGGTACATGTCGCTCTGACACTCCAGACTTTAGTCTCCTCTTCTAGCGCAGAAGTCATAGCCCCCAGTTCTCCCTGGTAACACGTCATTGCCCGTTTGCGCGCACCACTAGGTTAGAGGTCCCAGCTGCTCAGGTAGCCCCCTCCATGTTTCCGCCTCATTTATGACACTTCTGTTACGTTTACATCACATGTCTATGTCTACGCCCTGTACACGCCTTCTTGTTACATCATTTTGCCCTTATATTTCGCGACTGCTACGAGTCACGCCTACTGCTACGCCTACTGTATTGAATGTAATGCAATTGTTTTGATATATATACTGTGCACCCATATTAAAAGTTACCCATTATTCCCAAGCCCGTCCAAACCCAGTGTCCCTTGTTCCTTCCCGTGCAGCTGCCGTCCCGTGCTTCCAGGCTGTTCTGTCCTTTTCTCTTATGCCTGATTAAAGCCTGAAGACTCAAGATACCTCGAATCCTGACTCTTATTTATTGAGCTACCTGTTTTATTGCTTATACTGAAAAATAGTACCGGTAATTAATTATTTATTTACCACATAATGGCGCCCGAATAGGGACTTGCCCTTTCCCCACGCGCCGGAGAAGCCACGCAGGCCCCCTGATCCTCTGCAGCCGTGACGGAACCATACCGTGCACGTGCAGATATTTCTGCTTCAAGTATCCCTCAGGCCCACGGAGGAGACGGAGGTTGCGGTCCAGCGTCCAGACGAGGCGGTGAGGAACGCGGCGAGTCCCGACCAGAGCCCAAGCCGAGAGTCCAAGGTCCGAGGTATCCGGAGGCCCACCTGTAACTGAAGTCCGAAGTTCGTAGTCCGTCGTCGTAGCAGTCCAGTCCAGTCCGAGGCCTTCCGTTCTTGCTGCCTGGTGAGTACCGTTGCTGGGGTAGTATCTAGACAGGGTCAATTAATTTGTCTCTGGTCCGTGGGTTTGGGTACACAGATCCAACACGAAGTGTCCACCTAGGTGGATGCGGGTCCTGACGTGTCTCTTTATGGGACCGGTAAGTTCGTGCTGTTTTAGAAGTGCATCTAGTCATTTCAGTAAGTTCTGTTCTCAAGAAATTCAAGTGTTCTGTCCGAACCGTTATTTTAAATGTTATTTCATGTGTCTTCAATGTCGTGGTATGAGTGATTTGTTTTTCCAGTTATTATTGTGTTTACCGTGTATTGTATTGTGTCCAGACTTCAGCCTAAACTATGCCTCTATTCTCGAAGTTACGTCAGTTAAAAACCAGAAAGGGATTGTTAGAGGAAGCAGTTCCTGTCCCGCCGAGGGACAGTCCAGGTCATTTTATGTATCATAAGCATGCCTTAAGTGCCATATTATATCTAGACTTATGGGTGGAGTACACCAAGGAATTAGAAGAGAAATATAGATGGCCTGTATCAGGTACGTGGGATGCCGAGTGCATCATGCGAGTAGAAGAAGCATTATGGAAAAAGAAATCCAGACAGTCCCAGAAAGATGCCATCGAGTTATGGCGCAAAGAATCTCACAGAAGAACGGAAAAAGAAATCAGAAAGACAGAATTAAGTAGGGAATCCTCCGAAAGAGCCCAAGAAAGGGAATTAATCGAAGTAGGTGAACGAGTTAAAGCCGAACAGTCAGACAGACAGAGAAATGCCCTTATTAAGGGTATGTATCCTCTTCTGGCCGAGGGCTTGCCGAAAGCAACCCCGGAAGCACCATGTAATTTTCCGCCGCCATTAGTTCCGATTAAGTTACGTCACAAACCAACCGCAGCGGATATTTTTCTCTCGTCCTATTTGGACGACACAGTCCCAGAATATGCAAATCCTGTTCCGCCAGCTCCCGTAAATAATGTAATTCCTGCTCCTCCAGACACCGGGGCACCGGTTACAGCACCTGTTACGGCACCCCCGGTCCAGCCTACAGTACATGTACCAGCTACATCAGTCACTCTCCCAGCACGTACAGTACCCGTTGACGATTCTAGTCTAGGGGCCACGGGGGGAAGTCCTCCTGGAACCCCGCCTCAACCCAGACGTATCACGCTACTCGAGCTTAACCCTGGGCGTAGTGGGGCGTAGTGGGGCTCCGCGGAGCTACGCGGAGAGGGCGAGAAGCTACGCCCACTCCCGCACTCCGCGTAGCCCCACTACGCACCTCCCTCCCGCTCTCCCCTACATACTTTATTTAAGCATTTACACGGGTTAAAACAAGTTAAAAGCACTTACCTTGTCCGGGGCTCGTCCGGGTCTTCATCTTTGAATAGCGTCCTTTGCCTGGATACCAATGCGCATGCGCGGGCGGCCGCGCATGCGCATTTCTCCCGAGAAATGCGCATGCGCGGCCGCCCGCGCATGCGCATTGGTATCCAGGCAAAGGACGCTATTCAAAGATGAAGACCCGGACGAGCCCCGGACAAGGTAAGTGCTTTTAACTTGTTTTAACCCGTGTAAATGTTTAAATAAAGTATCTAGTGGAGGGCGGGAGGGAGGCGGGTGGCGGCCGACTCGGCTACGCTCACGGAGTGGGCGTAGTTTTGCCGGCTACGCTGTCTACGCAAAATGCGTAGAAGGCAACACTACACCTACTCCGTGGGCGTAGCCGATTCGGACGCCCACCCTTACTCGAGCTACATGCACGAGCGTTACAGCGTTCGCCCAAACTTCAGTCAGTTGCCGATATCAAGCGAGCCCTTACCGAATGCCGTTATGATCCAGTCCCAGGCGATGATGATATGGTCCTGTATTCATTGCGTGTAAGACGGGTGACCGAATATTTGGACACCCTACCGAAAATGAAAGGTTATCTAGACAGAATATATCGTTTCATCCGTACAGGAGCAGATCCAGGAAGTATTGGCGAGGCCATGGCTCAAAGAAAAGTCGAGATTCAGCTCATGCTTTTAAAATTTCTAATTAATTGTTTAATAAGAGAACAAGATTATCCGGATAAAGATCCGGAAGAAATAAAAGTCCTGACCAGGTGGAGTGACCATATAGCCGAGGGAAGACACAAGACACAGAACTGTATAGAGAGTATGTACAAGAAAATCCGTAGGGAAATAATAAAGATACACGAGAAACGAGAAGCAGCACGAGTAACCGAGAAAGAAGACAACTCTTCTACTGAAGAGGTAGACGACGAGAATCCCTCCAGAATAGCGTATGTAGGTAGAACTAGACTTCCCGACCGACATTCACGCCTAGAACACAAGAAAGTTTTCCCTCCTCCAGCACCAGAACAAGGTTCTCTTGAGCAAGTATTTCAAGCTACCGATCACATTCTGAAATCACGAATCGGTTATAGTGAACTGAGTACAATGCATGAACAAGAACTAGCTCGATCAGCAGTCCGATGGACTACTGATTCTACCACTTTTCCAGACGAAATAGTGGCACAAATGTTTCTGAAACTGCCCCCAGCCGAGCAGCGACTGGTGGGTATGTATATGATTCAGCACCTCATTACATTGTATGAGGGACAGCATTCTGATCCAGGTCCGTTACATGATGTTCTGAACGAGTTACTCCAGTATAGATGGAGAGGTCTAGGTACTGATTTAATTAGTATCATTCTAGAACAGCGCCACAAATATCGAACGTTTCTGAATCCGCATTTTGTTCATGTCTCACCTCCAGAAAGTAAATCATTTTACATAGATAGACAACATCCGTTACGAGAAGTACACCCAGTTAGGACAACGGGTGGTGATCTAGAACGAGTATTTGTTTACACCCCTATCACAAAGATGGAACTCTTAGAGATGAAAAAGTTAATTCCCTGTCACGACAAAGATCCAGCAGGGTTCCACCGAGAATTAAAAGACATGCTCCGTATGGGAGAATACACGTATCCTGATATTATTAAAATGTTAAAGGTCCTGTTGCCCGCAGGGGTATATGAAAAACTCAAGGAAAAAGAATGGGAGGTGGGAGAGAAAAAGATAGATTGGACAGCTCTAGAAGCTGAAGACAATTTACGAGTACCAGGTACCGGTCTTGGGGGTAAAGTTAAAGAATTGCCCGAGTTATTGATCCAGGTTTTGCCAAGATTACTAGCCACGAAAAAGGAAGATTGGGATGCAATCTCAGCTTGTAAACAGAAACAGGAGGAAGACACTAGTGATTTTTATTCTAGATTTGAAAAATGTTTTATTATTAATAGTGGTCTGAAAACGAGTAGTGAATCGTACCCTCATCTTTTTGTTACCAAACTAGTCGAGAATTCAAGTCCACAAGTTAAAAATCGAGTTTTGAAAGTCGAAAGTAGTTGGCAAGCTAATACTCCGTCACAAATGCTCCAGATGCTCCAGTATCACCAGAATAGAATCAGGGAAGAGCAAGAACACGAAAGGAGACGTATGAAAGACACGAAAATGAAAGTATTAGTTGCACAATCTGTTCCACAAGACAGTCAGAAGAGGGGTCCGAATCAAGCCAGTCATCCTGCAGCTCCCGTTAAAGGGACCTGCAATTACTGTAAACAGCCAGGTCATTTTATAAACGAGTGTGCAGTTCTGAAACACAACATAGCTACTGGTAAGACTAAAGAAAGACCACGTCCGCCTAGACAAGAACAAGTTTCACAGACTTCTCAGTCACCCCAGAATGCACAACAGACAGTTCCAGCATCGCAGCCTATCGCTGCAACACAGCATGTTACACAGCAAATGTACCAGTATGCACAGACAGAATATCCAGATTATCAGCCATATTCATGAAACAGCCTAGAGAGGGAGGTAGGCTTGCCTCTCATCGAGATACCTGTAGATCAAGAGGGTCCCTATGTACACAGTCAAGTATTAGGGAAAGACAGAAAGTTTTTGATTGATAAAGGGGCAAGTAGGACTACTATCAGTCATGACGAGGTTCCAGGGGCTCCGCTCTCAGGCTCTAAAAATGTTTCCCTTGGATTTTCAGGAAAGCCGATTGTTAATGAAATTTCGAAACCAGTTTCTCTAGAAGTTGGTCCATTGTCCCGAACTACTGATTTGTTACTCACGAAATCATGTCCAGAAAATTTGTTAGGTATTAAAACGTTAAAAGAATTAGGTGCAGTAATTTGTTGCTCCCCAGAAGGGGTCCGTTTGTTTCTGAGAGACATTAAAGGTCATTATGTATTACGTGATTTTGATCCAAGATTACTGAATGTACCACAGCATTTATGGGCGCAAGGTCCAACTGATGTAGGTTGTATGCATATCACACCCCATCGTGTGACTCTCAAGCAAGGTATAGTTTTGCCACGAATCAGACAGTACAGATTGCCACCTGAGGCTGTAGCAGCCTTATCCAAAATTATTGACGAGCTCATTGCTCAAGGAGTGGTTGTAGAAACTGACTCCAATGTATGTAATTCTCCTATCATTCCAGTCCTGAAACGTACTGATCCAAATGCACCTCCAGTATATCGATTAGTGATTGACCTTCGAGAGCTTAATAAATGTATCATACCCCAGTATCCAGTAGTCCCAGATATTTCATCCCTATTGACAGCCATTGATTCTGAAGCTACATTTTTCACAGTTATCGATCTCAAGAACGCATTTTTCAGTGTCCCCATTCATCCAGACAGCCAGTACCTTTTCGGTTTTTGTTTAAATAGAAGGAGCTATAAATTCACACGAGCTCCTCAAGGTTTCACAGAAAGTCCCAGTATTTACAGTCAAGCACTTAAGAGACAACTAGACAATATTCACATGCCATCTGACACTGCCCTGCTCCAGTATGTCGATGATCTACTGATCACGGCCCGTTCTGAACGTGACTGCGAGCGAGCGTCACTTACAGTTCTGTATTTTCTGGCCGAGCAGGGGCACAAGGTGTCCCCTTCCAAATTACAATTCTGTGTCCAGCAAGTGGTATACTTAGGACACTTACTGTCCAAGTGGGGTAGGCAGTTGACACCAGACCGTATCCAGTTAATAGCGAGTCTTCCACAGCCCAAGACACAGAAGGAGGTACGAGCTTTTATTGGCCTCACTTCTTACTGCAGACAATGGATTCCTCAGTATGCATTTCTAGCCAAGCCACTGATACAGTTAACGACACAGGAGGCAGCCGTATCGACTGTCCTCCCTTGGACCCAGGAACATACACTTGTATTCAATGAATTAAAGAAAGCCTTATGTCAAGCACCTGTTCTAGCGACACCCAACTACAGTAGAGCACACATTTAGTGATCTGCCTCCTCACGAGCTATCCTATCGTCTTGCTATGCGAAATAACACATTCATCAGAATGTTACACTATTCACATCTGACCAGCAATGCCACTAATTGTTGGGTGTGTGGTCGACTCCCCCCTTTCCAGACATCAAAGGGAGTTCTGCCACTCTTTCCTTATCCGTTTTCACATAATGGTTTGTGTGGAGCATGGTCCACGTTAACATCATCCTCAAATGATATGTCCCTTCTGAATAGAACATGTTTTCCAGACAAGCAAGGTCTCTCCCATAGAACAGGGTTAGATCTAGAAAATGAAGTATATGATTTAGGTAATTATTCTTCGAATTTCATGGTCCTGAATGTTCAGTCTGATACTACTCCAGATTTACCTGCCATTTCAGTACTACCAGTCAAAGGCGAATTATGTGTCAGAAAGAATGGTTCCGCACATGTGGGACATAGTGATTGTACTACTACTATCGAGTATAGTGACAGTGGGAAATCTATTTTCAAAGCCTCATGTCATTCTTATTTTGTTTGTGGTCAGACCGCATATGTTCGTCTGCCCCTCGATTGGGATGGAACATGTTATATTGCCTTCCTACTGCCACCAGTTTTTCTAGCCCCATCTGATTATCACAGAAACACACATCTAGTACACGTCAGACATAGAAGGGAGATCGAGTCCCCAATTGTCGATCAAACTGAAACTACTCTAGAACAATATCAAGACTTCAATAAAGGTTTCTTCTTCTTTATAGGACCTATCCAGAATAGTAAGCTAATACGTAGGTTAACCAGAACCCTTGAAGCAGTAGTGAATGAGACTACTTCCGCTCTAGGTAACTTAACCGAAGAGCAATCTGCTATGAGATTTGTCGTGCTCCAAAATCGTCTCGTTCTTGACGTCATACTGGCCGATAGAGGAGGAGCATGTAGAGTCATCGGATCTAGTTGCTGCATTTTCATTCCTAATAACGCGCCGTCTGTTTATTCAGCTATAACCAGACTTCATAAAATTGCCCATCAGTTACACCAGAATCCAGGCACCTGGACATGGTCCGGTTGGCTCTGGAGTATCATATCTGCTTGGGGATGGAAAGTATTGTCATTCCTAGGTGTAGCAGTAATGATCATATTCAGTTGCTGCCTCTGTATACAATGTGGCCCTGCGATTTGCGGCATGTGTGCTACCTCTTGTATTCCTAGTCCTAAGTCCCGTTCCAAGACAATTCGAGACGAACAAATGATGCTATATGAAATGATAGATGGTATCATGAATATTGATGTTTCCTGATGGAAACGTAGGGCACAAGGAGGGAATGTGGAAAAGTAAACTTTGCCATGTTATATGTGCCTACGTATTCCCCATCTTATGCTATATGTGCATGATCGATATGCATGTATTCCCCTCTGATCGATTAAAGACACAATTACAGTTGTGTCCGTCTCTAGTACGCCAGTTTCCAGTCATCATGAAAACAACGAATATCAGGCCTATGTAAACCTACGTTGCCATATTTCACAGTGTGCACGTTAATTCATTGAATTGCCCCCGTTTCTAGGCCTCAAAAGGGCCCGGATTCAGATTCAGCTCCAGTCTTCTGAACCCTCTCCGAGGAGCGATACAGCCCCCACCTGCATCCCTGACCCTTCGCTCACTTCATGCCTCGCAGTGCCCGGCCCGGCCTGGCTCTGCCTCCCAGTCTGCCAAGAGTATGTTATGCTTCCAGTTATCAGTCCAGCCCTCCTTCTCTGCATTCCTAAGCTACTGAATCGCATCAATAGTTTCCGTCATGGTCTAGCCTTTCTGTCTCCATGTAAGAGAAATACTGTATTAATATTCATAGAATATTCCTCGCACACACAATACATGTAGAATTATGCACGCATCAGTCCTAATGTCTAGTAGCCTTTGCCCTGATAACTTTTGGATTCTATCAATATGTACTCTAAACACCAGATACCAGATATGCCTTGGGTACATGTCGCTCTGACACTCCAGACTTTAGTCTCCTCTTCTAGCGCAGAAGTCATAGCCCCCAGTTCTCCCTGGTAACACGTCATTGCCCGTTTGCGCGCACCACTAGGTTAGAGGTCCCAGCTGCTCAGGTAGCCCCCTCCATGTTTCCGCCTCATTTATGACACTTCTGTTACGTTTACATCACATGTCTATGTCTACGCCCTGTACACGCCTTCTTGTTACATCATTTTGCCCTTATCTTTCGCGACTGCTACGAGTCACGCCTACTGCTACGCCTACTGTATTGAATGTAATGCAATTGTTTTGATATATATACTGTGCACCCATATTAAAAGTTACCCATTATTCCCAAGCCCGTCCAAACCCAGTTTCCCTTGTTCCTTCCCGTGCAGCTGCCGTCCCGTGCTTCCAGGCTGTTCTGTCCTTTTCTCTTATGCCTGATTAAAGCCTGAAGACTCAAGATACCGCGAATCCTGACTCTTATTTATTGAGCTACCTGTTTTATTGCTTATACTGAAAAATAGTACCGGTAATTAATTATTTATTTACCACAAATCTCTACCCCGGGGTGTCAAATCCCTCCGCCAGAACCTCTCCTTCCTTCTGCACTCTTGTCTCATCCTACGTAAACGGTCGGAGAACCAAGGTGCGGAAGGCTTCTTCCTAGCCGAGTAGTGAGTTTTTATCGGCCAGAGTATCCATCACAGCTAGAATCTTCTTAGAGAAGATATCAGCCCCCGTGTTAGCACTTAAATTTTCCAGATGCTAAAAATCAGCAAAAGCAATGACGACCTCTTCATTGGTAACCCGGTTAAAATTTCGCTTATCACCCCCCTCCCTATTGGTAGAATTAGATATTCCTGATCTTATCCCCCTTAGTTGAAATGGGATAGCGTAATGATCAGACCATGCTAACAGGAGGGGCACACCCACCTCCACCCGACGATCCTTGGAAAAAATACCATCCAGGGTGTGGCCCGCCAGATGGGTAGGGAATTCAACCAATTGAGAAAAGCCGCAGCCGTTCATGCATTCCATAAACGTTTGCGTATCAAGATTAGCTTTATGTTCTAAATGAAAGTTGAAGTCCCCAAGAAGGGTAAAATTCCGTCTCTCCAAATAGGGTTCAAGCTTATTACACAAATCTTGACTAAACAAGGCCCTAGAACCCGGGGGCCTATAACAAAGGACCCATAGGGGAAACATTTGTAGAGAAATATATGGCCTGGTAAGGATCAAGTGGCAAAGTGAGCGGTTCTGATCTAACAGAAAAGGTATCCCGAAGCAAGAACCCTAAACCCCCCTAATACCTTCAGACACTTCCTGTCACTAATGATATCCCCATTATTTATCAACCCATATCTTCTGTATTAGATCACTCTTCCTCCACTTCTTTTCTTTATAAATCCTTTCAATTCTCATTAGTCAGGTCCAAAACCAAGATTGAATTAGCCTGGGAAAAGGATTTTTCGCAAGACCGGTCAATTCCCTTTTGGGATAAGATTTGGTCTAAGATTCATAAAACCTCTACGGCTGCTAACACCACACAAACCCTTTTTTTCATATGCAATCGGATTTTATTTACTCCATTGATTTTATCGACATTTTCATCAGACACTCCCTCTACTTGCTGGTCTTGTTCACGTCCTAATGCTGATTTAAAACATATGCTATTTGATTGTCCTCCCATACTCCAGTTTTGGAAACTTGTTTGGTTCCAAATTCAAAAGATTTTTCAGATTCAAATTCCCTTTTCTATTACTCACATTTTTCTAGGTTCTCTTTCTTCCATTTTCCCTCAACCTTCATCACATTACATACTCATTGACATTTTGAAAGCTATTGACTTTCATCTTATTACATCCAATTGGAAACAAGCTAATAACGTCACCTTTCGTTTGTGGTGGAATGCAGTTTGTTTTCATCACCGACTTGATACTAATTATGTTTCTCCCATTTCCCTGGCAATCAAAAGAGATCTCCTTTGGCTACCTTTGGTTACTTTCCTATCCTCAGCTGTTCCCCCAACATCCACCTCTCACACTGGGTCTGCTGAGGTTCGAAAACCACCTTAATTTCCCTATGCCTTTTACCAATTTTATCTAACTGATTATCATTTATTTTTTGATTGATATATTGTTTATATTTTTTCATGTTTCATACATTGTTATGCTTGCGATGTATTTTATGTATACATTGTTTAACTTGTATGGTTATAACTTCTTGACTGTTTCTTTATTTTCTGTTCTTTTTGTTCTTCAATAAACTCAAACTTAAAAAAAAAGATAATTTAATTCAATCCTTTTGATATTAATCTTCATCTTCACTCAAGAGTTATAATATTGACAAAAAGGCTTCCCATGACCCAGCACTTACCCCATGTGAGTCCTAAAATTAACCTTCGCATTTTCTGGGAATAGGTTGGCTGCACTGTAAACAAAAACACTATTTCAGGAGTAAGGAGATGTGATTAGATTCCAGTAGCTGCTCTGCTCCAGTTATCTACACCCTGTTTCACCATGGTGAGCAAGACCTTTAGTGTTCATAAATCAATGCTACTTAGTCACAAACGTTTTATAGTGGCCATCAATAGAAGATAGCTTATGAAATGCAGGTAACAAACAGGACACATATTTGATAGTGAGTTAGAAAGTGAGGCAGTTTTTGTCACAATGGTCTCTGTGTTTGTGACACACGTTTTGTATTGGTTTGAACAAAATAGTGAAAAGGAAGATCTTGGTGGACCTGCCGTATTCGGAGACAAGCCACAAATAGTGGGATATTTGAAGTTTGTAGTTCAGTCAGGAGTACTGATGAAGTGAAGAGGATTTCAGCCTGTAAACAACACCTCTGCTCCCTCTCAATTCTGCCAGTCCTGACCATGAGACCAAGAAGAATCAGTTTTTGTGCCATGAAGAAATTCCAGAAGTCACATATTGCAGGTTCAGCATGGGCCAAGGGAGAGCACATCTGCAGTACAACATATGGCAGAAAAGGATGAGATGTACCGGTCAGATAGTAAACATAAGTACTCTGTAAGGTCCCAAGAGCCTAGTGTTAGAAATGGGGGTCTCTAGTTGGCAATGGTTTGCACCTTTGTCCAAGTAGGGACCCTTCTTCCTAGTCAGGGTAAGAGGGATACACTTCTAAAATAACCCCTGCTCACCCTCTTGATAGGTGCGTATTTGTGCACACATACAGTAATACAGTGAAAACACTACTAATGGACACAACACCAGTTTAGAAAAATAAGTAATCTTTATCTAAACCAAAGCAAGACCAAATACGACAAAAATCCACAATGCTAAACTGTAAAAATTGTTACTTTGCCAGATAATCTTTAAATTGCAGAAATAGCTAAAAAAACACAGTTCTTCCTAATCGGTAGCTCTGCCAGGGGCTACCTCGATGCTGAAAATGACAGTCTCACAATTCCAGCTGACTGCTTCGGTGCGGGTTCAGCTACAGTGAAGACAGACTCAAAAACAGTACCTTTACTCGTTGCGAATGACACAATAGTACGATGAGGTCTAGGGCAACCGTTGCCGCTGCTTTACAAACCAATGGAAGCGGTGCAGGGTGTAGTGCCCTCACGATGTGGTGCAGGCAGCAGCTCGGTGAAGATTGTCCAGATGGTGTCGGTGAGCCCAAAGCTTACGGTGCAGGTTGAGGCGGTGATCGATGCGGTGTATGTATGTATGTATGTATGTATTGCGACTTATATAGCGCACGTATCACCCGAAGGCATCAAGGCGCTTGCCTTGGGAACCCGTCCTAGTTTTTCCCTGTGAGATAACCCCTACTGGGTATCCCCAGGGTGAAAGCCAGACATCCCGCAGCGGGTGGGCCGCCATAGTGGAGATTAAGCAACTATTGCCCAGAGTTGCAGCGTGGGACCCCATAATTAGAATAGGCACCGAGGCGAGAATTATCGAGTCCGTGGACATTTTGGGCTCAGGACCGTGCTGGCAGGTTGTGGTGCAGGCGACGGAGCCGGTTGATGTACCAGTCAGGCAGTGACAGTGTCGGTGATGTCCAGGCAGGGTGAAGCCAGGTGGAGTAGAATGAGGTGCCCACAGGATGCAGTGCAAGCAATGGCTCGGTAACAATCATCAAGACGGCATCGGTAAGACCAAGGATGCGGTGCAAAGTGCGGCGGTGGCTTCTGAGGGGCCTTCAGGACACGGACTCCTGCGACAGACTCGGTGACAGAGTCGGTTACCCTCGTCTTCAGCGGCGACTGAAACCAGCGGATCCAGAGATGGTGCCTCGAAGGATGGTGAGGTCTTTGCTGTTCCTGAGACTTCTTAAACAGGGGGCAAGCTCCACGTCCAAGCCCTTGGAGACACTTCTTAAGCAGGATACACACACAGTTCCTCTCCTTGGAAGAAACAGCTACTGCAGGCCAACCCCATACATCACAGCAAAGGGGCAGTACTCCTCCTCCAGTTTCTTCCAGCTCATCTCTTTGGCAGAGGTTTCTCTTGAAGTCCAAAGTAGTCTAAAGTCTGGGGTCTGGGCCTCACTTTTTATACAGTAAAATCCTTTGTTCTATGTGGCAGAGAAGCTCTTTGCCCAGCCAAAACCAGTTATGTCCTCTCTGGTGTAGCTTCCTAACAGGAGGTGGAGACATCATTGTCCTTCGCAGACCAGGCCCATTCAGGTGTGAAAGGAATCTCCTCCCCCTACTCTAAATGCAGCCCAGGTCTATTCAGCCCAGCCCTGACTCACCCTGGAAAGGCAGGACACACCTCAACCCCCAAAGTGGCTATCTAAACACAATGCACATCCACAACCTCTGTCACTCCAAAACCAGACAGTCAATATACAACCCAGCAGAGGCAGACTGGATGGCTAAGCAAGAAAATACCTATGTTCTAAAAGTGGTATTTTCAAACCCAGAATGTAAAAATCACCCTCGCTGAAAGATGCATTTTAACATGCTGAGTTCAGGCATATCAAACTTTATTTGCCTATCTTGTTCCCATGGGCAGTTATGTCTATAAGATGTTATAAGCAAACTCCCCATCCTAACCTATGGGGACAGATAGCCTTACAATAGTGAAAAACAAATTTGGGAGTATTTCACAATCAGGACATCCTACACAATCAGGGCATGTCCTACCTTTCACATACACTGCAACCTGCAAACAGGGGTACCTTGGGCCTAACTTAGTGGGTGACTAACGTAAGTACATCATACTCAAATGAGGAAAGTTAGTGAAAAGATTGTATCATGCAAAAAGTCCAGCACTAAAGTTAAATGAGTTGAACAGTGCTCTTTTGCGTGGGTCAGTATTAGATGTGAAAAAGGTTTGTGATGATATTGAGTTTTGTTACTTTGGTCCTGAAGAAGAGAGTGAAGAAACTCAGACATTAATAGAAGAAAATGTTGTAGAGAATGTTGAACATAGTTGTACAAAAAAATGTGAAAATTAAATTACAAAGTTTACGGTGATTTCAGGTGAAAGGCCAAATTTTTCTTGCATTTGTTGTCAGCGAACTCACTATAGAAAAATCAGACTAGGAGTGTTGATCTGTATTTAAAAAGTGAAAAAGAAAATAATGATAAGTGGAAGGAATTTGCAAATTATTTGTTGGTAGAGAATTGCTTTGATTTGGGTTCTGGTCAGCGTATTTGTAAATATTGATATAAGAATTTAGATGAGAGTAAAATGCCCGATAGAGCTGTGCATAATAATTGAGAGTTAGTTGCTATTCCACCAGAATTGATTGATTTAAACACCAATGAGTCTATTCTCATTCAATGTGTGCACCCGTTTCAGGCTATTGTTCGGTTGGAGCCTAAAACAGGTAAATTGCCTCCATCAGATTTACAAAGAGGATTAAAAGGAAGAGTTGTGTATTTACCTTTAGATTTAAAGAAAAATATTAAAACTATTGGTGTAGAGAATGTAGAAAGTGAACCACTAGTTATTCTTGTTAATGGTGTGCCGACTAAGAATAAGAAAATCTGGAAGGAGTTAGTTGATGTTAGGAAAGTGCAAAAGGCAACATTGTATTTGATAAAAAACAATACATACTATAAGAATGTATATATGGGAGAAGAAGAAATAGTTTTAGCAGAAGATACTGAAACGTCAAGTGGACAAATTGAAAAAGTGGATATTTTAAGATGTGAAGAAATCTATAAACATTACAGTGTGCATCCACTTCATTCAAAAGAAGTGATGAGGAACACTATTGAGTTGTTCCAAATGAAAAAAGCAAAAGGAACTCCAATGAGTGTATGGAAAGAGCTTGGAAGTTCGTTGTTTTCCACAGAACTTCCTGTGCAGATTCCTGCATCTGAATATAGTACAACAAGATTATATGCAGAAGAACCAAGATTTCGACAATGTATCCCTTATATATTTCATCTTTTGTTTGAAAGTGACTTGTCTGGACTTTCATATACAGTCAATCACATTTTAAAAACTGGAATAGATCTGCAAAATGTATCTGCAAAAGATTTTATGGATAAAGTGCACCAGAGAGATGATCATCTAGAATCTCAGCTCATTAATCTGATAGCATGTCAGCGTGGGACTAATGAATATTGGTACCGTCGTCATGGAGAACTGAAATGTATGGTACGGAACTTAGGAACTCCTACATGGTTCCTTACCCTAAGCTGTGCTGAGTACGCTTGGGATGATTTGCTAGAATTTCTTCGAGAGGCAAATTCCAATATAAAAAATATAGAGTACAAGTTACCTGGAGAATTGTGCTCTTTGTATCCTGTTAATGTATGCAGGTCTTTCAATCATAGATTTAAGGCTATGATGTCTTTTATCTGCAATTAAAAAAATCCTCCTCTTGGAGAAGTTGTGGATTGCTTTTGGAGAAAGGAGTATGAATGAATGAAACTTTGCCCAGAGGCATCAAGGCGCATAGGATGGAAAGGCAGGAAGCAATGCAAAGATCAAGGGGGAGTCTACAGGTATGCTTTGGTGAAGAGCCAGGTCTTTAAGGCTTTGCGAATTGATCAAGAGATGCAAGGCCCTTGAGCTTGTTAGGGAGGAGGTTCCAAAGCTTCGGGGCGAGAGCAAAGAAGGCCTTCCCTCCCCACCTGGCCTTCTTCGTCCGAGGAGTGGACAGGAGGTTCTTGTTGGCAGAGCGCAAAGCCCTGCCAGGGGTGTAAAGAGATACAAGAGACCTGATGTCCTCTGCACCGGATTCGTGAAGGGCACAGTGGGTAAGACAGAGAACCTTAAAATCTATCCTGGACAGCATCGGGAGCCAATGGAGATGTTTTCTTATGGCCGAGCCAGAAGACCGTCTAGGAGCGTTGACGACGAACCTGGCTGCAGCGTTCTTCACAACTTGCAGACGTTGAACCAACCTCTTGTTTATGCCTATATAAAGTGCGTTGCAATAATCTAGGCGTGAAGAGATAAGGGCCACCGCAAGTTGCTTTCTGGAGTCCAGGGAAAGATAGTTTGACAGCTTATGAAGGATCCTTAGAACCCCGCAGCAGGTGGAAACGGTTCTGTTTACTTGTTTGTCGAGGGAAAGTGTGGTGTCAAGTATAACTCCTAGATTGCGAGCTGCGAGGGTGGGCGTGGGGCATGCTCCAAGGGCAGGTGGCCACCAGTCAGCCGACCAGATCTCATGTTTGCCTCCGAAGACGAGAACCTCCTTCTTTTCCCCATTTAGTTTGAGGAAGTTTTTAGTCATCCATCCTGCCACAGCTTCCATACAGTTCCTGAAGTTGGATGCCTCGGTCTCCACAGATTGATTGAGGGAGACCATGATCTGGGTGTCATCGGCGTACGATAGTACTTCCAATCCAAATGATCTTACAAGCCTGGCAAGAGGGGCCACATAAATGTTGAAGAGGGTGGGGCTCAAAGATGAGCCCTGCTGGACCCCACATTGCACAGGCTTGGCAGGAGAGAGGAAGTCACCCAATTTGACCCTCTGCATACGTTGGTTGAGGAACGAGGCCAAGAGACTCAAGGCGGGCCCATCCACACCCATCTCACTGAGGCGAGTGATCAGAATAGAGGGGGACAGGGTGTCGAATGCAGCTGTAAGGCCGAGCAAGATCAGAAGAGTAGTCTGACCACTGTCGACGTTAGCGCGGATGTTGTTAACCACCACTGTGAGAGCTGACTCCGTGCTGTGCGCCTTCCAGAAGCCATGCTGAGAGGAATCTAGCAGGCAGAACTTATCCAGGAAGGCACTGAGATGGGAGTTAAGTTAAGGTGGGCCTCGAGCAGCTTGGCAGGAGCAGGTAGCAGGGATATCGGACGGAGGTTTTTTAAGATGGTAGGGTCTAGGGAGGCTTTTTTCAGGAGTGGCTTGACTGTGGCCATTTTCCAAGATGCTGGGAAAGCGCCCTTGGAGGATTGCTTGATTCATGATGTCAAGGAAAGGGGGCAACAGAACCTCTTTACACTCCTTCAGGGTTTTTAAGGGACAGGGATCAAGGGGGGAACCAGATTTAAGTTTATCAAGGAGTTGATAGAGGAGTTCCAAAGTCAGAGGGGGAAAATTTGTCATGCTGCCGCGAGGCAGAGACGTCGAATCCTGAGGGGAGGGAATTTCCCGGAAAATGGGCAACGTTGGTGTTAAGGTTGCAATCTTCTAGAGCTGTGTATATGTCCCTGATTTTGGTGTGGAAGAAAGTGGAAATCTGGTTACACAGCTCATGGGATGGTACAATAGGGTCAGGAAGAAGAGCCATGGAAAGATTATCCACGATTTTGGATAGCTCTCTGGGTGATCTGAGGGTGGTCCTGAGGTTAGTGAAATATGACATTTTTTCCGCTAGGACTGCGGCCTTATATCTTCTGAGCATGTCCTTATGTTTAGTTCTTTCGTATGGATCAAGATGGGACCTCCAGAGTCTTTCTTGCTTCCTACAGTCCTGTCTGAGCAGTCTAAGGGAGTCGGTGTACCATGGGGCCGAGGGGCGCTTTCTGGCAGAGTAATAAAATTTAACCGGGGCCAGAGTATCAATGGCCTTTGAAATGGAGTTGGAAAGCTCAAGGGAAGCCATGTCTATATCTGACATAGATGAAAGATTAAGATTGGCGATAAAAGGGCCTAGGGTTTCGTTGTTAAGGCCCCTGTAGTTCCTTTTAGAAACCTGATGACTGGTGGGCTTATCAGGAAAGGCCGAAGGACAGAAGGTGAGCTCGAGAGGGACTGCCATGTGGTCGGTCCAGGATAGGGGAAGGGGAGAGCCTGTATGTAGCCTGGAGTTGTTTGTGAAAAGTCCATCCAGGGTATGCCCTGCGGAGTGGGTGGAGCCTATTACTTCTTGCGAGAGGCCATAGGATGCCAGAGAGTCGAGCAGAAGGATGGAGTCAGCCGAATTAGGGTTTTCCAGGTGAAAATTAAAATCACCTAGGATGGTGGGGTTAGCTTTATCGATATAAGCCTCCATTAATTCCAAGAGGTCGGGTGTAAAGGCAACTCTAGGACCGGGTGGTCTATAAAGGAGGATGCAAGCAAAAGAGGCCGTAGGGGCGAACTTTAGCATAAAATGCAGAGCTTGAAAAGAGTCCAGCGGGGAGGAGAGGGGCTCAATCCGGCAGTTTATAGAGCATTTATGTAGGATGGCAATCCCACCCCCTTTCCGCCTTTCTCTATCCAGTCTCACGAGGGCGTAGCCATCAGGGACGGCATTTACTAGTTTGGGCCCCGGGGAATCGGTGGCCCAGGTTTCAGTAATGAAAACCCATGAGGGCATCCTTTCCGAGACAAAATCATTGAAGGTGATGTTGTTTTTAACCAGAGATCGGGCGTGAATGAGAAAGCCAGATTCCTTGTGAGGGGGTGGGGAAGTTTTTAAAACATTTTTAGCAGGGGGAGCGGGCGGGATGTGGTTGCTTGGCCCTTCGGTAAAGTATCAAGCAAGAGGTGCTCCTCATATACATATGCTGTTATGGATTAAGGGCGCTCCCAAATTTGGAACAGATGCGGATGATACTGTTTTGAGTTTTATTGAAGAATATGCAACATGTGATGTACTCAAAAGCACTGAAGAAAACAACTTAAGAGCACAAGTCTTACGATTCCAAAGCCACCGATGTGGAAAATACTGTAGACGAAAGTAAAAATCTAAGGACAAGTTCTACACCAAATGTCGTTTTGTATTTCCACGTCCTTTAATATCCAAAGGAAGAGTGAACAGTTTTATGTCATCTTTGCGACATACTATCACAAGAAAGTCTCCAAAATATACCTACAACTTAAGAAGAAATGAAGAGTCAAAATACATAAATGACTACAACCCAGTTATTTTGTCCATGTGGAATGCTAACATGGATATTCAGTATGTTGCGGACAATTCCATTGCTGTTGCTCGATATGTAACATCCTAGATTACAAAATCAGAAAAGACAGAATTGAAAGAAATGAAGAACCGGGTTTTAGAACCCGGCGGCGCCAGGGGAAACGCCCGATGTCTCCGAGTTCACCTGTCTTGGCATACAGAGACTCGGGGTACTTCTTGGTGACGTCAAAGATCAAATTTATTAGCTGCAGCCAGTAACAGAGATCCTAGAAGTACAACACGGTGTATGTTCTCAGGAGACTGCTCAACTTTACAAAGCAAGCCATCCCTTTTTATACAAAAAATTGTGCTTCAGGCAGACATTCCTTATTTACAGTTTGACCACTCACATGTTTCCACGACAAGAGCAGGAGCATGATGACAAGCCCATTTTTCAGTTTGTCCAGCCCAAAATTAATCATAATAAACATTCTTCTTTCTAACAAGCCAGACAAGAACCCATAATAAAAGACCTCAACCCAAATCATAAATAGGCCATAAAAGAAGGAACAGAAACAGATGAGAAGCAAGATAGAAAGGTGTGTGCATGTACCATAAACTCAGAAATGTCCTGCTCTTTGATCTCTATCTTGACCAGCTAAAGGGCAGGAACTGGTTTGGCAAGGTCAGCTTCAGGCAGCAAAGTCAGTTCACTTCAGGTCAAACAGGAGTCAGTAAAAACTCAAGCTAAGGTGTACGTGTCCCAGAGACTTGTTCAGCCACAGTCATAGGCCTATGTGAGGGCAACCACAAAATGGCTGCCATCCACAAAATGGAACCCAAGGGTTTCAGAACGAAATCGTCAAATACACAGTGAATCCATCAATGTAACATGACGGAAACACTCATGCTTGCTGAGCTCACTGTTTACGGTTCGCTGTTACCAAATTCGTAACAGAACCACGACCATTATGACCCAGGGTCAGAATTCACAGAACCTCAGACCCTCCTTTTGCCCTTACATAGGCAATAACCTAAACTCACGTCAATCTGAATCCAGGTCTATACTCATCAGATCATCAAGATGTTGCTGTAGCATCATCCTAGTACTTAGTAACTCTCTCTGGATAGGTCTCCTCGAACACGAAGTAGCACAAAGGCCACATATAGCAGGAGAACACTGTACGCAAAGACAGAACAGGAAAAGGATAGCTAATACCATCCCAATGATCATCAGAATCTTCCATCCCCAGGTGGATATCAGTTCCCAGAACCATCCCATCAACGACCAATCTCCTTTATCCATATGTACAGATTCAGAGATCTTATGTAACTTGGAAATGGCTTGGTACACTGTCGGAGCGTTGTCTGGAATGAAAACAGAGCAGCTCGATTGAATCAATTGACATACCCCTCCTCTATCTGCAAGTATGACATCTAACGCAACCCTGTTCTGAAGAGTCATAAGGCGATCCGGCTGGAGCTCAGCAGTCAAGTTACTAAGGGCACCGGCAGTTTCAACTATGGTGGACTCAACCACTCTCGTCAATTGCCGTATGTTCCTGCTGTTAACCATAGGTCCCCAAATCGGCAGAAAACCCTTCAGAAAATATCCCAATTCTTGTCCTGCAGTATCTTCCTTACTGAAGACACCTCTAACAACTCTCGTCTTGTGGTAATCTGCCGCAGCTGTATACGTAGGAGGCAACAGGAACGAGACAAAACACGTGCCCGAGAAATCAGGGGGCAACCATGTGTATGCTCTATGGTAACAGATGAAATAGGTACCCTTAGCTGCTAGGAAAGATGGGGAAGTCTGGGACGCAAAAACATACGTCTCAGTGCAAAACACTCTTCCCTAACTGAGCTCTCGGATTCTTGCCATTTCCTTGCAGACAGTAATGACCCTGATGGGGTACAATCCAAATCGGAGAGGATCTTTTCGCTCGCTGGTTCTCACTCAGACTAGCTCCATATCCAGTAATGTTCCATCCAATATACGCTAGTGTCTCATCTTCCGGGATTGTCTCATAGGAACTAGCTCCTTTAATCATATCGACTATTCCCTTAACTAGAGCACTATTCTTTGGATTGTCTTTCACAGAACGTAGGGGGTAGACTTCACGAGCATAGATGAACATTGTTCTGTATGCCCACACGGAACCATTATAGCTAAATGGCAGGACCAGGTAAGGAATACCTTTATCGATAGTATGGGGCATAAGGCCACACACCCAACAATTTGTCGTGTTCACTACTAGCTGGTGTTGGTGCAGAAGCTGAACAAAGGAGTTATTAACGAATTCCAATCTCCTAATGGACTCATGTTCAGGCAGAGGATGAAAAGAATGCGAAGAAACAGTAGAAGAAGGTATGGGTTGTGTAGTGGGTGCAAACGTCACTTGAAAAGAGAATGTAATATATCCCATCAAGAACATCATCAAGCTAAGTAACCTAAAAAGACATAATATCAAAAAACACTTTCTACTCATAATCTGGCACATTTTGCTCTTAAAAGTAATTTCTTCAACAGGTCTCTCCATCTCGAAAAACTCCATCCTCTAACCGTGCTGCTCGCGGCGGTTGGGTCTTCCGTGCTAAAGAATGCGTCTGTCAGTTCAGGGAACGCCCTAGGACCAACCAGAACCGTCGACCTTATGTCTTCGGCTTGCACTCCCAAGTCTTTGCACCGCGACCCTACAGCTGAACCCAGATGGCGGTTTGAAAAACAAAAATCAGTCAAAACAGTTTCTCAGATGGGAGAGCTGAACTTTCAGAAATAGCAAAAAAAAAATTCACTTCATTAGTCCCACAACTCTTGGTCGCAAATTATAACTGCCTTTTCCAGGCAATGTCTGATCACGGAACAAGAGTTCAGGCTCGGTAGTGTCCAAGCGAACTGACGGTGGCACAGCTTCTTGCAGAAGATCGTCGCTTTCACGCTCAGAACTTGTCCCAATTAAACGTGCATCGCTAAAAGGCAGAAAACGAGGCACGGTGTCAGTTTCTGTATCAGGAATGCCCTCCTGGACCCACTGGTCGTACGGCAGAGGCAAAGGAACCCTCTTACAATGTACGCCGTGGATCCAGTTTTTCTTCCCTTGCACTCGTACTGCAGATCGCGTAGACAATAGCACCAAGTAGGGACCGGTCCAGCGTGGCTGATCGTTCTTTGTCCGCTGAAAGTTCTTCACTAGGACCCAGGAGCCAGGATCGATGGCATGTCCTGAATCTTCAGAAGCCTGAGGCAATGTATCATGAACCTGTTGGTGTAAGACATGCAATTTAGCTGTCAATTCGTACAGGTAATCAAGCAGTACAGGATGTTCGATCTCGCTGAATTTTGTCGGCCTCGGCACTCCCCATATGTTTGCCGGGCGGACAAAAACTATCTCCGCCCGAAAGTTTTGTTTTCCCTAAACCCCCCGCCTCCCCCCCTTAAGATCTCTTACACCAAAGCACCGAACACCCCGTCCCTATGATTTTACACTCTGGGCTATAAGGTTCATAGCTCCCACATTCACGCAACTCCCGGACTTTTTCTCGAAATGTAAATCCATTTAATGTAATGTTTTCAATGTTATGTTTTGAATTGTAAAAGCATTTTATTGCGTTCACAGAGCTCCTTGAAAAAGGGCACCCATTGCCCGAAATGCACTGGAGCATTTTTTGATGTATCCTTGAATTCGTCAGCAATGATTTTCATGATTTGACCTAAAAATTGGAATATAAGAATTTATGAACTTTGGCAATCAATGATGAAATTTTCAAATAAATAATTGAGTGTCATAATCTACAGTGGAGTCTGTCTTTATATGACGAACCAAACGAGTGTGCCCAATTCCAAGGATGCGTTTACTTCTAATGTAACGCACTCAACCAGGTATTAAACACGACGTACCCGGCCGGTTACGTCTCTTGGGGGAGCACCCTAAAACCTCTATAAAACGTTCAAACTATAAAAACCCAACCAAACGACCAGCTGTGCGCCGAGCCTTCATTGCCATCTTCATAGTATCCTCAACAAATGGGACATCAAAGGATCCTTCTCAAGTTCCTTCATCGCATCTTGCTGATGAGGTGGCAAAACTGGATAACACTTATCAATCGCCATTTTACGTTGCCTGTGCAACTGCTCACTCGCTTGTTCCTCTTCATTATCTTTAAACTGTATAGCAGCTTGCATTATCGAAATACCCTTCTCTCTTTTATTTCTCTTCGCTAATTTAATTTCTTTCTGTTTGGCTTCCTTTCGCCAGAGGTGGAAAGAGTCAAACATCGCCGGCCGGGCTTTCTTCTTGAAGAGTTTAACTTCTGAATTATCTAAAATCTCCGTGTCATAACTACCATATTGGGGCCACTTTAGGACACCGTCCTTTCTAGTGTAGCGAATCCACACTTCATTATATGTGATGGGGCCCACGCCATGTTTGAAATAGAGCTCATAGGTTGGAGTTCCAATCGGAGGAATCGGACACGAATCCTCCAATCGGGAATCCCTATTACAACCACAACAAAATAACTTTCCAAGTCTGCTAAGACCAGGCATCTTCGCTCACTAGTCTAGCTTCAAATTTCAAGGTAATATCGAATACGATAGTCTCGTGAATACATGAGTCCCTCGGCTTTGGAGCTTGCAAGTCCCAAATCAAAGATCCCAAGGGATACCCAAAAACTAAGGACTGGGAGACGCTTTACTCATACTTAACTGATGTATCGATCACGTCACCAGAAGACCCGTCTATCGTCTCGCTTTACAAATCGTCTAAGGGCTCCAAGACAGGGCGACAGTCAGGGCAGCAGTCCTTCGTAGCCGTCGGAAAGCGGGAAGCCTCGCAGAAAAGACCTGCAGTCCACATTCGACATGCTGGGGTCGATGAAGTGGTGGCCGTCCTCCAGAATTTCCTCACGAAGCTCCTCACGATCTTCAGGCTTGGACCGGTACCGCTGAAGTCACCCCACGTTGGGCGCCAATTGAAGAACCGGGTTTTAGAACCCGGCGGCGCCAGGGGAAACGCCCGATGTCTCCGAGTTCACCTGTCTTGGCATACAGAGACTCGGGGTACTTCTTGGTGACGTCAAAGATCAAATTTATTAGCTGCAGCCAGTAACAGAGATCCTAGAAGTACAACACTGTGTATGTTCTCAGGAGACTGCTCAACTTTACAAAGCAAGCCATCCCTTTTTATACAAAAAATTGTGCTTCAGGCAGACATTCCTTATTTACAGTTTGACCACTCACATGTTTCCACGACAAGAGCAGGAGCATGATGACAAGCCCATTTTTCAGTTTGTCCAGCCCAAAATTAATCATAATAAACATTCTTCTTTCTAACAAGCCAGACAAGAACCCATAATAAAAGACCTCAACCCAAATCATAAATAGGCCATAAAAGAAGGAACAGAAACAGATGAGAAGCAAAATAGAAAGGTGTGTGCATGTACCATAAACTCAGCAATGTCCTGCTCTTTGATCTCTATCTTGACCAGCTAAAGGGCAGGAACTGGTTTGGCAAGGTCAGCTTCAGGCAGCAGGGTCAGTTCACTTCAGGTCAAACAGGAGTCAGTAAAAACTCAAGCTAAGGTGTACGTGTCCCAGAGACTTGTTCAGCTACAGTCATAGGCCTATGTGAGGGCAACCACAAAATGGCTGCCATGCACAAAATGGAACCCAAGGGTTTCAGAACGAAATCGTCAAATACACAGTGAATCCATCAATGTAACATGACGGAAACACTCATGCTTGCTGAGCTCACTGTTTACGGTTCGCTGTTACCAAATTCGTAACAGAACCACGACCATTATGACCCAGGGTCAGAATTCACGGAACCTCAGAAATGTGGGAAGAGATTTCTCACCAGAAGACTCCAAGTTAGAAATAATAGTTTCAATGGTGGTTGTCGATAGCCCGACAAGGTCCACCAATTGTTCACCATAAGCAATGAGACGTCCACATGTTAAACAATTCATCCTGACTTGTGCCAATTGGGGACGTATATCTGGTGGTGAACTAGAAGTTGAGGGCGCTGTCCCAGATGTGCTTGGTACAGTGGTGGTGCAGAAGCATTTTGTTGTAGCCTTCTCATCTCCTCTCGTGCGAGGTTGACTGGATGGCGTGCCCACACAAGTATTTTTTGTTGTGATTTCCTCTAGAAAGGACCGCTTTGCAGATTTTGCACGTTACTTTGGTCACATTGACCTTTTTTAGTCCAGCTGGGAATGTGAAAAACTTCCACACAATAGATGAATACCTCTCTGGGAGGGGAAATTCTGTAGTGGTGGACTCTTCAGAATCAGATGAAGAAGGTGGATTTGTTGCCATTTTGAAACATATGAGGTGAATCAGGTCTGCAATGAGCAAAAAAGCAGTTCTTCTCAGCAGGTCTTTCCCTAAGAAAAGGTCTAAGAAGAGTGATTAAAATGGGTTGGGTCCGTCAATACTTTGAATAGGATGTCTAATGAACCAATCAAATCTCTCTTTTGTGGCCACATGGGGTATACGTACGGTGTGCGCACCCAGCGCGACTTCGCAAAATTGCATTTAAAAGTAATGTGCTTTCTTTGAAAGTTAAAGAATAATATTTTTATAATTACCTCAGATGTCTTGTCTTAATATTTATATGAAATATATATATATGTTTTTGAACATTAAAACAATTTGCGGGAGTCGCGCACCCACAGCGTCCGATATGCATATGACGTCACGCGCTACCGAGCGTCCGTCACGTTGCGTAATACGTACATCTCGCGTATGCGCCAGAAGTCACGTACAAGTAGCATAGCGTCCGCATTGGAAAATTCATACCCATCGCACACCCTACGCTGACCCTATAAAATAATCCAAAATGACGGACACGTTTCGTGCAGTGAACGAGCAGGGTGCGCTTTGGGAGCGAGACTACAAAAAAAAGGAAAAAAATAATTAAAAAATAATTTACGTATATTTTAAACAATGTAAAATAATAATGTATGAGTTAAAAATATATTTTTGAAATAACAATAAATATATTTTTTAATTATTTAAAAAACCTTTGAAATTCACAAAACAACCATAGGTTTTAGACATGTTATAGTTAGGAATTAACATTTAAAAAAACCTCAGAAATTCACTGAAAAAACCATAGGTTTTAGGGGTGTTATAGTTAGCTGGACATTTCACTCGTACAAAACCATTGAAATTCCTCCGTTATAGTTAGTTGTACTAACTATAACTCGCGCGCCCGCAATCCACTGCTGATGATTTCACATACTACATCATTCATTACATGGTCAGTGACATCACTGATGACATCTCAAATGTACGTATCATAGCCAGTGAAATGTGTTTTTCTATGTAACCTGTCATAGATGCTATGCTATTCATGACAATGGAAAAATTTTCAATAAAGATGGTTGAGAAAAAATAGATGGGGGAAACCTCCAGCTCATACTTTTACACTCAGATAGGTGTAGTTATTTTCATGTAAGCAGCCCCTTACATACACAAAGAAGCTATCAGAGTCAGTGATTCGCTTCTGGCAAGCAACTTGTTAACAGCCCCTTTCTGCTGTTGTGATCGGTGCCTCCAGCAAGACCATGTGTTCTGTAGAAGATCGTAGGGGGTTGTCAGGTCACTGGATGCAGTAGCTCAGAAGAAACCTAAACAACGTCATATGTTGAAGAGATGGAGTACAGGGCAGTGGAAACTACAAACATGTAGGGCAAATATTTAATGGACAATATAGTTTAGTTACCCTAAACTAGCAGCTATAGGTCTAGCCAGCCACAGTGAGGAACCCCTACAAGTGAATCTAGGCAGAGTTGTATAAATCCCTCCCATATTCATAAGTAGGCACTTGGTAGGAGAGGTTGTCATGACTTCTTCTCTTACGCTTCATTTCACAATCAGACTTACATTCTGTCACTTTTATTGTTTTTCTGCCTTCTCAGGTCGCTCATCCTCTGTTTACGTTTGACTTTGATTTGTTTATGCGGTTTCCCTTCTTGTAGACTCAAGGAGGTTTAAAGAATAAGTTGAAGCAGTTTGTGTCGTTATTATCAAAAATAGAAAACAAAAATGTATTTGGGTTGCAATTTGTATCACCATTTCAATCACAGTTTTTTTTTTTACATGATACGGTCATATCTCACTGTTAACTCAAGAGACTTGGAACAAGAAACTGCTTTTCAAAGTAAAATGATGCTCTTATTGCAGGGCCTATTATGAAACAGGAAAATCGTGATATTTTTATAGTTGAAATAGCCTCATTGTCATTTGTTATTGGTGCCATTTTAGCAGTTCAACCGGAGGTATTTTTTTTAGAATTTTGACATATTCAGAAGTAAATCACACTATTTACAATTGAGAACTACTCACCATTAGGGAGGCTTTGGAACACTGGAGGCACTATTTGGACGAAGCTCAAAGATCACAAAAATTAGGGATACTCGATATTAACTAAGTGAATGAATCCCAGAAACGCTAAATGGCCACTTTTCTTTTCTAGGTTCCACTATCAGTTCATCTATTATCTAGGAAACAGTTGTAGTAAGGTAGATACCTTACCTCGTCAAGAATAACTAAATCCCATCAGCAGTCAATCTATTCTAGTTGTTAGCGGAGACAGAGACTAACTGAGTTATCAATAGTCAGGAAACCAATGGCATAAGCTGTTGTGCAATTTGGAGAAAATGTTTATCACTGATAGACTAACAGAAACAGACCATGCAATTGGCCCACGATTCGCTGGTAGCAGGTCATCATGGAATATGCAACACCCTAGAATTAATAACTTGCCAGTTCTGATGGCCATATATGCCACAAGACATAAAGTAATATGTAAAGCAGTATGTAATCTGAGCTCAAGCCAAGATAGCCCAAAAGAAACCAGTCTGATTATTGCAGCCAAAGTCATGCTACAACCATGATGACAAATATCCATAGATCTCAAAACAGAATTACTACAATCAAATGGGAAGTCAGTATTGTTAGTAGTTGATTTTCTCACAACAGTGAACGTTTTATTCCACTTTAAAAGATTCCTAGAGTTTCTGTTTTAGCAGCAGTGTTGTCAAAGTTGTTCATCTTCATCAGTTACCATTCACTACCATCAGACACAGCCCCCAATTTTATAGGTACGTTTTGGAGAGCCTTATTAAGACCTGCATTGTTTAGCGACCAGCTATTATCCCTTGAGAGAAAGGCTCAACTAAATGTCTGAAGAATATCTGCACAGCTTTCTAAAGCATCAGTGAGATCAGAGGATCTATCTCCACAGCAGAGTGTTCATAGAACACTTTACATACGCCAATAGAGCATACCTGGCAGAGCAGCGTTTGCCCTGCCCAGGCTCGACCTAAACAGGGGTCTTTAGAAGGTGGTTACTCTTAGGTCACCGAATAAAGTAGCTTAGAAGAAACCAAAACATCATCATATGTGGAGATGGAGAACAGATTAGTGGAAGCTACCAACATGCAAAGCAAATACTTCCGGGATATTTTAGTTTAGTTACAATACACCCGCAATTATAGGGTAAGCCCTAGGGAGGAACCCTTTTAGGTCAAGTACAGTTTTATTTGATTTAGTTCCCAACAGAGAACAACAAATTTTAAAAATACATTGTTATAAAACACTCATTTCAAAAGAATTTTAAAAAGCTCTTTAAAAATTTACAAATTATGGCATACAAATTCATCTAGCGGTGATTTAAGAAGCAAAATAAGGCCTTGGACTGAAGTGATATTATATCTGTTTTGAATAGGTTTTAAATGCCGGCATCTGACCTCGACTAATGTAGGATTTGGGCATTCAAACAGAACATGCAGTGTCTTGCACTCGGCCGTCACATAAATCACAGATACCGGTGGCTTTTGAGTGAGACTCACATCTGGTGGTAAATGCTTTTAAAGGGAGAAGCCCGAGCCGTTATAAAATGACAACGCCGGACTACATGCCCTAAGGTAAAACGAATGTATTGTTGCTGGTATTTGTATTCTATTGATTCTGCATAATGTTAGTAATGTTTTCATTGAGAGCAGTGCTTAATGTTGTGGTCGTAACTTATTCTGTGTCAAGTGTTTTAAAAAAAGCCTAACCCTTTCAGGTCAATCTGGGAGAGTTTTAGAAAGATCCCCTACGGGTATTTGCAAGTGCTACTGACAGCAGTTATAACTCCTTTGCTTACATTGAAGTTCAAACCCAGCCTTCCGTCCCATTGCCTTTATTGCTTTTCTCCAATCTCAGTTCTGTTTACATCAACATTTACATTTATTTGTGCACTTGTTTGTTCCCCTTCTTGTAGATTTTGATATACTACTGCAGCCATGTCCTCTCATTCTAATTTGGTTCTTGGGCAGCATTCTTTTATGCCTGGGACCTATTGGCAGTCCACTTGCACTCTTCAACGAGTCTGTCAAGTGCTTGATTTATTTCACATTTATGTGCGCTAGATTTCCGTGCTTACTGCGAGTCTTGCCTTTTAGCACGAAAGCAGAAGCCCCTCAACAACTGTTCAAGACAATGTCCATTCACAATGGTCCCTATTTCAACCCCAGTCTTCCAACTAACAACCAACTGGAATGACTGTCTCTTCTCTTGCTCCAACCCCATTTCTCCTTGCACACAGCTTCTCGTCACTATTCTGTAGTTTCACACAGGAGGTGGGAGGATGCTCATCAGGAGGAGAGACGGATCTTGATATCCTAGTGCCACAAGGCCAGCACTGGATTAAAACTATGCAACCTAATCCACATGCTGGGTATGAGGCACACAATAAAGAAGCGATTAGTTAATATCCTTCAGAAAGCATACTAGAGATCTATTTGCCATGAACACTGTATTTCACTCATTGTGGTGATGACTCACAATAAAAAAAGGTTGCCCCACCTTTTCACCCTCCATTGACTGCCTAACCATGTACAAGTTGTGATTTAATTATCACAATTGCTCCATGAAAACAGTATATCAGGTTTTCTCCTCTAGACCACCACAGAGGGAAGGGACAAAGAAACATGTGGTCATATGATCTTGCTGTCCATCCTCAAGAGTAGCCCTTTCCCTGAGTAGGACTATGTGAAGGCTGCTAGCCATTCCAACGCAGGTACTGTACACCACCACCATAAACACCTCCCATTCCTTAGCGATGTTTACGGTAGAGAGCTTATTAGCCTGGAAAAAGTTCTGTATGATGGGACTACGATTCCTTTAAAAGCTTTGACATACAGTCCAGTTATCTGTGGATGCCATGTCGGTATGGAGGTGAGCGTTTTACCCCAAGCAACATCAATAGTAGCAGGTTGTGAATATAGTTTACCCAGATATTCAGTATTGGTTGGCAAAAGCACAATTTTGAGTTTATCAGAAACGTATTCAATCTTTTTAATGTAATTTGTGCATAGGCGTCACGATTGTGTGACAAAACTCGTAAACTAAAGACAATGGAAGTTCTGCTATTGAGGACAGGAGTCCATCTGACCTATCAAGAGTGAGGTAGAGAACACCGTGAAAGTAACCCGCCAACCCAGCCCTACTCAGGAATGAAACTCCCTCCTGATCCCAACAGCCTTGCTAAGTGAATTACAAAGTCTATGGGTAACATATTTTGAGCACAGATGAATTAAGATAAGAGAAAAGACACTGCAATTTTAACGCTCACTGATCGCGGCAAACCTGCCCACTATATCTAGTGATCGCTCGAGCCTGCCCAGGCGAGGTCGCCCCACCTACGCCGCTCCTGCCTGCTGCTGCCAGCACCCTGCCCTGCTGACGGCTGCGCTCTCCTGCTACCTCCGTTTTTGCCGCTGCCTGCCTGCCATCCACTGCGTGCCTGGTTCCCCTGTCGCCTGCTGTCACCCCGTTTTTTTCTGTACCCCTGCTGTGTGCCTGTTGCCTCCCCTGCCCGCCGCCTGTTCACCCTCTCCTCCTGTTACCCTCTCCCCCGCTTCGGCTGCCCTCCCCCCCCGGGGTGCTCTTGCCACCTTCTTCCCGCCACTGCCCTCTGGCGCCTCCGCCCCCCCTCCTGCCCATTGGCCGCCCCGCTCCCGCCACCCAGCTGACCCGCCCTCCCGGCTCCTCACTTATGACGCCCCCTCAGCGACCGCGCGCAGCGGGAGCACCGAATGAGCGCCGAAGGTGCGCCAAAGGTAAGCCCGTTTGCGCCCGTCCGCGCCTGGCCCGCGCCCAGCGCCAGGACCCCTGGCCCCCACCAACGGAAACCGACCCGACGGACCTACAACGCCACCGAACTCAACGCACTCAACACCGGCCGATCCCCGGCCTGCTACCGAGCCACACCGAGACGCACCCACGGACCCTTCAGCTGCCACTCTTGCAAGTTCACCTGCAACCGGACCCACGCCACACCAGCACCCACCAAGCCGAACTCCAGCAGCACCCACCTGAAGTGCATCCTGCTCAACACCCGCTCCGTCCACAGGCACGCCATCGAGATCTGGAACCTACTCGACACCACAGCCCCAGACGTCGCCTTCTTCACGGAAACCTGGATGAACGCCTCCTCAGCGCCCGACATCGCCATCGCCATCCCGGAAGGCTACAAGATCATCCGGAGGGACCGCGTCAACCAGACAGGAGGAGGCATCGCCATCGTCCACAGGAACACCATCCGCATCACGACCGACACCAACGATACCCTTGCACCCGCCGAACACCTGCACTTCCAGATCCATGTCAACCCCAGGACCACCCTCAGAGGCACCCTCATCTACAGACCCCCGGGACCACGTACACATTTCAGCGAAGACATCGCCGACTTCATCAGCCCGCACGCCCTCCCCTCTGCCGACTACATCCTCCTCGGGGACCTCAACTTCCACCTGGAGAACAACAACGACCACAACACCACCACCCTGCTGGACAACCTCGCCATCCTCGGACTCAAGCAACTGGTGACCACCCCCACCCACTACGCCGGACACACACTCGACCCGGTCTTCTCTTCCAGCAAGGACATCGCCTTCAGCCACGCCACGGGACTCCACTGGACGGACCACAGCTGCGTCCACTTCAGCTTCAGAAGGACCACGCTCCACCATCACCAGCAACAGGTTCCCCGCAGAAACTGGAACAAGATCACTGCAGACCAGCTCGCTACTTCCCTGAGCAAGCACCCTCCCACACGCACAACGAACCCCAACCAAGCGGCCACGAACCTCACGAAATGGATCAGCGACTGCGCAGACGACCTCGCCCCGCTGAAAACCCCGCCGAGCAGACCCGGCAGCAAGAAAGCACCATGGTTTAACAACGAACTCAAGAGCTCCAAGAAGAACTGCAGAGCACTCGAGAAAACCTGGCGCAGAGACCCAACACCGGACAACATGACTGCCCTCAAGCTCGCCACCCGAAAACACCACCAACTGATCCACGCCACCAAGAAAACCGCATTCAAGGAACGACTGGACAACAACGCACACAACAGCAAAGAACTCTTCAACATCGTGAAAGAGCTCTCCAACCCCAACGCCGGAAACAACGACATCACCCCTTCGCAAGACCTCTGCAACTCCCTCGCCTCCTACTTCCACAACAAGATCGCGGACATACACAACAGCTTCAGCACTCAACCGACGCACGCCACGACCGAACCACCGCCCCCCACAACCACCCTCCGTGCCTGGACCCCAATCAGCACCGAAGACACCGTCAACACGATGAACTCCATCCACTCCGGATCTCCGACAGACCCCTGCCCTCACCACGTCTTCAACAAGGCCGACGCTGTCATCGCACCCCACCTGCGGGACATCATCAACACCTCCTTCGACACCGCTACCTTCCCGGAGAGCTGGAAGCACGCCGAACTCAGCGCCCTACTTAAGAAGCCATCAGCCGACCCCACCGACCTCAAGAACTACCGCCCCATCTCGCTGCTCCCGTTTCCGGCAAAAGTCATCGAGAAGACCGTCAACAAGCAACTGGCCGCCTTCCTCGAGACGAACTGCTCCCTCGACCCCTCGCAGTCTGGCTTCCGGGCCAACCACAGCACCGAGACCGCCCTGATCGCAGCTACCGATGACATCCGAGCCCTGCTCGACAACGGAGAAACGGCGGCCCTCATCCTCCTGGACCTCTCCGCGGCCTTCGACACTGTCTGCCACCGTACCCTAGTACAGCGCCTCAGCAACGTCGGAATCCAGGAGAAGGCACTGAAGTGGATCATCTCCTTCCTCGCCGGAAGGACACAGAGAGTCCGCCTCCCCCCGTTCAGATCGGAGGCCACCGAAGTCATCTGCGGCGTTCCCCAAGGCTCCTCGCTCAGCCCAACACTCTTCAACGTCTACATGAGCCCCCTCGCAGCCATCGCACGCCAGCACAACCTCAACATCATCTCCTACGCCGACGACACCCAGCTGATCCTCTCCCTCACCAACGACCCCGCCACCGCCAGAGCCAACCTACACGAAGGGATGACGGACGTTGCCAAGTGGATGATGAACAGTCGCCTGAAACTGAACTCGGACAAGACAGAAGTCCTCATCCTGGGATCTTCACCCTCCGCCTGGGACGACTCCTGGTGGCCCCCCGCCCTAGGCAGCGCACCCAAACCCACAGACCACGCACGCAACCTGGGCTTCATCCTGGACTCCTCCCTCTCCATGACCAGACAAGTCAACGCCGTCTCCTCGTCGTGCTTCAACATCCTGCGCATGCTACGCAAGATCTTCCGATGGATCCCCACCGAGACCAGGAAGACGGTCACCCAGGCCCTCGTCACCAGCCGTCTGGACTACGGCAACTCCCTCTACGCCGGAACCACCGCCAAACTCCAGAAGAGACTCCAGCGGATCCAGAACACCTCAGCACGACTCATCCTGGACATCCCCCGCCGCAGCCACATCTCCGGACACCTGAGAGACCTGCACTGGCTCCCGGTCAACAAGAGAATCACCTTCCGGCTCCTCACACACGCACACAAAGCCCTACACAACCAAGGCCCAGGATACCTCAACAGCCGCCTCAACTTCTACGCTCCCAAACGCCAGCTTCGATCGACCAGCCACGCCCTCGCCGCCGTCCCCCGCATCCGAAGAGCCACCACAGGAGGAAGGTCCTTCTCCTACCTGGCAGCCAAGACTTGGAACTCCCTTCCGACCCACCTCCGCCTGACCCAAGACCACCTCGCCTTCAGGAAGCAGCTCAAGACCTGGCTGTTCGAGCAGTAGCGGACCCCCTCCCCCCAGCGCCTTGAGACCCTCCGGGTGAGTAGTGCGCTATATAAATGCTTTGATTGATTGATTGATTGATCTACATAAGCAGACATGCTCCAATGGAATCCCAGCTCCGATTCAAATCAAAACTCTCTTGGTAAAGGAGACGTTGAGGTAAAGATGAGCTGCTGTCCTCGTCAACTCTGGAGCACTCAATTCCGAACACCGGTGTATTCAGTAAAATTGCAAAGTGGACTTTTCTACCCTTCACCACAGTACTGACAAATTAGATCTGCCAAGTGGAAAGTTAACAATGAGTTTTGAGCTCAGCCTCGGAGTTTCAACGCATTTAAGATGGCGGAATGGTCATGGAGCAGTAGTGTGATTTAGCACATTGACAGTGATGCATGTATTAGAATATTTTGCTTAAGAAGTTCTTATTTTTTCAGGAATCCAGACTTGTTTTTTACATGTTCGAACTTAGAAAGTGAATTCATGGCAAGGCACAACAAACTGGAGCAGCTCGAGGAAAGACTTGAATAAAGAAGGCAGAAAACGAGGGGCATGGCAGATGAATTAACCCCCCAGAAATGCACCACGTCTTTGAAGCATTTTGCCATGGGTGAAAGTCGTATTCGGAAATCCATTGGCTCTACGGGAAGCCAAAAAATCCTCAGAGTTTTGCTAGCTCTCCTCTTTAATGACAGGAAAACTCCTTCCTCAGTTTTTTGTTTTATTCCTGTGCTTCGCCCCTAAACATTCTTAGCACTGTAATTTTCAAAGACCATAGCTCTAAACTAGTACTGAAGTTCCTCTTTTTACAACGAATATTGATTGCAACGTTTTAGACTGTAGGTTACTGGTCTTTTATCTCAAACGAAATCGCAAAACAAGGGTCACTTAAGGAATAATAATGATTTGCTCGTTTCTAGTCCTTCGCTTGGAAAAGGTATGGTTGCCAAGTATAATGGGACGATGCAGGCGAACTATAGAAAGATCCTCAACTTTGAGTTTTCAACGAAGTGAAGAGAAAATGTAAACAGGTTAAAGTCACGGTGCAGAACAACGAGTGCGAGACCGGAAGCCCAAGGTTTGAAACTTCGCAGGGTGTCCTTCCAGGTGTCGAGGCCCGCGTGTAGTCTGCCAGGGGCTGGTTGAAAGCCGAGGTCCGGTCTGAGATGCTGCCCGACGGTTCCGGTGTATGAAGCCTCTCTGAAGCCTGCCGCCTCGCCGCGCCGCGCCGCGCCACCCAGAAGCCTCCCGGCGCCTCTCGCCGCCAGTGACGGTGTGGATGAACCGAAAGGCGGCGACAGCTGCAGCGCTATTGTCTGCGGGCCGCGCCCTTCCCTTCCTGGTCTTGGCCTGGCCTGCGGCATCCTCCTCCCCGTGTGCGCGCCGCGGCTCTCCTGTCCTACCGCAGCCCCGCTCCCGCGATACTTCACGTCCAGAAGTAAACCGACATAGAGTTTTGACAAGTTTTTTCTTTTTTTTGAAAGGAGGAGGAAGAGCAGCAGCAGCAGCGCGCGAGGACCGCCCGGAATCCGGGGCGGGGCCCAGGAGACAGCAGCATCCAGAGGAGGGGCGGTGGCGGCCGCGGGGAGGGAGGGCTGCAGCCGAGCAGGGGGAGGCGCCCTGTGCAGACAGCCTTTCGCGGTCCTTCCTTTCCTTCTCGCAGCCGCTTTCTTTAAAAGGCAGGAGCCGCGGCAGAGAGTGAGTGTGTGTGGTATTCAGTTCAGGGTCAGAGGCGGGAGCTGTAAGCGCGGCGCTGTCAGAAGAGGCGGACGCCGCTGCCGGCCCCTCATCCCTGCCCGGTCCATGTGCGCAGGGGCGCGGAGGGCGTCTTTGTGTCTGAGCATCTGCCCTTCCCCGCCCGGGCTCTGAGCGCGGGATGCTCCCGCGGGAGGCGTGCTGAGCCGGCTCAGGTGTGCAGCAGGAGGCGCAGCTGTGTACCTGCGGCGAGGGGAGGACGGGAGAGGAGGCGCACCGCATCGCAGAGCTCAGGAGCAACCGCCGCCGCCGCACCGGCAGCATGGAGGAGCCGGGCAGCGCGCAGGCCCCGCTGGCCCCGGGCGAGGAGGAACTGCTGGCCGTAGGCGCCGGCGACGGGCCCAACCGGCCCCTCGGACCCACGCCCAGCCAGAGCCGTTTCCAGGTGGACCCGGTGACGGAGGGGGGCGCCCCGAAGGCCCGAGACGACGAGGCCAAGGGCCGGTTTCATGTCAACTTCGTGGACCCGGCGGACCGGGACAGCGGCGGTGACTCCCCGGAGCCCCCGGCGCACGGCGGGGTGAGCTTCCAGAACGGGGACACGGCGCTGAGCGAGGCCGGCAGCCAGCACTCGGGCGGGCAGCATCACTACTACTATGACACGCACACGAACACCTACTACATGCGTACCTTCGGACACAACACCATCGATGCCGTGCCCCGCATCGACCACTACCGGCACACTGCCGCCGACCTGGGCGAGAAGCTGCTGCGTCCCAGCCTGGCCGAGCTGCACGACGAGCTGGAGAAGGTGAGGCTGCGACCGGGGATGCGGAGGGTGGATGATGGAGGGATGTTGAGAGCGATGGGGAGGTCACCCGATGGAGGCAGAGACGCGGGCCAGGTCTGTGCGCATTGGATGCTCCTGGAGCATCGTGTGGGTAATGTGTAAAGTGAATTCATGACAGACAAGGGACTGGAGGACCGGCGCAGAGCGAAGTGACACGGCCAGGCGAAGGTAAGTAGGATGCTCAGTAGTAGAGGCACAATACCGAGCATAGCGATATTTTGGTGTAGGTTGGCTAGAGGATGGCAGTGCCACGCATAGGTTATGAGTCCTGTAAAGGTGGGCGTAGAATCTACCCTAATCGTAGAGGATGAGGGGTTATCTTGTGGTCAGGAATGTGATATGTCTAACACCTCCTGTTTGAGGACACCTCAAAGTGTGTTTGAACCTGCCACATAGCCAGAATGCAAGGGTGCATTAGACTTGCATTGGGACGTATGTGCATAGTAGCGATACGGTATATGTAGTGTCAAACGCAGTACATGCAACGTGGGCAGGAGGTACCGACCTGAGTTTGTTGTTAATGCAGTCGTGTAAGTGCAAGGCCATGTCCTAGAATGTGGATGATCCGATTGTAGAAGTTGCAGAATAAAGGGGTCGCCTCATGTTTTGCTGATTGCATGGGGCATGAAGGATCCTGATGGTCAGGGCAGCTATCGTTTCATTTGAGTGTAATGGGATGTGCACACTTATCGCATTGATGACCGAGCATGTGCAGGGTCACGTGTGTGTGTTTGCATCTGTGAGTTTGTTCATGGGCTCTATTTTTTTTTATAAAATTGCACGGTGTGTGCAAAGTCCTCCAGGGACAACATAGAGCAATTGAGTAGGACGTTTACTATTTGTTTAAAATGACTAGTGAGAATTCTGCATAGTTATTCATTTCTGAAGTGACAGCACTGACATGGCATCCGGTGGCTCGTTTACTGTGTTCTCTTAGAGTTAGATTACTGTCAATAGGTCAGCAATGACCATGCGATGTAATTGCTGATGCACACAATAGCCAAGTGCTGTTGGTTGCTGGAAGAACATTCTGATCAGTGTAAAGGTTAAGTAACTACTTAATGAACGCTTCTAACTTGATACCTGTTGTTTGTGCTCAGGCATTCATGCTGTTTGCTAGTGGTTTGGTGCATTTTGTTGTCGGTGCAGTTCTGTAATTTTTTTTAAATTGCTTTACTTGATCTGCACATTGCCCATGACTCTGTTATTACTGCAAAATAGGCCACACTGCGTTTTGGGGAGCAGCAGGAGAAGAGTGACCCTACATCTAAATATTCGCCTGTTGTAGTTCAAAACAAGTGTCAATATTGCTTAATGAGGGAGACCTTTTGAGGGATGAGGAATGTATTTTGAGTAGCGATTACAGATTTGTTATTCGCTCTATCCTTTATTTTTTGCTGTAACAAGACTTTGTTAGGTGTTTGGTTCATCTCTGTCGCACTATCGGGTCACTAAATGCCCTTGCTCCATCTAAACCTATATGTTCACAGCTCCATGATCCTAAAATGAGCGAGAATCTTTTATCAATGAAGCTTTCTTTACTCTTTTGTCTAGTCCCGACGTCTAATTGAAGCACTTGTCTGAGTTTTCCCATGCTCTCGGCAGGATGCTAATTTTGAGTTGTGTTGGAAATAACTCGCTGCCGTTAGAAGTCACAGATGACCTTCCCACACCAGTCTCCCAAATGAACTTCCCCGAGCGGGCCATGAAAGAGCTGGGAGTTTTCATGAGCTCATGATTGAGAATTGGCTTATCTCCCTGGAGATCCATCTTCTGCTCACTATTCATAGTCCTTGCATCCGGTTACTTAGCAGGCTCCCAAGGGCCGGGCACTAACGATGCTGTCTTCTATTTGCTTCATTTTTCTCATGGCTTTTTTTCTTTTGTGTCGTGTACACGCACTGCAGTTTGTTTTTAATACTGGAAAGGTTTCATTGTTCTGGCTTGCTATGTGTCACGGTGGCCATATTTCTACTGAATAGGTATAATGGTGGTTTTAGGAAAGGCTTTAAAGTTACTGTATCTTGGCAGTTTTACAAAAATTGTTCCTTTTTGATAAGGATGCATATCTAAAACACAGTTTGCATCTTAGATTAGTATACGTGTAATTTAGGATACTGATGGCTAAAGTTTGATTATAAACAGTTGTGGCTTGTAGATTCTTTGTCCACACTGGATTTGCAAATGTCTTGATTTTTAGCGTTGTCCATTTACTAAGTGCATGACAAAGATACTGAATTCTAGCAGAATGAGCCCTTGCAGCTGCCCCAATGGAACCTTGCAGAAACGCTCTGGTATTTTGCTGGGTACCGAGTCTGCACTGTGTCCGCTGGAGAACAACAGTTAGGCTCACAGCCACTGCAGCAGCAGAGTTATGCATTTATGGTTCAGAATAAATGGAGTAACCAGTTGTGCAGTTCTCATTGTCGGTAATATTTTCTACAGCTGGGCACCATAGCTGCCTGTAGAAAAAATGGACTGATCCTACTGAACATAAAAATGTGGACATGTTGCTCAGTCTCCCAAAGCTTGCATACGTCTTGTTTATAGTCTAATTTCATATCCTTTCTTAGTGTTAGAATAAAGTTACATGTATATAACAACTTTACAAAGCAAGAATAATATTTTGCTACACCCTAACACCACCCCACCCCCAACACTTTAGCTTGACTTGTGGCAATAGGAGTACTGGCCTATAATTTGGTGTTTGATTACTTCTCAATTGAGGCGATTTTTCCCCCCACTCTTTGCATTTGCACAGCGTCGAATCTACTCTCCAGGTGATGTCATCTCAACAGCAACCTCTTACCTCACCAGCTTCAAGCATTTAGCCAGGTTGGAACACTGCCTGTAATCAATATTTAAGCTTCTCCTGTGACGCAGAGTTCTTGTTAACGCTTGAGGGTGTTGTGACAGTTGTATGATTAATACAACTGTCATAGGTCTTTGAAATGTGACTGGGCATGGACTTGTTGAGTGTTGCTGGGATCACCTCAGGATACCTGGCTGTTAATTCACAGGGTCGCCATGAAGTCCTTGACGGAATACTCTTTTAGCACCACAAGGACACATTTAGATCTCCTCAATCTGTCTTTATTTAGGGGGCCTATGGTGTAAGAAAACGTAGTTACAACTCCTTTTCTGTTACCTCCGCTGCATGCCAAGTGTCTGTTATGTGAAATTGTCACCCTTTGTGTTTGTGGTGTTCCCAGTAAGGGTGGAAGCCCGGAGGGAGGGAGCGACTTCCCAGGACCACTTATTAAGGGAAGGAACGATTAGTCAGTTAGTATCTGCAGATTCTTTGACACAGTTTTGATTTTCTTACTAGAGTGACACAATTGGCACATATATTTAACGAGCATCTTAACCTAGTCGCTCGATCGAGTACTGAAACATTTTTCAGGTGACAAGAAAAGCAGCCAGTTGAACTTTTAATGCACATGTTCAGAAATGTTCTATCTAAAGTAGAATAATTTTCAAAATGGTGTTAACACGCAAGATAACTGATGCGTGTCTATGAATGGAGCTTTAAAAATACACATTTAACAGTCTTATTTTACATGTCTCAGTTGCCTTTAAAAATAAGTTATCCCTTGTTTTCTTGTTTTTGTCTTAGTGGCGAAAACATAAATGGTAAAATCAATAGTGGAGGGAATTCACATAGTCATTCCCAAATATGCTCTTTTGCAAATATAAATACCCATGCAATTTTACTAGGAGTATAAGTGGTTGCACACTTGTTTGGAAGAAAGGTGCATTGTGCAGGTTTTTCTACCGAACCACAGAGCAGCTAGTTGTTCTTGAGGCGACAACGTTTTTAAATGCAGAGTATTATCTTTGGTTGGAAATCCTGTACAAGGAAGGAGTTAGGTGGGCAAGAACACTACTTTAAATTTAGCACCCTTTCATGTTTTAGGATACTTTTGTAGAAATTCCTGCCAACATTCCAAGCTGTAAATCCTCTACCCTTGCGATGGAATTTTCCTGGCAGCATATCTAATCAGTTAGAAATAATTGCATTAAAACCTGCTACCATTTATTTACAACTGCTGCTGTACACCCCACAAACACGTTCTAATTGAATTACAAGCTGGATTTGCTCATGACTTGGAAAATCCGTTCCAACCCGGCAAGAAGGTAATCCAGTTGCAAAGTAAAATGGTGACTATGCTCTAACAAGGATTCGGGTCTGTCCTGAGTTAGACCTCTTGCTTTCTTTGCTAGTTGTCTCCCTCCTACCAGCCATGACATGCTATACATAATTGTACTCCCTTTGAGCATCACAGCTAGGAAGCAGTAGTTTTACAAAAGCACTTGGCGCTTATGTTTACTTATCGTGTTAACCATCCGAAGCCATTTTTCAACTGCTGTGACTTTTTAAGTGGAAAACTACTTAAAGTGGCTTTGTAACAGTTAAAGTGCAGACATGTGGTTGTGGTATTATCCAGCACAAGTGCAGTCTTTTAAAGCGTGCAGAAAGTCCATGTAAATTACATGGAGACAAAGAGCTGACACGGAAAATGAGGATACACTGCAATGTAAACCAGAGTAAAGCTGGAGATTCAAACAAAGTGGTAAAATTGAGACACTATGCGCATGGCTGCCCTTACAATATTTAAATTCTATTTCTCGTTGTAACACCCTGATTGCACATGGCAAAAGACTTTTATGCAAGTAGTCACTTGCAAATGAACATTTCTGCATTTACCATGTACTCTTAGTGCTAGTTTACTACACAGCACACCCTGTATACCTGTAGACTTCCCATAGTAAATACAAAAGCTCAAGACTGCTTCATATTTTAATTCATCCAGCAGAAGTGAGAGGGATGTATCTGGACATGTAAGGAAGCACAATACATCATCCGCTAAGAGTGGTAGTTTACAATGCTCTCCATCTACCTCGAGCCCTCGCATCCCAGGGTTTGTTTCTAGTCAATAGACTAGTACCTCCATTGTGAGTGCAAACATTAATGGGGACAGAGGACATCCCGGTCTGGTACTCCTGCAAAGGGGACTTTGCGGGTAAAGGGCACCATTGACTCCTAATACTTGATGTTGGGTTTTCGTAATAGGCCAGCAAATAGGTAATCATATGAGGAACCTCCACATTTTGAGATGACTCTGAGTGAAACTGCCCATCAACCCGGTCAAAGCCTTCCCTGCATCTAGCGTGAGAATGATGGTCCGTTCTGGTACATCAAACACTTTCACCGACTGCATTACATTATCCCGAGCCTGTCTGTTCCTAATGAATCCCTTTATATTTAACATTGTGTAGTTGATTGTCTACTGTAGCCCACTACATTCAAGGGCAATTTGCATCAACAGGAATTGAATTAATAAGTTAAGTAGTAACAAAATGAGACTTTACCTTTAATTAATTTACCATAGTTTAAGATATCTGAAACACAGAATAATGGCTAAGCCCAAACATGTAAAAAAAAAAATGGCACAGAAATCTGAGGACAAGATACCTGCCCCAACATGGGTCCCCTGCTGACTGCAATTGGACTCGTACTGCAATTCCGCAGTGATTCTTCAGAGACAGAACCGTCTTTGGGTTTATTGTGGATCCTCTCTATAGCATCCTGGTCTGTTTTTTTTTGGTTTTTTTGCGCCTCAGCTGTTATATATATATATATATATATATATATATATATATATATATATATATATATATATATATATATATCCCTGTTTTGCTCCTCGCTATTTGAAGTGGAGGGAAAATAACGATGGACTGGCACGCAGCCCCCTCTAATAAGCAATGGCTGACATTGAGGCATTCCACCTGTCTCTTTTTTCCGTCTTGCAAATCAAAGCTAGAAGTTGAGGAAATTGGTTTTGCAATGACTCTTGTTCGTTTGCTCTTAAAGATACAGTATTTGTAGGGTTCTGTCAATGGTTAAAGCTGGACATGCAGAATGTATTTCCCAGTTGTATTTAATTCTTGAAGTTTTTCGTCTGCAGTAAGGTACTTGAACAACTGGCAACAACACTGAATAACCAAGTTTCACTAATGCTCTAATAAGGTGTTACAATTTGATGTATTCAACATCTGAGTAATCCAATCCAGGCTATGTTGTCATCTTAAATGGGAATCTCCCAGCTTTACCAAAGTTTGACGGTCAATTGACTTAAATTGAGGAGTAGGCAATTAAGACCACTGATTTACCTTATTGTACCAAATGAATGGTATGCAAGATAGGCTTCAAAATACAGTCTTGACTTTGAACATGTTTCTGAAGGTCAAGACACATGAGTTTTTATGGTACATTGCCTTCTAAACTTCCTACCTAAGCCAAAACTTGGATTTTCAAAAGGTAATCCAGAGGGCAGAAGTTATTCTTTAGGATTTTTTTTTTGCCCCAATCAGTTTTTCTCCTGAAAATATTCAAAGCCATTTAAGTATATTCCACTATCGGGAAATGAAAGCTGTTTAAAGAACATGAGTGCAAAAAAGTAAAGACTGGAATGATTAAAATTTGTATTTGAGACGATACCATTTAACAAACTGTCACTCCTAGTACATGCTAATGAAGTTCTATAGCCACATGCCTGCTCGTGAATGTTATTTCTGATGCATTTAGAACAATAAATGGAGTGTTTTTCTAGAAGTGGTAATAAAGGGAGGATTTATATAATTAGTATTAATCAGAGGTTCATAATTTTTCTTTGCCTATTCTCAGTGCAACATTATAGGCTACTCTAGACCTTTTGAGCGCAGCCCTATTTTTTGGTTCAACACTGGGACTAATTTGCAAAATGTTTTCTTTGAGTTGTCTTACCCTGAATTGTTATTTAATCCCAAATCTCTGGAAGGCCTACTTAATCAGACCATTCTACAAATATTTGTTTCTGAAACGAAACATGCGATTTCCTAGGAACCTGCTATGGTTATCACTAATGGATTTTCACAGGTTGTGTCTAGTCTGTTTGGGTGAGCAGCATTGTTGTTCAAGGTAGGTGTTAGCACTGTTAACAATAAATGGTTTGCCGAAAAACCGAAGATGCAAAAAGACATGCACTTTCTCAAGTGTTACCTTTATGGAAGGTATGAACACTAGTTTTGAGGACAAAACTAATGATTTTAATTTTCGTGTGTGTGTGTATATATATATATATATATATATATATATATATATATATATATATATATATATATATATATATATATATATATAATCGTTTTCACTGTTTGCTCACCAGTGCACATACATTACTATGGAAATTATGCTGTATATCGGCCATTGGTTCCATTGACCTCAAGAGCAACACCTTATTTGAAACAACTGAGAGAGCGATAATTACGCGGCAGCACCGCCGCAACGAAGGCACCCGTACGCGAGTGCGCCTAATCGGTGCAAACGAGTGGAATTTGAACCCAGGCTGCACCGCCACAGGGAGAAGCCTGCCAACGGAACTTCATGGCCTTATGGTCGGAGGACGCCCGACGTGAGGAATGGAAGAGCGGGTAAACGATTCTCAATCTTAAATGGCGCATTTAATCCAGCGTGAGTGGCAGAACGAGGGGGATAAAATCAAGTCCTCCTTTGCAAAAAACAAAGCATAAACGATGTTTAAGGTGCCGGCACGCCGGGAAGCGGCGCAAGATATGTTCATAAAAGAGATACCATTGCAACATGTGCCAAGCAATAAAGATACTGGGGCAAACACAAATGTGACAGCAACATTTAATACACTAGAACAAGTGTATGAGAGAGAAATAGGAAAATGGTGGGAGGTAACCTCCCTCCAAAGCTATATCTATGTGGAACGAGTCCCGAGAGGACTGAGGATTTATACTATTCCGGCGTACGAAAACCCAGATCCTCAGTTTTTGGACGCATGGGCAGAGCATATAGCGCAATCATGCAAGAGGATGCTAGTGATATTAGTACAGTTTGTGTGGAGTGACCGAGATAAAGCCACGCAAGAAATAGAAAAACTGGAAGCCGAAATAGATGAAGAAGAGAAGAAGAAAATTGAGGAACTTAGAGAAAACATGAAAAAACGCTTGTTGAAATATAAATCTAAAATCAAACAACGAAAACAAAAAAAATTTGAAAGGGATGCTCGTGACTATGCCCAAGGTAGAGTCCTAACGTTTGCCCAAAAATTTGAAGGAACCAGGAAAGAAGTGGCGTCCAAACCACCCCCGCCGTGATGACAGCCAGGGTGGAGACATCAGAGTCTGAAGTAACTGGTGAATCCTCTGGTGATGATGCCGCAACGACCTCAACGTTCAAGAAGACCCCTTTTCAGGAGGAATTCCGAGTCATGCATCAGACATGGCTAAGAGGGGGGAAAAACAAACCCCAAGAGGGAACAAAAGGCCGACCAGGAGGGGAGGATGGATAAGGTGGACAAAGCACCCCGCAAAGAGTAACCCGCAGAAAGAGGTGCAAGAGATGGACCTAGAAAATGTGACCATTGTCAACTTAACATCCAGAGCATTTACCACAGATGAAAAAACAGTGTTGAAACTGGGCCTCACGTTCTGCCCTTCATCCAACATGGACTATACTCAGACTAGAATCTATTTAGTGGAGAAGTGTGGCTCAATGGTTAGAGCGGCAGACCCTGATGCAGAGGTCTTGCCAGGGACCAGGGTTCAATTCCCGCCTCGGCGGGTCTTGGGCTCAATTTCTTCGGACCTGATAATTCTCGCCTCGGTGCCTAATCTAATCATGGGTCCCACTCTTCAACTCTGGGCAATAGTTTGCTTAATCTCCACAACAGCCCCAACAGCGCTAGGATGCCTGGCTTCACCTTTGGGGTGCCCAGGAGTGGACACTTCACAGGGAAAAGGCCAGGAAGGATACCACAGCGGTATGCGTACATCGCCTAGATGCCTCAGGGTATAAGTGCGCTATACAAGTATGAAGTTTACAGTTTTTACAGTTTATTTATTCAAAATGACCAGAAAGCTTAAACTGCATAAATACTTTAAGACAAGACCTAATGCGTGTGACAAAAGGAAACCACAAAGAGCACCCACGGAAACCGATGGAAGAACAGGGGAAGATCTGAGCACTTGGGAAGCAATGGTAACAATTGCTGATGAAGTCATAAACACCAACACGTCGACATTGAACACAGTAGAAAGAGCATCTAGATTGGGGGTGGAACAAGAAAGACGCTAGTCCCTTTAAACCTGCATCGCAATTTCTATCTCGACTACCAATGGATGCGATTGATGTGTTCTCAGAAGCAGTAACTAAAGACTTGCTGGCATTAAGAACCAGGGCAAACAACAAACTGGACCAAAATCTGACCAAAGGACAGAAAGAGGCATTGAAATCGATACAAGATGATAAAACAATCCTATGCAAGCCCTCAGATAATGGGGGAAACATCGTGTTACAGATGAGAGATGCCTATTGTACAGAGGCATAAAATACAAAAAGCACCCATGCACATCACATCCAATCACTTTTATCCCAGTGCCTAGTGCACAAAGCTTCAATGCAAGTTCTTTTTCCAGTTACTCCTTCTCAATCCAAAAGAATCACGTAGTGTAGACAAAATACTTTATTTCTTTTCTTTTTTTTTTTAATTCAAGTACTTCACAGGCTGTGAAGCACTTGAATTTAAAAAAAAAGAAATAAAGTATTTTGTCTACACTACGTGATTATTTTGGATTGAGAAGGAGTAACTGGAAAAAGAACTTGCATTGAAGCTTTGTGCACAAGGCACTGGGATAAAAGTGATTTGATGTGATGTGCATGCGTGCTTTTTGTATTTTATGGATATGATATTCTGTTACACCATTGGTGAAGAGACTGTCTAATTGTTAATGCCTTAGGTGGATAAGCACTCTGCGCCAAATTTGCACTCAATAGTTGGATGATCTGATATATGATTTGGATATATAAAAAGAGACTAAGTGTGATGTGCATATCATTTATAGCAAATCTGCCTTCTTGTATGCTCATTGTACAGAGGCATATAGGGAACTTTCGGACGAAACATGCTATAAAAAAGTTAATAGAATGTTTTATCAAGACAATATTTCCAAATATGAAGATTTGATTAAAATGTGGTATAACACGCAAATGTCGGACACGGAAGAACTTTTGTTTTTGAGATGTTTTAACCCTATTGTTTCCATTTTTTTTATCACATTCCCAAAATTCATAAAAATGCACAGAGACCACCTGGGAGACCTATTGTGTCTTCCCAGGGTAGTCTCACAGAATGTTTGTCTATTTTCATTGATCACTTCTTATTTGACCTGGTAAAGGAGTTGCTGTCATAAATAAAAGATTCAAGAGATTTTTTTGTCACATGGAAAGGATATCATGGCAAGATGAAAATAAAATGATTGTGTTAGACATAACTAGTCAATATACCTCTATTGATCACGAACATGGTTTACATGCAATCTCATTTCTTGGCAAAGAGGGCTTTGAGATTCAGTATGTATAATGATAATGAAATGTTGTTGCAGTTTACAGAATTCTGCTTGAAAAATAACATCTTTCTATTCGGAGAGGAATATTTCTGGCAGTCGTCGGGAACAGCGATGGGCACCTGCTTTGCCCCAGCTACGCAAATTTATTCATGGGCTGGTGGGAAAAGCGCAGGTGTCCAGCTCTCCGGAAGGGAAGATCTGGCTGTCTAAGATCATAGCTTGGTATCGTTGTATAAATGCTTTGTGTATAATATGGAACGGGTCAGAGGAATCTGCCAGGGAGTTCATCATCTATCTTAACCTCAACATGGTCAATTTTTAATATTCACGGGGGAAATTAGCAAAGAAACTGTTAATTTCTTAGACTTGCAAATTAATGTCATTGAGGGGAAACCATGCATGTCCCTTTATCAGAAGCCCACGGCGGGTAACTCCATTTTACACGCTGCTAGCAGTCGTCCTCCAAGACTGAGTATCCCCTAAGGGGAATTCTTGCGTATCAAAAAGAATAGCACTAAACAAAGTGACTTTGAGAAAGCAGCATGGGAAAGCCAGCAAAGGTTTAAAAAGAAGGGGTATGGCGAAGACCTGGTCAATAGAACATTGGACAGAGTCACTATTATCCCCAGAAAAGATCTGTTGAGAGAGAAAAAGCCAAAGAAGTGAAGAATGATGAGAAGTCAAAAATCAGATTAATCACACCGTTCTCAGGTAATGCCAATCAACTCAGGAGGATTCTTAAAACAAATAGGCACATACTAAAAAACAGTGTATTCGGTCAAGATATACCTGCCCAACCACTAATCACCTTTAAGAAGGCCAGATCTTTGATAGATACCCTGGTACATAGTCGTCTGGAAGCTTTGCCGAGGCCAGTGTGAATCTTCAAAGAGATGAGGGTTCTACCCATGCAGTAAGCGCAAAGCGTGTGTAGGAAGTAGGAGAACCCTAACATGTAAACTACCAGGACAAAAAACACCAAGAATTATAAACCAATTTCTGACATGCAATTCCTCCCATGCAGTATACTGTCTGTTATGCCCATGTGGGCAGAAGTACATTGGGAGCACGATCCATCCATTGAAAATTCCAATCTTAGAACATATGAGAACGATTGCCAAAAATGATGCCAATTATCCTGTGGTGAGGCATTTTGCAGAGCACCGTCCAAGCATTAGGGATCTATTGCGTTTCTATGGATTGGATCAGGTACCTCCCAATGTACGTGGAGGTGACAGGACCAAAAAGCTAAAGAGGCTGGAGTCTATATTTATCATCGTACTGGAAACAAAAAATCCTAAAGGTATGAACAGTGGGGAGGAGATGGCGGTACATCTAGGAGAATAAGTCTTTGTGGTGTAAGGTCTAGTATGATTAACAATTATCAGGATAAGAAAATCTTGATGCACCGTTTGGTAAGGAATCAAAAGAGAAGACTATCATGGTGAAATCCGAAGTGATGATGAGGGAATATTGCTCAAACTTAGATGATAAAAGCGGATTCACGGCGTGATTTTTTTAAAAGTAAGGTGTTGCTCTTGAGGTCAATGGAACCAATGACCGATATACGGCATAATTTGCATAGTAATGTATGTGCACTGGTGAGCAATGGGGAGGTCAATGACGGTAGTTGGAGGCACCCGATAGACGGCGTAATATAAATGAATTCATAAATTGTGAGCAATTAAGATGCATGAATTTGATTATTCACAGAATACAAGGTCTATATATATGAAATAAGATGTTATTATCAATCAACATATTTGTAGAGCGCGCTACTCACCCGCTAGGGTCTCAAGGCGCTGGGAGGGGCAGGGGGCCGCTACTGCTCGAATAGCCAGGTCTTGAGTTGTTTCCTGAAGGAGAGATGGTCCTGGGTCAGCCGTAGTTGGGTGGGGAGGGAGTTCCACGTCTTGGCCGCCAGGTAGGAGAAGGATCTTCCTCCGGCGGTGGCTCTGCGAATTCGTGGGATGGTGGCGAGGGTGAGGCTGGCGGAACGGAGCTGGCGGGTGGGTGTGTAGAATGTGAGGCAGCTGTTGAGGTATTTGGGGCCCATGTCGTGGAGAGCCTTGTGTGCGTGGGTGAGGAGTCTGAACGTGATCCTCTTGCTGACGGGGAGCAAGTGCAGGTCTCTCAGATGGGCAGAGATGTGGCTGTGACGGGGGATGTCCAGGATGAGTCATGCAGAAGCGTTCTGTATGCGCTGGAGTCTTTTCTGTAGTTTGGCTGTGGTTCCAGCGTAGAGGGTGTTCCCATAGTCCAGTCGGCTGGTGACGAGGGTCTGGGTGACCGTTTTCCTGGTTTCGGTGGGGATCCATCGGAAGATCTTTCGGAGCATGCGCAGGGTGTTGAAACAAGATGACGAGACGGCGTTGACTTATTTGGTCATCGTGAGGGAGGAGTCCAGGATGAAGCCCAGGTTGCGTGCATGGTCCGTGGGCTTGGGGGTGGTGCCCAGTGCAGGGGGCCACCAGGAGTCGTCCCAGGCAGAGGGGGATGGTCCCAGGATGAGTACTTCGTCTTGTCTGAGTTCAGTTTCAGACGGCTGAGCTTCATCCATTCCGCGTTGTCTTTCATTCAATCCTGGAGGCTGGCTCTGGCATTGGCGGGGTCGTTGGTGAGGAAGAGTATCAGCTGGGTTTCGTCAGCGTAGGAGATGAGGTTTAGGTTGTGTTGGCGTGCGATGGCTGCGAGGGGGCTCATGTAGACGTTGAAGAGGGTGGGGCTGAGCGAGGATCCTTGAGGAACGCCGCAGATGACTTCGGTGGCCGCGGATCGGAAGGGGGGGAGGCGGACTCTCTGGGTTCTTCCGGAGAGGAACGAGATGATCCACTCCAGGGCCTTCCCTTGGATAGATTGTATAGATTTTAACCATTCCAATATGGCGGCTTCATGAGGAAAGTCCGTCTTTTTCATGTCCACGAAAGTCACTTGATCCGAAAACCACGATTGTCGATTGTGTATAAAAAAAATAATGCCGGTTTTAAGGTGTGCGTGTAAAACATTTAACGAAGGCGCTTGCTGAAACGCGTCATGTTTTGCTAAAGCAATAAAAACGGACGAACAAAACGAACCCCGGGAGTGCCTATCTTCTTGTTGAAACAACGGAGAAGGAGCGATTTATATATAATTGTGTGTGTGTATATGCAATATATTTTGTTTTATTTTACACACTTTACACACAGGCAATGCGCAATGAGAGCTTTGGCAGCAGTAAAACACTAACACCCATAAACTCCAGGAAGCCTTTTATTAAGCAGATTTAAAGGCAATCTTCACTTTACGCGAAGTGATTGTGAAGCTTTGTGATAGGTTTAAATAAACATGTGACAGTTTAAAAAAAAATAATAGTGAAAACAGACTTTCGCTGTTGTGCAACTCATATGATTAAACACTGTTTAAAAAAACACATACAGATATCGCAGTTTGCTTTTATAATTCAATGCATCTGCTTTTTAACGAGAATCATTCCCTTGCATTAAAGTTCTTTTTGAGTTTCGTTTTGTACAAGCATATTCAGCACATGTCATAATTTTCGGCACTCTTTACACTCTTTACATTCTGCCCCAGTGGGCAATGTATAAATACGAGTTTCAGATTTAGCATTTTCGTCACCATGGACAAAAACAACATGCTTCTATACATTTTCTGTTGCCACACTATCATTTCGAAATTGCTGTCAGTTTATCTCGCCCTAGTGGGCTAAAAACTCAAATTTAATGTTAAGCTCGTAGCTTACAGGCACGGACCTCACGATACCTCCCAAGCAAAGACCACCACACAGAAGATTGTGGCAGAGCAGTGTGTAATGGAGTTAACAGTCTAGTAGTTGGGGGGCCGAGCTAGGTGGGCGGAGGGGAAGAGGAGGGGTCATGACAGGATGAGGGCAGTTAGAGTAGGGACAGGGTTGATGAAGGAAGCATAGAATAAAGCTCCAGTAATAGTACCCAATTGTGTCTGTGGTTATTTGTAGCGCGATGCTACAACTGGCGACGAGGGTGGGATGACCAAGCCCACCACTCGCAGACCACCAAGAAGACACCCTGTCCCTGGCAACGTCGAAGAAAACGCTGCCAAGTGAAGTCGAGCTGCCGCCCGGGGAGAAGAGGCCAGCAGCAGGGGATCTTGACCCCAGTGACCGTGAGGGCGCCGAGAGAGGCCGCAAGAACGAGCGCTGACTCGCTCGAGAAGAATCAAGCCGATCGCGCCGAAGCGCGACTCACGCCGGAAGCGTGTGCCTCGGGTGAGTCTGGTAAACGCAGAAGTCAGGAGCCCACCCTGACCCTGCCTCACACCCGAGAGCGGAAGAGAAGTGCCCCAGCGTAGAGAACTCCGTCCCCAGAGGCCCGCTGGTGAGCGCCGTCAAGCGCCTTGAAGTCCGGGCTTGAGTGCCCGTCGATGTCGGAAGACCTCACGCTTGATGCATGAGCTTTGGCGCGCTGTCGCAAGGAGAAACGCGGGAATCTGCAGGACAAGGCGGGAGCCCACCCCAACCTCACCTGGTAGTAGCCGCAGTTGGAGAAAAGCAGATCCTGACGTGTGCTGCTCTCTGGAGCTGTCCGCCGGTGAGTCCAGAGTGAAAGAGGACCGAGTGATCCAGGAGAGAAAGCCTCGTGTGCGTGCAGTGACGGCGGCCATCTTGGAGTCAGGCACTTTTCAAGACAGACCTCTTGATCAGCATAGAGTGGCCATTTTGAAGTCGGGCATACAGCAACAAACAAGCATTGACAAGAACAAATAAACAAGCATTGACGAGAAGAAACAAATAAGCATTGACAAAGGCAAATAAACAAGCATTGGCGAGAAGCAACAAACAAGCATTGACAAGAACAAATAAACAAGCATTGGCGAGAAGAAACCAACAAGCATTGACAAAGGCAAATAAACAAGCATTGGCGAGAAGCAACAAACAAGCATTGACAAAGACAAATAAACAAGTTTTGGCGAGAAGCAACAAACAAGCAGTGACGAGAGTAAATAAACAAGCATTGGTGAGGATAAACAAAGGACAGTGACACAATGGTAACCCCCAACACCTCACCACAGCGGAAGCCCCTTGTCGCAGGAGGATCACACCTGCGAGCTCCGGAACCTCTGACTGACCACGGGAGGGATTATGGGCCCCAAGTGGCAAGAATGGTTAGAAGACTTCGAAGATTATATCGAGGGATCCAAAGTGACGGAAGACAAAGAGAAGTTAATCGCCCTCCGTAATCTAGCAGGCTGAGAAATAAGCAAAATTATCAAGGACCTTCCGCCTGCAGATGTGGGAACATACGACAAAGTACGTGAGGGACACCCCCGCGCCGCACGGCCACCAGCTGCTGCGTGTGCCCCTTGCCTGCCTGTGCCTCGCTGCTGCCTCGTTTGCCGGGTGCCGCCGCTGCGGTTGTTTTTGCCCTTGTTTTGACGAGAATTTGTGCCTGCTTGTTCTAATCTGATTTCTCCCTTGTTTTTGCGAATACTTGTGCCTGTTTTGTTTTAATCTCTTTTTCCCCGTGTTTTGCCTTTCCTTCCTTGTTGCCCTCCGCCCTCCCTTCCCGCCAACGCCGCTTTTCCCCGCCCTTTTTCTATTCTGTACCCTCCCCGCTCCCGCCTCCCAGCTGCTCCGCCCACCCGCGCACTTCGCCTTAAATGGCGACCGTGCGAACGCGCAGCGGGCGCGCCGATTGTGCGCCGAAGGCGCGCCAAAGGTAAGCCCGTCTGCGCCCATCCGCGCCTGGACCGCGCCCAGGGCCAGGACCCCTGGACCTCGACGATCCCGACCGACCCGCAGGACGTACTCAGCCGCCACCCTCAGCGCACTCAACACCGGCCGACGCCCAGAGTGCCACCAAGCCACACCACGACGCACCCAGGGACCCTTCAGCTGCCACGCCTGCAAGTTCTCCTGCACCCGGACCTGCCTCGCACCAACACCCGCCAAGTCGAACTCCAGCAGCACCCACCTCAAGTGCATCCTGATCAACACCCGCTCCGTCCACAGACACGCCATCGAACTCTGGAACCTCCTAGACGCCACAGCCCCTGACGTTGCCTTCCTCACGGAGACCTGGATGAACGCCTCTTCAGCTCCCGACATCGCCATCGCCATCCCAGAGGGCTACAAGATCGTCCGGAGGGACCGAAACGCCAACCAGATGGGAGGAGGCATCGCCATCATCCACAGGAACACCATCCGTCTCACGACCAGCACCGACAACACCCTGACCAGCGCCGAACACCTGCACTTCCAGATCCACACCAACCCGAACACCACCCTCAGAGGCACACTGATCTACCGACCCCCTGGACCACGCACACAATTCAGCGAGGACATCGCCGACTTCGTCAGCCCGCATGCCCTCCCCTCCGCTGACTACATCCTCCTGGGAGACCTCAACTTCCATCTGGAGAACAACAACGACCGCAACACCACCACCCTGCTCGACAACCTCGCCAACCTTGGACTCAAGCAACTGGTGTCCACCCCCACCCACCTCGCCGGACACACCCTCGACGCTGTCTTCTCTTCCAGCACAGACATCGAGTTCAGCCACGCCACAGAGCTTCAATGGACGGACCACAGTTGCGTCCACTTCACCTTCAAGAGAACGACGACCCACCAACACCAGCAACAGGCCGCCCGCAGAAGCTGGAACAAGATCACAGCAGACCAGCTCGCCACCTCCCTGAGCCAGCACCCTCCTGCCAGCTCAGCGAACCCCAGCCAGGCCGCCGACAACCTCACGGAGTGGATCAGCAACTGCGCGGACGAACTCGCCCCTCTGAGGACCCCGCCTAGCAGACCCGGCAGCAAGAAGGCCCCATGGTTCACCAACGAACTCAAGAGCTCCAAGAAGAACTGCCGAGCCCTCGAGAGTCTGGAAAAGGGAACCGACACCGGACAACAGGACCTCCTACAAACTTGCCACCCGGAAACACCACCAGCTGATCCGCGCCGCCAAGAAAACAGCATTTAAGGACCGGTTGGACAACAACGCACACAACTGCAAGGAACTCTTCAACATCGTGAAAGAGCTTTCCAACCCCAGCGCAGGAAACAACGACGTCACCCCATCGCAAGACCTCTGCAACTCCCTCGCTTCATACTTCTACAACAAGATCACGGACATACACAGCAGCTTCAACAACCAACCAACGCACACCATGACCGAACAACCACCCCCCACCACCATCCTCCACGCCTGGACCCCGATCAGCACCGAAGACACCATCCGCACAATGAACTCCATCCACTCCGGATCACCGACCGACCCCTGCCCTCACCACGTCTTCAACAAGGCCGACGCTGTCATCGCACCCCACCTGCGAGACATCATCAACACATCCTTCGACACCACCATCTTCCCGGAGAGCTGGAAACACGCCGAACTCAGCGCTCTACTCAAGAAACCAACAGCGGACCCCACCGACCTCAAGAATTACCGCCCCATCTCGCTTCTCCCGTTTCCAGCCAAAGTCATCGAGAAGACCGTCAACAAGCAGATGGCCGCCTTCCTCGAGACGAACGGATCCCTCGACCCCTCACAGTCCGGCTTCCGAGCCAACCACAGCACCGAGACCGCCCTCATCGCCGCCACCGATGACATCCGAGCCCTGATGGACAATGGAGAAACAGCGGCCCTCATCCTCCTGGACCTCTCCGCGGCATTCGACACTGTCTGCCACCGCACCCTAGTGCAGCGCCTCAGCAACGTCGGAATTCAGGAGAAGGCTCTGGAATGGATCATCTCCTTCCTCGACGGAAGAACACAGAGAGTCCGCCTACCACCGTACAAGTCAGAGGCCTCCGAAGTCATCTGCGGCGTCCCCCAAGGATCATCTCTGAGCCCCACCCTCTTCAACGTCTACATGAGCCCCCTCGCGGCCATCGTACGCAAACACAACCTCAGCATAATCTCCTACGCCGACGACACCCAGCTGATCCTCTCCCTGACCAACGACCCCGCCGCCGCCAGAGCCAACCTGCACGAAGGGATGAAAGAGGTAGCCGAGTGGATGACGATCAGCCGCCTGAAACTGAACTCGGACAAGACGGAGATCCTCATCCTGGGCTCCTCACCCTCCGCCTGGGACGACTCCTGGTGGCCTCCCGCCCTGGGCACCGCACCCAAACCGACAGACCATGCACGCAACCTGGGCTTCATCCTGGACTCCTCCCTCTCCATGACCAGGCAAGTTAACAACGTCTCCTCGGCGTGCTTCAACATCCTACGCATGCTACGGAAGATCTTCTGGTGGATCCCCACCGAGACCAGGAAGACCGTCACCCAGGCCCTCGTCACCAGCCGTCTGGACTACGGCAACGCCCTATACGCCGGTACCACCGCCAAGCTCCAGAAGAGACTCCAGCGGATCCAGAACGCCTCAGCCAGACTCATCCTCGACATCCCACGAACCAGCCACATCTCCGGACATCTGAGAGACCTTCACTGGCTCCCCGTCAACAAAAGAATCACCTTCCGCCTCCTCACCCACGCACACAAAGCCCTACACGACCGAGGCCCGAGTTACCTCAACAGCCGAGTCAACTTCTACGCTCCCAAACGCCACCTCCGATCAGCCAACCACGCCCTCGCCGCCGTCCCCCGCATCCGAAGAGCGACTACAGGAGGAAGGTCCTTCTCCTACCTGGCCGCCAAGACCTGGAACTCCCTCCCTCCCGACCTGCGCCTGACCCAAGACCACCTCTCCTTCAGGAAGAAGCTGAAGACCTGGCTGTTCGAGCAGTAGCGGCCCCCCCCCCCCCCCCCCGCGCCTTGAGACCCTACGGGTATGTAGCGCGCTCTACAAGTGTCACTGATTGATTGAGGCGTTAAACAAGAAATTCCTTCATAAAAAGGAACGTGGACTATGAACGCCATGCGTTTCACCAGGCGCGTCAAGGGAAAGAGGAACCAATGAGTACATTCATTACCCGGTTACGACGGCTGTCGAGACACTGCGAATTTGAAACCTTCTCGCCTGACGCTGCCATCAAATCACAAATCATAACCGGCTGTCACTCTGAAACGCTTAGGAGGCGACTGCTGAGGAAGCCCCATGGACTGGAAGAAATAGAGGAAATGACTCGCGTCTACGACCAAGCGGAAGAACACGCTGCTACCATTGAAACCGGTCACAGTGTAAGTCACGAACAAGCACACCGTGTTCAGGAACGACACAGTAGCAGACGCCAATACTCGCACGAAAAACAGTGGACGCCAAGGCCGTCATCTTGCCAACGACGCTCGGAACATACGAGGAGAGATCCAGGGAGACGAGACCGAAGGCCAGAAAGAACCAGACCATGTTATCGTTGTGGATATGACTATCCTCACATAGATGCTTGTCCAGCAATGGGCCAACGCTGCAGGAAATGTGGGCGCTCGAATCATTTCGAAGCAATGTGCGGAGATTATCACAAAGAAAGGCGAAGTGAGACATCAAGACCATCTCGCTCTGATACCAAGAAGCATCACGTACATGCTGTTCAAGAAGAGCCCATGCGGTCTCCAACCTCATCGCATTCCAGCCGAGAATCATGCAGGTCGCGGTGGGACCGCAGATCCCCGTCGCGTGACTCGAGATCATCATCATCAAGGGACTCTGCCTACACCATAGCATATTTGAACATGATTGCGAATCCTGATCAACTCAAAAGGTACCCGCGCTTAGACATTAATGTGGGAAACCATGTCACTAAATTCGTAATGGACAGCGGGGCTTCGCTGAACTACATCCCAGTCACCGAACACGAAAAAATGATCCCGAAGCCCCCATTGACTTTTGCGCCTGTCCGTGTTTTCACGTGGATGTCAAAAAAACCACTCCAGTGTCTGGGCAAATTCCACACAACCCTCACTTATGACAACGTCACCATACCTGCGGTCATTCACGTCATCAAGGGACCGGAAGCTGACTGCCTGCTCAGCCTCCCCACCGCAGAACGTCTTCGTCTAGTGAATGTTTTATTCAAAGTCTCTGACAACCAAGACTGTGTCAGCAAATTTCCCAGACTGTTCCAAGGCCTAGGCAAACTAAAAGGTTGTCGAATCCATCTGCACATCAACGAACGGGTCAGAACCGTTGCGCAGCACCCACGACGGGTTCCGTTCCATCTTCAAAGTGCTGTCGAGGATGAGCTTCAAGAGCTACTAGCTGCGGACATCATTGAGCGCACAGGTGGCCCGACCCCGTGGGTGTCGCCGGTGGTCATCGTACCGAAGAAAGGGACTCCCAACAAAGTGAGGCTGTGCGTTGACATGCGCCTACCCAACACTGCGATTGAAAGGGAGCAGCACCCTGGTCCGCACCTGAGTGACATGATCGCTGCTCTGAATGGTGCCAAAGTCTTTTCAAAATTGGACTTAAATAAAGGCTATCACCAGCTGGAATTGGACACCAAATCCCGTTACATCACCACGTTTGCAACGCACCTGGGCCTATTCAGGTACAAACGGTTGAGCTTTAGTGTCTCATCCGCTGCTGAGATCTTCCAGGAAGCGATCCGGCAGATAATTCAGCATATCCCCAACACTCTATAGCGACGACATCTTAGTCTATGGGTCGGATGTTCGTGAACACGACATTGCTCTTGATCGCGTCTGTCACGCACTGTTGGATGCCAACCTGACATTGAACAAAGAAAAATGTGAGTTTCATCAGGCCACCCTAAAATTCTTTGGTCACATTTTCTCTGATGAGGGTATGAAGCCGGATCCGGACAAGATTGCAACTCTGAACAACACCAAGAGTCCACAAGAGGTCAACGACCTGAGATCCTTCTTGGGGATGGCCAGTTATTGTGCTCGTTACATTCGTGACTATGCGACCGTCAGCCACCCTCTTCGGAATCTCACCAAACTCGGCCAGCCGTTCGACTGGACCCCTCAGTGTGAACGGGCATTCAAAGACATCAAGCGCGCCGTTGAATCGGCTGATAGCCTCTCGTACTTCAACCCTCACAGGAAAACCGAGATCACGGTAGACGCAAGCCCAGTTGGTTTGGGAGCAATCTTGGCCCAATACGATAACGACTCTGACCAGAGACGGATTGTTGCCTATGCCAGTCGCAGCCTGTCCGATCCTGAGAAGAAGTACTCTCAACCTGAAAAGGAAAGTCTTGCTGTGGTCTGGGCGTGTGAACACTTTCATGTCTTTGTATATGGCAAGCACTTTACCTTGATCACAGATCATCAGGCGCTGGTCACCATCTATGGTAACCCAAGATCCAAAATGCCCCCGAGAATTGAGAGGTGGGGTCTCCGGCTCCAAGAGTACACTTTCACCATAGTTCACAAACCGGGTAAGGCGGAGAACCAGGCTGACTACATGTCCCGCCACCCTCAACCGTCATCTGGGTCCAAACCATCGATTGCTGAGGAATATATCCACTTCGTGGCTGACCAGGCATTACCACCTGCCATTCCCATGAATGACATCCGGGAAGTCACTGCGCAAGACACTGTTCTGCAAATGGTACGCCATCGGATCCAAACCAATCGGTGGAGATACAATCCCCAGGATGAAGACACCGACCCCACAGTCCAGAAAGAGATGCAGGCATTTCGGCATGCATGTGACGAACTGTCAGTCACTGATGACGATGTCATCCTGAGAGGTCAACGGCTCGTAATCCCTAGCCAACTCCGGCAAGGGGTTGTCAACCTAGCCCATGAAGGCCACAGAGTAGTAGTGTCCACGAAACGAGCCTTAAGGGAACGCGTTTGGTTTCCTTTTCTTGACCAGATGGTAGAGTCGACTCTAAAGGATTGTCATCTCTGCCAATTGACTAACAAGAGCAATTCACCGGCACCACTACAGATGACCAACCTGCCCAGCGGAGTGTGGCAGGAAATTGCCATGGACTTCTATGGACCGTTGCCGTCCGGAAAATATGTAGTTGCCATAGTCAACGAATATTCTAGATTTCCCATTGCGCAAATAGTGTCGTCTACAAGTGCCTCCTGCACTCTCAAAGTGCTGGATGAAGTATTTGCAACGTGGGGTGTCCCCAAAGAGGTTAAGACAGACAATGGTCCCCCATTCACTGGGCACGAATTCAGTGCTTTTGCGAAGCACATGGACTTCAAGCACAGGAAGGTCACCCCGCTCTGGCCACAAGCAAACTGCACCGTTGAAAGGTTTATGGCGACAATCAAAAAGACATTTCAGCATGCCACAGCTGAGAAGGAGTTGCAGGTTGCCTTGAATGAGGTCCTCCGAGCGTACCGGACGACCCCGCACTCTACTACAGGACAATGCCCTGCAACCCTCATGCTAGGGCGACCTATGAGAAATCGCATCCCAACATGGGAGGGAGCCTTGCAAGCGGTGTCGCCAAGTCATGACCATCATGACATTGCTGCAACCGACAAACACAATAAGGACAGAATGAAGTCGTACGCCGATGCCAAAAGGAGGGCGAGGTCTCCGTCCGTCCATGAAGGGGACTATGTCCTCGTCAAGCAGGAACAGCAGAAAAAGACTGATTGTCGATTTCGTGATGAGCCACTACTGGTCACCCGACAAAAGGGCACCATCCTGACTGCCGAATCTGACCGACGCCGAATTACCAGGAATGTCTCTCACTTCAAGAGGTATTCTCGAGACACGGATGAGCCACTGACGAGCCCCATTGGTCCACCTGCACCTGAGGAACGTGATCCTTGCGATACAGACAGCAGTAACCATCAGACTGGAGTTTCGCCGACGGTGTCCACAGCCGCCATGTCTCTGCGACTACGTCGTGATATCCAGCCACCAAAAAGACTCATTGAGGAGATGGACTGAGACCATGTTTGTTTTGTTTATTAAGAAAAGGGGAGATGTAATGGAGTTAAGTCTAGTAGTTGGGGGGGCGGAGCTAGGTGGGCTGAGGGGAAGAGGAGGGGTCAGGACAGGATGAGGGCAGTTAGAGTAGGGACAGGGTTGATGAAGGAAGCATAGAATAAAGCTCCAGTAATAGTACCCAATTGTGCCTGTGGTTATTTGTAGCGCGATGCTACTCAGTGCAGACACTTATTTTGGCAAAGAATGTCCCAGGCAAGTGCCCTCCATGACGTGTTTCACTCCTCGTGGGAGCTTGGTCACATGATGCGTCCTTTTTCCATGACGTTTTTTAATGTGATCACAGTGAATAAAGTACACAAATGGCCTTAAAAACAAGGCTCAATGTTTTCCGCATAGAAACAAAGCAAATAGACAATGGCAACAACAATAATATTTCCGCTCTGGGAAAGCATTTTGTTAAATTTGATTATAATCATAATTAATACATAGTGTACTAAAATCACAGTATAACTTGTAAGATCGTATAAAAACATATTGGTCTACATGTGCAAATACGCTGTTAAATAAAGTGCTTAGTGCAAAGTACAACTCAGCATTGAATTCTAGCACAATTCAAAAGACCATAATGCTATTACTTCGTTTACTCTTGGTCTAAATGTGCAAAATACGCTAATTGATAAAGTGCTCAGTGCAAGAGTACAAATCAGCATTCGAATTCCAGCATAGTGCAAGAGACCTTAATGCTGTTTCTGCAATTAGATATGATCAGATATGTTAAGAGCTTGTCCCCTTGAGCGAACTATTTACATGAGAACCGACCTATATCACACACTACTATAGGGATTGTGTATGTTACACAAAATTAATCCTCATTTCAATGCTCATAACAGTGCTTGAATAAGCTGCTGCATATATGGAGTTAACTCTCTGCCATGTACGATGTTCCTACTAAAAGTACTAGTGCATCTACCAAAAGTACAAACTAATCTCATGACAGATGTTCAGTACTACAGGCCGAGTCTAAAACCAATCTAAAATGCAAGTGCAAAATTATATAGACTCTCCATAATTCCAGCCATTTACACAGCAAAGCAATGCACTTGGAGGAACAAGTACAACTATTACTACAATAGCTACCTTTCAAGGACCGAATGAAAGAGAAAATAATGGAACATACCTAACAACTAATACAATGACACCCCAGGTAATTAAAAGTAGAGTTATACCAAAATGAAAATGTGCCTAGTGTCTAATCTGTGCAAAAAAGTGCTGTGCAAACAAAGCTGTGTAAAGTGCATATATTAACTTAACTACATATATATGTGTATATATACGTGTGTATGTATATGTAAATGTGTGTGTGTGTGTATATATATATATATATATATATATATATATATAATGTCTGTGTGTGTGTGTGTATATATATGTGTGTATATATGTGTATATATATATATGTGTGTGTATGTATATATATATATATATATATATATATATATATATATATATTTGAGTAACCTTCCTCGAAGAAAAAGGCAGAGGCCCAAAATGGGGACAAATGAAGTCTTTTTAATCTGGAACAGCAATTTTCAGCGGGCGTATGCATTTCGGCCGTATATATATATGTATGTATGTATATGTATGTATTACCTACTGGCGGTCGCCAGTAGGTATATATAGTTAGGATTTTTTCTCTATGGGATTTTTGAAAATTCTATGTCTAATAACTTTGGCGTTTGTGGACGGAATTGGCTGAAATTTTCAGGAAAATGGCACATTTTGTTTCTGAGCAGCCCTTGAAAATTTGGGGGGGGGTTCGTCAAGGGGGGGCTGAGAAAAAAGGTGGGTCCCAAAACGTGTTTTTAACATTGAGTTTTCCATAGGGCGGTTGGCCTCACTTTTAGCCCGAACGGCTGAATGGATTTGCACGAAACTTGGCAAAATTGTAGGGACTGGTAGCCCGATGTGCCTTTTGTAGGTCTCAATATATGTGCTACAGTGGATTTTGAGAAATTAACGTTTAAAAAAAGATATATATCTGTAACAGCGGACCGGGCAGCGCTCCAGGACGCGTACTTTTCGCGCAACGGAGCTTTGTGAAGCGAAGCTGATTGGTTCTCCGGCGTCTGTCAACATACCAAACAGTCCGTAGCGGCCGCCATCTTGTCTCTCGGTAGGATCGAGAGACAAGAGGAGGCCAAAGCGAAGGGGCAAATGACCATAAGGGGGAATAGTAGATCCTCGCTGACCCCCTAGGTTTGATGTGGAGGTTTTAAAAGGGCCCCGCGGGGCAAAAAAAAATAAAAATAATAATAATCGAACGGCTGAATGGATTTGCACGAAACTTGGCAAAATTGTAGGGACTGGTAGCCCGATGTGCCTTTGCTAGGTCTCAATATGTGTGCTTCAGTGGATTTTGAGAAATTAACGTTCAAAAAAAGATATATATCTGTAACAGCGCACCGCTTCGCCTACTTTTCGCGTTACGGAGCTTTGCGAAGCGAAGCTGATTGGCTCTCCGGTGTCTGTAAACATTCCAAACAGTCCGTAGCGGCCGCCATCTTGTCTCTCGGTAGGATCGAGAGACAAGAGGAGGCCAAAGCGAAGGGGCAAATGACCATAAGGGGGCATAGTAGATCCTCGCTGACCCCCTAGGTTTGATGTGGAGGTTTTAAAAGGGCCCCGCGGGGCAAAAAAAAAAATAATAATAATAATCGAACGGCTGAATGGATTTGCACGAAACTTGGTAAAATATTAGGGACTGGTAGCCCGATGTGCCATTGCTAGGTCTCAATATATGTGCTTCAGTGCATTTTGAGAAATTAACGTTCAAAAACAAGATATATATCTGTAACAGCGCTCCGCTTCGCGGAGATAAAATTATATCTGTATTACCTAGCTGTTGCTAACACCAGTTAGCGACGGCTAGTAGGAGATAGCGACCATCTTGGGCCCCACTTTGCATGTGAGTGATATTTATCACTAATGACATGCAAAGTGGGCATGCCAAGATGTTAGCGACTGGAAACAGTCGCTAACATCGCTATCTCCTATTATCAACTTTTGGAAATATTCAAGATAAGCGCGAATATCTCCAAAAAGTAACAGCTGCCCTGAGCAGTTCTTAGCCATGTTATCCAATGGGAGGTGGATAACATGGCTAAGAGCATTAGCTCGGTAATGCATGAATATCGCTGAGTTTTCAGCGATATTAATGCATTGCGGTCGTTTTTTATCGTATTTGCGATAAACCTTGATAATAGCAAGGTTTATCTGCGATAATTTCTGACGGTAAAAAAATCTTTGCAATGCATCGTTAGGGATAAATATCGCTTAACTTTGGTAATATGCCCCAACGTCTGTTAACGTTCGATTCGAAGGAAATCAGGAAGTGTTGAAAAACATTGTCTGCGCCATCTTGTCTTTTTTCAAATGCCACACTTTTGTCGTGCACGGCAGCCATTTTAGATGCCTTGACCAGACCCACTCTATGCACGCTGTCGATCCTTAGCATGGCTCCCCACCCTCGCAAGCATCTCACCCAGGCAGTGGTCACCCCCGCTCTCTGTCTTATGCATGGGTAATAAACCTCCCCCCATCTGCGCTGCTCTTCCCTGAGAATCACACCCTGTGCCCGCCCGACACCTCCCTTTCGCCCTATTCACTACCGCACCCTCTGACACTCCTTTTCCTCTGTGTCCGATTGTCCAGGCTGGTCCTAGGGTATCAGCTAGCCCTGCAGATGTAGTTTATGGCCACAGCTGTAAAGAATCACCCCTCTTCAAAGGAGTTATAGTAGATCAAGGCCCACACTCGATGAGATCCGTCACAGCAGAAGCGTTGCTATTATCTGAAAACCATCCTGTATTGTGATTGGGGAGGGGACCGAGCGTGAAGCGGAAGATTCTAGGGATGACTCTTTGTACATCAAAGTTTTTACAATTATGTGTCACATTAAAAATATATAGCACTCCGACAAAGTAGTAAGATTATAAAACTTTAATAATTTATAAATATATACAAGAAAACAAAAATAGTAATAACATATAAACATTTTTAGGGAAAAACAATGAAGTAGCGGTCGGCTGTGCGAATAGTCCCAACGCAGCACAACGTCCAGATTTCCGGCGTGGGGCGTCGCGGGGGGTGGGTCATCAGTAGCAAACTGTTGTGCGAATAGTTCCAAGGCAGCAGAACGCGCCGAAATCTAGATGACACGAAAGTGATGTCTAGTAAGTTGCCACCCAGCAAATAACGGCGTGGGGCGTCGCGGGGGGTGGGTCATCAGTAGCAAACTGTTGTGCGAATAGTTCCAAGGCAGCAGAACGATGGCACCAAGGTGATGTCCAGTAAGTTGCCGCACTGGTTTTGGTATCTTACAATGCTGCTCCGAATAACGGCGTGGGGCGCCCCGGGGGAGGCGGCGTGAACGGGCCTCTCCAGGTGGAGTGTCATCTGTTGTAGTGGGGCGCCCCTTTACCGTTTCAGTTGCCATTCCGTCCGTTTTTGGTCCACTGTGTCAAAAGCCGCAATTCAGCTGAGTTGCGCCCACTCTTGCGGTGCAGCGATAGGCGGCTGTCACAGGACTCTCAAAATGGCGGCAGGCTCTTTCCTTTTTGGGCCTGGTCCACTGAAATGGCCCTGGGACACCTTGGAAATCGGACGCTTGTCTGCTAGGTCTTGGACCCCATTCTCGAAAGCGTCCCCTCCGCCTTGAGAATTCATCAAAAGTTTTGGGGGCCCCGACTCCTGCAGGCTTCTGGTGGGGAGCGGCTGCCATGATTGCTCGCGGAATGACCACGACGGAGCTACGAGATGGTGGTGCTCTCATGCTGACGCCAGCTTCAGTCTGAAACATCCAGAAACAAGGTGGGGCTTTCATCGTTTGGGGGAAAAAAAAAAGTTTTCATCCAATGAAAAGTGTTGTTTTTAGGTCATATGATCAAGCCTTCCATCATTAGGAAACCAAAAGTAAAATGAACCAATGAAAAGTTTTATAAACAAGTCACATGACCTGTTATGCGGCATAGGGTATAAAATGCGGAGAAAATACGTTGGCACGTGAGGCGGCGTCAGTAGCGGACCGATGTGCGAATAGGCCGAAGGCAATACAACGCGCCAAGATCCGGATGGCACCGAGGTGGTGTCCAGCAAGTTGCAGCACTGGTGTGGCCATCCTACAATGCTGAAAGTCGGCGTGGGGCGCCCCGTTGGCCTGTGAGATGGTGTCAGTAGCGGACTGATGTGCGAATGGGGCCAAAGGCAGCGCAACAATATTTTCTGATTTGAAGACACCACAAGGCGCTGAGATGCCAAGATCCGGATGGCACCGAGGTGGTGTCTAGCAAGTTGTGGCACTGGTGTGGCCATCGTACAATGGTAAAAGTCGGCGTGGGGCGCCCTGTTGGCCTGTGAGATGGTGTCAGTAGCGGACTGATGTGCGAATGGGGCCAAAGGCAGCGCAACAATATTTTCTGACTGACACCACAAGGCGCTGAGATGCCAAGATCCGGATGGCACCGAGGTGATGTCTAGCAAGTTGCTGTACTGGTGTGGTCATCCTACAATGCTGAAACTCGGCGTGGGTCGCCCCATTAGCCTGTGAGATGGCGTCAGTAGCGGACCGATGTGCGAATAGGCCGAAGGCAGCACAACGCGCCAAGATCCGGATGTCACCGTGGTGGTTTCATAGTTGAGAGGCACTTCATCTGCAGTGGGGCGTCGAGATCCGGATGGCACCGAGGTGATGTCTAGCAAGTTGCTGTACTGGTGTGGTCATTCTACAATGCTGAAAGTCGGCGTGGGGCGCCCCATTAGCCTGTGAGATGGCGTCAGTAGCGGACTGATGTGCGAATGGGGCCAAAGGCAGCGCAACAATATTTTCTGAAGAGAAGACACCAAAAGGCGCTGACATTCCAAGATCCGGATGGCACCGAGGTGGTGTCTAGCAAGCTATGCAGTTGAGTTGTGTGCGCACTTGCGGCGAATAGGTCGAAGGCAGCATAACAATGTTTTCTGAATAGAAGACACCACAAGGCGTTGAGATTCGGTTACCACCGAGGTGATGTCTAGCAAGTTGCCGCACTGGTGTGGCCATCCTACAATACTGCTCCGAATAACGGCGTGGGGTGCCCGAAGGGGGGGGGAGCCGGCGTGAATGGGCCTTCCTAGGTGGAGGCTCGTCTGCTGTAGTGGGGCGCCCCTTTACCGTTTCAGTTGCCATTCAGCTGAGTTTCGGCTGCTCTTGATGCTACAGCGACAGGCGGCTGCAAGAGGACTCTCAAAATGGCGGCCTGTTCTTTGGATTTGGGCCTGGTCCACTAAAATGGCCCTGGGACACCTTAGAACTCGGACGCTCGATTTTTTTTTTTCCTTTCCTGTACATGCAAAAAAAGGTAAATGCCCGGTACGTTACACGCTTCATCTGCCACGATGAACTCTCCAGAGGAACCGAAAAAAAATATAGTTGTGGTAACTATACCATGCATCGTCATATGGAGAGGTGGCACCAATTAATTATAGTGCTGCATAAAAGAGAGATTTGGAGGAGAACCCCATACCTGCTAGTACATTCATCAAAGAAGTGGCACTGAGAGCTTCAGAGGCAAGGGAAACGGTCCCAAATATTTAGAAGAACTTTGGAAAGATTAAAATGACATGTTTAGATTGTGGCAAATTAATTTCATGTGGACAGATGAGTGTTACTCTAATAAATACAGCATATGAACATGATCATAGTCGATGGTTGGTAGAGACATTTTGACTATATCCTGGACCTGCCCGTCCTCGCCCAAAATGGCGCCGGAATAAATGGGACTCGTAACTCCTTGTTGTGTACTGGTTGCAGAACCTTGAAATCACGAGATACGTATGCAGTTTTGAAGCACATGGCGGGCGGGGACGAGAATTGATTGAATATTTCGACATCCCTATTGATATTAAGTTCTGATGTGTTATTGATTACTGTACTGTTGAAAGTTCGAATTAACGTCACCCATGGTACTTGCCCGCAAATGTATATCTAGATAATTTTATTGTAACTGGCCCTGTCGTATTTTAATTATAAAATGTACGTCCACCGATTCCGTAACTGTTAGACACCTTAGTTCTTGCAACCTAATGGCCCGCCCGTTACGTTCCTCTACAGTGTAAATGTCTATTCATCATATACGATTACAGTTTGCTCCGTGGCAGGCCCACGTGGTTATAGGCTCGTATTTGTATAATGAAATTTTCACAATAAAGGTTTTTAAAAGAAAACATGGTAGTAGTATATACATTGGTAAAGTTTTTAATAATAGTGACTGTTTTAGAATCATTAAAAGGCAAGTGAAATAAAGCAGACCAATTACATGAAGGGTAAAAGGTATAATACGAAGGAACGCAGTAAAGATAAATGGTCAAGGGCTGTTGTGTTTTCTATTCCTGCAACATAAAGTGATCGATAAGAATCTCATATTCAGGCGTATCGGCGACTAAGACAGCAGGTCGACCCTCTTTTGCTCAACGGCTCCGTCATGGGACGAAGAAACGCTCTTTTTCTCGAAAAAAGAATATATTTTACTTGCAGGACAGTTGTAAAATTTCCGGGAAAGTACATTAGCCTGGAACATTATAACATATATTTAAGAAAAAATAATGTTCGGAAGTAATGAAAAGCGTAATTTTTAGGTCATATGACCAAGCCTTTCATCATTAGAATAAGAAAAGTAAAATGAACCAATGAAAAGTTTTATTAACAAGTCACATGACTTGTTATGCTTACGTTACGCGCTGCGCGCCCCGGATGACTTCCGGATGCGCTAACGCGGCGCGACATATGACGCATTACGTGACAACGCAGGTCCAGAATATAGTCAAAATGTCTCCACCAACCAGCGGTCGGAACACAACCCCTTTCAGCAGGCTAAATAGTTCTGTTAAATGACAACAGAAGGGACAGGCAACAAGAACCATCAGTCAAAGAGGGGAGGGCTAGTTCTTCTCTACCGGGTTACATTGGGGCGCTACCGGAACTGATCGAATTGGTAGTCTACAGTGTTTCTGGATGTTTCAGACTGAAGCTGGGGTTAGCATGAGAGCAGCACCATTTCGTAGCTCCGTCGTGGCCATTCCGTAACCAATCATGGCAGCCGCTCTTTATCGTTATTTTGGGCGGGGTGGGTGGCGGAGCCGAGCTGTTATGCAGCCATCATTGTGTGGAGTTCAGTTCATCTCACTAGTTTTGTATTTGTCATGAGGGGTTGTTCCTAATGTTTCTATTTTAGCGAGGTCAAAAAGAGATCCCATTAGTGGCCTACTGATTTTGCTCGATTCCTTTTCTTTTTTTTTTTTTACACAATTTTTCGTTATCTGCAAAGACTAAACAGAGTATTGCGACTCTGTGTTTGTTTGTAAATAGAGAATGAACCAAAGAGAACTAATTCTAAAACAGTAAATACTTGGATACCAATCAATCAAATGGAGAGAGAAGCAGGCACGACGGATTACAACGGGGGCAAAGGCCTGCGTTAACTACCTTTCACTATCTGCAAAGAGAGAGTACTCCTAATAGAAATGAGGGGGGGGGGGCACCATTCAAAGCAGATCAGTGTGCATAAACACGAAAATGTTTTCACTTACCACGTACTTGACATTCGACAGCTTATGATATTTGCTATTAAAAACCATTGAAATTCACTGAAAAAACCATAGGTTATAGACCATATATAGTTAGGAATTAGCATTTACAAAACCTTGAAAATTCACTGGAAAAACCATAGGTTATAGACCATATATAGTTAGGAATTAGCATTTAAAAAACCTTATTTTACTCACACAATACCATTGAAATTCCATATATAGTTAGTTGCACTAACTATATATCGCGCACCCGCAATCCACTGCTGATCATGTCACATATTACATCATTCATGACATGGTCAGTGACATCACTGATGACATCACTGATGACATCTCAAATGACATCACTGATGACATCACTGATGACCTCACTGATGACATCTCATTTGACATTACTGATCACATCACTGATGACATCATTCATGTGATAATACGATGAACCTCTTCAGACTCTAATATAACCTTAGATACACTCAGTGTAAACAGACACTCATAGACTGTCACTCATCCATGGAGTTACTCAGACAGTTAGTCAGTCATGCAAAGAATCAATCACACCTCCATTTCCTCAACTATACAGTTATACACACCTTACTTATTCAAACATATACTAAAACATATTTACTCACTTATACAATCCTGGATACAAGTTCACAATGATCCATACAGCCACTCACACATTCACTGGCTCTTATGCACAGTTATTTATATATGTCAACTCTCACATGTACTGTGTTTTACATATGTACTTACTTTGACATGTAGCACTGAGATATCCATTCACTCACCAATACACTCATGCACACAGTCAACCGCCCATACAGCTGTTTCCACATGCACTTTTGAACCCATACATCTAGTCAATCAACTGCTCACACATCTATGCAGAGTCATACACCTCCCAGCCACCCAGACACACACTCAGTCTCCCATACAAATGCTTGGGCAACCAATCAATAACCCATACAGTTAATCATATAGCTAATGATCAACACATGCAGCAGTTTACAGAACAGACATAATGATGCACAAATTAAGACAGTTTAGTCACTAACCCATGCACTCAGTGAGACACATTTAATCAGTCACTCATACAGTCAGCCATGCCCCTACTAAATCCTTCATCAAGACACTTATACATCCACTCATTCTTCAATATGTAAGACATATTTTAACTTTACAGAATTATACAGTCACTGTATGTAGTCATCAGTGATGTCATCAGTGATGTCATCAGTGATGTCACTGACCATGTCATGAATGATGTAATATGTGACATGATCAGCAGTGGATTGCGGGTGCGCGATATATAGTTAGTGCAACTAACTATATATGGAATTTCAATGGTTTTGTGTGAGTAAAATAAGGTTTTTTAAATGCTAATTCCTAACTATATATGGTCTATAACCTATGGTTTTTTCAGTGAATTTTCAAGGTTTTGTAAATGCTAATTCCTAACTATATATGGTCTATAACCTATGGTTTTTTCAGTGAATATATATATATATGTGTGTGTGTGTGTGTGTGTGTGTGTGTGTATATATGTATATTTTCTAACTACACATTTCAGTGGATGACTAAAAACCTTTCTTTAGTGACCAAATGTTCCCAGTGTCATATTTTTAAAATGTACTATATATTAACGGTCGGAGGCTGAGTCATGTAAGAAAATCTATGTGGTAAGTGGGTGCTGGATGTATAAGGGGGCATCTTTGATTTCTGGTCCTTTAAAAAGGAGATTGTGCAGTACTTTACTAAAAAAAAGTTGTTTCAGATCTGCATTTAAAAATGAACAAAACAGGTAAACAATTTATTCTAATTATTGCTTCTACGTATTTACCTCGGCCTCCTTAAAGACATTTGTGTTCAACAGCTCCTATTGCAGCAGCAACATTGTGCTCAGACTAGCTTCACTTGGGTCATAGATATTGAGAGTTAGCAACGTATCTGCTATTATGACACATACTTTCTTCAAACGTCAGTGCTGCAATGAGTCTCTTGTTAGCATGTTGTAAACTTCTGCCTCTAACCCTTTGTGGTAATTTCCTCCCACTTATTAACCTTTTGTAAAATAAAAATCAAGCAATCTCGATATTTGTTATCTTTGGAAACTTTCCACTGTCCAGGACGAAGATCAAGTTGCTGACAACTACTTCTAACCCAGGGTTCTCCAATCTACTTATGTTCAATGAAAATCACCCTGAGCTACTCATACTAGTGATTTGAAAGTGTTCACCCCATTAAAGAGTGTTTGTAGCGATCACATTGTGCATTAGGCAGAGCTTCCAGCAGTAATGTAAAAAAGGCTTTGACAATTTGAACTAAAACATTACATGGGTAGTACATACACACCATAGCTGCACTCTCCCTGGCACCAAGGTATAAATGGGTAATAAATCCCGCCAACTCAAATAATAGGTTAAAGCAAATTTAGAAATTTCAAAGATTTTTCCACAGATATCACCGTATGTAAATGATTTTTTTGCCTTGAATACATGCTTTTTAATTTTGGTGTGTGTGTGTGTGTGTATATATATATATATATATATATATATATATATATATATATATATTCCAACACTTCCTTCGGTTCACAAAGGAAAAAGACGGCGCACTCTTTCGGAATTTCCACAGCTGGATATTTGTTGCGATCTTTTTAACATGAGAGCCAGTGATATACGCGTTTGGATGCTACAAGCATCTTGCTCACGTGAGTGCTGTTTTCCGAAAGGGGTCTTGAGGATCTGGAGGATTAAGAGCTACATGTGATTGCGGGGGTCCCGGCACCGCAGACTGCACCCACTTGCGAGTGACCTGTCGTTTTTCGGCAGGACTGGGAGCTTGGAGTACTTCAAGACGGGCACCGCTGCAACCGCCAATGCGCCAGCAGACAAGGGACAGAACACGGGACGAGAGGATTACCGACGTCGATGCAACATTATCTGTCAAAGCTATCGGAGGCTCTCCTCCCCCAACCCCGAAGGTGAGCGCATGCAGAATACTTGAACAGGCGGCGTAAAGCAGCAGAGTGACAGTAGGCGATTGTTGGTAGATACAGTCCCGGTATACAGAGTGACGAGTAATTTTTGTCACAGGATATGTACTGTGAAGATGCGCGCAGAGATGCAGCGAAGGGGATGTTCAAAAGACAAGACAAAGTAACCACAAATACCAGCACACAACCCCTACAACAGCACACCAAAACCAAATTGGATGAACTTTTAACTAAGCTAGAAAGACTATATGAGCGCGAGGTGCGCAAATGGTGGGAGGCAACTAGCCTCCAAAGCTACATCGACGACAAACGAGTTCCCAGAGGGCTACGGGTTTATACCATTCCATCATATGAAAACCCAGACCCTCAGCTGTTAACAGACTGGGCTGAACATACAGCGAGCTATTGCCAAGGAACACTGCACATATTAGTCAAATATGCCTGGAGTGATCGGGAAAAGGCACTAGCAGAAATTACAATACTAGAAGAGGAACTCTTAAAGGAAGATGATGCCAGTAAAATAGCAACACTGAAAGACCAGATGAAAAGTAGACTGACCAAATACGAGGCTAAGATTAAGACTAGAAAGCAAGAGAAATACACGAGAGATGAGAATGATTATTTGCAAGGTAGAGTGCTAAGCTTTGCAAGAAAATACGACGCACCGAGAAAGGAAGTGTTCCGGAAGAAAGCCTTGGGGATAACCTCACCTGAAGTCACATCTGAATCTGATGTAACGGACAACGAAGCAGTGGAAAATCGTCAAAAGAGATCCACAGCGGGGAAAGCAAAAGGCGGTCAAACCGCATCTCCTCCCCATTTTCACCACGAATGCAATGTAATACGCCAGGCTTGGCTACGTGGAGGCAAGGTGAAGCCACCAGAAAATCAAAACGAAGGACTCGCCGGGCAGGAGGCGGCCGGAAGAGGACGAGGGCAATCGCGGAGAAGCAAGAAGAAGACCTACAAGCGTTAAGACTGAAAGACAACTTAACGGTAGTAAATCTGACACAAAGAAAGTTGACCGAAGCAGAAGATAAACTTCTAAGTCTGGGGCTTAGCTTCTGCCCTAACAATAGAATCGAGTACACCCAAACAAGAATCGACCTACACGGCTTTGTTAGGAAGCTCAAACTTCACAAATACCATAAACTCAGATCAGCAACTAAAGGCCCGAAACTGACACTGAAAAGGATGACAGTAACAGACACATTATCGTGTGAGGACCTAAGAGGTGTGGAAAATCTTGAAAATTTAAGACTTGAAAAAGATACACAGGGCTCACATGACGGTACTATGGTCGATAAAGCTAGGCGGAACAACATAGAACAAGAAAGGGAAGAAAGTATATTTAAACCAACCTCAAACTTCTGTCCAGCAATGCCATGGGATGCAATTGATGCATTCTCTGAAACAGTCTTGAAAGAATTGGTAGATCTGAGAGGGAATCGGAGAACTTCAAAATGGGAGGACAATATCTCACCACAAGAAAGGAAAGCACTTAACCTTGCAGGAAGATGAGGAGATCATCATCAAGCCCTCAGACAAGGGCGGTAACGTCGTGCTTTTAACCAGAGACTATTATCGCAAAGAGGCCTTAAGACAACTATCAGACATTAACTATTATCAAAGAACTGTTACTGAAAAGTATGAGTGTACTACAGTATGATGAATTGGTGAACAAATGGTATCAAAGATCAATGCTTAGAAGTGAAGAAAATATCTTCTTACGGAGTAACAACCCGGCGATACCCACTTTCTATCACCTACCCAAACTGCATAAAAATGCCACTGAACCACCAGGGAGGCCAATTGTTTCATCAATTAATGGACTTACAGAAAACATGTCTAAATTTATTGACAGTTTTTTATTTCCCCTAGTGGTTCAACTGAAATCCCACGTGAAAGACACTAAAGATTTTCTATCTAAAATAGAGGATCTGGTTTGGGACTCCACATATTTAATAATGGTATTAGATATCACCAGTTTATACACGAATATCAAACATGAACTGGGGATAACAGCTATTGAGTATTTTCTTAACAAGAGACCGGCAAGATTTGCACTACACAACTGTATGTTGTTGGAGTTCATTGAATTCTGCCTGACAAATAACATCTTCCTGTTCGATGACCAACTGTATACACAGGTGTCCGGGGCCGCGATGGGCACCTGCTTTGCTCCCAGCTACGCGAATTTATTCGTGGGCTGGTGGGAGGAGCGGGTGCCCATGGCACTTGAGATCAACGGACAGGAGGCAGGCAGGGTAGTGGGGTGGTACCGGTATATTGATGACCTCTTCATCGTGTGGCAAGGGACGGTGGAGACGGCTCATCAGTATACCGAGGTCCTGAACAAGAACACCTGCAACTTGCACTTCTCGGGGACGGTTAGTCCGGTGGCAGCGGACTACCTTGACCTGAGAGTGTTTGTTGAGCAAGGCATATTACACACCTCACTATACCGTAAACCTACGGCAGGGAACTCCATCCTAAGGGCAGACAGCAATCATCCCGTAAAACTCATACAAAGTATCCCCTCTGGGGAGCTACTGAGATTGAAGAGAAACAGTAGCAGGGATGAGGATTTTGAAGTGGCAGCAAAAAACTGTATTGAGAGATTTAACGTGAGGGGGTACGATATTCACTCCCTAACTAAAACACTGATCAAAGTAAGAAAGATACCGAGAGCAAGTCTGTTGCAATCTAAAACCAAAAAGGAATCAGACATAGGAGGTAAATTCCGGATGATCACATCTTACTCCACCGAATCATGGCACCTTAGAAGAATATTTGCCAAGAATTGGCATGTTCTCCTAACTGATCCCGTGATCAAGGAAGACATCCCCCCCCCAAACCCCAAATAACTTTCCGCAAAGCGAGATCGCTTAGAGACACCTTGGTAAGAAGTCATTTCGAGAAAAAGAAACCTAAGATAAACACACTGGCAGAAATGAAAGGCTTCTTCCCCTGCGGAAAATGTAAAGCCTGTGCAGGGAGCAAAAGGACCGTGTCATATTGGGTGGCTGGGGCAGAGATGACAAAGCCCATCAAGAAATTTCTTACATGCAGTACACCATTTGCTGTATACTGTCTTGTCTGCCCATGTGGTCTTAGATACGTGGGCAGCACAATTCATCCACTAAAAATCAGGATACTGGAACACCAACGAGCAATTGAGCGAGTAGACCCCTCCTATCCAGTCGCAAGACACTTTGATCAAGTACACAACAGAGATAGGGGTAAATTACAGTACTTTGGGCTTGACAACATTCCAGTGAATGCGCGAGGGGGTGATAGGTTGAAACAACTCAGGCGCCTGGAATCAAGATATATAATTGATTTAATGACGAAGGCACCATTAGGGCTCAACAGCGGAGAAGAACTGGCCGTACACCTGGGAAAATAAATGGATAAGAAAAGACAACTTTGAACTAATGAGAGAGAGTGAGCCCCTGAATAACTGATAATCTCTACTATGTATAGTTATAGAGAGAGAGATCTGCTTCGGAAGAATGATAGTCACTTGATGGAAGAGAACGACACATGTGCAATGTATAATCAATATCTGATAATTTGTGTTTGTTCTTGTTTGCGGTCAATGCCGGTTTTGCCCATTTTGGCTTGGTCAGAAAAACAGAAAATATATGTGAATAATATAAGATGAAACAAAACTATAACATGAAATGCATTTAACTATTGAAACTGGACTTTGACCGTAATAACTTATAGATGGGTAATTAATTGGTCCCCTTTTTCACGCTCCTTTTGGTTTTTTGAATTTTTGGTAATTTTGAGGTTTTAATTAACCTTTTGGTCTCTTTAAGGGTTTTGTGTAAATGCACTATGAGGCTATGATCACAACATGTAGGTAATGCTGATATTTTGCAGGTTAACACAGAAATTTGGGACATAAGCCAAGGTATGATATGACGGCTGAAAACTCATCCTGGACTAGCTACCAATTTAATACAGTTTAACCCCTGGGTAAGGGTAAATCAGGGGTTACTTGCCGATCCACGGCAGAATTATGAGAACCATATATATGTGGAGACATATTATGCCTAGTGAAGAATATCTCAGATTGTGTGATTTATTGGAAATATTTAAAATATCGGTAGGTAGGCTAAGAACCAGGATGTAAAGCCGATACACGGCATTATTTCTAACGAGCACAGCAAAGTCGGTGAAGATTGTGATTTATTTAGATATCTTTATGTAAACCAATGGGTTCAAATCTGAACACTTCAAAATAGCGCGACCTTTTGCATACATGCTCAAGTCCCTCCTTTGTGTTATGTACTCATGTGATATCCTACAAATACACTGCTGCTACGCGTGCGACAATCAACACTGACGAAGGCTTGCAGCCGAAACGCGTTTGTTGACTCTGAATAATAAAAACGGGAGAAAGTAATACCAACGTGCCTACGAGTGCTGTTTTCCGAAAGGGGTCTTGAGGATCTGGAGGATTAAGAGCTACATACACACATATATATATATCACCCAAGCAAACGTTGTGATAGTCCTAGGCTGGGCTGCACACAGGAGAGCTCCTCGTTGGACACACCTGTTCACTCTTTTAAAAAAAAAAAAAAAAAAAATTCAACATTAGCAACCAGTAGCTCATGTGCTGGGGTTGGGGGTGCCGCCGAGCTCTTTGGCGGGGCCGGTTTTCGGAAGATTTTGGTACAGGGCCGATTTTGCAGCGAAACGGCCCCCAGGGGCCCAAAACCTGCCCCCACTCGTGCGACACACCGGGGGATTGCCCGCTATGGCCAGTCAGCTCTGCGTCCCGTCCCCCCCCCCCCTGTCACAGAACTGGGTTGAGTCCATCATTGTTCTTTAGCTCACTTCGCCACCTCAGTTCAGACCTAGCTATATGCAAATCATGGGAACAGTCCAGCCTGAACTGCCAAGCCAGGTCTTCCCTGAACCGGAAACTAGCATCCTGGGACTGGTTTCGGGGTAAAACCCCTCATGAGCTAGGCTGGCTTGAATCCTGTAACCATTAAGATAATGGGGTAACCCAAAAAGGTACAGGACATGGGTGTAACACGTTATTAGAATACAATGGTCCAAGACCTCTATAATTTATGAACTGAATTCATCAGTGAATGTTCATTAATTCAACAATTTCAGGAGCGTATACACATTGATCAGCTATGTCCAATAATGCATATGTTCATAAGACAATATAATGATATGGGCATAAAGATAAGCAACAGTATCAATAAAGAGCAATATTTTTAATCCATTGCTTCTCAATCAAACAAATTCCAATAATTCATAGCTGCAAAGCATTACAGTTCATAGTGGTTGCCCCAAGCGGAGCGTGCAACATAGCAAATGGGTGCAGAAAGAATGTGTATGGTGATTAGAAAGAAAAAGAATTCAAATAGATGTTGACATAAAATATTCAAGTAAATTAGCAACACAGTAACGGATCCTCATTAACCCATCCTGCGAAACCTGACCACTAAATTATTTAGAGGAGATTTTTCATACATTTTCAAGATGAATATATCATAAATGTTTGCACATCAATACAAAAAATAGTAACGCGGTCCAGGTTATTTATATATACAGCGTCGACGTTTCGACTAGTCTTAGGGACATGCAGTCATTTTATGCCTGGGCCATGCGAGTCTTCATCAGGACAATAAAAAGGTGGGGCAACCAAGGGATTATAGATGTCCCTACAAAAAAGAAGATGAATACATCTTTAAACTGTTGCCGTACCCAAATGACTAGGTGAATATGCCCATTTATTCAATTCGCTTACCCGGAGCGGTGCAAAGTGGTGAAACTCCCACGTAAAAGACAGACGGTTCCCTATCCTATAGAGAAAATGAATGGACAATAGGGTCTTATCAAAGCCAAATTTCTGTACTACAAATTGTCAAATTAAACTGAAAACGGCCAATTTTAAATACCTTGTGAGCTCCAGTTAGAATCCGAGTTTCATTAATTAGTGGTTGATGAATGTTACCCTAAAAGAATTCGTAAAGGGTATGTATTAGGGTCAGCATGTCCCCAATCAAACACTCAATAATATAGATAGCAATGGATAACCACTTAAAAGATAGTTACCTGTGAATGGGTTCTGCCACTTTTAAAATTATCCTCCTCATCGGTTTATTTATTGTGAGCCCATACCGGACTGGCAGTAAGTGCTCCAACTTTCCAGCAATTTGCTCAGGCAACTGCAAAGTAAAACCAAATAACCGAATTCAGTAAACGCTGACAATGTAAACCAAGCTCATCTGGCTTAAGCCTCTACTTCCCACAACGCTTACCGTATGCGTCTGCTTGAAGGAAAAACCGTATCGGAGGCAGCAAGTTACCATGAGCCATCCGAGTTTGAATAAACCGCCGTTCGAACTAACGATATCGAAGAAGGACTAAGTCGATATCAAGTATGTTTGTCTGGGTTATTAAAACTTGCAAAACCCATTCAAAAGAGATCGTATATGGTGATCTTTCATTCGCTGTACTATATTTCAAGATAATTAATAAATGACCAAACTAAATCTAACTATAGCACACGCAGTACTCGGGTGAATATCATCGGCCATCTTGGCTTGGGTTAGTAAGGGTGAATCAAACCCACCTACGGTTATAATAGGGTTGCCTAATTCCTGCCCTAAACTATATTACAAAGCGTGTTACACAGATCAATAGTATTTAATTAACCGAATGGAATCGGTGCATATCTCAATGGTCCCTATTTAATAGCGGCCATATTGGATAGGTCTCATATAATGGAACAGAATCCACCGCAAATTAAATCTGAATGTATCAGTGACATCAAAGGGTTTTTTGTACAATATTAATCCGGCAAGGTGCCATCAATCATCTATTAGCATGGGAGTAGCATTGAAACATGAACCACCCGATGTAAATAAATGTAAACAACATTGTATCAGATCAGAGACCCCTCTGTAGCAATCAAACCAGTTTAATCATTAATAATGCTCATCAGTAATTAACGAATCCAACAATATGGATATGAGCCACCTCGCAATCAAAAACAAAATATGTACATGTATACATTTCACATATTTTTCACAGACAACATAGAGACACATATTCAACATATTCTATATTCAAGGCACTTTTTTAGGAAACTGTTGCAGAAAGATTTTTTTTCATCAGGTACAGACAGATACTCTAGCGCACCTATTCACGAATTCATAAAAGTGCCACCTGTCTGTTGATTTCTTCCAATTCATTCAATCCCCCGTGGAGGTGTATCCATTTACATTCTCTTTTGAATCCTGTAGCAAAGGGAGCAAGGGACCCACGTCTGGACACACCCTGCCTACTTAGGGCGAACAAAGCAAACACAAGGAGACGATGGACGGAGAACTCAAACTTGTCTTTTTTTTTTTTAAATTCAGCAGAAACACTTTAGGCCGTTTTTTTGTTGAATCTGTGCAGTAGCTGTTGCTTTGATGCACTGCGATGAAGCAAAATAGTAATGGTTTTAATAAATCGTACAGTAAACCTCTATCAATCTCTTGCCTTCAACATAATAAACATTTTGTGTAAGCTATGTAACAAACGGCACTGCACTGTTGCTAAATACATTGCTGTTACTTTGACTCTGTCCTTGTGCATTATCCCTCCGAGCTAGTCTACCATCAGAAGGAGAAAAGCAAATTCTCCTGCTTGTTTTACGTCCCTTATTTTCATATGCAAACGTTACTTTGTCAATACATTTCCAAGGTGAAGATAAGAAACTACCATTGTGCAATCATGTAAGCATAGGCTCCTCTACAAAGATAGCACCAGCCGCTGTTATTTCAGGTACGTTAATGGATTACTGTTCAGTAATGAAGAGTGGGAAACTACTTGGCAAATTCCAATATTTTCGAAATACTGTGTCAGTCTAACTATTTGGCAAGCTCCCTCGAATGCATTTGAACTAATGAATGTAAATGGTATTTTCATACAATTGCCACTGCCGTTTTCTCTGTACACAGCACCTCTTGTGTTAGTTGTATGAACAACTGCTATTAGAATTTAAGGCAGGCTATGTGGCAAGATAACTCCTGAGATGTAATTGAAATACAGATTTAGTGTTTTATTTTGTTCTCATCGTCCTTCACAGTTCTACAAATGCTCCCATTCAGCAACAAGGTTGTATTTAGTCCTGTGTAAAGTTGGTTGTTGCAAGCATCGTCTGTTATTCCTTAGCAGATGTATAAGGGGGTTTGTTTGATGCAAAGCTATGCATCCGTTTAATTCGCGTGTATGTCACACACGTGATCGTTATAAACCTGTTACTGTTTCAATGACATTTAATCTTTCCAGGGCCCAAAAACATGCAGTGTTCTTCATCCACCAATAGTTATGGTATTCCTAAACATAGGTACACAATAGCGCACACGTCTGTGGGCACGTGGTGTGAATAATCATAGTTCAATGGTAAATAGTTAATATCTGCAAATTTTGACATTTATTTTTCCTGTGAAATACTGATGGACTGCGTATGATTTGGCTGATTTTTATATCGTAATTAATGGTTAAATGTTCTATTAGTCCTGTGAGATTTACTGTATAATGGGTGAATCCATTGCAGAAAATCGGAAAGAACTGTACTTAAAAAAGCCAGTAGGCCCCAGTTCTGTATAGTACAGAAACGTCCGTATACGCCGAAATGCATTGTCTTATATATCCATAGACTGTCAATAACACGGACCAATAGACCTGCTGCCACCTTTTAGCCTTTCTTGTAGCTATAAACCCAGAAGCCTGTCCCCCCACCAACAGCTACCACTGACCACCTGATATTAAGTACCGCTCCTGTATAGACCAGGATACCGGTAGTAAATTGGTTGCTTGCGTAGCGCTTTAGGCTTTTCTATAGCCACTTCAAAGTGCTCCATGTGACAGGAAAGTGAAAAAGGGTCAACTGGAAGCAATGAACCTGATGAATGGAATGGTATTCCTCAAAATAGAGCCGTATATATTTGACCGTGGATGTCTGGCAAGGAAGAATCAAAAAGTAGGTTGCAGGCAATGATATGGAGTATTAATCAGGGAATAGGCTAATGTTGTGAGGAATCTGGCCTTGTTGAAGAGTGGGGATTAGTATGCTATTGAAGTGATGCCAGGGAGAATCAGTTACCCCTATCCTCAAACCAATGCATAGATGTGCAATCAAGCATAACAATATAGAGGGAATGAGACGAACTGAAAGAAAGAGGTGTGGATGGATGCAATGATGCAGCTTTCATGCATGCCTACGTTTTGGACCCTTTCCTTAGAAAATCGATTTTGAGGAGAGATTAGTGTCAATGTTTAATCCACCCTTGTAGAAATTACTTAGGTTGGGCAATGGAATACTTTAATCATTGCCCTTTATGCAGTGATCAAGTTTCATTAACAAGGCAGCTCTCTCTGCAAACCCGTTCCACCCTTTGCCTCGTTGACAAGATTTATACATCTGTATTATCTCAATTTATTTCTGTAATCTTGAGTATCTCCATTTATTTTGAATACTAACAGAACACATTTACATTCTTGATCCATCTGCACCAAACACCATGTGTCTAGTCCTGCACTTTCCCTCCACTTTGCTCTTGGCAAAACATTTAAGGTAGAGAAATATTTAACTTGTATACAGTTTGTGGCACATTGGGTCATGGGTTCTTATTTATTAGGAGTAAAAGTTCTTATGGTGAATTATTTATATTGTATCAAAGTTGTCACAGTAGTAGTTTACCCAAAGTGTTTTGAAACGTTCGGTTAACATATAGGAATACACAGTGTGGTATTCTCTTGATAATCTAGGGCAGGGGCTCCCAAACTTTTGACTCCTGAGGACCCCCATTGACTCACCACTGGAAGCCGGGGACCCCCAGCAATTTGTATGATTTAAAGTTCAAACATTAAAAGAGTAATTCGAGAAAAATAAACACACGTGCACACAAAACAAACACTCCAATTACTGAGGATTTTAGTATTTTATATTGAAAGTGTGCAAAAAACGGAAAAATGTAATGGGAAGGTTGGTGCTGCATCTCCATGATTAATTTTTAAATGGTTAGTTTTATTTCGCAGTAAAAGGCTCCTCCAAAGGCTAGAGTGGAAACCCAAAACAGCCCTGGCAAATGTTTTCAGACCAGTCCCTATACAGTGCACACCAAGTGCAGTGAAAGCCTGACCACTACAAAGGGGGCTTTGGGAGGCTCTCCCCTCAAGAAAATTTAGGATGCAATGGTGCATTCTACAACACGTTTATCATTATATATTTAATTGCATTAGCATTTAAAGAATAGTAAATGATGACCTTACTATGCACCAGGATACAACAATCTTTGTTGGGGTTCTTCAATGATTCCCTTATTATCACCCTTCAACAGTGCCTCTCATTTCTCCATAGCACAACTGTCACACGTAATTCATTTGTTTTATAGCATCTCTCATACCATTGTAGGATGTAAGAGCACTTTACATCACAGACATATAGACAATGAATCATATGTGTAAATCAGTGTAAAGAAAATGTTACATAAGGCAAAGGGGACTACAAGTTGTAGGATTCACATGTCCTTCATACTGGTAGGCATTTTTGAAGAGTGCTTGGTCTGCAAAAGCACAAACTCAGGATTCAGAAAATAACACCTAGGTTAGCATTGACTCAAACGATAAAAATCTATTTCCAATCAAATAAACCCCTTTAGCAGCATCAGGATAATGAAAGTCTTGGAAAAAACATAAGTTACAAACTTGTACCATGCAGTGTGTAAGCAGCTCTTTGACAGTTTATAGGTCACTGTGCTAGATTATGATTGTCTCTTATGAGCTGCAGAGTAACACGAATATCTGTGTCAAAAGCAGTAACCCACTGACCTATGCACATAAAAAAACTTTTTTTTTTTTTTTTAAATGCATGACACGCGTTCTTTGCAGCAAGCATATTAACCCTCTGTGCTACATTAGATTAGTCAAACCTGCCACTGGACGACACTCGTCTCTCTCCAGCAGGTACATTAATCACTTTTGTTATCTTGACACTTTTACTGTTGCTCAAACTGCTAATTCTACAAGGAACTTTGCAGTGCTTTTAAAACTGCTTCCTGAGACCCCCTGGGAATGTGTCACTGACCCCTGGGAGTCCACTGACCCCAGTTTGGGAAACACTGATCTAGGGAAGTGTAGTGATCTAACCGCAGAAATGGTGGACTTCTCTGCAGCAATGAATGGGGCTCTTGGAAGGCCTGTAACCCTATCAAGTACTGGAAAAGAAGGTGAGGTGTGGCAGCCTTGTGACACAGGAAGCCTCTATTAACAGTTAACCATGTAATGATGATGTGTGTTTAAGGGAAAATGAATACCCTAGTCCTCATCAAAAATAACTTTCTAACCAGTAAATCAAACTATGCCTCCAGCAGAAATAAATGTCCACAAGCATTTATTTAGCTGCGTAATATCCTTTTTTAATCCCTTCAATTTTCATATATCCATCTCTCCTTTCCGTTTCTACACTATCTGTGGGGAAGAGCCAAATCTTGAGTAGTTTTCTGAAGATAAGGTGGTTGTTGGTGGACCTTATGTTGGGGGTAAAGAGTTCCATAGTTTGACTGCTTGAACAGAGAAGGATGTGCCACCCATGGTTTTTTCCTTGTTTGGTGGGATTTTGAGGCGAGATGCTCCTTTAGAGCGGAGGTTCCTTTGTTGAATGTGTTTGATGATTTTATTCCTGATGAAGAGTGGTCCCATTCCATGTATTGCTTTGTGGGTGATACAAAGCAGCTTTAACGTGGATCTTCTGGCAACCGGTAACCAATGCAGGGCTTTCAAGGCAGGGGAGATGTGGTCTCGCGGTTTGATATGCAAAAGTAGTCTGGCATCCAAGTTCTGAATCCGTTGTAGTCTTTTCATGGTCGTTAAAGGTGATCCGTGGTAGAGGCTATTGGGTTATCGAGTTTGGACCGAACAAGGGATATGGTAGCTTGGACCTTGTGTGGAAATCCCAAATGATGGAAAATTCGTCGCAGTGTTTTTATAGTGACAAAGCTTGATCTTGCTAGTTTATCCACTTGGGCATTCATCAACAGCTTGGAGTCCATGGTCATTCTGAGGCTTCTTACTTCCTTCGATACTTTAGGCAGTGATCTCAGTTCATTAGGTTATGCGGCAAACGGGTTGTAATGTTTCCAATCGCCACAGGTGAGTATTTCCGTCAATTTGAGATGGCTCCAAGTCATCCACTGATCCACGTCTCTGAGAGAGCTGAAAATTGGTGATTTTCCAATGTCTTTTGGGCATTCCAGTTGAAGGAGTATTTGTGTGTCATCTGCATAGTTATAGCACGTGAGGTGAAATGTATTAATCAGTACAGGTAATGTCTTCATGTAGATGTTGAAAAGCATGGGTGAGATGATAAAACCTTGAGGGACCCCTGCTTTTGTGGAGTACGGTTTGGACGAGAAAGTTGGGGTATGGATGACATTAGTTCTGTTTCGTAGGTAGGACGCAATCTAGTCTAGAGCAGTTCCCTCTGTCTGCTTCATAGTCTATTTCAGAGTGTCATGGTCAACCGTGTCAAAGGCAGCTGAGAGGTCCAAGAGGAGTAGCGCAGCAACCCCGTTGCGGTCAACTGTATTCTTCAGGTCATCCCAGATGGCAAGGAGGGCAGATTCAGTACCTCTTCCCGGACGGAATCCTGTTTGGAAGTCTGAAAGTATGTCATTCTCTTCAATGAATTGTGACATCTGGGCGAACACTGCTCTTTCTATTAGTTTGCACAGGAAAGGTCCATTTGTAATGGGTCTGTAGTTGTCAGGGTTCGGCGGGTCAAAGTTTGTTTTCTTCAGTAAAGGGTGTATGTATGTCTTTTTGAGTTCTTCTGGAAATATTCCAGTAGTTAAGGAATCGTTGATGATTCTTCTTACTGGAATGGCAGCAGAGGTTGTTAAAAGAATTGTCTTGAAAGTTTATGGCGGACAGGGGTCAGAAGGGCTGCTGGCAGGCCTGCTTGCTTTGACCAGGTCCATAAATTCAGCGTGTGAGATGTGTTGGAAGGAACAGAGAGGCTTGATTAGAGCATTCTTGGATTGTTTTGTACAAGGGTTAGTGCTGGTGCTTTGTTTCTGTCCAACGTGTCTGCTTTGTCCGTGTAATGATTTGCCAGTTTTGTCTGTGAAATCTTGAATAGGATGAGTTCCTTCTAAGCAATTTGGTTTGCGAAAGTCATTGAGTATTTTATAGAATTCTTTATTTGCACATTTAGTGTTTTGAATTGTCTGAATAGTACCTTTTCTTAGCTTTGTTGATAGCTGACTTGTATAATCTGTTAATTTCTGTAGGCAAAGTTTGTCTTGTTTGGCTTTTGTTTTGAGCCAGGCTCGTTGCAGCTTTCTAATTTGTTTTATGTCTTTTATTTCTATGTTTCCTGTAGCCACTCCTATAGATTTTGAACAGAATTTATAGTTTTCAGACTTGTACTGGATGTTAGTTGCGTTTCTAAGTGTTCCAAATTGAGTTTGTTCCACGGCAAATAGGTGGATGGATGGAAGGTAGTTTTAGGTGAGTCGCTTAGTGTTGATTTATGTTGGAAAGCAAGCAAGTGGCGGTCTGACCATGTGACTGGAGTGGTAACTAGTTCAGTATTAGCAAAAATGACATCTAGGATCTAGTGGTGTGTCGGATTGTGGACAGTCTGATGCAGGTTCAATGCGTCTAGGCCAGTGATTGTTTTTCGATGGGTCATATTGGGATTATCAAACCAAATGCTAAGGTCACCCAGAACGCATAGGTTGGAGTGTATTGTTATCAGGTTTGAAACTGTGTCTAGAAGTGTGTCTGGGAATGTTGCCTTGCTAGGTGGAGGTCTGTAAAGGAGCAATAAGTTACAGGAGGAAGACGGTGTGGGATTGCATCTTGTTAGAAGAACCTCACAATTCTTTATGGAGATGTTGTCAATTTTAGTGATATGTATTGTTTGCCTGAATACAACCGCTAGACCACCTCCTTTTTTGGCTTCATGAATTTGGATGATTGTTTGATAGCCTAGAGGAATGGCTTCATGCAGGACTGGAGCCATATCCTCTCCCAACCATGATTCTGTTATGAATAGTATGTCTCGTTTTGCATCGGTGAGAAGGTCGTAGATGTGATGCTTGTTTTTAGAGAGGGATCGAGCATTAATTAGTAGACAGTTTAGTGAGTGGCCTTTGGTGATAGTGGGACTTTTTTTGTATGAGTGATCAGTATTGTGTGGGTTTGTAGCAGGTGTGTTTTTAGTGCTGGTAGTAGCTGTATTAGTATAGCAATTGTGTAGCTATTCTGTATCGTGTTCCTCATCCAGCATGCTAAGAAGGCATTTTGATGGGTTTGCGTGTGTGTGTTGGAGATGGTGTTTGAGAGTGAGTTGGAGTGCTGTGTTGCTTTTGTGGTGTAACCTTTTTGTGAAGTAGACATGGGGAAGCAAAGTTGTGAGGTGTGGCATGTTGCTTATATTTTTTTTGCGTGTGTTTAAGGCGTAAGGTGTATGAGTCGGGGGAGGTTGTGCAGCATGTGGGTCAAGTAATAATGTTCTAAATTGTCCAATGGGTGAGAGGCGGTTAGAAGAGTTGCTGTATTGCTTTATCTGTGTTAGGTGTGGTAGAAGATGGAAAGCTTGGCATTGGAGTTTGTTCCTTTGTGTGGTTCGAAAGGTGGGTATATGTTTGTATTTTGTGATGGTAAGCATTATGAGGTGTTGCACTTTGAAGATCTTGCTGTGCTGGTGTGTGTGATATGTTTTGCTTTTGAGGAGTAGTGAAAAGGGGTGCTGATGTATACGTTTCGTGCAATGGATTTGGTTGTATAGTAATGTTTGTGAGAGGAGGTTGTGACGTAGAGGGGGTGGTGATGTGTTTATGAGTAGAGTGTATGTTGTGTGTGGGAGGAAATGAAGTAGAGGTGACTGGTTTGTTGTAAGAGTTACAAAGTGTGGTGGTGTGCAGTGTGTGTGTAGTGTTCGTTAGTGTTATGGTAGAAGGGAGAGGAGGGTGTTTGTTGGACAACTGATGGAAGGATGATTATATGTTTGTTAGTGATAAAAGGTGGTATGTTAGGTGTAATTACAGCAGGGAGAGTGTGTCTGAATGGGATGTAGTTATGTATGGTGTGGATTGGTGTTGTGTTAGTGATGAGTGTATTGGTTAGTGGTAGAGGATAGAGTTGTGTTCTGTTTGTAGGTGATGGTGAATATACGTGGTAGTTGGGATAGTAGGGTGTGTAGATGTGGTTTGGTTGGGTTTGTAGTGCATTCTGGTACATTAATCTGTGCATAGTGTTGTGCGTGGTGTACGTTTGGTGTGAGTGTGTTGCTCTGTTTGTGTATGTGAACTGTGTGGGCTGGGTATGGGAAAATGGGCAGCATTTCTGGCCCTGGACCCGACCAGTCTCGAACAGGCTCAAATAGGCAATTGCCCTTGTCCTCTCCACCCTTCGCCTCGATGCCCGGGCTGAGACGCTTTAACCCTGGCCTTTTATAACCCTAATAATCAGATGACTCCTTCAGCCAATGGGAACCCTAGCCCTAACGCTATCCAATCGCAATACTAGCACTAAAATCTAGAACCAATAGGAGACCAGGACCTTACAGCCAATTTTAGCCCTAGTCCAAGCACCCAATCAGTTAAAAACCCCTGATCTTTACGTCCAATAGAGGCCCTAGCCCTACCAGTAGTCGCAACCCAAGTCCAAGCAACAAATTGCACAGGAATCCATAGTCCCTACTTCCAATAGAAAGCCTAGCCCTACTCTTAGTCCCATAACTAGTCCAGCAACTAATCACACCAGAAGCCCTAATCGCTACTTCCAATTAAAGGTCCTACCCTTGCCCTAGTCCCACCCTTCTCTCTACTCCCAATAACATAGGAAGCCCTAGTCCCTACTTCCAATAGAAATCATAACCCTAGCCCTAGTCCCAACCCTACAATGATTGAATCACAGACCCAGAAACCAATAAGAACCCTCAAATACCCAACCAATGAGGACATTAACCCTAATCAATACAAACGCCAGATACAACCACCAATCAGTGTACACATGTATCAACCACTAGCAGACCATATAAGGTCCTAGCGACCTTAGACTAGCTTTGCTGGCCAGGGAGTTTTAAGCGGCTTCTCCTGTTCAGACTCTCCTAGGAGACGAGCTCAATCCACACTTTGGACTAATGCAGGTAAAGGCCTCAATAACTTGAAATCTAACAATACTGTTTGAATAAAACTTTACTCCCTCTGCTGGCCAAAAACAGAAGTGCACAGGCCGTAGTAAACACACTTTAAACAGCTCACAGAAGCACCCTCTGTAGAATATTCCTGTTGCCGGGGGTGGAGGCAGGGGGGCTGATTTCACTGGCTTGTGAGCACAAAATGTTGGCTGGGGGTGCACGGTTTAACCCCTTCCTCGCGGGGCTAATTCCCCCGCGGGGGGCGCAGTGGTGCTAGTGACTAGCTCAGCTCGTCACGCAGCACGGTGGCACTGTTCTCATGACGAGATGCCCGTTTTAATTGAACGCTCAGCACAGCGGGGGGAATTATCCACGCGTGTCATGACGAGTTCAGCGGCACCGTGACTCATGACGAGCTCAGCTCGTCATGAGCACGGAAGAGGTTAAGATACAGGTCTTAGCACAGAGCAAAGGAGAAATTTGGAGGGAAAACAGAATTGTCACTAGGAATGAGCGGGATAAACTACAGAGGTTTACATAAATTGACAATTTATGCTCTTGCCGATAGACCACCCCAACTTGGGTATTGAGGCATACCTGTGTACAAAATTCTGAACAAGCCTCCCACTGTTTACTCCACATACCAGATTGATCCCTTTGAGGACTGTTGACCATAGGGGCTTCACTTATATTTTCTCTGCATTTATTTTTTTGACGTCTTCACTGGAAGACTTTCACATGCTTAAAAAAATGATTTGTACCTCACACTCTTGCAGGTTTTTCTTTCTGCAATAAAGTAACACACCGTTACTTTGTATGATGTTGAAACAGCTTTTAAACATTTTGGCAACCGTCTTCTTGGTTTTCTTGGAGAACTCGATGAAATATTTTGTTGTGTAAACTACAATTTGTGAATATTCTTAAATTCTGAAAATCCCTGAACAAAAAACACTGCCGAGATAGCTTATCAATACACCACTGACAAGCAAAGAATCACTCTGGTATCAGTTACATACCTGTAGACTACTTGAGGACCATGTGCAAACTCTGCATGTAAGGCAGACAAAATTGTTGTGCATGTGAGCCTGACGAAGTATAAAAACCTAGTAAAGAAGGCCATGTTCAGCGTCTTAACTGCATGGAAGTAGGTGCACATTAGCACATGGCTTGGATGTGGGTGGGCTCAGCAGCAGCTTGATGGGTTCATTGCTTTGTCACTTTTATTAACAGTGTGACCTGACCAGCTCCTCGCCAGACCCGGGCACTGTTGGTGCAGAAGACGAGCAAACCAGATGTTCCTCATGGATACCCAAATATAATATGCACATGAAGTGGTATCTGCCAGGAAGCCTAACTGCAGAATGCGGTCTAGTTCAGCCATTTAATTCTACAAACCATGTAGCAGGCAACATCTATCTAACCAATGTTTCTGGAATGTTTCTTCAAGCAGAATCCTTCTGTGCTTTCCATGTTTGACATCCCAGGATGCACCCTCACCTGTCTCTCCCAATCAGTCATTCACACTCCTGCAGACCTGACTCCCTGTAACTCCCTCCTTAGATGCCATGTTGGGGTTTCATTATTCAGCTGGGTGGAATATGAAGTGGACACTTAAAAGTAGTCTCTGTCTGTTAGTTAATTAAATATTTTCTAAATAAGTCTGGACTCAGTGAATAGATGGTGCACTTGCAAGTATTTAAAGGTGTATATGGATCATCTTCCGGGATTGTTTTGTAGCATTTGCTTTGGACTAAATGTGATACCAAGCTCATGCTATTGCTTTGTAGGGGTTGTTGGTGAATCTCACTTTCATGTTGGTTTATTTTTTGGAGGTGAGCATTGGCTCTAAAATAGCCATTCATTGATGTACATGTGGCTGCCTGAGTAGCCTACTTATCACAGTGCAGTCTGCAGATGCACATAGTCTATTATAGAAAATTCACATATTTAACCTGCTTGGGCACAAGATTTGAAGGAAATGTTCTTGACTGTACCAGCAACACTTGGTCATCAGGTAGAAATTATTTTGCAGTAAATCTTAAATTAGTTGCATACATTTTAGTTATTTTCGTTTAGGGTTGCAATGTTTTGAAAAATTGACACTGTCGACAGCAGAAATACTCATAGGATTAATACACAATCTTTTTACAATTTGTGTTGGGGCATGTCCTTAGCAATAAGAATGACTTGCTAGATTCAGCCAGGGCCCTAGTTGCACCCTCTGCCGCAATTATGTGTAACTTTCTGAAACCACTCTGTAAGTTTAGTAATCGTTGAGGGTCAGAAAGCCTAAACACCAAGCGGTGAGGAGCAAATTCCACACTACAATGCAGAATTGTATTTAAAAAAAAACTCTGAAGAGTACGGAATCAGCAATTCGGGAGGAAGCATGGGAAGAGTTTGAAGCAGCATTTGTGTTAAATGGCAGTGGGGCCTTTTGGGAAGTAGTTGATAGACCATTTTTGGGGGGGACAAGTACTCTTGTACATTAGCTGACTAATCTGGCTGATGTTTGAGTGTTACACTTAAGCAAAATGTATTCTAATACACATCTTGCGTTGATTGTGGACACTTTCCATGCTTCTTGATTCACTGCACCAATTAAATTTCCCATTGTGGATGTTGTTGAGGTGCTGAATAAGGCTCCAGATTCCAATGGCGTGCCAAAGGAGTTTTAATAGAACAGTCTGAGACAGTGTCATTGTCACAGATACTTTAAAGTTTTCTGCATAATCCAATCTCCCATTGTCTTGCGCTAACATTTATCAATCATACCTGACTTCAAGCAGGGACATTAAGAAGATCCTAGATGTTAAAGACCAAACTTGTTAATCTGTTATATTGTTACATTTGTAGGATGAGCACTTGGAGAAAGATTGGTCTAGTGGACAAACAAAAATAAAATTCCCTCAGATCTTCAATATGGTTTCATACCTGGGCTGGGTGCCATCGGCCTATGCCTCAACTTGTAGTAATAACAAACCTACAGTTGCTAAGAGTTCCATACAGTTGCCATTTATGGACCTTTGCTCAACTTTTGACCATATTAATTGATCTAAGCTGTGGTCAGTTTTGCTTTTCCAATGAGTTCATATTGCAATTGTTAAACTTTTACATCAACTTCCTGCAAACCTCTTGGCGAAACAGAACGCAAGACATAGGTTTTTGTGGACGGAGCACCGTGCACTTTCTTTTGAGCTTCCCCAAAGGCTGGGTCTCAAACCACCAAATGCCATTTTGTCCTTGTGATTTAGCGTCTATGAATGTAATAATTTTTTTTTTTTACAATGTTTTTCTCTTTTACATAACCATACACCATTGTTAAAGTGCTTTATTTACACAATTGCTGTCTGATGTGCCTACTTGTTCAGCAATAATTGGATTTGTTATTGGGGCACTTAATGTTAGGAATCCTCTTTCCTTGTAGGATTTTAATTTTATAGCTACTTAAAAGGGTTTTAACATGTTTTGTGTGCAGTTTTACAGTTATAAAGTTTTCTATATGGTTTTAAAAAGAAAAATAGAATAAAATTATTTTTTTGAATTCAAGAAGTTTTTATTGGTTGTTTCAGCATAAACATACAATGAGTAGATCAATTAGCATATAAAATTATGATTGAGTTGTTTCCTTGTGTGTAGTGATTATAATTTTCAATCTATTTTAAGGCAGAACAGTGTTTTATCATGTCAATTTCTATTTACTCTGGCAATAAACTTAAATCTGATGATTGCATTGTAGTAATGAACCTACGTTATATTCACTGCTGTGGAGAGCGGGGGTGAGGGGGTGGTGTGTGTGTGTGTGTGTGTGTGTGTCTCTCTCTATCCATTAATGGTAATCCTTCTAGCCTAGATAGGCCAGGAACACACTTGAGTTTAATAGGTTTAATGTGCAGACAGGAAAACGAATTTCGACTGACAGTCTTGTTCACTTCCTGTGCGAACAAAGCCATCAATCCCCAATTTAACGTTTTTAAAAATAAATGACAATACTGGCCCCAATCTCTCATAGACATGACATTTAGTTAAATTGTAAGCACAAATTCATCCATGTGTAACTTTACCGCCTACATTCGTGCATAGGTTTTAAAAATATTTTTTACAGATCTTATTTGATCCTTTACAACATAAGGTAATTACTCGTAGGATGTTTCCTCTTCCCATGGCAGTCCTTTATTATAAGCGGTGCTCTACGTATCGTTCTGATTTTTAAATGTATCCAGTTTTGCTAAAAAGGCGCTTGACCTTCCATGTCTTTAAAGCCTTGCCCCTATGGGCACAGGTGACTGAACTGTGGATACAATGCTTATTACCCTTGTTAGTCATACTGGTTCTCTCTATGCCCTAGTTGGCAAAAGTCACCTACATATGTCTAACATACAGAGTTGGGCTCAATCTGAATACATTCAGATGTTGAATATTCAGTAAAAGCAAATTGAACTTGTATGATTTAAGGGTTCTATTAACATGTACAAGAAGGTCTACAGGAAGTTTAATGGGGAGATGTTAAATGAAAGGCTTTCTAATCAAAGGTTGATTGAAGTGAAGCATGACTACAAAGAGGAGAAATGGGATACAGAAATAAAAACCTCTTCAGCCAAGAAGAATATATTTGTGAACACCACTGTTTAATTTGTTTACCAAAATTCACAAGAACATGACACATCCACTGGTCATTCAATAATTGTAGCTATTGAACATATTTTTTAGAATACATAAAATAGGTGGACTGTTTGAGAGACTATGTAAAGACACTCCCTTAATAAGAAGAGGTAGTGGACTTTTTTTTAAGGGATATTTAACATTCACTAGGAGAGAAATTGTTTGCTAAGGACGTTGGAGGTGAAGAGCTGTAGACTATTTTTTTGAACGCTAGAAGTTATGGAAATCTTCACAACTGTAGCTGTCCATGATATACTGGTGTTTACACAATAATTACTTTGACAAATCCAAGGTACAGCGATGGGCTCCTGCTTCGCCACCAGTTATTCAAATGAGAACATGGGCTGGTGGGAGGAACAGGTGCTCCAGGGGCACTTAATGTCTCTCCTACTGTGATTTAGATACATCATTGACCGGTTTAATATCTGGAAGTGTCCCATTGAGAGTGCTGTTACATTTTTGGGTTCAATGAATAATAATGCTTTTAATCTACATTCTACCAGCACACCTAGTAGTCCAGGAGTCCCCTTTAGAAGAGGGAAATTAATAAGATATTTGTTAGTTAAAACAATTGCTGAGATCGTGAGTAATTAGTTGGATGCACACTGTTGCAATAATGAGTTGGATGCACACTGTTGCAATAAAAGTAAAGTGTCAATATGGCATCAGTAAGAGAAATTATTTCCGCATTTGAAAGAGCACACAGAAAAATCAAAGGGTATACGGTGTATGAGTTGACGTGCATCTCCAGACTGTCTCATGTGGGGGGGGGGGGGGGGGAGTACTATTTTGTGAATTAGTGGAAAACGTATACTGAGAAACAACATTAGAGGAAACCAAATCATGGAAAACCAGTTTTAAGGAAATAAAAAAAGAAAAATTAAAGGAATCTGAAAATTACACCAAGACTACAAGGTTGCCCCATACGTTTTATTATTGATAGTGGTGAGGATAAACATCATACCTGAGGAAAAATAAAATGAACTGATCCATTGCCCTGTTTCACGCCATTGAGGAATAAAGTGTAAACGTGGGCTGCATCGACAATGTTAAGTCAATGTCCATTTGTAGCAACCATGAAACCCAAAATGACGAAAGTACAAGCACCCATTCATGTACTGCCCTATGGAACTCTATTCCACTCACGGCATGCAGCACCCAAGATCACTGGGCATTTTGAAAACAGATCAAAACCTGGTTGTTTTCATCCAGCTAGCTCATGTGTATGTGCATGCCGCGCTCTAGTTATCGTGGCTCCTAGAAACTGACTACACCTGCCTGTCTCTTCTTCTGGCAAGTATCACTTTCCCTGGTCATTTGTCCACGAGCGCTGGGACGCCCCGATGTTGGGGCAGCCATGCGCTATACAAGCAGGTCTAACATAACATACTGCGTCAGGTGTCTGTTTACTCAGTTGCACAGTTCAATACTGCTGCTTATATGGGACAGATCTCTGTGAACTGCAACATGAATACTTATCACAACATAGTAAGTCAGTACCTATTGTTAAATGGATTGGGGAAGCTTAAGGCTATAAAAGTGTAACTGAATATTAATGATGACGTTCGTCCTGTTGCTCAAAGACCTAGACAAATTGCATTTCATCTACATGAAGTTGAGAGCGCTTTAAACCTTACTAAAACTTGATATCCTTGAGTGATCAAATGGTGAACGCTGTGAATTTCGCTCAGTGGTAGCGCCCAAAAGACTGTGCAGTAGCTGTATGCATCTGTGTTGATATGTGTCAAGGAAATGACACCCCAGTCCACACATCAACATGATCACACAGCTGCCAAGGTCTTCTTTTGCCTTGATCTGAACAAAGGGTATCATTAATTGGAAGTCAAAGAAAATTGCATGTCCATTACCACCTTTTCTACCCATATTCATCTGTAAGATATAAACGATTAAGATTTGGTGTGTCGTCAGCTGCAGAACCTTTCTCTTCCTTCTCCTGGCTTCCCTCCCCCCCCCCGCCCCCCTTTTTTTTTTTTTTGCTTGCCTGTTATACTGGCTCCTCCACGTTTTTATTGCTGGATTCATATGTATCCCTCCCCTTTTTTTTTTTTTTTTTTTTTAAGAGTTTTATATAGCGCGATCTAGCCCCGACCGGTAATCGGAGCGCTTTACATGAGCACCAGTTTAGTTAGATGGACACTTTTTTTTTTTTTTGTTTTTTTTTTTTGTTGGGCACAGGCAGAGTAAGTGATTTGCCCAGAATCACAGGATGTTGAGCGTCGTTACCGAGACTCGAACCCAGTTCACCAGCTTAACCGCTCTAACCATAAGGCTACATCCTCACCCCATTGAGATGCATATTGATGTATTCATATTGAGAGACACAATGAATAAGGCGGAAGCAAGCTCTATTTTGCAGCTTAGGTGTGCTAATCACAACAGGAGGTCAAAAACCGACTCCAGCAGATAAAGCATGTGCATTTTCAAACCTCTTCAGTTTATGGTGGTTTCAGCAATGGAGAATCGGATGAAGGTCCTGGGCAATGGGGTGATACAATCACTACTGGGAAATGTATTGCTTCATTAACAAAACCAAATCATTAGTAGCTATTCTCTGATGCAATATTCTCTTTCTATTGCTTGTACCGTACATTTGAGGAAGATGATGAAATCACAAACATTTTTGTTTCTCCTTTGTACTAGTTTTCTGTGGATCTTCACCACCATACACCAAATAGCAAGGACTATGTAAGAATAAAAATATACACAACCTCCTGTGCCCCAAAGAACTTGCGGATCTCAAACTTTGCATTACCTACACTTGACTATTGTATCACTCTCCTATACTTTTGCTGCTTGTATTCAGCTTTGTTTTTATTGGCATTTGTATATTCAATAAAATTATTTTCTACGCAAAAAAAGACTGACTTCAACTTCGCCTGATCATTAATGGTGATTATTTCCAACTTTGACATTAATTGTAATTCATATTTTATTGCTTTGCCTGTGAGCGGGCCATTTGCTTCTTTAAATGTAAATAAACTTCGGACATTTGAACTCTTCCCCCCTACCCCCCAAAAAAAGAGACTTTACAAAAAGAAATGTTTCATTCTACTGGCCGCACAAATGTGAATAAAAGGGCCTACTTTGATCCAAAGCTCCATACTGAAGTTGCTGTTGATACAAGCCCGGTTGAGGTTTGCCGTGATACTCACCAGCACAGTGGACACGCAAATGCTTGAAGGCATATTGTGGCTTATGCAAGCAAAAGTTTGTCACAAATTGACCGTACCTATTCACATCTTAAAGTTTAGCAGTGGTGTGGGCTTGTGAACCTTTCCATGTATTCTTGTATGGAAAACCTTTCACTCTTGTAACTGATCTTCTAGCATTGCTTATTATCTTTAGCAACACAAAAGCCAAGATGCCTCCTAGAATTGGGGTTTGCGACTTCAAGAATATGACTACACCAACCAGAGAAAGATCAAAACCCTGAAAATACTTTTCTTGAGTGTCAGTGCAGTGCCCTGGTAATCCTTCTTAAGTGGCTGAAGTCTACATTAACTTTGTTGTTGGGTCCAATACACCTGCAGTTATTTGATTAAACAAATCATTGCTGCAAAGATAGACGAGTTGATCCTAAAGGACATCATTGCACGTCAATCTTGGAAACAGGACCTTCGATCTCTCACACATGACAACGAATAACAAAAGTTAAAAAATTTGAAGTATGAACTGCCAGTACTCCAGAAGGTATTTTCTTACGAGGTTCAAGAATTGTCATACCGGAGAGTCTACGACATCAACTCATTGAAGTGGCCGATGATGGACATCATGAAATGTTTGCCACTAAACAAGCGCTCTACGATAGTTTGGTTTCCTCATCTTGACGAGAGAGAATTGAAGCACTATCATTTGTGCCATTGCTTATCTCCCAAAGCCACTCAACATGCCTCATCTGTCTGATTCCCCATAACACGTATGGGACAGAATCTTTGATTTCTTTGGTCTTCTTAACAATGAACATCACCTGATGGTGGTCATCTATGAATACTCTTACTTTCCATCGTTAAAGATCTCTTATTGACCACTCAGTCATCAAGAGGTTAGATGGCATTTTTGCAACTTGGGGTGATCTTCAATTCTAAAGCCTGACAATGGTCCACCATTCAACTGTCTGATTCAGAGACTTAATCATGTCAATGTGAAGCATCAGAAAAGCACACCACTTTGGCCACAAGCATACGGCGTTGGTGGACACTTTAAGAGCACACTTAAAAAGACTGTCCAGCATGCTACATTGGAGAAGCTTGATTTGAAGTCCGCTCTCCGTAATTGATTTGCAGTCTGCTTTTCTTGCTTACCGGTTGACTCCTCATTCAAAGACGGGTGAAAGTCCTGCCACCGTGTTGTTCGGGAGAGCCAACACGACACGGTTAAAACAATAGACCAAAAGAAGATCTACAACAGATGGCGAACTTTGTCAAACAGACTTGTGCCGTAAGCCAAAGTTGAAAGTATATGCCGACCAGTATCTGTGCCAAAAACATTTTTCAGTAAAGGTGATTGAGAATTGGTGCAAAAGAAAATGCAAATGTGATAATCCCTTTGATGCTGAACCCTTCAAAGTTGTGACTAGTAAAGGAAACATGGTGACTGCTCACAGTCCTGGAAAGTCCATTATGTGAGAGTGTTTGCACTTCAGGCATCTGCCTCATCATTCACCAGTGCCTATTGCCAGAGATGAGACTGGTTCGATGGAGACTGTAGAGAGCCCTTTGACTGAGTCTGTCCCTACGTTGCCAGTGATTGATGTTTCTCTTCTCTCTTCCCAGCCTCCTAGGACATAATTTGGTTGTTTGGTCAGAGTTCCACGATGAGCTGTAGAGCGCGTTTGTGTGTTTGTGTGTGTGTTTGTGTGCGTGTTTGTGTGCGTGTTTGTGTGCGTGTTTGTGTGCGTGTTTGTGTGCGTGTTTGTGTGCGTGTTTGTGTGCGTGTTTGTGTGTGTGTTTGTGTGTGTGTGTGTTTGTGTGTGTGTGTGTGTGTGTATATAAATATATCTGAAATTTTTTTATTTAATAAGGGAGAGATGGTGTCTTGTGATTTTAGCGATTATGGAATAATTTTAGTTCCTGATGGACTCCGTAGAACTATGATTAACGTGTTAGTGTGTGGTGAGTAGAGTATATGTTTAGACTAGAAGTTACATGCTGAGGAATAAATACAGTGTGTGCGGTATTCATTTACGGGTACCTATGCTGGGGAGGAAGCTACATAGGATTCCCCAAAACCACATGAGTCCCAGCTAGCATTTCCTTCAAATATGGCTGTTTATTCGGAAATGACCACCAAAAATGAGGAAGATCACCCACCCCTTCACATTACCTCCAGCATAGTGGAGATATTATTAGGCAGTATTTGTGTAGCTCATCTGGTTCATGTACCAGTCTTACAGCAATTTGTAGTGGGCATCTTAAGACCCTAGTAATTCGTATGCAAGTCTCTCCACACAGGTGCCTTTTGTTCTGTGAGTGTCTTACCTGGAATGCTTATCTGCATCGGAAGTATTCCATTTCGGTTGTGTTAGTGCCAAGAGCTCTGAATAAGAACAGGTCTGTGGTATGTTAATTAGAAGGTGCAGTGAGAAATCTTGGAGCAGGAGTTAGATGGCAGAATGTCCTGCCAAATAACTCCTGGTAGAATGTCCATGCTAGAATGACTGTAAACAAATGTACTTCCTTCTCAGTAGAAATGCATGATATGGGACTGTTCTAATGTTCCAAATTCAGTAGCATTTGACGTACTTGTGGTTCAAAGACTTTACGAAACTGTTTATAAACTGAGCACTGCTAAGAAAACTTTCAGTTCCCTCTTTGAGTTTCAGTTCCTATTTTGTAATTTTAATATTGAGTCTTTGTTTACCACTTGCTTCCCATTGTCTGAGCTTTACTCTTACATGCTGATATATAGATGTATTTATATGTGCTGGTTGGAGGTAGCTGTCTTGGGGGACTGTATCCAACAATGTCCAAAATACCAACTTTCTTATAAGCCACAAGCCTCTCGCCACACATCGGAAAAGCATTCCATGTCTTCAAAGCTTTTTTTTTTTTTTTAAAGTTTCAATGTCCACTTTATTTTCTTTCAATTAAAAGTTCTGACTTTATTTCGGTAGCAAAAAAACAGCATGTTTGGGAGAAAGTCTCCCTCAGGGTTTCTTTCCAGGTAAGCTTTAAGGCTTTGAGATGCTTCTCGTATTTGTGTAGTTGGAGGTTTGTGGGCAATAAGAAAGGTGATGTTTTTTAGGTGAGACTTTGTAGCTTCACATTTTCGGCATGGTATTCCTTCCGTATTTTAATGTCTTTTTGTGGATGGGGTGTGGGTACATCCTCACTTTGAGGAACAGCAATGTGTAGTTTTTTTTTTTTTCACCTGAGGGAAATTTATAATAATTAGATCAGTTAACTTAATTGAGAATGTGTATTTGGTTCGTGTAGATGTGTGTAAGTTAAAATATATATATATATATATATATATATATATATGGTCACCCATCACCTGCCCTTTTGGCTCGAAGCATGTTTGGCAAACCCATGATGTCTGTTTTGTGTAGCTTTTGAGTCCATAGTTAACATTTGTAAACAGAAAACTCCCAACAGCGGCTGATCAAAGGTTCAGCACCTCAATCCCTATATAAAACAAGCATTGGCATAGCCAATAGGTCTCGCATTTGGGACCTTATAAGCGTTTAGCCATGCAACAGTTGGTGTTGTTGCACCAAGGATATTCTGCTGCATAACTAAATACTTATAGGGTCCAAAAAGCGAGACCTATTGGCTATGCCAATGCTTGTTTTTTAACTCCCCATGGTAGCAATCTGAACAGCTAATGACATGGAATTCATGAATAACAGATTGGAGAGTCAATCAAAAGATACACTATTTTCTGTATTTTCCACTTTTGAAAATATATGCACTGATTTATGTCTATATTTATCTGTAAAAATCAGTCAAATCTGAAAATTGGGAACCTTATTCATAGTACACCTTTCAAATGGGATGCTGCTTTGCTTTCAAGTCATTTTTTGTGAGTTCACAGTCGCATCAGTGATGTTTTCTATATTAACTTCTCTGACATTAGCAAAAACAAGCTCCAAATTGTAGATATTTCTTGCTGTTAACGTATTTGAACGAATTACGCACCATGTGCATTAGTAGCATACCAAAGAACTCATGTTTAGGGCATGTAAAGAGGATGCAGTTTTTATTTTTTTATGTTGGCAGATGTGCGGCCGGCCAGCAGTGAATAATTAGGGGAGAGAGAGAGGGGAGGTGCTGGGGAACAGATGGCCATGAAGCAGGGGGCACCCTTTGAAGTCACGGCCTGCGGCCGTGAATAAGTGAGGGCGGGGGGCGGGGCAGCGGAAGCCTTTGATGAGGCAAATGCTGCTGGCAAAGCTGGCTGGGGAGGGGGAAAGTTTATGGCCCAAAAGCGCGTGCCTGTGGCCACGTGAACTCGATGAAAACCGCACGAAAAAAGCGGTGGTTTCACGAGAATTTCGAGCACTTGAATTCTCGCCATTTCCCATTCCTTCGGAATGGAAAAGGCGAGACCTAAAAACAACGTGTCCTGTGCATCCACATACTGAGCTAGCCGTAGTTAAGTTCAACTAGCATCCAGCAAGACCACAGTAAACTGATACAATCTCCTGACGAATCAGGAGGTAGTCTATTTCTCCAATCGCAAAAGTTGTGAACATAAATATAAAGGGTCCCCCAGAGTCAAAGTTCATAGTATCCCGGTTAATCTCCTTATTGACCCTTCTTTGACAAAGGTCAACAGTCTTCCTTGCAGGGCCACATGTTTGTTCAGGTTCTTCTTCGGTTCCCCTCTAGCACGCCCCTTATCACAGTGTTCTCACCTTACTTAGCCGCAGCCTGTTCAAATTAAGTACTGGTTCATCACCATATCTGTTTCAACGATCTTCATCCATACCGTTGGCACAATTAGGATCTCTTATTGCAGCATAATTACCTTATTGAAGCCCTGCGGAACAGTATTACTCTGGCCCCTTGGCCAAGGCTTGATTGCAGTGAGTGTCCTTTCTCTACGTGGCTGCTGCACCTCCAACCTCCTACCGCCTGCGTTCAATTTCAATAAACTGAGCCCCCGCTGTTATGCTCCACAGCCTTTCTGCCCCACAGCCTGCGCTTCCTGCACCACGCTCACAGGCTTCACAACTCGAGTGAGACTCCGACGTAGCCATTCACGTAAACCAATCCCTGATGAAGTTCCCTCATGGGAACGAAATGCGTTTGACTCTGACTCCATCCCTGGTGCACCTTCCTCTTATTAACATTTGTAATGCTCATTAATGATGGCAGTCCAGTGCTTGAGAGTCTTCTGAAGTTTGCTTTCCCCATACACAATAAATATTTTATTCAGGCTGTAATCTACTATTAATGTATCATGAAAGTGACCGTAATTATTACAACATAAACTACATTACACTTGATTCCAGTGCTGTTTATACATATGCACACTTGTGAAACGTTTCATGCGCTCACAGCATTAAGAGTTACTCTGAAAGAGGCCGTTTCTCCTACTTTGCAACTTACTTTTTGTCATGTTTGTGGTTTTTTTTTTAATCCTTTCCATACATTGATTTTACAGAAAGTGTATTTAAGTGGGTGACGTGCTGTTTTTCTGGTATTTGTTGTACTAAAATCATAGTGAAAGTACAGAGCAAAAAGTTTCTTTAGTGCAATGTGTTTCGCAAAGGCTGCTTCAGTGTAAGTCTGTGTAATATGCAAGAAAAGGTGGTTTTATAAAGTACAGTTAAACAACAAGAGTGATCAGAAGTGTGCTTTATCAATTTTTTCGTAGTAGTGACTCCTCCTAGGGTTTAAGCACACTAATTTATACCAAAAGAGGAAGGCGGAGAAGGGTTAGTGAGGGGGAATATACCAGGTTAGTAAAAAGAACCCTCACTCACCGACCTGGTCGGTGACCTGCTTCATCATGGGGTTCCCACCGGGTAGACCGTATGTCTGCCCGCTGTGCTTCAACGCCTAATGTTACAGCGGAGCTGGTTTCTTGTGATTTTGAGAGGTGCAAAAAAGGAAAGTGATTGTGTGATGTTAAAAGAAAACAGCCAGTGTCTTGAAAAAAACTTTATTTGGAGACTAGACTGCCTTCATTAAAAACGGTGTAGCGGACGCCAAATGGTTATAAGTTTGAACCATTAGTGTCCTTGAGAAATGGTTGACATGTTTCTGCTCATTGTTGGCTTAGGTCAGCCGAGCTTTCATCAGGACCAGTGTGCACCCCTGGCGGTATACACTCACTAAGGTGTATCCTAACCTAGGGGTGTGTAAAATCAGTGTTCCAAAACTCACGGTTACAATGGACCGTCCTGGAATTTCCCAGTGTCCAAAAACCCCAGTGAAGATAATAAAGGGGATCAGAAAATCGACATACAGCAACATCTTAATCAGGTAGTCCAATACATTACCAGGAACATGTAGACAGTTGCCTTAGGTGATGTGAATAGTTGCCGTGTCAGTCTCCACCGTTACATACCATAGAGTGCATTTATATTGTCTATGGTAAGGATCTCTGTGCCTAATTGCCAAGGTTCTTAGCATCAGAAACAGCATATATTGGCATGCACAGGAAACTCTTTGCGCATGCAAATTTATAAAACACTTGGTTAAGTGGCTGCTAAACTTGTATTCATAAATATTATCTGGATACACAGTCGCATTTAAGTGATCTACGAAGTGGAGGCTCCTAACCCCTCAGAAGAGTGCCTGCAGCACCCTTGCGGGGTGTAGCCACCGCAGTATGGAGAAAAATACTCGTGAAGGATATGATCTTGAAGGATATGCTCTTTGTAATCTTACGTGATAAAGCGTGAGTTGCCGCTTCCGTGGGCTCACAGTAGGGATATGTTTCTTCACGCCAAGTGAAGAGCTGTAGTTGTATGGAAGGAAGGTCGATCACACACATAAGAAGGGCTAGTAAGTTTGTTTACTCGTTTTGCTAGAGTGAAAGTGCTCGGTAATGTACCACACCCATAGTGTGTCTAGCGGACCTAAACAGTGGATGTACAAATGGGGTGGAGGTACCCGCGTGTATGTTCGCTCATTCTATGCGAATGACCCCTTACTGGCGTATTTCAAAGCAACTGCTCAGATACACTGCGTAGTGGTGGTGCGCTACGCAGGTGTGTATTTAGAAGCAGCTGAATTAATTTGAGTGTATGCATGTGGTGTGTGGTGGAATTATGTGGGTTAGATTGGAATTGTAGCAATGGTGGCATGGTGCGCTTTAGATGAATATGTTTAAAAGTAAAGTGCACCATACTGCAATTGCTACAATAGTTAATTGTGGATGCGTTAACAATTGATGTGTGCACTGATGGCTGGTGGTGTGTGTGCCTGTAGAAATTGTGCACTGGTGGTGTGTGTGCCTGGTGGAAACATGCACTGCCGTCTGGAGGGGTGTGTGCCTGGTGAAAGCGCGCACTGACGTCTGGTGGTGTCTGTGCTTGGTGAAAGTGTGCACTGATGGCTGGCGATGTGTGTGTTTGAAAGCGTGCACTGACAAATTATGGTTTCTGTGTCTGGTGAAAGTGTGCACTGACGGTGTGATGGTGAGTGTGTGGTGTGGTGAGTGTGTGGTGTGGTGAGTGGGTGGTGTGGTGAGTGTGTGGTGTGGTGAGTGTGTGGTGTTGTGAGTGTGTGGTGAGTGTGTGGTGTGGTGAGTGTGTGGTGTGGGGAGTGTGTGGTGTGGTGAGTGTGTGGTGTGGTGAGTGTGTGGTGTGGTGAGTGTGTGGTGTGGTGAGTGTGTGGTGTGGTGAGTGTGTGGTGTGGTGAGTGTGTGGTGAGTGTGTGGTGTGGTGGGGGTGTGGCGGTGGGGGTGTGGCGGTGGGGGTGTGGCGGTGGGGGTGTGGCGGTGGGGGTGTGGCGGTGGGGGTGTGGCGGTGGGGGTGTGGCGGTGGGGGTGTGGCGGAGGGGGTGTGTGTCGGTGGGGGTGTGTGTCGGTGGGGGTGTGTGTCGGTGGGGGTGTGTGTCGTGGGGGTGTGTGTCGGTGGGGGTGTGTGTCGGTGGGGGTGTGTGTCGGTGGGGGTGTGTGTCTGTGGTGGTGGTGGGGGGTGTGTGTCTGTGGTGGTGGGTGGTGTGTGTCTGTGGTGGCGGGGGGTGTGTGTGGTGGTGGTGGTGGTGGGGAGTGTGTGTGGTGGTGGTGGTGGGGAGTGTGTGTGTGTGGTGGGGGTGGTGGGGGGAGTGGGGATGGTGGGGGAGTGTGTGTGTGTGGTGGGGGTGGTGGGGGGGAGTGTGTGAGTGGTGGGGGTGGTGGGGGGGGAGTGTGAGTGGTGGGGGTGGTGGGGGGGAGTGTGTGTGGTGGGGGTGGTGGGGGGGAAGTGTGTGTGTGGTGGGGGGGGAGTGTGTGTGGTGGGGGTGGTGGGGGGGAGTGTGTGTGTGGTGGGGGTGGTGGGGGTGTGGGGGGAGTGTGTGTGTGGTGGGGGTGGTGGGGGGGGAGTGTGTGGGGGTGGTGGGGGTGGTGGGGGGGAGTGTGCGTGTGGTGGGGGTGGTGGGGGGGAGTGTGCGTGTGGTGGGGGTGGTGGGGGGGAGTGTGCGTGTGGTGGGGGTGGTGGGGGGGAGTGTGTGTGGTGGGGGTGGTGGGGGGGGGTGTGGTGGGGGTGGTGGGGGGAGTGTGCGTGTGGTGGGGGTGGTGGGGGGAGTGTGTGTGGTGGGGGGGTGGTGGTGGTGGTGGGGGGGTGTGGTGGTGGTGGTGGGGGTGTGGTGGTGGTGGTGGGGGGAGTGTGTGTGTGGTGGGGGGTGGTGGTGGGGGTGGGGGGGTGTGTGTGGTGGTGGTGGGGGGGGTGTGGTGGTGGGGGGGGTGTGTGTGTGTGTGGTGGTGGGGGGGTGTGTGTGGTGGTGGTGGGGGAGTGTGTGGTGGTGGTGGGGTGTGTGTGTGGTGGTGGTGGGGGGGACTGTGTGTGGTGGTGGTGGTGGGGGGGGGAGTGTGTGTGTGTGTGGTGGTGGGGGGGAGTGTGTGTGTGGTGGTGGTGGGGGGGTGGTGGGGTGTGTGTGGTGGTGGTGGGGGGGGAGTGTGTGTGTGTGGTGGTGGTGGGGGGTGGTGGGGGTGTGTGGTGGGGGTGGTGGGGGGGAGTGTGTGTGTGTGTGTGTGTGGTGGGGTGGTGGGGGGAGTGTGCGTGTGGTGGGGGTGGTGGGGGGGAGTGTGTGTGGTGGGGGGGTGTGGTGGTGGTGGTGGTGGGGGGGGTGTGTGGTGGTGGTGGTGGGGTGTGGGGGGTGTGGTGGGGGTGGTGGGGGGGTGTGTGTGTGTGTGTGTGTGTGGTGGGGGTGGTGGGGGAGTGTGCGTGTGGTGGGGGTGGTGGGGGGGAGTGTGTGTGGTGGGGGGTGTGGTGGTGGTGGTGGTGGGGGGGGTGTGTGGTGGTGGTGGTGGTGGTGGGGGGTGTGGTGGTGGTGGTGGTGGTGGGGGGGTGTGGTGGTGGTGGTGGTGGGGGGGTGTGGTGGTGGTGGGGGGTGTGGTGGTGGTGGTGGTGGGGGGGTGTGGTGGTGGTGGGGGGAGTGTGTGTGGGGTGGTGGTGGTGGGGGGGTGGTGGTGGGGGTGGGGGGGGTGTTGGTGGTGGTGGTGGGGTGTGTGTGGGGGTGGGGGTGGGGTGTGTGTGTGGTGGTGGTGTGTGTGTGTGTGGGGTGGTGGGGGGGGTGTGGGTGTGGTGGTGGGGTGGGGGGTGTGTGTGTGGTGGTGGTGGGGGGAGTGTGTGGGGTGGTGGTGGGGGGGGTGTGTGTGTGTGTGGTGGTGGTGGGGGGGGTGTGTGTGTGTTGGGTGGTGGGGGGTGTGTGTGGTGGTGGTGGGGGTGGTGGGGGGGTGTGTGTGTGTGGTGGTGGGGGGGTGGGGGGGGGGTGTGGTGGTGGGGGGTGTGGTGGTGGGGGAGTGTGTGCATTGGGGGAGTGTGTGATGGGGGTGTGGTGGTGGTGGGGGGTGGTGTGGTGGTGGGGGGGGTGTGTATGGTGGTGGGGTGAGTGTGGGGGTGGGGGGTGTGGTGGTGGGTGTGTATGTGTGGTGTGGTGGGGGTGTGGTTGGTGGGGTGTGGTGGTGGGGGGTGTGGTGGGGGGGTGTGGTGGTGGGGAGGTGTGTGTGATGGTGGGAGGTGTGTGTGTGTGGTGGGGGTGGTGTGTGTGTGGTGGGGGGTGTGGGGGTGGTGGGTGGGGGGGGGTGGTGGGGGGTTGTGTGGTGGTGGGGGGTGTGTGGTGGTGGGGGGGTGTGTGTGTGGGGGGGTGTGTGTGAGGGGGGTGTGGTGGTGGTGGGTTGGGGGGTGGTGGTGGTGGTGGGGTTGGGGGGTGTGGTGGTGGTGGTGGGGGGTGTGGTGGTGGTTGGGGGGGGGTGTGTGTGGTGGTTGGGGGGGTGTGTGTGGTGTTGGGTGGTGGGGTGGTGGTGGGGGGTGTGTGGTGGTGGGGGGTGGTTGGGGGGGGTGTGTGGGTGGTGGGGGGGGGTGTGGGTGGTGGGGGGGTGTGTGGTGGGGGTGTGTGTGTGTGTGGTGGGGGTGTGTGTGTGTGTGGGGGGGGTGTGTGTGGGGGGGTGGGTGGTGGTGGGGGGTGTGGTGGTGGTTGGGGGGTGTGGTGGTGGTTGGGGGGGTGTGTGTGGGGTGTGGGGGGTGTGGTGTGGTGTGGTGGGGGGTGGCGGTGGGGGTGTGGCGGTGGGGGTGTGTCGGTGGGGTGTGTCGGTGGGGTGTGTCGGTGGGGTGTGTCGGTGGGGTGTGGAGG